>NC_088678.1:32305836-32930836 GCF_950023065.1 Planococcus citri | reverse complement strand
TTTACTAGTTGGGATGGGATACCGCCCTTGTCAGTTTTAAGAGTCTTCTGTCTGGGCATTGTTCAAATCACCAACTCATTTTGAGGCACATTTACAACTTGAGTGAGAAAAGATGTATTTTTTTTTGGCACTATAAATAAGTCTTTTCAAAAAAATTACATAAGTGGGCTCTGTGGAATTTTTTCGACAAATGCCTCAAAATCCTAAAAAATTTGATTGTGTATAGCTATAATTCTGAGAATTACCGTATCATATAGTTAAAGGGTGTCCGAGGAGTGGTGGTACAAACTTCAGATTTGGATGTAACTGGGTACGAGTAAAAAAAAGTGAGATAAACAAATTGCCTATTTTGAAAATTGAAGGGAAAATACGTTTTTTAAAATTCAAGAGCCGAAATTCAACTTTGACTATGGGGATCGATATTTGTAAAATGAACAAAATTACTTGTTATCACTTTTTGCACAACTTGCAAATTGAAGGAGCTACAAACGATTCCTAATTTTAAAAATTCGCGACAAAAAAAACGAATGCGGAAATAAATATTACGTTAACAAATAAACAAATTTTGCAATGATCATCTTTTTTTTCTACTTCAAAATTTAAAAAGTTTTCGAAGCTCAACAATTTTTGATTTGCTAAAAATTTCATTAAATTTACAATTTTTGAGCTTCAAGAACTTCTTAAATTTGAAAGTAAGGAAAAAAATGATCATACCAAAATTTGTTTATTTTTGACGAACCTACCTGTCCCAGTATTCACTTCCACGTTTATTTTTTTCATCGCGATTTTTTGAAATTGAAAATCATTTGTAGCCCCTTCAATTTGCAAGTTCGGCAAAAACTCATGATAGGTAATTTTGTTCATTTTTCAAAGTACCTACACCGGTCCTCCATGGTCAAAATTGGATTTTGGCTTTTGGATTTTAAAAACATATTTTGCCCCTTCAATTTTGAAGATAGACCACACCATTCACATAACCTTTGGTTGTATCCAAATCTAAAGTTTGTACCACCACTCCCCGGACATCCTGTATATCGGTTATACTCTCACTGTGAGGAAAGTGGGGCGAAACTAGGGTGGCTGGGGGCAGGTTGCCTCCATCACTCTGCCATTGCCAAAGTTGAAAAATATTCTTGGAAGTATTCTAATGAGTTTTTCCCCTCGAAAGTCGTTAATTTCCTTAAATTTTCCTACTCTGTATTGAAAATGTGACTACGAATTGTTAAATTGGAATTTTTTGTCCAATTAAGAACGAGTTCTTTCCTATTCTTGTATCGCATCCAAAAGTACGATTTTCCCCGCAAAATAGGTTTTCTGAAAACTAAATTGATCAATGACCATTCCATTTTTTTATAGATTTATAATGTTTTCGAGTTATTTTGAAAAAAATTCAATATCACATAAGACGCTCAGTTTTCAGGCAGCTAAAATACAAAAGACGACTTACTTAATATCACCTTTTACGATAGGTAGGTTTACTGCTTACGATTCGGTTTTGATAAGGATTTCGCATGCTAACTTAACTTAATACGTATGTACTTACGTATTATACAGAGCTAAATCCGGTTTCCAAATTTCATCGTTATCAAAACCCAAATTTTCAATATTACCGTACTTGGAGGGTTCCCATTTCAAACGCTTATCACGCCAAGACTTCATGAAAAAAACCACAGATCACGTAGGTGAGTATTAATGCGAAATGATATCAAACCTCAGTTCATGTTCAATTTTTATCATGAAAAACATACCAGAACGGTTATGCCATTTATTGAAATAATATTCTTCTGGTAATCCTGTAAAATGAAATGCATAAGTACATAATATGAATGCATAAGCTAGGTACATGGTACTGCATGCGTAGGTAAGTACATAGATAGGTAGGAGGGTAAAAGTATAGGTACGCTACATTCATGAACGAATGTCTACTACTGCAAAAAAAATGATTATTGATTTTTATTAATTAAGTATTTTCGAGATTTTATACCAGCTTGCTATTCCCCTCGTAAGTATTATTGTACCAAAAGACACGTATATCTATCCAAGTGGTACTTAAAAAGCAGCTGGTTGCCGTGTTAATCCTCTTGTGTTTCGAGACCCTAATTCGTGGCAACCCAATTCGATAACATTGTTTTAAAAGCGAACGACGACGAATATTCCGCGTGCTCGTATTCGCAATATGACACTGCGTGTATTTTTGATGAATCGCAGGTCTGTATGTGGTAACTTTATCGCATCATTTATCATTACCAGTTCGGCGAAATTGAATAACATTAAAACATCGACTTCATTGGAGTTTTTGTAATCCGGTAAAGCGTACGAATCGTAGTTCAGCAGCAAATCGTGTCTTAATTTCTCCTTTTCGGTTTTATTTCTGTCTCGTATTTCTGAAACAAAATGATTAAACAGGGTTTTTTTTAAGTAAAGAAAAAAAAGAAGAAAGAAATTCCCAATAAAGACGAATCCTTCGTTAATTTCTCGAAAAATAATTAAAAAACAAAATAAAAAATTTTATTTGCCGTCGATTTAATAGATTTTTTGTAACCCGAGCCAGGCGTCTTAAATCTTTAACGCGTCATCTTAAAATACTGCAGCGAACTGCGGCACGTTATTTTTTTTATTTTTAATTTGGATTTTAAATTGTTATTTATTAAATACGTACTCTCGTCGCAATACCCGACGAAATATTCTCAAAGTTAGCGCCGAATAGAAGAAGTGAAAGTACTATGGAGTCAGGGGGGAACGCAGGGAACGACATCACAATGAGAAAAATTGAAATATTTTTAATATTTCGCCGAAACGTGAACGTTTTGTGAAATTTTTCGCACCATAAGAACGCGTATCGTATAGTTTAAGAAAATCTCAAATGTTTTTCAACTGTTTTTACGATATTTTTACGTACTTGCCACCTTTTTTCGCTTCCATCACGCCTTAATTTTTTTCTCCGCTTTATTTCGTCGTTGTTCTTTTTCGCCATTTTATTACGTTATATATTTTTTGTTATGGAAATTTTTTTAATGAATTTCAAAGCTTTTTTCGGTTTTACTAGCGGTGTTTTAAATTTTTTTAATACTCATTTAATTCCGAGAGCATTTACCATTTTTTTTTTCTCCACGCTATATACTTTGAAGGTATATTTTCTGAGATTTTTTTGTGCAATGTGTAACGACGATGAGAAATTTCGAAGAAGGAAAATTTTTTACTAGATTATTCTCATTTTTCGTACGTTGAGTGAAATCAAGACGACTGGAATAATCTTAATATCAAGCTCGTGCCCGCGAGATGATTATTAATCAACATGAAAGAGTCTCGGAATTTTAAACGACTGCAAAAGCCTACCTAACTGAAGTCATTCGTGGTTGCCAAGTCTTCTTTTGTCAGTGAACAACGATTATTCGCCTACTTACTAGTTTTTTTATAATTCTCTTTTGTAAGTTTCTGAAACATTTCGGTATGTTTTTTCTCCAAATTACTTAGGTCTAGACTAAAAAATATTCAGTTGCGGCAAAGTCGACAAATTTTTGCGTAGGGTCACGGGTGGTTAATTGTCAAAAAAAAAAGTTTTTTGAAGTTTCTGAAGCCATTTATGAATATTTTTTTGCGGTTTTGGGCTCATTTGAAAGCTTGATTCTTTGCGCATGTTTTCTTTTTTTAAAATTGAATTTTGGTTCATGTGATGAATAGTTAATGGTGGATTTAGTGAGATACTTTTTCGTGACAACTAACAACCACCCCTGTTGTAAGTTGTCAAACACGCATTCACTATTGATTAAAAAAAAACTTACAATTCAATTTTCGAAAATTTTCAAAAAGATAACATGTGAGAAGGACTAAACTTTTAGATAAACCCAAAAACTTGAAAAAATATCCATAAACGACTTAAAAATTGACTGGTCATTCTTTGAATTTTTTTTTGTGTAGGTAAATCGATCATTGCAACTTTTTATTCGTTTTATAGAATGAAAGGCCGAAAAAAGTGATTCAATAATGCAATAGATGAGTTTCTAAAAATATTTTCCCACTTTGATGCATATTTTGGTAAACTATCTCATTGACAACTAACAATATTCCCTTTTTTTGACAACTAACAACTTCTCATTTTTCATCTTTGTACCAAAAAATTTTATTCATTTCGAAATTTTTTGTAATTGAACATGTGATTTCTGAATCCGTGATAAAATTTCCTTTAAATTGATGTATAATTTATTTACTTTTGACATATTTTTGGTGTTTAAAAACGAAAAGTTCCAATTTAACATGTGTAACTTCACACCTGTAAAATCACTTTTTTCAAAACTGTATCCCCAAATAAAAAGCTATGTAGCCAATTTTGCATGTTGGAACATTAGTAGGTATAGCATGAAGTTATTATGAAGGTTTCGTGGAGATAGCGTTCATGTATCCTTTTAAAAACGCAATTTGACAACTAACAATTATTGACAACTAACCACCCGTGACCCTATATAATCATATTTGAAATCCTTTTTCTTTGATATAGGCGTATCTACCTAATTTCGGTCATTTACAAAGCCTGTGTTGACTGTCTTACTACCTGAATCTTTAGCTTTTAGATACCTGTATATTAACCCATCTGGTATGTACATATACCTTCTCGATTTTTTTTGCTTTAAATACCGCGTGAATTTTCTATTGATTGAATATTTTTTGGAGGTTTTGGAAAAAATTCATAAATAATCATCGGCTAATCCAAAATTGATGATTTTATACTTTTTGAAAAACCGAAAGTTCAAAGAATTCAAAAATTGAGGTACATTGAAGAAAAACCGAAACTATCAACCCTTTTTGGGGCATTGAAGGGGGTTGGAAAAAATGGAAATTCTGGTCGAAACTTTCGGGGTGAATAGCAGGATTTTTGTTTTTTTACAGATTCCAAATCTCCACTCTTCTCCCCTGTCTAACAATGCCTCACACTTTATGTCCCGGGGCATTTAAAGCTCAAAAATATCAATTTTTGAACATTCAATGGGTAGGTAGCATGCCAATAATTTTGGAATATTTCTCTTTGGTTCTTATTTACGGTAATCTTCGCCACTATGAAACTTGGCTCAAAACCAATTTCACAGTTTGAAAAGGCATCCAAAGCTGATTTAAAATCGTTCATAAAATTTTTCAAAAGTCCAAAGTTGAACTTTCAATGAAAGTTCAAATTTAAAAATGGTGCCGTAAGTGCGAGCTATGATTCAAAATTACGCAAAAAATCACCATAGATGTCACTTTTCATGCTGTCTCAGAATCTATTGTTTTCAAAATGGGCACTTTCAACTGGGGGGTAAATTGCCACCCTCAAATTTGGGTCCAAAATTTGTTTAAAAAAAGTATGAGCGTGTAGTATATCAACTGTTATGTTTTCGGAGATGCTAAACACGAATATTGCCTTGGTTTTTCGATTGCGCTTCATCTGAAGCCCTCCGCACCCCCTCCCCTCTAAAGGGTGAAATTCCAAAAAAAAAAAAAATGGTTTAGGGTAACGCGATACATGAAATGGCACGTTTTTGGAGGTGCTGAACACGAATATGACCTTCGTTTTTAGATTGGACGGCATCTAAGGCCCCCAGTGTCCCATTTTATTTTTATTCAATGACTCAAGAGGTGGAGAGTATGGGACCTCAAATGAGTCTCAATCAAAAAATTAAAGTCATATTCGTGTTCAGCACCTCCAAAAACGTGCTATTTCATGTATCGCGTTACACAACCCATTTTTTTGGAATTAGACTCTTTCAAAGGGGAGGGGGTGCTGGGGGCATCAAATGAAGCGTAATCAAAAAACCAAGGTAATATTCGTGTTCAACACCTCTGAAAACATAGCAGTTGATCTTGATATACTACACGCTCATACTTTTTTTGAAATTTGGACCCAAATTTGAGCATTTACGGCGCCATTTTGAAATTTGAATTTTCACTGAAAGTTCAACGTTGAACTTTTATAAAACTTTTATGAACTTTTACACGAACGTTTTTGAATCAAATTTGGATGCCATTTTGAACTGTGAAATTATTTCCGAGTCAGTAAGTTTTCTAGCGGAAAAATTATGAGCCCCCGAAGTGGGTTATCCCTTCAAAAGGTCTTTTCACAGGAAAAATTTCAAAAAAATCGCCGACCCCCTCCCCCTACCACTTCTTGGTCGAATTGACGTGGAATCACCCATCAGTAAGGTTACTGAATTTTGGCCAGAGGAATAAGATTTGTTCAAAATCATTTGAAGTTTTCTTGCCAAAATTTTCTATGAACTGACCAGTGTTTTTTTAGAATTGTCGAATCTTTTAAGATGAATAATTCAGATAGAGAGAAATGTTGAATTTTTCATGCAATTTCCAATGTTCTTTGTGAAAAGTAAGGTTAATGAAAATTCCCAATATCTACTGATCTACTAAAAGGCCATCATTTGAAATGTGGTGATTTCAGTTACCTACATTTTTTAAGTAATTATCCGTCAAAATGTATTGAAAGTGATTAGAAATTGACCTTAAACTATATTTTTGTGTTAAGCATTTATTTTGATATGGAAATCATTCGTCAAAATTAATTAATTATGATAACAAATTCATTTTGTAGGTGAGGCCTATGATGACTTATTACTCTTACATACTTTTTTCATTGGAGAGTTTATTTAAAGAAGAGATGGTCTTTAAAATACTGGATCAAAATAATGGAAAAATTAGCATCAAAATCACTTACCTACGTAAATTCAGCTTAGACCAATAAAATATATGTTTAATTGCTCACCCCTCCTTCCGTGAATCTGATAAATTAGGTGCAGGCGCTCAGCCGGTTTATCAAAAAATAAGAATCTGTCTAAAAAATGCAGAACAAAAATAAGCTGAGATGGTAGAAGGTTGTAGATGGTAATGGACAGGTTTTTTTAAAATATTAATTTCCTTCCTTGGGGGGCACTAAATTTAAGTTGCAAGTTCCTAATTTTCATCCCCCCCATTGTGTTTTGAGAAAAAACCCGACGTACCTAAATTATTTTTTTATTGTTTAGAAAAATATTTGATCACTTTTTTTTGCTCTTCAAGTAATAATGCTCCATAGTTCAAGAATAATTGAATGTGGCAACTTTGATAGATTTTGTATTTGGATTATTTTGACCTAAAAAAATTCAAAAATTGTTGAAAAAGTTACCAATATTTTTTTCATTTTTTTCTAATTCTTTTATTGTTTTAGAAAATGGTAATTTTTCGATATTTTCGAACTTTCCTTTGGTGGGACTGTGTCGATCTCATCGCGCTCCCCCACAAAAAAAGCCTTGTCGGTATTGTGATATAATTAGGATTAACTATAAGTACATGATATTCTCATTTTTCATTCTTTATTTTACCAGTAAGTAAATATCGCTATAAAATACTCAGATTTAAAATCATCCACGCCTGTTCATAAAATATCTAGTGAAGGTACGTATGCAGCATGCATGTGCTCGTACAAGTACATATTTTTCAATTAACAATTTCGTTTCTTGAAGATGAGTATATAAAATTTCAAATAGGTATTGTTCAGCTCAATTTAGCTTCAAGGCTGAAAAAATTTCAAATCCTGCGTGAAATTTTCTTTCATCACCATCGTATACTTTCTGACCGAAATTTTGTCATTTTAATACGAAATGAAAATCGATGCTGTATCGAGTACCTATTTCACTCACCCACACACAAAGGCTCGAGTACGAAATACGAGTATACGTGCAATTAAATATTAAAACACGTTCGCCACTTCAAAACACAATAGAACGATAACGGTAGTTTTCGGCCAATTTTCTACAATTAGATAGGCGTTAATGAAAGATATAAATTTTACCTTTGACGCTCGCCAGGCAAATTCCATTAAAAATCCACCAGCATATAATTACCGACTTGCACGAGGTAAAAAGTATCCGCAAATTGAAAATATCGCCTTGCATGTTTCCCTGCACTGAAGATGAAGAAAAAAAAAACGTTGTCTCGAACAATTTATATGTACCATGATCACTACAAAAGTGCGGCTTTATCTCGATTATTAAACGATGTACCAATTTAATAGAGCGGATGCTTAAACGTGTACAATGTTGGAATTTTTTCCTCTAATTTAACTGGCTGATTAAATAGGTTGTTGGTAGAATTATTGTAAGCATCGTCGTCGAATCTTGAATGTGATATGAATTAGTAATGCTCTGAAGATTTTGTTACAAATGGAAACCGATTTTATGACGTCGAATTATTATACTGTATTTTTTTCCTCCATTGTTAAACAAGACGCGAAGACGGTTTCTGTTTTTGAAAATACGCGTAACAGAGAGTATGCTATAAGAAGTAGTCGGAGCTATGGTGAGATTTTAAATTATGTTTTTACTCTTTCTCTTATTTTCTTTCGTACTTACTTTAAGTGTGCTGGCGTGAAAAGCTCAACGTGCCAGAGAGATCTCAAAAGAATACTATTATTTTCTTCGTGTTAATTGGAAATTGGAATTAGGAAAATTATCACGCGTAAGATATACGACGTTTAACGACTCTTCGGCGTTAGCTGAACTTTTTTCCAACGTTTTCCTGAGCCGCCCGATGAACTGTCGTTATTTGGCGAAGAAAATTCTTTGTTTTTTGAAAAAAAAAATGGGGGTAGGCCTAAATTGTTGAATTTGTGCACATAGTTAATAAAAAGTCTGTAATTTTATTTAGATGAGAATTGCAATGAAAATTTGTTTTTTTTTTCTTTCAGGACAGAAAAACAGTTCGACGTTTCTTGTAAATTTTTCACAAAAGGGCTGGAGAACTGAACTCAATACTTATAGGTACGTATACTAATGGGAAATTGTGAAACTTGCGTAGGATGGAAAAAAAATAGTAAATATAATTATGTAAGTGGGTAGGCTATTCATTTTGATAAATTGAGTCATCTTAAGGTATTTACCTATTATTTTTTTTTTTGAAAAGGGATGACGTTTCTTGGTGGAAAGAAATATTCTACTGATGTGTTCAGAAACGAAACTAAGGGGGTTGAGCCACCTCTCCCATAAACTTATTGCGATCACTCGATCAAAGGGTATTCCCAATTAATAGGCGAAATGGCTCTGTTTCCAGATTTGGAAAATTATTGGGCCTTTCAACACGGGTTTTTTCAAAAATTTTCATCATAGTGGTGGGGGTGAAATTGACAAAAGAAAACTTTGAACCGCCACAGCTCCAGATTGAAGGGGTGAACCCAAAAATTACTGTTTTCGCCAAAATTTGTCTTTTGGTAAGTACTTTCTCCCTACCAAACCATAAAATTAAAATTCATCATCATCAAAAAAGCTTCATTTTATGACGTCCGGCATCTTGGCCTTTAATGTCAACAATCCAACAACAGAAATTAAATTAACAAAATAACAAAAATATAACAACAAAATGATCTCAATTAAGGTGTAGCAAAATTCACATAAATTAACAAGTTCAACTAAAATATATCAAAATTTAACAAAGCAACACATAAGTTATTACAAATCATGAATCCCTGCACGAATTAGAAACAAGAACAACCTTACACACATTTCTTCTTTTTGTAAGTATTTAAAGTTCACCCCAGGTGTTTTGTTTTTAATTTTCTCATATACTTTACATGATTCTACAGTGTTGGACTGTCACATTCACATTACATGTGTCACATTTTTTTGAAGGGATTTTTCAGTAAAAAGTAAAGCTCTGCGCCGCTGTGCCGCTGCTGCCAGCAATTTTTCAAAAATTTTTTAAGCTTTCACTGCAGGTTCAAAAATTACCTGAGCTGCCGCAACCGCCGCTGAGTAATCTGCTCGGCTGAGCCAGCTTAACTCATTCAAACAGCAAATTTCAGGGGGATTTTTCCACAGGCCAGTATGTAATGTTTGGCAACTATGCTGTTTTTGCAAAAATCACATCAAATCCAAAAATTTTTGAACTAATAGAAAGCATTTTGTATTCCCTACAAAAAAGGTTTACTACACTGTTTCCGTAAAAATGATATTTTTCGACTTACTGCGATGAACATCAACATTACATCTTATGCAGAAATCAAAAAGTCAGCCCACAATGCCAAAAATCAACATTTTTTCCAAAAATGATACCAAGTTCAAAAATTATTGCATGAATAGAACGCTTTTTTAATTTCCTACAGAAAAGGTCTACTGCAATTTTTATGTAAAAACGATATTTTCTGAGTAATTGCGATTTATATTAACGTATTGTCTTATGGAAAAATCAAAAAGTCAGCCCACAGCATGTGTTGCCAAGTTTCAGTATACCGGCCTGTTAACTAGAGTCGGCCCTTATTTTTCGCATATTTTGGCTTTTTCAAGAGACAAAACTTTTTGTTATTGCTACACACCACCAAAATGGCTTCCCTTCTCAGCTAAAAAAAAAATAGGTATTTTAAGAAGTTAAATTTGATTTTGCATACCTTGTATTTTTGGGATAATTTTATAATTTACGAAAAATCACTCCAAAATGTCAACTTTGAAGCAATGAGAGTGGATCAAGTCCCAATGAAACTATATTAGCTCTTTTGTTCTATATCCAAATGGTTTGTGTGTGCCATATTTGTGTTGAAGGTGAGAGTGGAATGTTTTGTGATGATTTATATGACCAGTATTTTTGGTGATTTTGACATATTGTTTTAGGGCTAACGTAGTTTCTTCTTCCTTGTAGAGAAGTAATTCCAGAATCCTCAGTAAGTTTGATTATTCGGCTGGTTCCGAATGCTCCTAATGATAGATGTAATACATGGTTGGTGATTGGAGTTAATTTCATTAGGTCAGTGTTTGAAGCTGTATTGTAAACAATGGATCCATAGTCCGCCATCATTGATTGCAGATGACTGGCATAGATTTTTAACAAAGATTTTCTATCTGCTCCCTAGGCAGTATAGCTAAGTTTTCTAAGTAGGTTTATGACTTTGTTTGATCTTGGCTTGATGGTGTTGAGCTGCAGTTTCCAATTTAATTTTTTGTCAAAGTATAAGCCAAGGAATTTATGGTGCTGGAAATTTTTGATTCAAGTCCAAATATAGCTCCACATTTACATCGGGGAATGTTCCTCTTTCATGATGGAAATTTATGACCACTTTTTTATCAACAGAGAAATGGAGACCTTTGCTAGTGATCCACTTTTGAAGATAGTTTATGACATTGTGGAGTATGATCTCAATTTTATTTATAAAGGCTCATATTCACAACAAAAAAAAAAAACCTAAAAAATAACGTGTTTTTCGCGGTTTTTTTTTACAAAATTATGTGAAGTAAGTATGCGAAAAAATGTATAGAATGTTGAGCATTATGAATATAAAAGGAAATTACGAGATTTGATTTTAAAAATGGAAAAAGCAGCACTTTTTAGTCAAATTATGACAAACGTTAGGACTTTTCGACAATTTTTGCAAAAGCTGTACTTTCAGACTATTCTTGCTAACAATAAGATTGTATTGACCATTTTGGCATGCAACAGAATTTATTGGATAACTTGTCAAAAAAGGAGAACTTTTTGACAATTTTGACAAAAAGCAGGAGTTCTGAAAATTTTGGCTAAAAGTAGAAGTATTTTTTACAAACGCAAAAAATAAATTTTGACAATGATTTGACAAAAAACAGGACTTTTTAGGATAATTTTGGCAAAAGCAAGAATTTTTACCAATTTTGGTGACAGGATTCTTTTAACATTTTGGCATAAAGCAGGAGGTTTTTTTGACAATTTTTACAAAAGTTAGGAGTTTCTTATAATTTAATTAAAAAAGTAACTTCTTTAGATTGTGACAATTTAGGCTAGCAAAGTTCTGTTTTTAAAACAGAACTTTCCAGACAATTCTGGCAAAAAATATGACAAGGACTTCTTGGGATGGTTTAGCAAAAACGTGAATTTTCAAAATTTTGGCTACTAACAAAGTTTTTTGGTCATTTCTGCAAAAAATATTGAGATTTTTTTTTTACAACGTCAAAAAAGGGTATTTTTCGACAATTTTGGCAAAAAACGGGGCTTTTTTTGGCAATTTTGACAAAAGTTGATATTTTGTTTACAATTTTTTCAAAAAAGAAACTTTGTACAATTTTGGCAAAATAAATGAGAGTTTTTCACAATCATTCTGGGGATAAGATTTTTTGAACATTTTGGCAAAAAACAGGTGCTTTTTTGGTAATTTTTACAAAAAGCCATGATTTTTTGATAATTTTGGCAAAATGTGAATTTTCAAAATTTTGGCCAACAACAGCGTTTTTTGTTCATTTTTACAAAAAATATTAGGACTTTTTTTGATAAAAGACTGGATAGGTTTATAACACGCAAATGTGACAAAAAAATCACGATTTTTTTCAAGAAGGACCATTATTGGCTCAGTCTCCTGAACAGCTCGATGGCTAAAAAATTTTCTGTAAAGTCTTCCACTCAAACTAAACTTCCCCACTAATTTTCGTCAATAAAAAATTTACAGACCAACTTTTTGGTGACAAATTTGACATTTTAATTTTTTGAATTTTCAATAGATATACCATACATAGTGCTTGCAGGCCATTTTTTCATTTATCAATAATGTGGGAGTAAAATCCGAGAAAAATTTGCCCACACAAAGCTTCTTAGCTTCACCTTATAGATCACGTGCCATGTATGAAGATATCGAATGAAAAAATAATGTTCAAAAAAAAAAAGGCCAGAGATAGGATTGTAGGAAAGATAAAGCCAGACAAATAAATCACACGGGTGACATCGGTACATTTCGTACCCTTCGATGATACAATAATTTGGTCAACTGTGGTTAATTCAATTTGTCACGTCTTTTTGCGAACTGTATACTCGGTTAACTGTTGAAGAAAGACGTTGTATATGTTCTTTGTCAATTTCTAGTAGAGCCCGAAACCGAAAAAATACCACAACAAAGATATGGTACGTAATAAGTATAAAGATGTAAAAGAAAAGATATACTTACAAGTAATTTTGTTTCGCTGTTATAGCGTACGTAAGTTAGTACGTAGATATACGTATTACGTACATTTTTTTCTACCATCAAATGCGTATTTAAAGGGACCACATAAAAAAAGTTAACCATTGAATTACGCTTTCATTTGGTCTGCTAATTTCTACTTGGTGTACCCTTTCGACGGTTTAACCATTTCTCAAGTTCAGTTTTACTGGCAGTCGCGTCGTACTCGTATTTCGTGGTTTAGTGTGCGGAAGGGGTGGATGAAAAAAAAATCGTCGTTGAAATTAATAACCAGGGTAATAACGAACCCGAAATGTCATTTTTCATCACCCTACATCATGTAGTGTAGGTGGGTATCTACCCGGCCATTTCACGAAGCGTATAAATACGAGTAAGACGGTCGCGAGCTGGATAAACGAACCCCTACTGTATGGTAAAGGCAAACCTCCCAATTAACCGTTAACGTTGTACTATATTTTTGAAACGCTGCTATGTATGGCTGGATGTTGGCAATGAAGAAGAAATCGCGCTAAGCTATCAATATTACCGAGGTAATCTACAGAGACCATTTATGAACTCGCTGGACACGAAACGATAAGCGAAAAAACTCTCGCCCGGAATTCCCGCCGGTATCGAAATTTACTTCCTTTATTGGAAAATCACCCCGGACCCAGGGGAACATTGATGCGTGTTCATCAAGATCCGCAGCCCCGATTCGCAGTAGGGATTTAGGAATTTTTTTCACCACTCGTCGCATTTACTCGGTCGTTTGGTCGCGCGTTCGCGAAATTAAGGCGATAGAATTATGAATCCTCTCTTTTTCCCTGGTGGTTTTAGTGCGGGCATTGAAATGAAGTTATATTTTACGTCTCGGCGAATAACGAAATTTTCAAAAGGGGTTCCGCACTTTTTATGCCGTTTGATTCTTTCTTTAACCCTCCGCTCTGTGCGTCCTGCTCGTCTCCAAGGATGTCTCTTTTCCTCACACCGTCTTCGCTTCTCTCCTGCTTTAGGTATAGTAGGTACTTACCAGGGATCCATTCCCGATCTACTGTATTTGTAGCAGCAATTGCCATTATACGTGAAAAGTTTCTCTCTACCTTTTTTTTCTCAAGTATTCTAAGGGTGCCAAGTTGCAAAGAAAGTAAGCAAGGTTATGCTGCTATTCATGTATGTACTTACTTGAATTTTGATGATTTCTTTTCCCAGAACTCGTTTTAAAATGAAAAATTCACAAATGAGATATTCATTGGCAGGCATCTTGAAAGTCGACAGAGCCCGTTGTATAAACAACACAGAGCGCCATTACGTACTGGTATACAGAAACACCTAGCAAAAAAAGACTTACCCGAGCGTTTAAATTTATTTCAAATTATTTTTTATTTATCTCGGTTACGTATAACAAAATGGAATTTATTTTCTAGCTATATACTAACACTTGGATGTATACCATTTTCAAATTACTTCGCTTATCTCTATAGTGTAGGGGGTTAATACGTTTTAAAATTTATGAAGTTGACGTAAAAAAGTAAAAGCGTTTATTTTAAAACGTTGGTACTTTTTTTTTTTACCAGTAACAATTTAGCATCCTTGTATTAAGTATGCAGAAAAAACACATAGCTAGACTCGGAGGAAGAATCCAAGTATGAACTTTTCGAGAAGTTGCAGTTGTTATACTGCAAGATTATGAGATGTGTTCGGCTGTATGAGACGATCTTTGATGAATATATTACATAAAGTGTTTTATATTTGAAAGACCTCCTTGAATGAAAAAAGTAGGCTGCTGGTATACAATTTAGATGTGTACGTTTGTCAATTCCCAGAATGCAGGAGTATGATGAAAAGTAGGTAGCTGTAAGTAGTATTTGGCTATGAATTTTTTTTCTCTCTTGACATTGCCTGCATCTCTCTTCATGAATAGAAAAGCACCAACATTCTAACAATCAATGTGATTACTTTTCAGATGTTGGGTGAAATGACTCCATTCCCTATATTGAAACTAACAAATGGAAGTTGCGTTCTTTGTGATCTAAATCCTCCATGATGGATTTCAGTTGAAATTTTCATCTTTGAAGGTTCCTAGCGTTTTTTTCAAACTTGCAAAGAGTTGGACAATTACCAAGGGTCTTTCATGGACGACAGCTTCAATAGTTCTAAATCATCAATAGATACTTACACTTCAATATATTTTTTCAGAATTTTTCGTACTATATGGGACCTAGGAAGACCTTCTATAGAAAGTTTTTTTTCTACCATTTATGTTTGTTCCTAACTTAAAAAGGTGAAAAACTTGATTTTTCACGATTTTCTCTACCCAAAGTGGTCTTTTGGTCGAAATTTTTTTTTATAGCAATGGAAATTCATCATAAAAGACGCTCAAGTTGGTTGCTACAGCATGCACTCAAATTTGGACCAAATTTCAATATTTTGAATTTTTTTATGAAATACACAGTATACCTCAAAATCTGGACCAAAATTGACCTCAGGCGGAAAATATTGTGAAGAAAATCAGTTTTTCGTATGTTTGAAGAATTTTTACTATAATTGTAAGTATATGGAAAATTCAAAAAAAAAAAAAAAAAAAAAAAAAAAATACATTTACTAGTAGGTACATACTTACCTCAGATCAATATACATATGTATTACATATGTAAATTTCTTGCTAAGTAAGTACATGTACTCGTACTCCAAAAAACCTACTTTTTAAATGCCCACGTGAAATTTGATTCCTGATAAGTCTGAATGGAAATCTCAAGTACTTAGGTAGGTATTTATTGTGAACAAGTAGGTAGCAATAAATCAAACTTTTCGCTATTTTCTTTTGTTTGCTTAAATTCTGACGCAAACGAAAGGTAAACCGTCCTAGAGTGAGCATCTCTTTATTGCATGGCTGATATTAAGATTTTGAAACCTATTAGGCAGCTTTGATGAGTACCATAAACCAAAATAAAATAGGTACCTACTTGACTAAAACTTATGCACTTATTTTTTTGTTAATAAAATCAATTTTTAAATTGTGATTCTATATTCAATTTCCAAAGAATAGAAAATTGACACACATACAGTGAATATCATAACAGAGATGTGATTTTTATGTAGGTACCTTCACGAAATGTTCTAAAGTATAAAAATGTGCAAAAATATGCTCAAAATAATAATAAAAAATAACTTTTCATCGATTCATTCTCGAATAAGGAATAAAATCCTCTTATCAAGCCATCAACTATTCGCTCTAGTTTTTGCATTTGCTTTCACCATATTGGTTGATGATTGCACTGGTTGCTAAGTTTGCTTTTAAATATCAACTGGGAGCTGATTTTTCATTTCTTGATCTTTTTTATATGCACCTAATTTATAAAGTAGAATGTAGGTACCTAGGCTCACTACTTATTTATTAAAATGAAGTCAAATAAATTTCTCGTAAATTAAAACATTCAACTAAATAAAATTATTATATCTCTCAAGCTATGTATCTCTGATGAGTCAGCGGCAGCTGATAAATAACAGCCGCCACGGACGTCGCGTCGTAGCCGCTATATTCTCTACTCTTAGATTAGTTTTTAGTCTTAGTAATACATTCGATCGATGTACTCGTATATGTCTCAGTATCAATGTACAAAAGTGTAAATACATTCGAATATTCGAAATGCGTGTTTTCTTCAAAGACTTAATAATTGGCGACGAGGATTTTAAATCCGTTTTCGATTTTCGTGTTCCTTTTTCGGAATTTTCGCGATTTTCGTGATTTTCTCAGTTTCCTTATTTCGAAATGGACGCGAAACAATTCAAAGAGCTACTCAAAACCCTCAAAGCTGGGAATGAACAGCTCGCAAACCAGGTCAAATCAGCAATTGAAAAAGTGGTGGATACTGAAGCTCAGAAACCAGAAACCAGACCCACTCTTGTTCTTTCAAATTTCGAAAATTTTGATGCCACCAAGGAAGAATTCTCAGCCTATAAATCCAGATTCGATAATTATTTAAAGCTCAAGAAAATTCAAAATGACGAAATTGAAAGTGCTCAATTATTTCTCAACAGTGTGGGTACTTCAATCAACGAGCTTCTCCGATCATTAGCCGCACCTCTAGACATCGCCACCCTGAAATATAACGAATTGTGTGAACTTTTGACTCAGCATTTTCCAAAACCAAATGAACTTATCGAGCAGCACAAGTTTCTATCCAGAATCCAGTCACAGAATGAAACTGTCGCAGATTACGTTGCCGCACTTCGTAAGTTCATTTCAAAATGCGGATTTTCATGCCCAAGCTGTCAAACTTCCGTTGCTGATGTATTCCTGAGAGCACAATTCATCCGAGGTATGCGCGATTCCCAGACTCGTGAACAGTTGCTTCAAGTGGAAAACTTGACTTTCAAACAAGCTGTTGAAAAAGCCACTGCCTCAGAAACTTCGAAGATGGGTACCCAAACAATCGGAAATGGGTCATCAAATAACTCAGTCTCAGCTCCAGAATCTGTCAATCATATCTCAAACCAGCAAAACAGTCGCTCACGTTCCAAAAGCTCTGCTCGGAAACAAAAGTTCAATCCAAAAAGAAACCAATCTCCTCACCCACAACATCAGTCACAACACAGAGCAAATTCTACACATCAAGGACGCCGTCGTGTTGATTTTGCTGCATTAGGTGTAGAGGGGTTATGCCTACACTGTGGTAAAAATAATCACCGCACTCAAGAATGCAAAATTGATCGAAATAAACTGCATTGTAACTCCTGCGATAAAGATGGTCACATTGCCAAAGTATGCATAACAACATTGGTAGGATCACAGTCCAAGAGGAAAGAAAATGTAAGCTGCCTAGATGACACTCCATTCAACTCAGAAATTCACTCAGTATATGGTATTAATGGTATTGACGATCAGGCAGTCCACAACATCTCCGAAACTTCCGATTCAGCAAAATTTTTTGTCACAATTCTGATTGAAGGTAAGCCACAAATTTTTGAAATTGACTCTGGCGCTGGGCGCACTTTACTACCTATTTTTCTGTTTAAAAAGTTGAATTTGAATGCTTCTCTCCGCTCATCTGATGTTCTTTTCAAGTCTTACACCAAACAAGTTTTTGCCCCTTATGGTATGGTAGATGTTAATGTTGAATTCGAAAATCAAAAATCAGTAGAAACGTTATATGTTGTACCTGATGAATATACTCCAGTTGTAGGTCGTGTGTGGATCCGTCACTTAAAAATTAGCCTAGACAACTGTGAAAGTCAAATTTCTGAATCTGATTCAAATTCCAGTCAAGTTAATTCTATTGAACGTTCAACTCCGGCTCAATTAATTCAACAAATTGAAAATCAGTTTGCTTCAATTTTCACCCCCACAATTGGTTGTGTCCCAAATTTCGAATGTGATCTTCAGCTGAAACCCAACACAGTGCCTATCTATATAAAACCTCATTCACTTCCATATTCACTCAGAGATAAGGTAGAAAGGGAACTGATTCGTTTAGAAGCTGAAGGTGTCATAACCAAAATTGATAAAAGCGAGTGGGGTTCTCCACTTGTAGTTGTACCCAAACCAGACGACACCCTTCGACTATGTGCCAACTACAAACTCACTGTTAACAATCATCTTTATGATGCTCATGATCCGATTCCCAGAATAGATGAAACCCTGCACCAATTGAGAAATGCTCGTTATTATTGCAAGCTAGATTTATTCAAAGCTTACTTGCATATGATGGTGAATGAAAAAAGCTCTCTCATTCAAGCTATTTCAACGCACTTGGGTGCTTATCGAGTCAATCGTCTCTCATTTGGTATAAAAACAGCACCTCATATTTTCCACAGAATTCTAGATCGCATTCTTGCTGGTCTTAAAGGTGTCGCAAGGTATTTTGATGACATTATTGTTTATGGTGCTACTTTGCAAGAATGTTATGATCATTTGGTTGCTGTCCTTACTGCACTTCAAATCAATAACCTTCACTTAAATAAACAGAAGTGTGTATTTTTTGTCCAAAAAATTTCATATTTAGGGTATGTTATCGAACATAACAAGATTTCAAAATGTCCTCTCAAAGTTGAAAGTATCATCAACGCACCTAGGCCTAAAAATGTTGATGACATTCGAAAATTCCTAGGCCTCATTACCTATTATTCGAAATTTATTCCAAATGCTTCTTCAATGACTTACCCCCTCAGAAAACTGCTCCTGAAAAATCAAAAATTCTTTTGGAGTTCAAATTGTGAAGCTGCTTTTCTCAAATTGAAGCAAGAAATTGCAAGCGATCGTGTGCTCATGCCTTATAACCCTGACCTTCCTGTCTCTTTAGCATGTGACGCCAGTCCATTTGGAATAGCTGGTGTTTTATCTCATATCATAAATGGCGAAGAGCGGCCTATTGCTTTTATTTCACGCTCCTTAACTGACGCAGAATCTAAATATAGCCAGCTTGATCGCGAAGCACTCGCCATCATTTTTTCCATTGGTAAATTTCACTCATATCTATATGGTCGTAAATTCGAACTTATCACTGATAATCGACCACTTCAACGAATTTTCCATCCGACTAATGTGCCGCCAATGACCGCTGGTCGTTTATTACGATATGCTATTTTTCTAAGAGGTTTTGATTATTCAATCAAACATCGCGCAGCTGAATTACATCAGAACGTTGATTATTTTTCACATTCGCCTATCACAGGAAGTCCCGGCATTGAACAAATTCTCAGTATTGAGAATGATGTAATCGAACTAGACGCAATCAACAGCATTTCATCTGTCTCTGTAAATTTCGATAGTTTAGCTCGTGAAACGACAGCTGATAGTGAATTAAAAACGCTACTACAGCAACTTGAACAAGGCACAAACGATCCGCTTTATTCTCTAAACAGAGGTGTTATCTTTAGAGGCGATCGTATTTTTATTCCAACTTCATTACGTCAGCACATATTGAAAGAACTCCATTCGACTCATGTAGGTATTGTTAGAATGAAACGTCTTGCACGAAAGTACTGCTACTGGCCAAAAATTGACTCGGACATTGAAAATTTGGTCAGAGGCTGTACCTCTTGTGCACCCAATCAAAAATTACCAGCCCAAATTCGGAATCATCATTGGGAAGAAGCTCAGTCTAATTTTGAAAGGGTACATATGGATTATGCTGGACCTTTCCAAGGCCACTACCTTTTCATTTTGGTAGATTTGAAGTCTAAATGGCCGGAAGTCCGTGTCACTAGATCCGACCCAACCTCAGCAATTACTATCGAATTCCTAAATGACATTTTCACTGCTCATGGATTCCCTGAAACCTTGGTATCTGATAATGCCGCAATTTTCAAAAGCTCAGAATTTCAGCAATTTTGTCATAATTTAGGAATTCGTCAGAAATTTATTGCCCCTGGAAACCCAGCTACGAATGGTCAAGCTGAACGATTCGTTCAAACAATCAAACATGCATTGAAAAATTGTTTGAATTCGTCAAACTCTTCAATTCCTCACCTAGTGAGAAAAATTCTTCTTCGATATCGAGCAACTCCGCTCAATAATGGTAAATCGCCAGCTGAATTGTACTTAAATCGTCCGTTGCGTATTGAACTTGATGTTTTACGTCCTCCTCCCCAGTCCCAGCCCCGATCCACACCCCAGGTTAAGCGATTTTTTTCAGTAGGGGAGAGAGTACTCATTCGATTCAACGAACAGTGGAAATTGGGTAAAGTAATTGCTCGGCTCGGTGCAATTCATTATGATGTGGTATTGGACAACGGATTCAAAACAAAAAAACACGTCAATCAGTTGGTAAAATCGAACATACCATTGCCACAGACGACAGAATCGTCTAACAATTCTCCAGCACAACGACACGTCACTTTCAAGGTCAATGAGCCAAAAATATCGCAAAATGATTCGACTCAACTTCGGCGATCAACTCGTAACAGACAAACACCAGATTGGTTTTCCTATTAGTGTGGGAGAACTATTATATCTCTCAAGCTATGTATCTCTGATGAGTCAGCGGCAGCTGATAAATAACAGCCGCCACGGACGTCGCGTCGTAGCCGCTATATTCTCTACTCTTAGATTAGTTTTTAGTCTTAGTAATACATTCGATCGATGTACTCGTATATGTCTCAGTATCAATGTACAAAAGTGTAAATACATTCGAATATTCGAAATGCGTGTTTTCTTCAAAGACTTAATAAAAATCATTAATCATTCCTACATGAATGAAAAAATATTAAAAATTAAATTCCAAATCAGTCCCAAATTTGGTTTTGACAAACAGTAATTTCTAATTACCGTTATGTCAAAATACGGTTTGTTGATCGGCTATAAACTGAAAATTTTATAAATTTATTTCCATTTAAAAACTGTGTAGAAATTTATGATGAATATAAGGAGTGCTAAAATTTCTAATCATCCCAAAAGTAAAGAACTGCTGAATACTTTTTCAAATTTGGCGCCAAAATAATATTGCTAAGCATTTATAAACACTAATTGTTGATTGGCTTATCAGAAATACTGTTAGCTGATTGGCTATGTGTTGATCTTAAGAAGAAAAGTGATTACATTAGAGTTTTTCGCGCTTCGCAAAAACTCTAAACGTGAGCAAAAAGGTGTAAATTTGGTATTTTATTGAAACAAGATAAAAATAACTGGGTATTCATCTCTGAACAAAAAATCGACTGTTTCAATTGAAAGAAGCGAATTTTTCGAACAGTTCATAAACATACATTGTGAACATTGAATCATAATTTTAAATTGTAAATTTCAAATTCGATTTTAATCATTTTGTGAGTCTGCCACTCATCAACACCTTGGGTTATTCACGAATTGAAGATTTGA
Source organism: Planococcus citri (assembly GCF_950023065.1). Lineage (NCBI taxonomy): Eukaryota > Metazoa > Arthropoda > Insecta > Hemiptera > Pseudococcidae > Planococcus > Planococcus citri. The sequence goes on along the minus strand of NC_088678.1, from coordinate 32,909,126 downwards.
GAAAAATTGTCTCTCATCGTCCAAGGAGCAGATTCACGCTGTAGACTGAGGCACGTCTTTTCCCGTGGGTTTTTTCCTTTGGAAATACTGTTCTTGAATTTCATTCAAAGTTTTTCCTTTGGTTTCCGGTAATAGGAATTTTCCATACAAACACAAAATGAAAGACGATACAGCAAAAGACCATATCATTGTTTTGATTCCAAAATAAAACATGACTTTTGGATACAGCTTCAATGTACTGACCCAATATATACTTGAGAATACTCCGTAAATACCATTCATCGTGCCTCGTACTTCAGTTGGGAACACTTCGCCTCCAATAATGAATCCAATAGGGTAAACACCCGTATTACAGGCGAACACATAGACGTAAAAAGCGATTGGTACGATCCAAACGTACATTTTTGTAGACTCGTAATAAAATAATTCCTCGTAAACTCCTACAATGACCATAGCTATCGCCATACCTAGAGAAGACACAGATAGGACAGTTTTTCTACCAAATCTGTGCATGAATATAGGTGTCGTAAAGCTACTGATGAATCCAAAAGTCGAATAAAGCACCGTGATCTTTGAGCTGTCTAATGGTAAATTCAATCGATCGAAGACTAATAATGTATACGCGATCATAATTGAGTAACCGGTATGTTGCATTAGAACGAATAAGACTGTTATAACTAGTAACTGTTTCCATGCTTTTCGAATATTTTTAAACGTTTGACTGAAGGTGGTCTTGATTGGTTCACGAGTACGCTTTTCCATATCTTTTATTTCGGATTCGAGTTTATCTCTGTCAGCGCCTCTGAGAGAGGATAGTATTTCGATGGCTTCTTCAGTACGTCCTTTGCTGTGCAACCAAACCGGCGATTCTGGCAGAAAAGTGATTGTCACTGCCATAAATGTAATGGATATGCATAAGCATACTATTGACGATACGTTCCACATGAAATTATAGTTGAGTAAGTTGCATATGAGTACACCGCAGTTGTAAGCTACGGTTATGAAGCCCAGTAGTGCTCCTCTGTGTTCCCTGCTGGATATTTCCGAGATGTAGACCGAAACACATGATGACATTCCTGCCGAAAAAGACATGAATTATTTGAAGAAAAACAAGTTGACAAACTTTTACTAAATTCTCACCTCCTCCAAGGCCTTGCAACATCATGCCCAATAGAAGCACCGTGTAACTTTTAGCCAGAGATATGGTCAACCAGGAAATAGCAAATGGAATGAAAATCATCGAAAGAAATACTTTTCGTCCGAAAAAATCCATTACAGTGCCAGAAAATAAGCTTCCTACTGGAGAGAGGTAACCAATTGAACTGGCTGTAGATGAGAAATAAAATTAAAAATATGGTGAAGATGCGAGCATAGAGATTAATGTCTGATACAAGTGTGTTCCACTTGAGCAATGATAAGTATTCAAAAACTGAATTCCACTCTTTTATTTTTCCATTTTTGAGATATTTTTGTTTAAATTGGAGAATTCAAAACGTGATTCAGGCTCCAGAATTACTCAAAACTGTCATCAATAATTGTAGGTACATATGTACAAATACGTAGGTATTTTATTTCATAAATTGCTGATTTTCACATTGAAACAAGCCTAATTTAAATTTTTTTAATTTATTAAAAAGAATTGAGAGTCCTGTGTTAAAACTACTCCTATACACTTATTATATCAGAAAGCATCTGAAATACTTCCCCTCTATAATGATCAAAACTCATCCTTTCATAATTTTTCATTCACCTTAAAACTGTTGACTGTATCCCTCTCACCATAGACTCAAAAATTGATCCCAATCTCCCGCATACTTGTGGCTCATATCTCCATAAAGCCTCTTTCATTCTAAACTCCATTCAGCTATTTCCTGTTCCCACATTCTATTCAGAAAATCCTACAAAAATTAAGAAAATTATTCTCTCATCTGATACATCATTACTTGAACACTCTCAACTCAACACTCAAGTCATTAATAAGTTTATTGTTCAGTATAATGATTTCATTCTGTTTTATGCTGATGGGTCAAAATCTGTGGATTGTTGTGGTTGCTCGGTTGTTTGTAATAGTGAGGTTTTGCGATTTTCACTTCCATGCTTGTTTAGTATTCTTTCATGTAAACTACAATGCTATACTTGCTTACACTTGGTGGCGTAGTGGGTTGAGCCACGGCTTTCTGAACAAGAGGTCAAGGGTTCAAATCCCGCTAGAGACGCAGGCGTTAACATGTAACATATACATTGTAGTGCATTTAACATCTATTACATGTTAAGCTCCGAGCACCAGAACAGCAGAGGCAACAGAAATGCACGCAATCTGTTGCTGGTATCAAAAAGCTGTATCTGGTTGAGCAACTATAGGTAGCGGTGATTACGGAACCCAGGGTTGTAAAAACCCGGCTAGTGATGTATGAGTTACTTTGTAGATAGCGTAGAAAGCAATGGGAAACTACTACGTGAAAGCTCAAAACAACGTCGATTCCCTAGAATAATCGTAGTGGCAATTGGCATTCGCCTCACCCTGTTAGGGTGCCACAAAAATGTGATTTCCAATCTCCTGTAAAGGACAAGGAACCACGACAACGACGATACTTGCTTAGCTACATCTTTAAACATGGCAATTGAGAGCAGACTGCACAAAGTTGTGATCTTTACAGATTCACTAAATTCCATCTCTCAACTAAGATCTAATTCTAAGAAACATACAATTGCCTCAGAAATCTCATCTCTCCAATGTGACATGGATGTTACCATAACCACCCAGTTGGGTGAAAATATGCCCTTACAAGACCGAAAAACGCGGACAGGAATTCCAACACTTTACACTAATACGTATATATCTGCCCAATCAGCGCATATTTTGTTTTTCTGCCCCTATAATTGTAAAAATCTGGCATCGCTGTGTTTATTCACAACAATTTTTTTGGCACTACTGGGGATCAAACTCAGGTCCCCAGATCAGTGAGCAAGAACTCTCATACCCTAACCATCAGGGCACTTGATATCAAGTGAATAAATATTTATACTAAGCTAAAACACACACATAAAATGCCACATTTACACACATTTTTCAGCAATTACGCAAATAAATACACTACAAAACATTCTGGTAGCATATTAATTGTAGCTGGTTTCTTTTGACACCCAGAAATATGCCACTTAATTTGAAAGTGTAGCGGCCTTACGCGACAAAAATATACTATGAAATATTATTATAGCGTGTTTTTCAGCAACAATTTTTTTCTGTGGTGCAGAACATGTAACAACCTAATAAGTCGCTTCAAATTACGCCCGTGAATTGGCATTTAAGTATAAAACGCCAATTAAACTGCTCTTTAAGGCGTTTTTATTGGCAGAAGGGCAGATTTTCACCCAACTGAGCATAGCCTGGATTCTATCCCACTCAGGAATTTTAGGAAACAAAACAGCAGATTTAGCAGCAAAGCAACACTAAAGATTTCACCTCTACCAGAAACACCCATCCCCGTGTCTGATGTGATGGAAGCCATAAATGTTCTGTTCACAGTTAATTCCCAGCCAAAGTCACGCCACCAACATTCAAGATTTGCCTAGGACTATGAAGCAGGTGGTTGCCTTATGCCATGTAAGACTGTAAGTACAGGCCATACCCTCCTCACCCACTCTTATCTCTTTAAAAAAGAATCCCCTCCAATATTCTCTACATGTCAAGTCCAATTCACTATCTCCCACATCTTACTCACTTGTCAAGATCACACCAATTAAAGAAAGTCACTGAACCTTCCTAAAACTCTACCTGAAAAATGGCTCAAAACCCCTCAGTCTTACTCTCCTTTCTTCGAAAATCCAACCTCCTTCCATTAATGTACCTAACAGTATAAAATAACCCGCGCCTCTAGCCTCGTAGCTGTGCATGGCATGGTGACAAACCAACAGGTACCAGGTAACAGCCATAGTCCCTAATGTCGCTCTAGATTCATTTTCTTGTAAGTTTTGATCCGATTTCGAAAAATTGTAGCATTTTTCATCAAAATGCTTACTTAGGTACCTACCTTCCTACTTTTCTACTTACTCTCAGCATTTATATGTGATTTTATGGCCCAATTTAAAATCCTGTAGCAAAAATATAGTAACATATTATGTACCTACTTACCGAGCCATGATTTCTGCTCATCTGTAATCTTTATGATTGAATCAGGTTCTGATAAATAATGATTCAAAAATGCTGTGTAGCTTCTGTTCAATCCCACACAAATGTACGCTGAAAAAGTAATAGCTGCATAGGTAGCCTGTATAAAGTCGAGTTTAAACAATAAAAAATTGATATTTCAAGTATTTCACGTTATTTAAAGCTATAATAAGCGATTACAAAAGTTATCATGATTATCATGTGATTATTACTGAAATTGTTTTTTTAAATGCGTTTTCGTAAAACTTATTTTTCAAGCTAATTTTAATAAATTTATACTCAATTAGGTAGCTTCAATTATTTGTACAAATTGAAAAAAATTATGTTCTCACCACTTTGAGGAATCCTCCTCGACCAAAATTTTGAAACAACATTTTTGCACGCACTTTTCTCACGGATTGTTCACTAAAGAATGATGAAATTCTCGAACCTCAATAGTTCTTGTGAAGTGGATATTACTCGTATGACGTTATTGTTGGTTTTTTCTTTTTCATTTCCTACTATCTTATCATGCAAGACGATGCTAATAGCAATTCAAAATAAGCACCATGTTTGAAAAAATAATTCATTGAAAAAATTGATGATGAAAAAAGTAAACATTATTGCATCCCTTCAACTATGTACATCTGGAGTTTTGAATGTGTAAAATATTGATGCTGGGTAAATGGAAATTTATGAGTGAAAAAATAAAATTTATGGTACCTATCTTGAAGTAGAAAAATATAAATGAAACAAAATACGAAACACACAAAAAAATGAAATATATATTTCACCAAATAAAACATTTTCAAATCAAAAGTGGTTTTTAAAAATTCAGGTTTTTGGAAAATTTATTATCAGTAAATCTTACATTTCAAGAAAAAGTCAAATACAATTTTTCGATTGATGATAAAATGGTCAAATAAAATATTGAATATCACATTCCAGCAATTAATATCTTTTTTTTTTTGAAATCGCGTAGGGAGGTTTGAATAATTTTCTTGATGGATTCTTCGGATTAGGCTACATAAAATAAAAACAGTCAAAATTACGCATCTTCTTCAATAAAACGTCTCTTTTTCTTCTTAAAATACTGCTCCTGAACTTCATTGACTGTTTTACCTTTCGTCTCGGGTAAAATAAAAACTCCATACAAGCTGACAATGAAACAAGACACAGCGAAAGCCCAAACGATGATTTTAATTCCAAAATGGAACAAAAACTCAGGATACACTTTCAACGTCAGAGACCAATACGCGTATGCAAAAATACCATAAATCCCGTTCATGATGCCAGCCACTTCGTAAGGGAATAATTCTCCTCCTACGATGAATCCTATAGGCAACACTCCAACGTTACATAGCAAAACGTAAACGAATAGAGCGCCTGGTACTAGCCAAGCGTTCGGTTTCTCGTTCACATCATGATAGAGCTGTTCGTAACTACCTATGACCATCATACTGAGAGCCATTCCTAACGCAGATACTGATAAAAGTGATTTTCGTCCAACGTTGTGCATCACATAAGGTGTTACAAAAGCTCCGATGAAACCTACTACCGAATAAACGATGGTAATTTTTGAGCTATTGTAAGGGATTTGTAATTTATCAACGATGGTGATCGTATAAGCTACCATGATCGAGTACCCAGTATGCTGCAATAAGGTAATCAAACCAACAGCTATGGATAATTGACGCCATGCTCTTAGGCAATTTTTAACTGTGTTTGTGATACTGATGTTGATCTCTGACGAGTATGATGTTTCCATGTCTTGAATTTCACTTCGTAGTTCGCTAACGGTTTGGCATCGTAAAGAACACAGGATTTTGATGGATTTCTCTTTTTTGCCTTGCAAGTATAGCCATATTGGCGATTCGGGTAGAATAATGGTTAACGAAAGACTGAATATGGAGAAAGCTGCGTAAATGGAAGCGACGGTATCCCATTTTAGAAAATACATCATCAGGTTGCTCAGTAATACACCGATATTGTAGGCTACCTCTAAAGTACCCAGAAGAGCTCCTCTATGTTCCATGGTTGATATTTCGCAAATGTAAGTTGAGATACAGAAAGACATTCCTGGAAAATAAGTAATGACTTGGATGAGTAATGAGGGAAAAAAAGTTCCAAAAATCAGTAAAATTGAAATATATGCAAGAGTTTTACCTCCACCAAGCCCCTGGATCATCATACCAATAAACAACATAGAATAACTATCAGCAAACGCCACCATAAGCCAAGATATGATAAATGGTATAAACATCATTTGTATGAAAAATTTTCTACCAAAAAAATCCATAATACTGCCAGAAACGAGACATCCGAGTGGACTAAGAATACCAAGAGAACTAGCTGAAAACAGGTGTAAGTACCTATTTGATCATAGAGACCTGAAAGAAAAATGTGATAAAGTTTCTATAGCTTACCTATCCATGATTTATGGCCATCTTCGATCCGTATTTTTGAATCAGGCTGGTCGAGTTGATGGAATAGGAAAGCTGCATAACTTCTGCTTACCCCAACGAGGATGTAAACTAATAAGGTTATGAAAACATAGCAAATCTAAAACATTGTGAGTTATCGTAGGAATAATGTAGTAGTAGACGAAGGTGACGAAATTGTTTCTGGACTTACTTCTTTGGCAGTTCCTTTGTGGGGAAGTTTTCTACGTTTTTGTAACACCGGTGTTGCTCTAATTAAAACAGAGTGGAAAATTAGCGATCTCTTTGATTGCATAAGCAAAGCAATTTTGAGAATTTTTGCAAGAATTTTGTCAATTTGCAAATCAAAATTAATGGTTTGGCATCCTTGATTTCTAAGGTAGGTAAATTTTTCATTTTAATTCGTCGTTTTTTCAAGTCTTTGCTCAGAAATGTCAACAATTGACCATTATTTGACCAATTCTTGGAAAAAATGACGAAAAAAGAAATTTAAAAAAAAGTTTACCGGAGCATCTCATTTGTTTGAATATCCTATTTTGATTCTGTATCACCTCTCGACTCGATAATGACATTTTTCGAGTCAGTCTGAAGCCTTCAGCCAATCATAAATTTTCATTATTGATTTAAAATTTCTTTATAAGGATCAAAAGTGAACTTCAACACCCCTCTACGTTCCCATACCTGTACGCGCTTATTTGTTTTTTATTATAAATTTCAAAAAAATATGTTACTAGTATTTTCAATTTTTTTCTTATTCAAAATAATTATTTACCTATAGATAGGTACCTACTCAATGATTTTTTGTTGTTTTTTTTTGGATATTCATGTGGGTATCAAAAAAATGTTTACATTTTTGTGTTCCAAATTTTTTGAAAATTCAAAGTTAGCCATTTTCAACAATTTCTTTTTATTGTACCTACCTATTATTTATTAAGTAAAAGTGATGAAAATTAGCAAAATACTTCTCAAAATGCTCACCTCCAATTTGAACGAGGCCACGATAAACCAGTTCTAGATTTTTGGCGAATTTTTGAAAATCCAGAATTGGCCACTTTTAGCATTTTTTTTTTTGTTTTTCAATTTAAAAAAAAAAATCTGTAGGTATAAATACTCGTAATAATGGAAATTAGTCATGAAATTAATAATTATTAGTTCTCCGAAACCGAATTTAATCGTTTCAAACCACTCTGGGAGCCTCCAGCGCAATTTTCAATTTATCCAGAAGGTGCAAAAATGAATTCGAGCTTCTCAAAATGTCCACCTCCAATTTCAACGGAGCCACTATTTTTGGAAAGAGCATGTTTTGGAACCTTTTTTAGAATCTTGGCGAATTCAGAAAATCCAAAATTGACCAATTGACCATTTACATCTAGCAATTTCTGTTGTTGTTGTTGTTTTTTTTTTGGTAATTATGAATAATTTTTTTTTAGGTATTCAGTGAAAACAATGAAAATTAGTCATGAAACAATAATATTAGCTCTCCCAAACCAAATTTCATGGTTTTTAAGTCACTCTGGAGCCTGTAGCGCGATATTCAATTTCTCCAGAAAGTATGAAAATTAATTCGAGCAGCTGAAAATCGAGTTGTGTCTTATTTTTGTCGTGTTCTGCAATTTATTCGAATTTAAGACCATTCTGGAGCCTTCGGGGCAATTTCTGATTCCTCTAGAATTTTTTATTTTCTTTAAAATAAGGCGCAGAAGCTAATTTGGGTAGATGATAATCGAGTTCTGGCATGTTCTTTACCTATTCGACGACTTCATACACATTTGAGGCGATTTGTAGGCGGACATTTGTAACTGCCCGAATTAATTTTCATGTTTTCAAAAAAAAAAAAAAAAATGTTTAAAGGAATTGAAATGGAGGGGGGGCAATAAGATGGAGCCATTCGTGCAAATTTTGAAAATTTTTCTAAAAACAAAAAAAAATTCTCGCACTTACCTACTTACTGATGTAAGCTGTTTTGGTAGAAAAAAAACACACTCTAAAAGTCTGTCTGAAAATCGGCTGAAATGTAGATAAATTCGTAGAAAGATCCAAAATAAGCAAGGACTTGATTTTTAGCTTTCTAAATTGATTTATTCTGCATTTTCTGAAGGAATTTCAAAAATTCTATGGAGATCAAAAATTCCACCGGAGGCTTCAGAATGGCTCAAAACAGTGGAATTCGGTTCAGAAGAATCAATATTAAGTATGTACTTTCATGACTAATTTTCATCATTTTTCCTCTGACAATTTTTCCCGATAGCGTAATTTCTTCACCAATATACGTTCTTTCAAAACATTTGTAGCCTATTTTAGTGCACAAGGAGCAAATAAAAAATGAATTTAAAAGGCATAATTATATCAACAACTTACTCATATTTATGTTCCATGATAACAAAAAAATAAATGCGGAAATAAATAAATAAACGAATAACCGAATACTTAATTTAAAAGTAACAAATAGGTAGTAAAAAAAGAATAATACTAAATAAACAGTCGTTTAAAGCTACCGCAGGCAAAACACTAAACACCATGAAAGACATCATAAACGCATAAATATTGATTGAGTAAGTGCGAAAAGGTTAATTAATAACTACCAATGGTGGTATTTACCAGACAGAGTATAAGACATTGAAATATTAATTGCGATAGATAATATTGTAGTTTTCAATGAAAGTTTTACTGTATTGTTTTCTGAGTCAGCAGCTCAACACATTAATTCAGATGTCACAGATTTGAGAAAAACTTTCCAGTGGGTACCCTATCTTATAAGAAGCACATTTATCTAAGCTTGAGATTGAGGCACGTCTTGCCCGGTGGGTTTTTTCTTTTGGAAATATTGTTCTTGAATTTCATTTAGAGTTTTACCTTTGGTTTCTGGCAGTAGGAACTTTCCATACAAACATAATATCACTCCTGATGTCGCAAATGACCATATCAATCCTTTTATTCCAAAATTATGTAATATTTTTGGATACACCTTTAAGGTAGTCGCCCAATAGAAATTGGTGAATAATCCGTACATACCGTTCATCGTACCTCGTACTTCGGTGGGGAATACTTCGCCTCCAATAATGAATCCAATGGGATAAACACCCACATTGCAGGCGAACACATAAAAGTAGAAAGCAATGGGTACGATCAATACGTACATCTTGGTCGACTCGTAATAAAATATTTCTTCGTATATACCCACAACGACCATAGCTATCGCCATGCCTAGAGAAGACACAGATAGGACAGTTTTTCTACCAAATCTGTGCATAAAAAAAGGTGTTGTAAAGGCGCTGATGAATCCAAAAGTCGAATAAAGCACCGTGACCTTTGAGCTATCTAATGGTAAATTTAGCCGGTCAAAGACCAATAATGTATACGCGATCATAATTGAGTAGCCGGTATGTTGCATAAGAGCGAATAAAGCTGTTACAACTAGTAACTGCTTCCAAGCTTTGCGAATGTTTTTAAACGTTTGACTGAAAGTGGTTTTAACTGGTTCGTGGGCATGTTTCTCCATATCTTTTATTTCAGCCTCGAGTTTATCTCTGTCCGAGCCTCTGAGAGAGCATAGTATTTTGATGGCTTCTTCGGTACGTCCTTTGTTGTACAACCAAATCGGAGATTCTGGTAAGAAACTTACTAGCACCATGAATATCAAGCATAGACACATGCATACTATCGACGATATGTTCCACATGAAATTATAGTTGAGTAAATTGCATGTTAGCACGCCGCCGTTGTAAGCTATTGCTATGATACTTAAGAGAGCTCCTCGGTGTTCTCTGGTGGATATTTCCGAGATGTAAACAGAGACACCCATTGACATTCCTGTCAAAAAAAAAAGTAAGTATGAAAAACATGAGGAATTTGTCAGATATTATGCATTGCAATATAAAGGCCATTTTTACCTCCTCCAAGACCTTGTAACATCATGCCCAAAAAAAGCACAGTGTAACTTTTAGCCAGTGAGATTGTCAACCAGGAAAGAGCGAAGGGAATGAATATCATTGAGAGATATAATTTTCGCCCAAAAAAATCCATCACAGTGCCAGAAAATATGCTTCCAAAAGGAGCGAGAAAACCTATCGAACTGGCTGCAAATTGAATACATTTATACGTTTAAAGTTATTGTGATGAACTGATGACAATATGTCAGCAACGAGTTTATGGACTAGATTCATAGAGTCGTTACTTGGGTGCCACTTAAATATCAAGTACTTGGTGAATGAAAAAAAAAACTTTCATGCTACTGATTATTGGACTTTGAGTTTGGACTATTTGAAAATCCCAATTTTTTTAATATTTAGAAATGGGTAACAGGGAAGGAGGGGGAGGGGTTTCTAAGTTACCTGCCTAGAATAATGGAGAGAACGTAAAAAGTACGATTTTCGAAAATCTGTCACAAAAATGCACAAAAACAAGCACAACATTTAAAATTGTTTTTCATTTTCATTAAAAAAAAAAAATTAGCTTATTTTAGGTTCATTTTTTTTATCTGGGCATTATTTTAGAATTTGGCTTGGTCGTACCTCTATTATACTAAACCAAATTGGAGTGATTTCTCCTGAATATCTATCTACTGATTGTTTTTGGTAGCTCATTTGAGGGGGGGGGAGGGGTTTGAAGATTTTATTTGAATAGCATTATGAATGAAAATTCAAAGGTTTCAATGCAGTTTTGCAAAAATCAAGTCGAACGTTGAAATGAACCCTTAAAAATTTTTTACATTCGATCAGAGTTCAAAGATTTAGAAATAATTGACGAATTCATTAAAATGTACTGGAAGCATCCCTTGCCTTGAAGAATAAATCGATTTAAAAGTTGATCTAAACATAAATTATATACGTCTGATTTAGGAATTTTTTCAAAAATCGCATTCTTGGTTGGTAGACCTATCTAGACATGTTTTTTGTAAAAAAAAAATAAAAAATCATGGTGAGATACTTGTCCAATTCTAAAGTTCTGAAAATTGAAAAATGTTCATGATCAAATTTGAGGTTGAAAATTTTGAATAGCGAGAATTATTTCTGTTTTTCTATTTTTTTTAATTTTTGAAATTCGGAATAAGAACGAGATTCTTTACTATTCCCATAAAAAATTGGAATACATAATTATTATTTTAATAGGTAGTCAAACTTGCGATTCAAAAAGTTGCAGTTTTTTCACCAAGTACCCATTTCTATTCAAGTGACTCCAAGTTGGACCCAGCTGAAATTCCATTATAAAAACGTAACATACCGAGCCAAGATTTCTGTTCATCTGGAACTTTTATTATTGAATCTGGTTCTGATAAATAATGCAGCAAAAATGCTGTGTAGCTTCTGTTCATTCCCACACAAAGATACGCTGATAAACAGATGGCTGCATAGCTTGCCTGCAATGTTGAATTTGAGAAATGAGAAAATTATTTTTGAAATTCTATTCGACATTTTTAAAAATCACAATAAACTCTAAAAATCATTAGGTTTGCAGTTTTTGAAAATTTAGATAATGTTTTATAATTTTAAGAATGTACCTAACAAATTCAATGTCAGACTCAAGTGAACCAAATAAGTTGTCTTAATCAAAAATCGCAGTAATTTTTGACCTGCTGCTTAAACATGAGGGCTTCGTTATAAGTACATGATTGACAATGAGTAGGTAGAGGTATATATTCGAACAGTTACTGCGTTTTTAAATGATTATTTTTTACTTATACATATAAGTAGTATGTGGTAGGTGGTAGGTACATGTTTCGATTGGGCCATCATTGATGATGGGATAGCAGTTTTATCGCACGACTTTGCATTGTTTGAATAAAAATATTAATACGATAATTATAAGTGATTGTGATTTCAAGCAGGTGCTTCATGTTCTTATCTTTTTTTCAAGCGATAGAAATTTTTTGAAAAATCAAAAATAATTATTTTATAGGTTATAAAAGTCGAAAGCTATTTTATAACACACGTTAATAATAAAGGTACCTCTACCTACATAATTTAATAGAAGAAGGGTTTGGTATTTCATTTCTATTTTCTTCAACTCTCAGTCTCAAGTGATGACTCTTCAACAAAATCTGAACCTCGACTGGGTATAGACATAATACGTAGTACATACTTAATTAATGTACTAAAACTTTCTTATTTATGGAATTAGATAATTGCAACTATAAATAATTTTATTGAATCAATTAATTATGCACCTACTATAAATAAATAAATAAATATTAAGCAGTATATCTACATTTAAAAAAAAATGCTCTTACCACTTTGAGGAATCCGCCTTGACAAGAAAAGAAAAACATTTTGCATGTAGTGGTTCCATTGATTGCTCATCAAAGAATGATGAAATCCTTGATAGGTAGTTTCTTATAAAGTGTGGATTATTACTTTTTGTTTTTTTATTTTTTCGTTTTCTATTATCTTATCGCGTCATACGATAGGTAGGTAGGTAGACTAATAACAATTCAAAATCAGCTTCTACTTTTGGAGAAATGATGAAAAAAGATACATGGTTTCATCAAGTATTTTGAGAAATTTTTGTTATGAAGTGACAGATCATGAGTTGCGAAGCTTAGCCCTTAGGCCTGATGGGATTACTTTCCTGATAATTATGATTTCTTTATTACAACACTATTATACTTTCGTAGGTAGGTACTCTATTAATAAATGATGATGTCATAGTTGTGCATGAAGGAAAATTTAGTAGAAAATAATACCTACTTATGTGGGTATGTAAAAGCACGAGATTTACATGCCTGGATATAATACCTACTTCAGATATGTTGAAAAAGTAAGTGATTCCTGTGCTACGTATTTCGACAATAACGACGAGGGATAAATGAAAATTGATGGTTGAAAAGGTTTTCATGATATCGTTTAGTCTCTACCCATACAATAATTTGTCTGCCCATGTTTATTTAAAATGTGCATGATTTCTTTCTTTCAAGAATGCTACTTCAATGCATCAGAATTGCATCCAAATTCCAAATGGAGGGCAGCAGATCAGTGATCCAACGTCAACGATCGTTAAAATACGTAAAATTATCTAAGAGGCACAATCCTCAATAATCGGAAAAAAATTTAAAATTTGATTTCCGTGCCATAATTTTATGACCAGTGAATTTCAGTCACCATTCCCCCAAAAAATCATTCCAGGATAGATCATTTTTAAGACGAGTGAAAAAAAATTGATCGTAATAAAATTAGATTGAATTTTTCATAATTTTTTGTCCATGAATTGTTTTTACTCCATCCCTGAAAAAAATTGTAAAAAAAATTGAATAGTATTGTTTTTAATAAATCAATGCCCTTGGAATATTTTGAATACATGCAGAAATTTTTTAATAAAATCTAATGATAATTGGATTTGGGACATTCTGTATTTACATTTTTTAAAATCATACCTATATTTATGATGATTGTTTGCAGTTTACCTAGAGCTCATCGGTCAAAAATTGTCAAGCTGTTTTCAAAATTTACACCCAATTTTTTTCTATTTTTCTTGGGAAATGAATTTTTCCTTAAAAATCCCGTAGAACGTACAATTCAATTCATCATTTTCATCTGGATAATCTTTGAGAATTTCCTTGATCTTTGCTATATGCTTATTTATTTACTTTTCTAAACTAAAAATCTATAACACTGTATCTATGGTTTGACAAAAATTAATGGAGAAATACAGAGAGGAAGGGAGGGGAGCGAAGGACGATGTTCACAAAGATAAATTTTATGTAGTACAGCACTTTTCACTGAGACGTATTCTTTCGGAGTGTATATCATTAAAATTAAAATTCTGATTAGGCACCTATCAAATCGTATACTCCTTCAAATTGTTAAAAAAAAGATGTTCAAAATCAATTTTATATTTGAAAAAAAATTATATTGGCAAATTGAAAAAAAAAATACAAAGCAATAATCTCAAAAACAAACGAATGAAACGAATGCAATCCAGTAAAAATTACACTTCTTGGTCAATATTATCATCGACATTTCTTTTCTTTTTTTTAAAATACTCCTCTTGCACTTCATTTAAAGTCTTACCTTTGGTTTCGGGTAAAATATAAACACCATATACAGCAACAATAAATGAGAACAAAGCGAACGTCCAAATAACTAATTTAACTCCCACAGCGTTTATAAAATTCGGAAATACTTTCATAGAAGCTGACATATAGAGATTATCGACAGCTCCATAAATTCCATTGAGTATACCTCGTGCCTCATTTGGAAACAGTTCACCTCCCAGACAAAATATTATAGGTTCTGCACCTAGATTATTAGCGAATGTATTTACGTAAAAAGCTATCGGTACAATGTAGGCAAAAATTTTATCACTATCGAAGTAGAAAATTTCCTCATATATGCCAACAACCACCATACATATTCCCATAACAAACGAGGTACTGAACAGCAGAGTTTTTCGATTTAGTGTATGCATAAAGAAAGCTGTGGCTATACTGCCTACGAATCCGGCCACCGAGTATTCGATTGTGAAACGAGAACTATCTAGGGGTAATTTTAATTGATCGAAGACCGTAATCGTATACGAGCTCATGATAGAATAACCAGAATTTTGCAATAGGAGTTTTATCAGCACGCTCATCAGTAAAGGTTTCCACGCTCTGAGAACGTTTTTCAAAGTCTCTCTGAGTGATAATTTGATCGAGCTGTCGCGAGATTTTTCCATATCTTCTATTTCGTCTCTCATATCGTCCGGATGTGAACATCTGAGTGAGCTGAGTGCCTCGATCGATTTCTCAATTCGTCCTTTGCTGTATAACCATGTCGGAGATTCTATTAGAATTAACATTAGCAACGTGCTGATGATGGCTAATGCGGCGTAAACTATGGCCACGACATCCCAATTCAAGTAATACATCGATACGTTACAAATTAGGATACCGACACAGTAGGCTATCTGTATTAGACCCAGGTAGGCGCCTCTGTTTTGGGTTGTAGAGATCTCCGAGATGTAGGTGGATGCACAAAATGACATACCTGTAAGAGAGATGAAATAAAGATGTAGGTAGTGTATTTAAAGACATGAAAAAATATTTTTCTTGATGTATTAGGGGTATTTAAGTATTTTTCTTACCTATACCAAATCCTTGAATTATCATGCCATAGAATAGCATTTCATAATTTGATGCGAAGGCAATCATCAACCAGGAAATTATCAGTGGAATGTACATTATGAAAAAGTAGGATTTTCGTCCAAACATATCCATCACAGTGCCTGAAAGTAGGCATCCTATAGGAGACAGGAACCCAAAAGCGCTGGCTGCAAAAAAAAATAAAAGTTCTCATGTTAAATCTCAATGAAGATAGACCTACTAAAGAAAATATGAACTACATAATTATAATTATAGTATTTTTATTATTCAAGCAAAATTGAGGTTAAGAGTTGAAGAATGAAAAGCGTTTCAAATGTACCTAATTCAAGAAACACATATTCTGGAGTGAAGCCAAATTAAATATTAGTACATACTCGTATATCCATGATTCAAAACTTTCTTTGGAAAAAAGAGTTTACACCCACTTGAAAAAAAAAATGTCTACAATTTTGAGACCAATTTTGAAGGATTTAGTCCTCATACATCATTATTTGGCTCCACGATAAATTATAATTTTCAATTTTAAAAAGAGAAATGACATTTTATGTAAGTAAGGTATAGATACTCAGTTTGTAATTTTTTGGCCACAAACGTGAATTTTGATCGTGGATCTGTTTGGGAAATGAAAATGATAAAGGCCTCAGTTATGTTTAGCAAATTGATTTTTCAACCATCTCGTGTTCTATGACATTTATATTTTTCTAGGAAGTTTCATTTTCAAAATATATTCATAAAACTGAATTTTTTAAAAATTGAATTGAAACATTTGAAACATTGAAGAGCCTCTGGAGCGGAACAAAGACGTTTATGACGAAAATGATGGGAACGAAAATTCTACAGGATCAAAATTCCAATCGTTCATGTGTCATTACTTTGAGTTTTTCTCCAGGAGGGTCCATTTTTGAGATTTCAAATCTTGGAATTTGTGCATTCTAACTTCCATCTCATTTTACTCTTTGAAAATCTGACTTTCTACCTTCTTTACAAGTATGTGACTCATTTTGATGTGCTGCAGGACACTTTTCACAACCCAAAAAATTAATTAAACTCTTCAAAAGCGCTCGAATAAAATTTTGATAGAAATTTTCGATTTTCTGCTCAAATTCTAACGTATTTTGATAGATCGCAGACCACATTTTCAAAAAATCCAAAAAATAATGATCCCGTTTTGAACTTTAAATTCTTCAAAATTAGGTATCAAGAAACATTCCCGTTGAAATATTTGACTTTTTCTCGTAATTTCAGCACTTTTTCTGTTTCAGAATTCTTCAAAACTGCTCGTGAACATATTCGTCCAACATTTTTCGCGAAATTTTAGCACATTTTGAGGTTGCATGACACTATTTTTAGGAATTTCAGAATTCTTGGCCTAGTTTTGGGTTCTCGGAGTTACCGTTGGAAAAGAAATAAAATTCTCTACAATTTTGAGACATAAAATAATAGGGTCCTCGAGATGGTTTAAAAGTTCTGCTACCTCAAAGTGCAAAGTTGACAGAACAACAAGTTGAATTTTGTCACATTTTTCTGCTCCTTAAGCCAATTTTCTCAAGAAAGACCTTTGAGAATTTCAAAAAATGTATTACCGTTGGAAAGGGGATAAAATTCTCTACAATTTGGAACCATAAAATAATGGGGTCTTAGAGACGGTTTAAAAGTTCTGCCACCTCAAAGTGCAAAGTTGACAGAACAATAAGTTGAATTTTGCCACCTTTTTCTGCTCCTTGATTCAATTTCCTCAAGGAAGACCTTTGAGGATTTCAAAAAATTCAGTACCATCGGAAAGGGGACAAAATTCTCTACAATTTATAGCCATGAAATAATGGGGTCCTTGAGATTGGTTTGAAGGTTTGGGTGTATCAATGTACAAAGTGGACAGAACAATGAGATGAATTGGCTACCTTTGCAGCTCATCAAGCAAATTTTCTCAAGGAAGACTTTCGTGGATTTCAAAAAATGTAGTACGGTTGAAAAGGGGATAAAATTCTCTACAATTTTGAGCAATCAAATAATGGGGTGCTCGAGATGGTTTGAAAGTCTGGACTTATCAAAGTGCAAAGTGGACAGAACAATGACTAGCTTGAACTAGCTTGAACCCTACAGAATGTAAGGGGAATCAAGATCTGCAACCACTTATACACTGTGTGACGTCAGAGTGTTTTGCCCTATTCCTTTTTCACAGTAAAAGCGAATGAGACCAAAATAACCGCTTTAAAGCCAAATGGTGAGAAATGACAAGCAAAAAACGAAAATCAGAAAGTCAACATTAAATTTTAAAATTTGTTCCAAGTGAGGTTGTGAAAATAGTTTTTGGCGGATAAATTTTGTGTTAATTTTTATTTAAAGCTGACAGTTGAACGAATAATTAGTAGTAATTACTTTTTGGATAATTTCAACGGCGAGTTTTCAAATTTCTGGTCAATTTTACTTTTATGAAGTGCCCTAAATTCTACCCCCCATTGTTTTGGCAATTTCCATACTTTTTTTTGCTACAGATATGCCAAAAGATGAACCAAAATTGTAAGAAATGGGCCGAAGTTTCCGGTAAAATGTTCTAAGGTACTTTTATGTTGATATGTCAAGTAATAAATATCTGTTTTAACATATTTGGACTTTGATTTTGGTGTTTTTACTCATTTTTAAATTTTAACACGTTTTTTGAGGGGTCGATATTTGGGTCACTTTTTTTTGGTTGAATTTTTGAACTTTTTCGAAAAATGTAAAAAAAGAGAGTAAATGAAAATGTTGGGTCTTGGAGCTTTGGGATGTTGAAGTAGACGTGTCAAGCTATCGTTCAAGCCATCACAGACACTTCCAGCTCAATTTGGCTCCGAGAAATTCGAAAAATGAACTAGGGGGTCGATCATTGGTACCCTTACCCTTATTTACCTATCTTATGAATTTTTTTTTCATTTTGAAAAAAAAAAGTTGTTCTGACAAATCATAAAATGACAAGTGGCATGGATATCAAACGATTTTTATAATATTATTTGCCCATTAGGTAGGTATGCTACAAATAGATCAAAAATAATTAAACGATTCCAATGAATACCTAGTACGTGATTGTAAGAACACACACAATAAGATAAAATTAGGTATGTATCATAAAAAAGAGAATAATTAGACATGTAATTCGATACACTGTGGCATAAAGACTCGAGCTATAATATCGTAAACAATAGGTACCTCACGACGCTATGATGAGAACTGTCTAACAGAAAAATATGCTAACCTGCATTTTCGTCTATTAATTTTCATCTACCGACCGTATACTTATCGATTAGTTAGATTACTGTACCTATGCTGTGCAGTTTTTCAATTTCTTAAATTAATTATTTAATTATTACAGCATAATGGTATGCGAGTTATCTTCGGGCATCGCTTTATTATAACATCTCCTTTTGGCAATTTGTACTTAAATGTTCCCTGATGAGTGTTTTTTATTTTTGCAGGCGGTGTCAGATTGGAACTTGCATTCCATAGGTATTTCGCTAGGGGCTTGGAACATAATGCAGGTTTGTTGGATAAGGCATGATACCTACCTACCTATATCTTTTTAATACTGAGTATCTTATTTAAAAGTAACTACATGTGCATAGTTTGGATGGGAAGAAATGTTTTATTCATATTAGAGAGTGATTGCTTGAAAAAGAATTGAGGAAGAAATTGACACGAATGATTTTCACCAAGAAAGGAAAATATGAATCATAATTTTAGGTACCAAAAGCCCACGAAAAAAGTGATTTTTAAGAAGTGCCACTTGAGGATATATTTTAAGAGAAAAATAATATCATTGGAATTTTAGAGCAAAAACATTCATATAATAATGTAGATACCTACTAAGTACACTCTTAGTCAGATTTCATTAGAGATTAGAAAAGGTCAACAACCCGAGTTGATTTTCACAATTTTTTTTTTCAGATTTGCTTAAAAAATTTGTACCATCCTCGCATCGAATTTTGAGAAAAAAACACCCTTTCCTCCCTAATGTATGCAGAACATTTTAATCTAATGTGTATTGAACTCACTCGAAAGATAATTACAAGGATGTAACATGCACTATAATTGTAAAATTGTCAAATAAGGTGATACCTACCAATCCATGATTCTTGTACTTCGTTCAACGTAATTGGTGAATCTGGCAGTTTCAATTGTTTGAACAAGAATACGATGTAACTTCGACCAATTCCTTCGAAAATGTATATGGTCAAGGTTATCATAACAAAAGTCACCTAATAATAAAAAATTAATTATTATACTCGAGGAATTATTTCGAAATACTGATTTTTAATTCTATATCATTAAAAATCTGATGTCTCGATTGTTTATATTCGCATGCAATTTTTTATCACGTGGTATTTTTTTTTTTAAATTCATTGAGAACGATGGAAAATATTCTTAGAGATAGGTATACCTAATTGACTTTTTATTAGATCTCTAATTGTACAGAGTAACATCATAAAATATTTTTCCATCCGAGAAATGAATAAATTAGCATTCCAGACTTGAAAAATGCAAGTATGCATCTTGTTTTATTTCTTTAGAATCTATCTATATAGGCAATTAAAGTTGGATATATTATTTAAATCGATGTGAATAATTGAATCATTTTTCACGCTTTAATAGCCAGTAGCCAAACACGTTATTAATAATTTTGTTATAGGTACGATTTGATTTTTCAGATCATGCTGGTTAACCATGAAACCGAGCCACTTATGAATGATGGTTCAAGTAAGTGTTATCAGTTATCTAAAAGAATACTTGAGTTTTAACGAATTTTGTGCTTCGTATGAGCTCAATGAGCCATTAATTGAGCTAAAACATCTATCTACGTTCAGGTAAGAGGAATGTAATGTTTTAAAATGGGTTTTTAGGCGCCTACCTAATTAATTGATAGGCCAAATCTGATGAAAAAATACGAATATGTGTCGATGTGATTACCTAACTTCCTTGTTTTCTCGTAAAATGAGTAAAATATCCAATGGAAAAATTTCGACTTTTGCTGAATAATTGTTAAATTTTCGAGTTGCAATAGTTTTTTTTTTTTTAAATAGGTCGTAGGTGGGTATCTAGTAATGTGAGTTACGCTGTCTCTTGACTGAAAAGTGGAAAATTTTGGTATATCTACTTGGAAAAAAATTATAAAAATTGATTTACGACATTGCGATAGGAATAAATACCCATTTTATAAAAATATTTTCACGTTCGAGTACTAAATCCATTTGAATTTAAGCATTCTAAATGATTTACAATTTTAATTGAATAAGTATCACGATCTCGAGTAAATTTGATAATTTCAAAAATTATCATCTCATAGATAAAATATTTACATCATTCGCAATATGTAAATTTCTACGTGTTCAAAAATCAAACATTAATTTATAGGTAAGAATATTTCATACACTGGTACTTACTTACCTCTTTAACAAATCCGGAATTACGAAACTGGAACTTCATTTTTGATTTTGGAAATATCACAACATCAGGTAAGTAATTATTGACAAAAAATTGAATTTTTTCACTATAATAAATTCATAACTGCACGATATTTTTCTTTAGGTGCGTGCATTTCACGTTTTACCAGGCGGTTTATTCGCACAACTCGATGATCGCTTTTATCTTATCGTCAGACGAAATTCTCAACTCGAAGAAAATCATTGCACGAAGCACACGAGAAGTATTGTCAGCAGGATTTACGTTATCATTACGAAATTTACTGATTTATCAAGAATTAGGTATCAGTCGCATTCGCATTGTCGGGAAGGTTACCAGAGACCACCCTTCTCTTCGCCCCACTCTTGGAACATAGCCTATAAGCTGTGCCATGACGCGTGCAATGTGTACATACTTGTAACAGACAGTTCGACAGTTTTAGTTAATGAATGAACTTCTTTATTAACGGTCATGGGTTGAATCGGAGACATACGTTGCGGCAGTTCCAAAATCATGAAAAACTTTCGTCAATAATTACGCGAAATTGGTTTGTTTGTTATTTTTATACGATCGGCTGAAAAGAAAAGCAATAGAAGATGGGAAATTGACGTCAGAATAGCACTGTAGCAGTGTTTTATTTGTGTGAAGTTGTGAAAAGGACGGCGGCCAAGAATTGTTTTTTTTTTTGGCTGATACAAATTTTTTTGATTGTTAGTCTACACTGGTTATATTTTTAAGTGGGTCTTTTGGCATCTATCATATGTAGGTAACGAAAGTGATGCTAAGATGGAAAGAAAAAGTGTTCAGAAGTGCAGGTGATCTGTGTCGAAATGATTTTTATCGACTTTCAAGAGGAGATTTTTTTCAACCATTGTGAAACCACAGAGTTTAGAAATTTGAAAAAAAAATTAGTAATTGTTAAGACGATTTTAAACACATTTATTGCGGTCTGAAGTCACAAAAGTGGCGAGATAATTGCTCATTTCTTTCTTTATGCTTGATCTATTGTTGTATCAAAAATATTTAATTAATTATTTTGTTCAAAGAACAGGTGGTGAAAATTTTTAAAATACCATAGTACCTCTAATTTTGAACATAATTTTTTTAGGCCATTCAAAGTTCTCGAGTTGAATTTTAGTAATTATTTATCTACATACATTCAAATTGAAGTCGCTAGAGAATTTTAAAAATTTCGAAGCCTTTTGAATTTCGCATTTCGAAATTTTAAAGTAATTCGTGCACCTCCAAATTTACAAACATGTGCAATTTTTGAAAATGACGTTTTTTGTAATCATACTAGATAATTCGAAGTTCCACAAAATCAGGTGTCATTCGTTTTGCCCAAACTCATAAAATGTAGGGGCTCTTAAGAATTTTTTAGAAATTTTAAAATGTAAAATTTAAAGGACTTTTGAATTTTTAAAAGGCTGTATTGCATTCTATTTTGAGCTAAGGCAAATAATAAATGTAACTCAACTTGTAGAACTTTGAATTGTGAGTCCACGAAAAAATCCATTTTCATTTATTGTCCATGTCTAAAATTGAAAATGCTATAGCTTTTCAAAAATTTTAATCGATCATAGCTCTTTCAATTTTAAAAATAGACAAAAATTGAAATTTTATAATTATGAACCAACATTAAAAACTAGTGGATACAATGCACGAAATGAAGCCATTTTATCTACCTACCTATGAGTTTTCCGTCAATCAATTGTATCTAATGGAAAGATCTATGAAAATATGTATACTAAAAAAAAAGTCGTACTGAAGTTATTGAAAAATAATCAAGAAAATGAATCCATTCAATATTTACGAGTTGATCCTAATGAAATGTTGCTTATTTCTCGATCTCAATATCAATTCAGTTAAACACATGTGGGTAATATCAACACATAATATGTAGGTATGTAGTATTGATTATCAAAAAAGAATTTCTGAGCATCTAAATGACTTAATTCAAGAATTAATTAATCCTAATGATATGTACTTATGGATAGACTAAATAGATATCACATAAATGATTTAAAATCTAGATTTATCTAACTTTCAAGTTTAGAGGTTAAAAATCCTCAATCTCGTGCAACAGCTAAATGTTACAAATACATAAATGTACATACCCAGGGTTTTTTCGTGGGGGAGCGCAGGGGGACCCCGTCCCCCCAAAGAAAATTTCGAAAATATCAAAAAAATTCCATATAAACTAAAAAATGAATAAATGTTAGTAACTTTTTCAAAAAATTTTGAATTACATATTATGATATTAGAATAGTAAAGTGCAAAAAACGAGATCAGAATTATGATGAAAATTTGGAAATTGCTCTAAATATAAAATTGATTAGCATTCAAGTTTGTACTCTCAAGAGAACCCTCCCTCATGATAATCTCCGATTTGAATGAAACTTGGACTGATGAAAAGAGGACCTCGGAAAACCCCCATCCTCCAATTTTCAGCTTCTGAAGTTGATTTTTCTGTTTTTGGTGAGCGTTTGAAGTTTTTTGTATTTTTTATTATCTACTTTTTCTCATGCTATGTGAGAAAAATCGATTTCTGATGATAATTCCAGATCTGGTCGACGGTAGTGCTTTTCGATTGAGTATCAAGCATACACTCTTTGACCATAATTTCAGTTGCTGAAGTTCATGTGGTGTGGAGAAACGGCCATTTTTCACAGAACAACTTTACCATGTGCACACAAAACTTCAAACACTCGTCAAAAATCGAAAAATGAACTTCAGCAGCTGAAAATTGGAGTATGGAGGGTTTTTTGAGGTCTTCTTTCTACCAGTTAAAATTTAATTCAAATCGGTGATTATCATGTGGGAGGGTTCCCTTGTCAGTACTTACCTTGTACTTAAATTAAAACATAAGTTAGGTTCTTCTTATAATTTCGAAAATATTTGTTGAATTAAACAATAAAAAAATAATTTAGTGTGAGTACTTCGGTTTTTCCACTCAAAAATTCAAATTATGTACAGGGTTGGGGGAGGCGTATGAAAATTAGGGACTTGCAGCTTCAATTTAGCGTCCCTCTCAGAAATGAAATACAAAAAAAGGCCTGTACATACCTATGTAATAGATTGCGTAAAGTAAATCAACCAATCTGCAATCATAACTTCTCGACTGACTATTCATGCCAATAATTAGTATGAGTTGTTTTTGGATTTTTTTTTAGAATAATGAACGTGCAAAAAATGTCAGACTTTTAACCCACTTTGGAAATTGGGATCCGCGCCTTAAAAAAATTTGGTCATTTTTAAAACCTTCTCGTGTTTTTTTTTTTTTTTTTTTTTTCATTTTTAAAATCATATTATTTGGATTAGAAATGAATAATACCCTCTCACTGGCGTTTAGAAGAATAAAAAACACTAAAGAATTGCAAAAATTACGTATTGAAAATTTTCTATATTGATGGGGTAAATTATTTGTGTATTTTAGGACTATTGAATGCAGTTTTTTGGAGTTTTTCAATCCCTTTTTACTTTTCTGAGAGCTATAGCGTGATTCATTAAACTCAAATATAATTCCAAAATTTTTCAAAATATGGTAGGATATAAAAATATATTTTTTAACATTTTTAAAACTCCCAATCCTATCCTTCATAAAGGCTATTCATCTGAAAATTTTCAGTACGATCACTTGAGCCTCTTTAACCACCATTAAAGTCTCTACTTTTCAAAAAAAAAAAAAAAAAAAAAAACTGAGATCTATTCTGATGAACATCAGAAATTATTTTTCAATGTTTTCAACATAAAGCACTTCAAATTTTAGGATAGGCAACACGTTCGTCCGAAGCTTTTTTCAATGGTGTTTGTACTTTGATTTAATGTGTGCTGAATTGAATGAAAAATGTTCTTAGCTCGCTTGGATAGTCTACCTATGAATGTAGTGAATTTTAATGAGGCATTGTATTGAAAAAATGTTAGTAAGTAAGTCATAACGTTACATGGATCATTGTGATGAACAGTCCGACATGATATTAATAATTAATCAATTTGCCTTCCGAGTTCTTAAAACGTTGGCAAAATATTGTAAAATCTGATATACCTTTATCTAGTACATATTCTTGTAGAATTCTGGAAATCCACTAGCTCTTGGAAATTTGATCTGACAATTTATTAACCTCCCCCCTTCCTCCAGGACCTTCTAGTTCTCAAAATCGTCAATTTTTGAGGCTGGCATAATTTCAGGAACTCGACCAAATTTTTTCAAAATTTTCAAAAGTGATAAAATGAAATTTTTTTCAAGTTTTCAAAGCTCAGGCTTAATAATTATCAGTCTACTGTCTATGTAACTTGAATGTTTGAAATTGATCAATTTTTCAAACAATTTCACAAAATTTAACAATAACTATGTCAAGGACTTATTTCAATTTATTCCAATGTTTTTAAAAATCACAGAATTTTGGAAAAATATTTTCAATAGGAGAAAGAAACAATGCACACGAGGAAAACTTGAAATAGAATTACAAATGTTTTTAATCATAAAAATATGAACATAATTAAGTAAGTATAAAACATGACTCTTAATTTATTAAAGGTTCACATCACGCCTAAGAGAATGGCCAGAATCAACATTATCCGGATTTGTTTTCTTCTTACTTTTAAAATATTGCTCTTGTACTTGATTCAATGTCTTACCTTTGGTTTCCGGTAAGAACCATATACCAAATAAGATGATAGTCAGACAAAACACAGCGCAAGCCCATAGAATTATTTTTATACCGAAAATATTAACCACCATGGGATAAAATTTCACAATAAGGGTCCAATTTATATGCCATATAACTCCAAAAATTCCGTTGATTGTTCCTCGAACTTCACCTGGGAAAATTTCAGCTCCGATTGTGTACGCTATTGGCATTGCACCAGCGTTACAAGCGAATGAAAACACATACAGTGCTGCAGGTACGACGTATGGAAACGGCTTATTACTCGCGTGGAGGAAAATTTCCTCGTATACTACAACTGCGATTATACATATTGCCATAACGAGCGATGATAGTATCAATTGAGTCTTACGAGTCAATTTGTACATCAAAAAAGGCGTACATATCGAACCAATGACACCAGACAAGGCGAAAACGATGGCGAATTTGCCTCCCTCTAGGCTTGGTAGTTGTAATCGTTCGAAGACCAGAATTGTATAGCTGAATAATATCGTATAACCGGTGTTTTGCATTAGGGATTGTAAAACAACTACAATAAGAAGAGGTTTCCAACTTTTCAGAATTTCTATTAAAACTCTCGTTAAGGTAAGTTTCGGTTTGCCGTCGATGGATTTTTGCATATCGTCTATTTCGCCTTGTACTTTATGAATGTCTGAGACGCGAAGCGAGCAAAGAGTTCGAATGGCGCGCTCTTTTTTACCCTTATTGTACAACCATATTGGAGATTCAGGTATAAATAACAAGAGAAACATTGACATCGCCGAAGTGATTGCAAAGATCCACGCTGCGATGTTCCATGAAACGTAGTACATCAATGAGTTGCATACCATTGCACCCAAATTGTAAGTTATTGGTAAGGAACCTAGAATAGCTCCTCTGTGCGCTGTTAGAGCGATTTCTGATAAGTAGGTACTTGCAGTGAAACTCATTCCTGGAAGAAATTGTTGTGTTAGTTACATTTAGATGGAAGGAGAAGAAAGGACGAGTATGTGAATTTTATTTATATAACCTAAGCTAATTCCTTGGATAACCATTCCCCAAAGCATTGTATCGTAGTTGGTCGCTAAAGCCACAACAATCCATGAAATTATTTGAGGTATGAATACAAGGAAGAAGTACACTTTTCTTCCAAATAAGTCCTGGATTGTTCCGGAGAAAAGACAGCCAAAATAGGATAACAGTTGTATTGAGCTCGCTGCAGAAAAAAAGAAAACGTTATCTAGATGTTGGATCATTTTTTATTTTTTTTCATGAAAAAAAAGGAAGTTACCAATCCATGACTTTTGATCGTCATTAAGATGAATATTAGAGCCTGGAAGATCCAATTGAGGTAACAAAAACACCACGTAACTTCCAGAAATTCCTATAAATAAATAAACTGGAAGCACTATGATTGTGTAAACCACCTGCAAACATATAATAACCAATTATTTAATTATGCTTTTATTGACTCATTAAAAATATTCATTTGTCATCTTTTGTACCCAAGAACAAATATTTTATATGTTGTAGGTAGGTAAGTGTACGTAAGGAAATTTCACACTTTCGACCCCAACACGGGAGGTCCGAAGTAGGTACCTACAATGATACGTACCTAAATTGAAACAGCATCCAAAAATTCACACTCAAGGCAAACTTCAGGTGCAAATAAATGTCATTTTCAATTCTTTAAGAATTTTTTGAATTTCAAATTCGACCTAGAGAAGTAGCCTACCTTATAATTTGATGAAATCGAGTTAGAAAGCTGTAATTGAGATTTAGTAAGTATAGGTATATAAAATTCTTGACCTCTGAATCGACCATTTGGGTGACTATATTCGAAAAAAATGAATAGAATGATCTGCTGGGGGTTCTAAATTATTATTGAAAATCATCAGTTGTTAATTCAAGAAGTCAATACATTCATGAAGGATGAATTTGAAAAAATGAAAACAGATTTTAAAAATTTGTGTCTAAATCAATCGAGAGAGTTTCAAAAACGGTTTATTTGAATTTATCTTAGATTTCTGTCTTTTATAAGTAGGTATGTGATCATTTCTTTAAAAATTGGAGAATTTGACAATTTTCTGTAAGTTTTAGTTTTTGTGGTGAGGAGGAGGGGGGGGCAAATGTGATATTTCTTAGATGATGTGCCAAGGTTTGGAATCGTTTGATTTGATGAGCTGCAACTTTGGGAATCTTTTTTCCAAATTACTTACGTTATATTTTCACCAACGTTTTTTAAATATCTTCTTTAGTATGAGTGAAAAAAATCATCTTCATACCTACTTACTTATTTATATTATACATATATTTTTTTCAGAAAAAAAATATCAGAATCTTCAAGTACCTACCTATGATTTACATTTTTTCGTAGAACGGAGCAGCTTTGTTGCTCTGAAATACTCGTAAATACCTATCATTAAAAATAGATCAGGCATACAAAATATTCTTTCTTTTAATATGACTAGAAAGAGGGGGGAACGATTCAATCTCGAAAATGAATCCTTTTCTATGGGGCAAAGAATGAAATCAGAAAACGAAAATTTCTATTCAAGTTTCTACCCAAGCTAAGCTACTTATTTTAAGGAATTTTCTCTGAAATAAACTTCTTTGCAAGGGTTTTTCCCATCAAAATGTGGATATAGAAGGGATGAAGACATCCATAAAGAGCAATTCTCGTGAAAATTGGGGAGAGCCCCAAATGGGAGGTGATTTTTACAGAAATGAGCAGATAAGTTTACAAATTTATGCGAAAAAATGTTCAGAAGAGTAGAAGTAAGTCGATGAGGAAATTGAAAACAACATTCATAGATTTTTAAAGAAAACAATGATTCTACAAAAAAAAAAAAAAAAAAAAAAAAATCAGTTCAACATAATTTAATCGTTGGACTTCATTTTTGAGATATTCATTTCAGCAGAAGTTGAAAAATTCAAATTGAATAATGTTTGTACCTAATCAAGTAATCATAAAAAGTAGAAAAGATCGTGGGTACTGGCCAGCTATAGAAAGGTCACTCAGCTATCATCGTTTAAATTAAACTGGAAATAAATGAACTGGATATTTTTAATTGAATCCAGCAGTTTTGGAAAATTGGAGACAGTATCTACATCCGACAGATTATTAATCTAATGACGTTTAAATTATTTGATAGCCTACTACTTACTTCTTTAACCACACCAGTCACGTGAAATCCGAACTTCATGATGTTTTTTGTATGTATATTTAATCGATTACGAGCACTAAATAATACTTCGTTTACGATTTTTTCTTGTAAGTGTAGTTATTTATGATTTTTTTTGTTATAAATTTTTATCTTATCAATTGAGAGCGATAATGAAATAAACGTAGCCCAACTTATGTCGCGACTGTAATTGAAATTAATGTTACCGACTTGACTTCAAAGAAAAATCGTGTAAGCACGAGACTAGGTATTTGTATTACATATTTACTTAATCATCTGGTATCTACATGGCTGAGAAAAGTAGAAGTTAATCAGACAAATCGATGCATTGAAAAATTAAAGAAAAAAATCAATGTGTGTTACGTGATTTTAATTAGGTAAATTGCACATTTTTAGCTTTCAATGCGTTTTATTCCTACGCAAAATTTTTAAAATGTAGACAATAATTTAGCTGACATTTCGTCATAAAAGTACTTGGAGGGACCAAAAATGTATCACTCAATACAGGTATCTACGTGTGGGTATAGATATAATGGCGGATCACAAAAAACGAAATATTGGAGGCTTTCGAATTAAGATGGATAGGTATTTTAAATTTGAGTTGAAAGAGACATGTGGAGGGTTAGATGTTGGCTCTCAATGAAGGCATTTTTGAAAAAATCGCGGTTATTCGCCTACAGCCTTTACTCAATTTGTTTTGGAAAAACTGGCGAGGGTTCCAAAAAATAGTATTTTGTCGTCAAAATCCAAGATTAAAATTACTTTTAGGGTTTTACTGATCGGTTGAAAACTTACGTAATTTGCACTTGTTGTTAAATAAACAACAGGTCATACTGGTGTGCAGTGTACTTTTCATACTTATGTGTATGGTATAAATAGATCTAGCAAACTCCTACCTATTTGCATCAGCCATAATGAGCATTATGCCTAATCGAATTTTTAGATTGTTCACTGCTTTGTTTTCGTAAACAATTTAACCATGTGCTACTCCGGTCTCCTAAATCGCTGACGTTCGAGGAATTATTCGCAATAATATCACAGTTGTTATAATATTGCTGATTATGTTTTCAAATATGAAATTATTCGCAGCAGTCGTTGCTATATAATTTTTCAGGAAAACCGATCCATTCGAATGACTGTTAAATATTTCTTCAGATCATCACTTTGTTTGCTCTTAAGAGATTTTAAGAATCACGTTCTCTGAAAATAATTGAAGGGCGGTTTTCCAAAAGTGGATAAGTCAATTTTTTTGAAAATTGAGTTTTTCACGCCATTGTGTTCTATAGGTCGTATCTCACCTAGTTAATGCCTAACCTACCCAAAATACCTATTTATCTACGCACAATCCAGCTTTTCTGTAAGTTGCGGATTGCAATCGTTTTTCCAAAACTCAATAAGTCATGATTACTTCGTTTTCGTTACTTTTATAGCCAAAATAGAGCTGCGAATATGGTTTTTTTAATAGATAGTACTGTAATATGTACTATATTTTCGTTTTTATTTTATTGCCAAAATGCAGATAAATTTTTTTTTAATGATAGTGCTGTAGATAAATATTTAATTTTTGTCAATTGATATCGCCAAAATGGAGGTAAAAAAATTTTTTTTTCAATCAAAAATTTTTTTTCATAAATTTATTGTCGAAATAGTGGTAAGATTTTTTTTAAAATCAAAAATCTTTTTTTTCAATTTATAGTATTGTAATAGGTACTTAATTTTTGTTTAAAATACAGGTAAAATTTTTTGTAATCAATTTTTTTGGCCATATACTTTTGTATTGTGAATTAGAGTTGACTTACATCGATTTGCAACACTGGTTCTATCATATAAATGAAAACATGAAAAATCGTTTTTCCAAAAGGCGATAAGTCAGTTTACTTTTTCTGCCGCAGAAGCGCTGCAAACTTGAGTTACACCACAAAACCAACATGTACGTGTTGAGGTAGATCCAATACAACATGCAGGATAGGTGGCATACTCCAAGTGCATCGCGCCTTGGAATGGGCACTAAAAACATCATTTATCTCAAAATCATAATTTTTGACTTTTATCGCTTTTTTGGAAAACCGCCCTTCAATTTCTGAGGCTTCCAAAAATATGTACATATCAATTTAAGTTGGGATTCATTTTTGACTTCGCAAAATGAATTGTGACGATTTTAAGCTGTTGCGGAGCATTCAGAAGCACACTGATTCCTGAATTTGTGATTGATCGGTACCTTTATTACATCATAATATAAATTATATCTACGTAAGAATTACGAATTTAGCATTACTTACTTCGCTAACCAAGCCATTAGATCGAATCATATTTTAAATCGTAGCAGCCATCAATTCAAACAACACGGGGTACGTATGAGTATAAGTTACTAAATATTCAAATCTTTCCAAGTTTTTTTCAAATTACTTATCATGCAGCTTAATTAGGAAGGTACGGGTTACTCAACCTACACATGCATTAGTGTAGATGGAATACGTTTTATCTTATACGTGCCTATTCCAATTTTCTCACTCTATTGATTGTGTCAGTTCTAAAAATAGAATCTAAATGAAATAAAATTTTAATCAATCGCAATTCTGTTCCGGTGAGTTAGATAAGAAGTGATAAACGACGTATACCTGCACCTGGGTACTTAAAATGAATACCTTTACAGCGTAAAAAAATGACTGGCATATTAAAGATATGTACCAATAGAAATTATTTTGATTGTTTGGATTGAAATTTTCATGAGCTTTTGACATACCTACCTGTAAAAAATACTTTAACTTCCCTGTGCATTATTTTATTACATACATTTTTATTCAATTTTCAACGATCAGAGCAAAGATGCTTCGCACTTGATTTCAATTCACCCATCTGTTTACTGCTTTAGAATAGTGAGTGAAATCGTAAAAATTGTTTTGGTAAAACAATTGAATAGGTAGTTTGAAAAAGAAGTCAACTCATTATTATTTTATAAATACTCAGAATCAAACTTGATAAGAAAAAAATCGTAGATTTTTGACCAAATTCAGTGGAAGCATTTACTTATTTAAGCTGGAAGTCACTCAGAACATTTTTTAACGCAGAAGATGTCCTTCAAAGAAGGGGACAATTCATGAAATCGTGGGGTTTTCGTTCCAACCTCGGCCCAACCTGTTCTGGGTGAAATGGCTCAGTTTCAAAGGAAGTATAATATTTGAGATTTTAAAGTCAACCGAGGTCATTTCCGTCAAAGTTTAATGCATGTTTAGTGTTCTACTGAGCGGCTAAAAATTTTCAAATTACTTACTCTACTCATTTAAAATTGAATTTGTGTGAAAATATTTTCTTCTCAAATAAGCAAGTATTTCGTAGCCTATTAATTAAATATATATACTAGGTAACGTAAAACACATCATTTCTGAAGTGGGGGAATATTTTTGGACGCAACGGTACTTCCCACTTTCTTGGTCATTATCGCTAATTCCAAGAAATCTACAAAGATAGGCAAGCACTTATCAGATGTTTTCAAGTTTTTTAACCCTTTGGACAACGAGACGAACTGACGGATAACATTAACTTGGATTTACTAGTAGTTTGCCAAAAAGTTGCCAGTAATTTACCTAAAAATTGCCAGTAATTTACTTGAAAATTACCAGTAATTTACTTGAAAATTACCAGTAATTTACTTGAAAATTACCAGTAATTTACTTGAAAATTGCCAGTAATTTACTTGAAAATTACCAGTAATTTACTTGAAAATTACCAGTAATTTACTTGAAAATTACCAGTAATTTACTTGAAAATTACCAGTAATTTACTTGAAAATTACCAGTAATTTACTTGAAAATTACCAGTAATTTACTTGAAAATTACCAGTAATTTACTTGAAAATTACCAGTAATTTACTTGAAAATTACCAGTAATTTACTTGAAAATTACCAGTAATTTACTTGAAAATTACCAGTAATATACTTGAAAATTACCAGTAATTTACTTGAAAATTACCAGTTATTTACTTGAAAATTACCAGTTATTTACTTGAAAATCACCAGTTATTTACTTGAAAATTACCAGTTATTTACTTGAAAATCACCAGTTATTTACTTAAGAATCACCAGTTACTTACCTGAAAATTACCGGTAATTTACCAAGAAATAACCAGTAATTTACCAAGAAATAACCAGTAATTTACCAAGAAATAACGCGTAATTTACCAAGAAATAACCAGTAATTTACCAAGACATTACCAGTAATTTCCCAAAAAAATTATTTTCCATGAAATAGTTTTTAAAATTAGGTTCTTATTGTAACATTTTACTGGCTGTTGAATTATGTGGCCTATCCTATCACAACCAAAACTTTTTAATTTATTCATTTCAAATTTAGAAAATTGTCGAGTACAGAGTTGAACTCAAATTATGATCTCGAAATAAAAGTTTTTGAAATACCTGCCATACTTTGATATTGAATCAGAAATTTATTAAATTCCTTAGGGTATAGTCTAAAACTATAATGGAACAGAATAATTCTGTGACTAAAAAATTTGCTATCATAACTTGGAGCTTGTATTTTCATAATTCTGCGTTTTCATTTTTGAAATTTTTTCTATTTTTTTGAAAGTACTGCTGCTGCACCTGATTTAACGTTTTACCTTTGGTTTCAGGCAAAATGAATATACCAAATAAGACGATGGCCACGCAAAATCCAGCAGAATACCATAAAATTATCCTTATATCTAGAATATTCATTAACGTAGGGTATAATTTCAAAATAACAGATAGCGAAATATACCAAGCCATGCCAAAGATTCCGTTCATAATGCCTCGAACTTCGCTAGGATATATTTCAGCACCTATTGAGTTCACAATAGGCAACACACCTGCGTTACCAACTAACGCGTATACGTACAATGCCAGCGATACAATGTACGGATACATTTTATCACTTCGATTGTAAAAAATTCCTTCGTAGATTCCTACCACAATGATACATATTGCCATAACGAATGCACATGAGAACATTTGAGTTCGGCGGTTCATGTTTTGCATAAAAAAAGGCGCACATACAGAACCAATGATACCAGCCATCGAATACGTAACAGCAAATTTCGAACTATCAATTGGTACTCTTAATTGGTCGAAAAATGCAATCGTGTATCCAAATAGCATCATGTAGCCTGTCATTTGAAACAGAGCTTGTAAACTAATTGCGATAAGTGACGGTTTCCAAGCACCTAGAATATTTTTCAGTAACCCTGTAAATGTCGAAGTCTTGGATTTCAGATGACTGGATTTCTCCAAATCGTCGATTTCGTGTTGGATGGTGTCTACATTTGAGCATCTGAGTGAGCAGAGTGTTTGAATGGCGGTCTCTTTCTCTCCTTTGGTGTAAAGCCATACCGGAGATTCGGATAGAAGTAGCATAGAAAACATGCAAATTAACGAATATGTTGCGTAAATCCAGGCTGCAATGTTCCACGGAACGAAATACATCAATGTGTTGCATATTGTTACACCTAGATTGAAGGAAATGCTTAGAATTGCCAGAAAAGCTCGTCGCCGTGATGGTAGTACGATTTCAGGTATGTAAATGCTACCAATGTAGCCCATTCCTGAAATTTGAATGAGTTGTTGATAATGATTTAAATACCTACGAATGAATTGCATGATTTGTCTGAATATTCAATTTGAATATACGTAGGTCTACAAATTCTGTGTTAATATTACAAACCCAGATTGATTCCTTGAATGATCATCCCATTAAGCAGCATATCGTAGTTTCTCGCCAAAGCTATCATAACCCACGAAATGATTTGCGATATGAATGTTACGAAGAAGAACAGTCTTCTTCCGCAAAAGTCCATTAAAACGCCAGAAAAAATACATCCTAACGGAGATAAAATTCCTATCGAGCTTGCTGTTGAACGGATACGTAAGAAAGATTTACTTAGTGCATTAGCAAAAATAAACGAGAAGAATCGAAAATAATAGAAATGCTACCGATTCGAGATTTTTGTTCATCATTAATAATGATCTGAGAATTGGGAAGATCCAATTGGTGAAATAGAAATACTACGTAGCTCCTTCCAATTCCGATCGATATGAACACTTGATAAACGATGAATGTGTAAAACACCTGTGAACATGAATTTGCACGGTAATCTATTTAGAAAAATCAGGTAGGTCCCTAGTTATTCCTGAATTCCTGATTGATCGGTACATATATGTACATGAGGGCCATTCCATGTCAATTCGACCAAGAAGTGATTGGGGGGGGAGGTCGGCGAATTTTTTAAAATTTTTCCAGTGGAAAGATCTTCTGAAGGAATAATCAATGACGCAAATCGCAGCCCTCTAGCCCTTTTTTGAATGCTGCTAGGGGGTTGTCAATGTTTTCAGTGAACTTAAAATATGGATCATTCATTTCAGCAGTGGATTACTCGATAACCGCAATACCTACCAAAATGGAACTTTTTTTAAAAAAAATCAATTTTCAATTCCAAACATTAAAAAAGTTTACATTATTATTGAGTTGCCTTATTTTGACCTCTTTCTGACATATTTCATGAAAAAGTTGATAAATGAATTAATTTGAACTTTTTTTTATGTTTGAAATTGAAAATTGAATTTTTTTGAATTTTGATTTTTTTGTGATGAGTTCATTTCATCGAGTGAAAGGGGATTTTCAACTTTTTCAATGGATACGTAAAAACAGGGGTCAAATGGGTCAACTTCATCAATCAAAACTTTTTTTAATGTTTTAAATCAAAAAATCGCATTTTTTCGAAAACTTTCAATTTTTTAAAATCAAGTTTACGAAATAAAGCCATTCCAATTTTCAATTTATGTTGTTCAGTTTAAAAAGTTGCCCGTAAAATATTTTCTAAATTTTTTCAGAATTTTTGAGAGTCGGAACTAAATGAAAATTACGTTTTGAAACTTTTCAAGCTAATTTTTTGCACGAAAAAAGTGGCAACACTGACTTTTATGATATCACCAAAAAGCCTTTTAAACCCCCTAACTATTGGAAAAAAGTTCCATTTTGGTAGGTATCGCGGCTATCGAGTGATCCACTGCTGAAGTGGATGATACTTACTTTAAGTCCACTGAAAACTTTGACACCCCCTAGCAGCCTTTTAAAAAACGCCTAGAGAGCTGCGATTTGCGCCAGGTCTTTCCACAGGAAAAATTTCAAAAAAATCGCCAACCCCCCCCCCACCACTTCTTGATCAAATTGACGTGGAATGGCCCATATAAAAATATAAATAGGTACGTACGAATGTAACATTATACTTACTTCTTTAACCAAGCCAGTAAATCGAATCATATTTTAAATCGTAGCAGCCATCATAATCTTCAAACAACACGACGTACTTAAGTACGTTTAAGTTACCGAATATTCAAATTTATTGCAATTTTTGTTCAATTCACCAACGTGTAGCTAATTAGGTATTACGAGTGATTAGAATTGGCTTTCACCTACATACGGATTAGAGTAAGTAG
This sequence comes from Planococcus citri, assembly GCF_950023065.1. Classification (NCBI taxonomy): domain Eukaryota; kingdom Metazoa; phylum Arthropoda; class Insecta; order Hemiptera; family Pseudococcidae; genus Planococcus; species Planococcus citri. The sequence continues at coordinate 32,872,735 of NC_088678.1, read as the reverse complement.
ATGGAATAGGTACATTTTATCTTATCATATCATATCAAATGCATAAGTGGCCAAATATCTACCTGGACTGTTCATTAAGTAATTAGTTAGGTATTAAAGAAAGTGTTGATTTTAGGTAGGCAAGGTATCTATTCCGATTTTCCCATTTTTTAAATTTCATTTTTCTCACTCTACTGATTGTGTCAGTTCTGAAAATAGAATCTAAACGAAATAAAATTTTAATCAATTGTAATTCTCTTTGGGTGATTTAGATAAGCAGTGATAAACTGCGCATACCTATTCAAAATTAATAATTACTTCTTGACTGGCATATTGAAGATAAAAATATTTTGATTCATTTCTTGAAATTTTTCTGAGCTTTGACAAACCTGTAAAAAATCAGAATTTTCCTATGCACAATTATTAGATACATTTTAGAGAAGGTCGTTGAAATATTCTCGAATACTACCAAAAGGAATTAGGTAGGTCATGTTTTCCAAAACAAGTTGGGTAAAGGTTTGAGCGAAAACCACTATTTTTAAAAAAAAACTCCATCTCTTTGAGGATCTAAAGCATCTCTCCCCCCAAACTCTGAGACACCCACGAGGCTGAGCATTTTTCTGTGTGTCTTTAAAATCAGAACGATGGTGTAAAGACAACAGAAAGCGAGCTAATGCCTTCAAAAATTATGGGGGCGAAACATCGTCGTGAATTATTATTTCAATTTTCGAAGTTCTGCCTAAAATATTGCTTCAAAACTTGGCTTTTTTGATTTTTTTTTTTTTTTTTGAAAATTAATTACGTCTTTTTTGCAATGGAAGGGACCAAGTTGAATAATCTTAAATTATATTATGGCATTTTTTTACGTTACATTTTAGTTAGTTCACATCAATCTCCCCCCTCATTCCGTAAAAAAGTGGAGAAGAAATCTTGTAATACCTACTTCTCAGTTTCTGAAATATTGAAAATCATTAATTAATACCTAATCTAACTAATGAAAACAAACGAGAAAACAAACGTGTAATAGAAAAAAAAGGTAACAATACGTACTTATTTAAAATAATAGGCAACATGAAATTATAGGTAACATTAAAACAATTATCAAAAAAAAAGACAAAAGATTTAAATTACGAATGTCATCAAAGGAACTTGAAAGATCACCTACCTAACTTACACATATATTTCTAGCTTACCTATTCTACTCTATCACTGTGTGCATTTCGTTTTTAGATTTTTTCTTCTTTTTTTGAAAATACTGTTCTTGCACTTCGTTCAGAGTTTTACCTTTGGTTTCGGGTAATATGAAAGTACCGAATAATATAATCAGCAGACAGAAACTCGTATAACACCATATTATAATTTTTATATGCACAGTGTTCAGGAATGCAGGATATACCTTCAGAATAACGGACCATGTGATGTAATACAACGCACCAAAAATTCCATTCACCATACCTTTAACTTCACTGGGATACAATTCAGTACCCACTGTGTACGATATAGGAAGTACTCCTGCATTACAGGCTAAAGAGAATATGTAAAATGCTACAGGTACAATGAAAGAAAACGGTTTATCGTCACTATGATAAAAAATTTCTTCATAAACGCCTACCGAAATGGTACATATTGCCATAATGGCTGCAGTAGACCTGAGGTGAGTCCTACGATTCATTTTAAACATAAAAATAGGTGCACACGCGGCACCTATAACACCTGCGATTGCATATACAATAGTAAATCTTGAGCTGTCCAAAGGTAATTTTAAGCGATCAAAAATATCGATTGTGTAACCAAACAGAGCAGTGTAACCTGTCAGTTGAAACAACAGTTGTAAACTTACAGCTATCGAAAATGGTTTCCAAGCATTCAAAAGATTTTTCATGGTGCCCACAATCGATGCTTTAGGTTTTCCAGCGTTGTTCTTTTCCATATCTCCTATTTCATTTTTGACTCCGTCGATATTTGTGGCTCGAAGTGAACACAGTGCTCGAATAGCGATCTCTCTTCGTCCTTTATTGTAAAGCCAAACAGGAGATTCGACTAATAGCAACATGGAAAGCATACCAAACACAGATAATCCGGCGTAAATCCAAGCAACGACGTTCCATGGAATACAGTACATCAGTACGTTACATAACATTGCTCCTGAACTGTAAGATACCGTCAGACCTCCCAAAAGGGCACCTCTGCGGGTTGATGATGCAATTTCTGATATGTAAGTGCTCGTAGTAAAGGCCATTCCTGAAAAGTAGGCAAATTTTGATGATTGATGGAGATAATGTGAGTATTAAAATGCCAGGTTTGATTACCTACCTAAATTTATTCCTTGAATGATCATTCCATATAAAAGCATTTCGTAGCTGTCCGCTAATGCGATTATGACCCATGAAATAATTTGAGGTATGAATGTAACAAAAAAGTATAATTTTCTGCCAAACATATCCATCAGGGTTCCAGATAGAATGCATCCTAATGGAGATAGGATTCCTATTGAGCCAGCTGTTTAAAATTTGAACAATATTAAAATCAATTTGAAGAGTAGGTTGGTATACTTAGGTACCTATTAGATACATAGAATTTGAATAACGCACCAATTCGAGATTTCTGTTCATCATTGAGAATGATCTGAGAACCAGGAAGAGCCAACTGACGAAATAAAAACACGATGTATCCTCTTCCATATCCAATAGATAGCAAAAGTTGGTACACGATGATTGAATAACTCACCTAGAAGCACGTTGAAATGAAATAAGGTTACTGATGCGAATTTTTTCAATATCTAAACTAATAAATAGGTAACTACACTCACTTCTTTCACCACACTAGAAACTTGAAATTTAAATTTCATTTTTTAAAATTTTAATTCCCACAAAAAGCATTGCGTGTGATAATTTTTATGCCACTAAGCACTGTATAGTTTATAAAAGGTGTGAGCTCACCAGGTAATCTGTTTACTATTTATATGTGTTGATATATCTTATCATTTTGAAGTATCCTACTTACCTCTATTTCATAATACCAGTATGAACACGAGTCAAATTATGAAAAATTTAGCCGTCTTTCCCCTTTTCCCTCCCAAAAAAATCATACTTGATAAAGCGACTCAAAAATGAAATTCTGTGTTGATTTAAATTAAGGCTTTCAACGTGTACAAAATATTCACACCTGTGTTTGTAAATAGAAAAATACTTCGTACTTACTTCTTTAACCACGCTCGTTGTTCTTAGCATGACTTTTCGATCGGGAGCACAATTAATAGGAATAGTAATTGGGGGGAAAATTCACGATTATATATCGACAGCACATTCATCTTCTACTTTTTATATTAACTGACTACGTTTTCGGTTGATGTTGCGCCAACATTATTATCATTACGTCATTTTGAATTCATTCCAAGTTCAAGATGTTTGAACTATACATCTTCGTAGCAAGGTTATAATCGTTTTTGGTCGTTTTCTTCGGTATTTAAAATTTACGTACTTGGAGTAAATTTGCAGTTTTAGAATCATTGATGAAGAATTGGAGGTAAATTTTTGAATATTGTCCCAATGGGTGTTTGAAAAAGTCTATTGTCTCTCTAATTTCGGTGCAAATTTTTGTTCCATTTTTTTACCCTCCCTCGCCTTCTCTAATTAAGTAATTATCAACCGGTTGACTTGAATCGAAATTTATTAAATTGCATAGAGAAGATTAAATTTGAATAACACTCGTAATTATTTTTTATGAGCTGGTAAAATTGAATGTTTGAAGTACTACCTTTCGATAAGTTCGTCAAATACAGAATTGAGCTTATTAATCATGTCTAGGTAGATACATATTAAGTTGTACTTACTTAATACCTATGTTTTGTGTTTTTTTTTTGTAATTTTGTACTAAATTGAATTGAAGCATACGTTTCCAAAACGCACTAAGTCCATATCTAGCATAAAGTTGCGATCCAAAATGGCTGATTTTTTGATATGTTGTGCCCAAGGGTCTTGGCTACAACATATCAAAAAATCAGCCAATTTGGGCCATTTCTACGTTTCCAAATTGTACTGAGTACCATGAATTTCTTATCAATATTTTTTTGGACTTAGTGCGTTTTGGAAACGTAGATATGCTTCAATTGCTTAACTATCCGAATTTTTAGATCATTCAGTTATCACTTTACGTCAGCTCTAAAAATATAATCTGAGTGGAAAGATTTGAGTTGATGTGAGAAGTTATTACATTATTACAAGTAGTATAGTTTATCATTGCAAATCCATGGGAATGAATGAGTACCATTGTTAAACGTAATCGTATAATATGTACATACCAGGGCTGATTTACTTGCCCAGTTCAAATTGATATTTTGAAGTGAATAAAAGAGAAAAGATTAAAAAATTTTCTCGCGAAAAGAGTAAAAAAATGTCGTCAACTTTTTTACGAGTAGGTATCCAACGTTCGTTTAGTCAAATAATCATCATAATTTCCATCCTAATCTTACGGAGGTTGATGGAGGGACCTTTAGTCGTCATACATTTGCTATCTCTTGCAAAATTGCCAAACTTTGAGGGCTCATAAATCTTGAAACCAGAAAAACTTGAAATTAAAATAGATAAGTAGGTAAGTACCTAATGTAAAAATAATTTATTAAAATTTGAAAACCTCAATTTTGCACTTTCAAGGTGAAAACTCAACTCTAGGTCAATATATGTAAAATCTGAATGGTGAAAAATTTTAAAAAAACACGTTGTAAACCTACTTTTTTACTCACTTTTGAAAAAAAAATTTTTGAAATGGAATTTCAACATCTTTTTGTTGCATATTAAGGCATTTCTTATAAAGCAAAATTCAAAAAATAATTCAAAGTAATTTCGCATAATATGGATTGCTACCAATTTGAAGAGCCTTAATTCAAATAGTGACCATTTTTTTCGATTTGATCTCCCTGAACTTCCTCCCTCACTTTTACCAGTAGGCATCCTTAAAAGTTATCAAAATTTTTAAAAATTGAAATGACATGCCGTGTGCGTTGTTCGTTTGGTTTTCAAAAGTGTTGAGTTCGAATATTCACTCATTTGTTGGGCAGGAGACTCAATGCCTCCTCTCAGTCTTCAATTTGAAAAAAAAAATCGAAAAATCATGAAAATGGAGTGTGACATGTCGATTTCCACTAATTCGAGATCGCTGAGTTCGAATGCCTATTCCTTTTTTTGATTATCAGATTTTCGGTAATTTGGTATATCTTCCTTGTACAGAAAAATGTTCGTTGAAAAAAAATGTGGCTCATTTTCAATAACCCGCCTTCTTTCCCATTTAATAATGCGTGTCTGAAAACAAATTGTATAATATTTGAAAAAATGGAAGGTACATGAACTAGAGGAATTAAAATTTTAGAAAAGAACGTATGTATTAGGTATCTACATTCAAAGATGGTGTCCATAAGTTGATGACAAAACTTTGAATCATACAAAAGGGAATTGAAAGAGCACCCTGAAATATTCTGCGAGTCAATATATTTCAGATGCTGAAATAGTTTTTCGATTTTTTGAAAATTTGAGTCAAATAAAAGAAAAACATCAAAATGTAATCAAATTGACTTAGAAAGCTGAAATTTGGTGTGTGTCCTATTTTCGAACCTCTGAGTTGATTGGTGATGGTTTCGAATCATTACACTATGGAGCCTCTGGCGAATTTTCGGATTCTCCAGTTTCCGATGAAAATGAAATTCAGCACCTATAAAATCATCTTCGTGGCCCATTTTATCAATTTTTAGTCCCATATTTTCAAAATCTTTTTGTGTCGGCTCAAATTCAAAATTTTCTTCAGCGATTATTTTTTTGGAAAAAAAAAGAAGAAAAATTGATTGTTTGCCCATGTGTATACTAAACAAACACGCTGAAATTTAGTTTGTACTTTACTTTCGACCTCCCGAGTCGATTGATGATGGTTTCGTATCATTCTGGAGCCTCAAGCGGATTTTGATTTTTTTCAAAAGTATAGGTAATCTATGATCTCCAGAAAAAGCTTTGGATTTTAACCATCACAAAAGGTTTTGAAAGCATGAGCTTAAATCGATCAAATGGGTCGCAAATATCCTAAATCTGAGTTTATTGGTGCTGAATTTCATTTTCACCTTATTCTTACAGCGTTTTTTCGATAAGTGGAGAATTTTAAAATCCGCTGGAGGTTCCAGGACGGTTCTAAACCATCACCAATCAACTTGGGAAGTCGAAAACATAGTAGGTCTAGGTATCTATAAACCCAATTTCAGGTTTTTATGTTAATTTGGCTTTTTGTTTTTTTTTCTTATTTTTGGCCCAAATTTGAATTTTTAAAATTTCACCAAAAATCTAAAAATTAAATTCAGCACATGAAAGTTTTAAAATTTAGAAAAATCTCCTTGAATGACTTTTTGCAAACCAACTTGCAAATTGAAAGGGCTAGATATATATACGAACAGATTTCAAAAAATAATGTTACAATTCAAAAAATGATCAAGTAGATGAGTATAGTAAGTATACCTCTCAAAATGAACAAATTTTATTGTTAGAGGACCAAATTTAGACAATTATTAGCGTTCGATGTTGATGCAGAAAAGAAAATTTGCGAACTCATCATATTATTTAATATTTTTCAAATGGTAATACTTATTACTTAGGTATCTGTTCGTAACTCATTTCGATTTTGAGGTCAGACAAACTGTTTTTTGACAAGATATTGTGCTCATTTTTTTGACAAACTACGCGCTCCCATGGTCAAACATGTTTTTCCCCAATAACTGAGGGGATACCCTTTACTGAATCACCTATTCCATCGAGTCAACCTGAAATACTAGGACTACCTATCAATTTTGAACTTACTCTACTCCATCACTGCGTGCATTTTATCTCCACATTTCTTCTTCTTTTTTTGAAAATACTGCTCCTGCACCTCGTTCAAAGTTTTACCTTTGGTTTCGGGTAAAATAAAAGTACTGAACAGTATTATTGCCAAACAGCACCCCGTATAGCACCATATTATGATTTTTATATGCACAGCGTTCAGTAAAGCAGGATACACTTTCAGAATAACAGACCATGTGATGTAATACACCGCACCAAAAATTCCATTAATGACACCTTTGACTTCACTCGGATACAATTCGGTGCCCACCGTATACGCGATAAGCAATACTCCCCCATTACAAGAAAATGAGAATATATAAAACGCCACGGGCACAATGAAAGACAACGGTTTATCGTCACTTTGGTAAAAAATTTCTTCATAGACGCCCACTGCAATAGTACACACAGCCATGACAGCTGCACTGGACGATAAATGGGTTCTACGATTCAACTTCAACATAAGAAAAGGCGCACACACAGCACCTATGCCACCAGCGATCGCATACATGAGGGTGAACCTCGAGCTATTCAAAGGTAATCTTAATCGATCAAAGATTAAAATTGGGTAACCAAATAGTGCAGTATAACCTGTCAGCTGCATCAGTAGTTGTAAACTTATAGCCATCAGGAACGGTTTCCAAGCTTTCAGAACATTCTTCATGGTGCCAACAAATGATGCTTTTGGTTTACCGACGTTGTTCTTTTCCATATCTCCTATTTCATTTTTGACTCCGTCGATATTTGTGGCTCGAAGTGAACACAGTGCTCGGATAGCATCCTCTTTTCTTCCTTTATTATAAAGCCATATTGGAGATTCGAGTAGGAGTAGAGTGGAAAACATGCCGAATACGGATAATCCAACATAGATCCAAGCTACGAGGTTCCATGCAATGAAATACATTAGTATGTTGCATAACATCGCCCCTGAACTGTAAAATACTGCCAGCCCTCCAAACAGTGCTCCTCTGTAGGTTGCTGATCCGATTTCTGATATGTAAGTGCTCGTGGAGAAGCCCATTCCTGAAAATTATTGAAATTTTCAGAGCATCAAAATTTCTGATATTGAATACGAAATCGAATTCGTGAATTGTATTACCTAAACTGATTCCTTGAATGATCATTCCATACAAAAGCATATCGTAGCTGTTGGCCAAGGCGATAGTGACCCATGAAATTATTTGAGGTATGAAGGTAACAAAAAAGTATAATTTTCGACCAAAAATATCCATCAAAGTTCCAGATAGAATGCATCCAAAGGGAGATAAAATTCCTATTGAACCAGCTGTACAAAATGCGAAAGAAGTTAGGTAAGTATTAATTTAATTCGGTAATTCAAGAAATAGGTACCTAAGTATGGTAAAAATTAAAGATATAATTTGCTATTCAAATTTTTAAAAAATAAAATAAAATAAATACATAGGTAAGCAATAGTAGGTATCGATCACAAATAAATAAAAAATAATACCAATTCTAGACTTTTGTTCATCATCCAGAATGATCTGAGAACCAGGAAGATCCAGTTGATGAAATAGAAAAGCAACGTATCCTCTTCCATAACCAACAGCCAACAAAACTTGAGAAACAATGAGAGTGTAACTCACCTGGCAAGTTTAAAATATAAATAAAACACAATAATAAAATGATATCTTCAGTTTTTCAACATCTAATTTACACTCACTTCTTTTACTGCACCAGAAACCTGGAATGGTAATTTCATTTTTTTCCCTTCAAAATTTTAATTCCACAATGAATAAGCACGCAAGTGATACGTGAGTTTTGTGTCTATGTCACCAAACATCCATTCAAAATAGGTATGAACTCATCATGTAACGTAGTTACTTTTATATAGTGCCGTAAGTGCTGATACGAGTAGTATTTTATCATTTTGAAAGTAGGTACTTCTGTTTATGTTGCTACTAAGCATGTACACGATGAATTCGGGCTCTCAAAAAAATGGGTAGGTCAGTGAAAAAGTAATTTCTTCAGAAATGAAATTTCATTTTGAGATTTCATCATACGATATGATAGAGACGGACGTGTCCAAAATATAATAGAGGACCGAGGAATTGAAAATATTTATGTAGATTTTTATAATTATATGTTGCGTGTTTATGAAGTGTTTGTAAATGAAAAAGTGTTGGTTTATTTCAGATAGGTAGGTACTGTACTTACTTCTTTGAGCACGCTGCTTGACATCGTTGTTTGCAGCATAACATTTTCATCAAGAGCACAAACGATTATGTAGGTATAAGTAATCTCTTATGTTGAGAAAAATCACCGAAAAATTCACTTGTAAGTAGGTACCTAACTATTGTTTTAAAAAACTTGGTCCGACACGTTTCACTTCCGAACTGATCTGTTCTATTATTAGATGCGAAGTGACAGTAGACGAAAAGAGAACCACAATGGTCGATACGTAATTTAGCTAGACAATTTTACAACGCAATAATCAGCAGGCAGGGTATAGGCTTTTTTTACGACGTACGAGTATAATATGTACCTACCTAGTAAAATAATACAAAATCAATTCTGGTATAGGTATTATGTACTTTTAGTTTCGTTTGAGGCGTTGTCTCTTCGCTTGAAATACGAGTAGATTTCATGAAGGAAAGAACCTAACTTGTTGAAAATGAACTTTGAGCTTTTCTAACAGTTTAAAAATGATGATATGAATGAAGTAGTCTTTACTTATAATATTAAGAGACTATTTGAACCAATTTTTTTCTCTATTTCGAAACATTCAAAAAAAAGTTAAAAATTTTTTGAACTTCGAGCTCTCGTCGAGAAAGTTGAACATTGACCTAAAATTTTTAAAATTTTTTTAACAACATGTTGAAGTCATTTGACCGTAATTTTTTTGCTTTCTGAAATGTGACTTCAGTTTTTTGCGATAAGAGCTGGAGGAGAATGTGAAAAATGATCCACTCTGAGTCGCTGAGATTGGATCAATGAGATTCACCATCTCATTAGTAGATACATAATTTATTTTACTGCAATATAATACATGTACCTACATACAATGTACATGAATAAGTTACCTAGGTACATGAACCAATCATGTTTTTAGTTGATGCTACATCAAGATTTTCATCATTGCGTTGGTTTAAATTTATTTCAAGTTCAAGATGTTTGAACTATCTATAGGTTAAGAGCAAGGTTGTTCTACGACCTTTTACCCATTTTAAATAATGGTATACAGAATACAATTTCCAAATTAGAAATTGATGAAAAAATGATGAAAAATTTCTGAGTAATTGGGTAAAATTTATTTCTTGACAAGGTACATATGTGGGCTAAGTATGAAAAATAGGTACTTAATGATAATGAGAATAACCTCAATTTATAGGTTTTATTGAAAAAATAATTATGCTACAGATAGATTTGGGAAAAAATATGTAGGTTTGCTTATTAACAATTTCTCCTGTTAAGTACATATTACGATTCCAATTTTTTTGAATGATGAAAAAATTCAAAATTCTGAATTTTCAGTGTTCTTGAAAATTATTATTTTTGCAAGAGTAGAATCTTGCAAAACTTTACTTGTAAGAGTATCTATCTACCTTTTGAACTCACTTTCTCCAAATTGAACACGAAACAAAGCTAGATCGAAAGAGTTTGTCCTAAAATACACGCACCCAAAAGTTCAGATTATGAAGTCAAAAATGCTGTTTTATGAGGGTGATTTTTAAATGTTTTCATGAATTTTTGTTGAGCATATTAATCAATCAATTTATTCAATTCAACTCCCACACGTCAAAAAATACTAGTTTCGGGCCGTTTTGGAGCTTTCAGTGAGTTTTAAAATTTTCCCTGAATTTTCAAATCGCTCTGGAGAAAAAAAATGTTTGGAACCTGATTGGTGGGGGGTGCCTTCACCGTGACGCCATTTTAGATGATTATCGCAAAATTCCAGTTCTTCCAGCTCAAAAGTGAATTTTTGAACAATTTGTAAATTCCAAAAATATGAAAAAAAAATCAGATTTTTATAGAACATAAATATACTGCGAGCAGTTTTTCGCCAAGATATCGTCTGATGTATGTACATCATCTATGTACTTTCCTAGGTGCTAAAGTTCAAGTTTGGCCTTTTCAGAGTTATTTGAAGTTTTTCGAGAAAATTGAAAATTTTCTTATGGAGGCTCCATGAATGACCCAAAACTGTAGTTAGGTAGGTACTTACTTAGTTGTTTATATGTGGTAGTTAATTTGAAGGCACATTGGTTCACTTTTCTTTTGAAAAATTACCTAAAATATTCCATGAGAAAGTTTTAAGACCTTCCTTCGATTTTTTAAAATTTGTAGGTAGGTATATTTTTTAGCTAGAATTATTAATCATTAAGCTTATAAAGTCAAACACTCTCAACAGACATGATAGTAAATTAAGAGTGTAAGTTAATCTGCAGAAAATCACTACAATTATGGTATGTACGATATTTTTACTTATTTGATTAATATCTGATTTGAACTTAAGAGAGACAGAGAGAAAAAAAAACAGTAGATTTCAAGAAAATTGTATATTTTATTTTTTGATGGGAAATAAGCTGATTTGAATTTTTTTGAAATTCGAAAAACGAACTTCAACTCATGAAAATTTGTACAGAGAGAGAGAATTAGGTACCTAGGTATAGAAAAAATGACGAAAACAAACAATTATATTAACATAAATGTTTACAAAAAAAGAAAAATACTTATAGTAGGGACCTATAAAACCTACGTTGTACATTTTACAACGAGATCATCATGCATCCTGTTCTTCCATTTTTTGTGCACTTTTCTTCTGAAAATACTTCTCTTGTACCTCATTCAAAGTCAAACCTTTGGTCTCTGGTAAAAATAAATAGCTATACGTAGTGATCAAAAAACAGAACGCGGCAAAAGACCATATTATGATTTTAATATCGAAAATATTCATCAAAGTTGGATAAAGTTTTATCGTAACAGACCAATAAAAGTAGGTGAAAACACCATAAAGTCCATTCATAATTCCTCGAACTTCATTTGGAAACACCTCGCTGCCGATGCAATAAGCGATCAGCAAAACCCCAGCGTTACAAGCCACCGCATACGCATAAAATGACACGGATACAATGTAAGGGAATAATTTATCATCACGATGGTAGAAAATTTCTTCATAAATACCAATGATTACAGCGCATAATCCCATGGTAGATGAAGAAATAGCCATTAAGGTCCTACGTTTCATTCTATGCATAATATAGGGAGCGATTACTGAACCGATGACACCAGCTGCCGCATACCCAATGGCGAATTTTGAGCTATCAATCGGTAATCGTAATCGATCAAAGAAAAAGATGGTATAACTGACCAAGATAGAAAAACCCGAGTGCGGCAATAAAAGTGGCAGCATAGCAACAATGAGGAAAGGTTTCCAAGCGCTGGATATTTTTTTAATGAATCCTGCGAAAGAGAATTTTTCACATTTGTTTGAGTTTGATTTTTCCATATCTTCTATTTCGGTTTTGATATCGTTCGCATTGGAACATCGAATCGAGCAAAGAGTTTTAATTGCAATTTCTTTTTTTCCTTTGCTGTAAAGCCATGCAGGAGATTCGGGTAGCAAGAACGTGGAGAGCATGAAGCAAACACATAGCAAGGCGTAGATCCAAGCGGAGGTTTTCCATGTTGTAAAATACATCAGCGTATTACATATTACTGAACCCATGTTGTAAAAAACTGTTATTAGTCCTAGGAGAGCTCCTCTGTGCGCGGATGATGAGATTTCTGATATGTAGGTGCTGACGCAGAATCCCATTCCTATAAATAAAGGAGGTTTACTCTGTAAATATGTACATCCAACTGATTCTCAATAAGAAGGTAGGTACTTTCTTAAATTTGTAATAGACTCCTTCGGTAATACATAAATACGATTATGATTATTTATACAAATCTGTACTATGTTTAGGTACTATAGTTAAACCTACCTATGCCAAATCCCAAAATAGCCATTCCACAAATGAGCATTTCATAAGTGGTCGCCAAAGCGATAATTATCCATGAAACTACCATTGGTACGAACATAACAAAAAAGTAAAGTTTTCTTCCAAATAAATCCATCATTGTCCCAGAAAGCACACATCAATGGGTGATAACATTCCCAACGAGCTACCTAGGAAATAAAAATTAAATAAAGATTTGAAGAAAGGGAAATGAGTGTACCATACCACAGATAAAATGCAAAATTTCCTGGGCTTAAAAACTTTTCTAACAAGTGAAAAAGACTGTATCTCAGTGAGCACGATGACTCGTCCTTTGAGCTGCGATTTTAATTTTTATTCCATGTACCTAGGTACTCTATTTCTCGTTTTTGGTTAACGAACAATTCACACTAAGAATCTATGACTGAATAACCAACCCTAGGTGTGGAAGAGGAGGAAGGTGTTTGAAACTAATGACTTTCTCTCAATTTTAATTATTTTTTTGGATTTCACTTACCTATCTTAAAAATAATCTTGGAACCAATTTAGAAAAATTTCAATGTCATGTGCAGAAAACTCCAATTTGGGAGAACTCGCAAAATTAATGCAGGCACATTTTTCAAAAAGTTCTCCATCGTAATGATGATACCAAACCGTCCAATTATTTACACACTTACCAATCCAAGATTTCTGTTCATCATTTACAACAATCACAGATCCTGGAAGATCCAATTGATGAAACAAAAACACCATGTAGGTTCGTCCTATCCCGGTCATTATATAAATTGAAAACACTATCAGCGCATAGCTTGTCTGCAAATGTTATACGCAGTATGTGAATAAGTAAAAGTATACAAATAAAATCTGAAATTGTTGTATTTGTGTGTAATTCCTATAATTTACTCACTTCTTTGAATGAACCAGTGACACGAAATTGAAACTTCATCTTAATGACAATTTTTATTCAACATGTGATGTGTGTCAACGCGAACTAAAAAGGTGGGTACATGAATTCAACTTCACCTATATTTTATGGTTAGTTGCTGATGTTTGGTTCTTTGTATTGTACTTGAGATTTTCGGTCTATGTTGGATTAGGTGTTTATCTTATCGTTCTGAGAGCATTTCAATTCATGTATTAGGAATGATATTCCTGAAATGAATACGATTCGAAGTTGTAGGTGAAAAATTTATTGTACGAGTAAGTTTTGAACATGTGCGGTATTTTCATTCAATTTTCATTTTTGTAACAATAATTTATTTTTTTAGATACCTACTTAGGTATTTAGTTGTATTTTTTTAAAAAAATAAACACTGAATAATTAGTGTCGAATGGCGAACAGAATTATACCTCCAACATGTCAAGACGGTTCTCAAGTTTGAATGTGACAGTTTTTATTGCACTTTATCTGGTTAGATTATTGGTGATTTTGTGACACAACATCGTTGAAAAGTGAGCAGGTATAAGTATTGGTACATATCACATACAAATAGGTTTTCTTATATTTCAGTATTCGAGAGATTCTTCTTTTCCAATTTTGAAAATTTTTTCTGTAGCCTAAAAATTTCAAAAACATTTTTGATCATGGTTGATATTTTTGAAGAGAAATATTTTTTTTAAGATTTGGGACAGACTGTTTTTCAAATTAATATCCATCTATGGTGATCATTTTTTTTTTTTTTTCAGAATAAAAATGACCCCTCTCATAAAAATCAATTTCAGCAGCTAAAAATGTAATCCTGTGATAAGTTTGACTTTCCAAATCGATTAGGATGAGATGAATCACAAATCCAAGATGATGAGTTGAAAAGTGTATCATTTTTACAAATTGGGAAATCTCTAATTCTTCAAAAATGCTCTCATCATTCCATGAATAGGAAGGGGTCGACTTAAGAGCGTAGAAGAAGTAATAATTTAGATTTTTCCACTTGACGAGTTGGCAATGGTTTCCTTATTATAAATGATTAAATCAACAAATTGATGAAATAATTTTTTCCTAATGGGCCATTTCACGCCCTACTGACAAGGAATCCGCGATTACGCTGGCGTAAACGCCCCTGAAAACGCGGTTTACTGTCAAGTTTACGCGGTTTTGTGTGCGATTGACCGCGGATAAGGGCAAATCCGCGATTACGGATGACATTTTCACCGCGTATAGACCGCGTTTACGCACTTACGCGAGGCGTACACAACGGGAAGTCCCATTTAATTGCATGAAATACGCACTGTCATTTTTACGCCATGCAGCACCGCGTATTTCTTGTCAGTAGGGGGGTCAATTGGACCAGGAAGTGGTAGGGGGGTTCGGCGATTTTTTTTGAAATTTTTCCTGTGGAAAGACCTTTCGAAGGTATGACCAATGGCGCAAATCGCAGCTCTCCAGTCCATTTTTAAAGACAGCCAGGGGGTGTCAAAGAAATTGAAAATTGAATTTTTTCGAATTTTGATTTTTTTGTGAGGAGTTCATTTCATTGAGTGAAAGGGTTTTTTAAACTTTTTCAACAGATACGTAAAAATATGGGTAGAATGGGTCAACTTCACCTATCAAAACTTTTTTTCATGTTTTAAATCAAAAAATCGATTTTTTTCGTAAACTTTAAATTTTTTAACATCAACTTTGCAACATGGTACCATTCCAATTTTTTAATATGTTGTTCAGCATAAAAAGTTGTCCATAATATATTTTTTTCAGAACTTTTGAGAGTCGGAACGATATGAAAACTACGTTTTGAAACTTTTGAGCTAATTTTTTGTACGAAAAAAGTGGCAACACTGATTTTTATGATATCACCAAATTGCCTTTCAAAACCCCTAACTATGAGAAAATGATCCATTTTGGTAGGTACAGCGGTTATCGAGTTATTATCCACCGCTGAAATGGATGATATAATTTAGGTTCACTAAAAACTTTGACACCCCCCGGCTGCCTTTAGAAATGGGCTAGAGGGCTGCGATTTGCGCAATTGGTCATCCCTTCGTTAGGTCTTTCCACAGGAAAAATTTCAAAAAAATCGCTGAACCCCCTACCACTTCTTGGTCTAATTGACGTGGAATGACCCTAATGAATAGTGAATTAGAATTTTAAACAACGGAAATCAGAATAGGTTTATTTCTCGATGACTTCTCAAATTTTCTGAGAGGAAACATTTCAGCTAACTTGAACCCTCCATTTCCATATTTTTCTATGAAAGGAGCACAAACGTTTTTGGAATGATTTATTGTTAGGAGGAGTTAATATTTTTAGAAAAAAAAATTGAAAACTTTTTTGTTTGTTTTGTTTTTGTAGGAAGTTGGCAGATTTCCATCACCAACGGTTCACCAATCCTTCATCTGAAAGTATAAAGTTTTATTAGATTTTTTTCAAAATGAACCAAATTTCTGAGAGGAAGGCATAAAATCGAGTGAAATAATCACGCATACCTATTAGTAAAAATCTTGCCTCACATAATTATTGATAAATCTATGAAATAAATGCTAGATTTTGTGATGGAAGGAAGGGCATGAAATATCTACTCTCCTTTTTGCAAAACAAGTATGGGGGAGAGGTGGTGTGACAGGCATGCACAATACTTATCCACCTGAATTTCATTGTAAAACGAGATCATTATGCATCTTGGTTTTTCGATTTGGTTTATTCTTTTTTTGGAAATATTTTTCTTGTACTTCATTCAGGGTCATACCTTTGGTTTCTGGTAAAATCAAACAGCTATATGCAGTGACCAAAAAACAGAACCCAGCAAAAGACCATATTATGATTTTGACACCGAAAATATTTATCAAAGTTGGATAAAACTTAATCGCGACGCTCCAATAGAAGTAGCTAAATACCCCATAAAGACCATTCATAATACCACGAACTTCGTTGGGAAATACCTCGCTGCCAACGCTATAAGCAATCAGCAAAACTCCAGCATTACACGCCACAGCATACACATAGAATGATATGGATACAATGTGAGGAAAAAATTTATCGTCACGATCATAGAAAATTTCCTCATAAGTACCAATTACCACAGTACATAATCCCATAATTGACGAAGAAATTGCCAGGAGAGTCTTGCGTTTCGTTCTATGCATAGCATAAGGAGCAATTACCGAACCTATGACGCCAGCAATCGCATACCCAATGGAGAATTTTGAGCTATCAATCGGTAATCGTAATCGATCAAAGATTAACATCGTATAACTAATTAAAATGGCATAACCTGTGTGTTGCATTATAAGCTGCAATACAACGACAATGAGGAAAGGTTTCCAAGCACCAAACATTTTCTTAATAATGTTGGTGAAAGATGCTCTTTCAGATTTGTTTGTGTTTGATTTCTCCATATCTTCTATTTCCGTTTTAATGTCGTTTATATTTGAACATCGAATTGAACACAAAGTTTGAATTGCAATCTCTTTTTTTCCTTTGCTGTAAAGCCATACGGGAGATTCCGGGAGCAAGAACGTGGAGAGCATGAAGGAAACACATAACAAGGCGTAGATCCAAGCACAGAGCTTCCATGTCATGAAATACATCAGTGTGTTGGATAGTACTGGACCTAGGTTGTAAAAAACGGTTAACAGTCCTAGAAGAGCACCTCTGTGTGAAAGTGATGAAATTTCTGATATGTAGGTGCTGACGCAGAATCCCATTCCTGTAAATAAGTGGAGCATTTCAGTAAGTAGGTATAGGTATTCTAATGCAAACTGATTCAAAATATCGAAATAATAAAATACATAATTCAGCTTGGACGAATATTCCAAGTCAATTATTACCCATGCCAAATCCTAGAATAATCATTCCGAAAATGAGCATTTCGTAACTACTTGCTAAAGCGATAATTATCCATGAAACTACCAGTGGTATGAACATAACAAAAAGGTAAAGCTTTCTTCCAAACAAATCCATCAATGTTCCGGAAAGCACGCATCCTATTGGTGATAAAATTCCCAACGAACTACCTATTAAAAAATTCGTACATGTACTGAAATGGTACGAGTGAGTAGGTATAAATAAGTACCTTACGTGAAGCATTATTTTTTTTAACCTACTGCATTGGAGTACTTGATGCTGAAAGTTGTTAGTTTATTTTCAGGAGTACCTATCACAAGAAGGAAATGTTAGATTTAAGATCGTCACAATATTTTCAAAAAATGGATTCAAAATCCGAATCCATTAGAGTAAGCTCAAAACTTTTGTAAGCGTATGGATTGTGGAATCGATATTCTCGGAAATAAACTATGCAACATCATCGCACGAAGGCCTTCAATTCACCTACCAATCCAAGATTTCTGTTCATCATTTACAACGATTTTAGACTCTGGAAGATCCAACTGATGAAACAAAAACACCATGTAGGTTCTCGCAATCCCCCCTATTATGCAAATTGAATAAACTATCAATGCATAGCTTGTCTGTAAATGAATAAAAGTACAAAAATGAATTCTAAAACTAGGTACAAAATTATAATTTTTATAAGATGGGTATGTACAGGTACTCACTTCTTTGACTAAACCGGTGACACGAAACTGAAACTTCATTTTATGGTAATTTTATGTGAAATGAAAATGTACATTAATACATCACGGCACATCGAAAATTTATAAATTCAACTTGGTCTATTTAATTATTGGTTGCTTATTTTTGAAGCTTTGTTGCAAGATTATTTTCTGTCTGGGTTCGTGTAGGTTTTTATCTTATCATTTTGAGAGCGTTTCAATGTGGTGATGCTTGAAATCGAAATCGGACGCAATTTGTGTTACCAGATGTGTTTTTATTTTTTTTTTTTTAGGTTTTGCGATGGGTACTTACCTATTTTAAAAACGAAGTGAGCGAAATTTCGTGCAATCGGCGTAAAAATTTGGCCTTAAAGATGGAACTCTTACATGGTTTGTTATGAGTGAAAAAAACTAAATTTCAAGTTGAAAAAAAATTAAATAAATATAAAAATTTGTCACATTTATTAAAAAATATTGAATGATAAATCAAAGTTGAGAATATACCTACCTTGGTTGTGTTTAATTATTTGTTATATGTACATATTATGTACTTTTGAAATAAATGAGTAGAAATCTTTTGGATGCTAAAATCTTGATCGTTTGGTACTCAAATTGGTCGATAAAATTACAAAACATGCGCCATGAAGCGATAATATTTACAATTTTGCATACTTTCTTAAAAATAAACTACTATTAATCATAAAATTTAAAAATAGAACCAATTGATTCCAATAATTTTATTCAAAAAAAAAAAAAAATCACAATAAAACAGGGATATTTACATGAAGAATAGTTAGTAGGAATGCATTTTTTTTTGAAATCTTGAAATTGTCTTATATTGATAGAACTTAAAAATTTTTTTCGAATGAAAATTTTAATATCACTTTCTAGAATTTCTTAGATCACGTGATCGAGTGTGATGATTTTCGATTTCTAAAATCATCTAAAAACACATTTTCGTGTACCACTGGCCAGTTCAAAATTACAAATTGTTGTTTCTTTTCATAATGTTTATTTGGGTGTTTATTAAAACAAACATCAAAATTTGATTAATGTTGAATTGTAGACAGAATGATATATGTACATTACATACAATAACTCAACCTTGTCTAGAAAATTCTCAAGTTCATGAATACCTATGACGCTAATTGTAGGCACATGTTATCTGCTTGGATTATAGAAGTCAACTTGTGTACGATAATATGACGCAAAATCTTTGAGAAGTGAGTTACTACCTATGTACGTACTTACTCGTACAATAGCACGTGCGAATTCCTATTTCCTATAGATTGCTCTTCCCCTTCAATTCACAAGAGATTCTTCCCTTCCTGCTCCTAGAAATTTTCACCTCATTTTTCGTCTGCCACTTCAGTTTTTCATTGTTTTTTAGGGGGGGGGGGAGGGCTTACATAAATAGAGATCGCATCAACGGTATTGCTTTTCATTTACCTGTATCAAAGTTGGATGGCATTTGTTTTAATCATTTCCAAATGATTTAAAAACGTGAAGATTTGGAAAACGATTTTATCCTGAGCAGCGTTTAAGTAGGTGCAGAATGGTTAGAATTTAATTCTTACCAAAAAATCTCTACTCTTGGTCTTGACGTGGGGAACTTGTGAAAGACGCTTGATCAGGTTCCAGGTAGGTATCTTTAATAACGTGTCTAAATTTCAACGAAAAAAAACTACAATTTTTCAGGCTCCACCTTTTAAAGCGAAGAATATACTCCTTTTAAAAAACAGTCAACTTTGAAGGTCGATTACCTATGCTGTTATTTTTGCGACGAGTAAAAAAGTTGTTTTGTGAAATTGTCTTGGTACTTGAATTTGAATGAGCTTATTTGTGCTTATTGTCATCATTTTTCTATACCTGCCTATAACCGAAATTTTTTTCCCCTCTTCCAAAGACTATTCTTAGGATGTGAAACATTTGATAAAAATATCAAAAGTTCAATTTTGCACAATTGTACATTCAAGTTGTTCTTCAATTGATTTTGATGGTTTTTTCTTTTTTTTGAAATATTGTTCCTGCACCTGATTCAGAGTTTTACCATGAGTCTCTGGTAAAATAAAAGCTGCAAATAACGAAACTATAAAACAAGATATAGCAAATACCCACATGGTGATTTTGATTCCATAGAAGTTCATAAATTTTGGATAAAATTTCAACGTCAGGGCCCAATAAGCGTATGCGAAAACGCCATAAAGACCATTCATTGTACCTCTTACTTCATTTGGGAAAAGTTCTCCTCCAATAATAAAGTTTATTGGTAGAACTCCGATGTTGCTAGCTAACGCATACACATAAAAGGCTATTGGTACAATGTAGGCGAATAATTTCTCACTCTGGTGTTAAAATATCTCCTCGTATACTCCTACAACTATCACACATGCTCCCATACAAAAAGAAGACAATCCTAAGACAGTTTTCCGACCCATTCTATGCATGAAAAATGGCGTAGCTACGCTTCCAATAAAACCTACCACAGAATACATGATTGTAATTTTGGTACTTTCCAAAGGTAATTCCAATCGGTCAAAGATCACGATTGTATAAGCAATCATTATGGAATAACCCGTGTGTTGCACGAGGGCATACATCACTACTGTTATGAGTAATGGTTTCCAAGCTCTCGTAATATTTTTCAGTGTTTCGCCGCACGAAGTTTTTCTCTCTTTTTCGCTGGTTTTCTCCATGTCTTTTATTTCATCTGCGATATTTTCAAGTTTTGAACATCTCAATGAGCAGAGAATTTTTACTGATTTTTCTCGTTTTCCTGTGCTATATAAGCATACTGGAGATTCTGGTACTAGTAAAGTGAAGAGCATGAAAATTGCTGACAGTACAGCGAATATAATAGCTGCGTCGTGCCATATGATGTTGTAAAGTAGAATACTACAGATCGTTATACCCACGTTTGTATGCTACCACGATCAGACCCAATAACGCACCTCTGTTTTTTGGTACGCTGATTTCAGATATGTAAGTGGACACACAGAATGATACACCTGTAATGTGATTATCATGTACCTAGGTACTTGCGCAAATTTATTCTTTATTGATTGTCAAAAGTCTTCTTACCTATACCAAATCCTAGAATGAGCATTCCAACGAACAACATTTCAAAACTAGCTGCAAAACTGATGATTACCCATGAAATGATGAAAGGTATGAACGTTATAAGCAAATATATTTTTCTACCACAAAAATCCATTATGAAGCCGGAACAAACACTTCCAACTGGACTCAGAATCCCTAAGGAGCTGGCTGTAATATAAGAATCACTCAAAAATGAGAAATTAAGGCAGATAGGTATGTTCGTACATAGAAAGGTATCATTTATAACCAAGGATGACTTATTGTGTAAAAGCCACATATACAATGCTGAAACTTACCAATCCATGTTTTCTGGTCAGCATCTAATTTGAAACGCGAGTCTGGGAAATCCAAGTGATAAAATAAAAATGTCACGTAAGCTCTGCTTGCTCCACCGACTATGTAAGTTGACAGTATGATCAGCGAATATGTTATCTTCGGTTTGTATCAAAACAAAAAACAAACAAAAACAGATGAATAGCAAAATTTGTAGACATCAGTTTTCAGTGGAAATGAAAGATATCAGAAATTCATATTTTTGCTCATGTTGACTAAGTACCTATTTAGAATTCCAAATAAAAATAAAAGTCTGAAATAATATCAAAAACTGTATTTGAAAATAGTTTGAACTTTGAAGTTCCTAACTTTAGCACTTTTTAATTTTTTTTTTCAAGTTTTTAAAAGTCAAACAAAATACGAGTACCTACCTTATTGTACCTATAAAATAGGTAAGATATTTGATTTAATTTTTTTTCAAAAATTTTGAAGAGTACAAAATTGTTACTTACCTAATATTATGAACTAAAAGAATTTGGTCTAGTTTTAAAAAGTCTGTGTAACACGGAACATGATCATAATAATTTTAAAAAGAATACCTACATACCTACTCTTATGTTTTAGCCCTATATTCTTCCACTTTTTCAGCTCGATATTAACAAACTTTTTGTCACACAATTTTGAAAACCCCAAAAAAATTTCGTGAAAAAATCCTAGAGATTATAAATTTGATTTTACATTTATGCATGTAAAAGTAGGTAGGTACATATAATGTTGGTCCTTCTTTCCTTGTCTCTCGACAAAAATTCGTGTTTTTGTTTTTTTGTTTTTTATCAGAATTATTAAAAATTGATGAGAAATGTAAAATGTTCATGAAATCAGATTCTATGATGTTTTTTGTGAAGCAGGTAAGAAGACATATGTTTTTTACAATTTAATGATACCTACACTTACATTTCTGTTGTGAGCTAAATGACTATAGACAGTGACGCGTGCAAAAAGTGATACATATACGTAACTATTCGCATGCTTTAAAAAATACGATCTGAAGATGTTGAAAGTCACTTCGAAGTGCTTGTTGAATACTGAGAAAAGGTCTGCAGAATAATCACTTAACATAAAACAGCTACTCAAACTGTCAAAAGGAATAGACATAGGCCGATACATGCAGAAAAACCCTCATTAGGACTCTGGGGTTTCATTAAAACTTTTGTTCCTGTGAAGGTGTGATAATCGTGAATTACTCGTACAGTATTTTCCAAAACAGCAAAATGCAAACTTTTTTTCGATTTTTACCTAAACATAGATAAGATCTTCCGCGGTAAAACAAAGAAAAAATTGCATTAAAGCGCTGAAAAAATAATAAGAGAATATGGCTTGGATTTGGGAGTATGGTATAGGTACCTCTACCTACTGTAAAATCCTTGGAAATTAAAGCGCTACATTGTATAGTATTAGGCTTATAGTGAAATGTATGTATTTTAATTATGAGAAAAAATTTCTTTAAAATTAACGCACTTACTTCTTTGGTGAAACCTGTGATTCGAAGTTGACACTTCATTTTTTAATTTTTCACCGTAATCAACGTTATTTAAAACAACAATTATACCGGGTCGAGGGAGATTTGATGCGTATAATTTAATAGATAGATCAATTTCAAACTGGTAGAGGCCCAACCATAACTTTGAACTAGGTAGCATTAAAAATTTATACTTAGATTTATATACAGCTTCTATTTATTCGTAGCATGTATTTTACCTATACATACACCTACCTTGTTTTATCTTATCGTAAGTATCGTACGATATATGGTGAGCAGGTATCAGGTACCTATTGGTTAGTCGATACTTACACTTAGCATAGGTATTGGCAGAGACAGAAGAACACTAAAATATGTTGCCGGAATTTGGAATAGCGGGGCGCCGCAAGAGTTTTGCCTTTCTCTCCTCCTTCCATATGGTTACATATTTTCCCCACTTTTTTTGCAATATTATATGAATCACGTATGAAATGTGTCATCATTTCACTTGTTTTCGAAATTTAATAGAGAATAAGAGAGAAAACTGCAATTAATCATTCAAAAATCACTTTATTTACGAAAAAAAAGCTGGGAAAAATACTAATTATACCAAATGCTTATAAGTGATAATCTATTGCATTGCACGAGAATGGCTGAATGAGAAAAGGAAAGGAAAATGACCCCATGACTCTACATATGACTTGAAAGAAATCACACGAATCACATCCACCCCATTTCTTCGGTCCTTGGATTTGAAAAATTCGTGAACCCGCTATCAAAAATGCTAAAAGTTCGGATCCTAAATTTACAATATTATTCAAGCTGTATTTCCATCGTGGAAGCCGACTGCTTTTTCTTTTTTTTGAAATATTGTTCTTGTACCTCATTCAGAGTTTTACCTCGAGTCTCCGGTAAAATGAACACCGCGAAAAACGTAACCATAAAACAAGATGCAGCAAATGCCCAAATGGCAGCTTTGATGCCAAAAGTGTACATGAATTTTGGATAAAATTTCAACGTCAAGGCCCAATAAGCATATGCGAAAACACCATAAAGGCCATTCATCGTACCTCTCACTTCATTTGGAAACAGTTCTCCACCAACAATAAACCCTATCGGAAGAACTCCAATATTGCACGCTAAAGTATACACATAGAAAGCTACCGGAACAATGTACGCGAATAATTTTTCACTTTGGTAATAAAATATCTCCTCGTATACCGCTACAACTACCATACATGCTCCCATACCAAAAGAAGAAAATCCTAGGATACTTTTTCGACCCATTTTATGCATGAAAAATGGCGTAGCTACGCTTCCAATAAAACCTACCACGGAATACAAAATGGTAACCTTAGCACTTTCCAAAGGTAATTCTAGTCGATCAAAGATCATGATTGTGTAGGCGATCATTATAGAATACCCAGTATGTTGCAATAGACCGAATAGCAATATTGTTATGAGCAGCGGTTTCCAAGCTCTGCAAACATTTTTTACTGTTTCACAGAACGAGGTTTTTGTTTCTTCTGCGCAGTTCTTCTCCATGTCTTGTATTTCGTCTGTGATGTTTTCCACTTCTGTGCATCTCAAAGAGCGGAGGATTTTTACAGATTTTTCCTGCTTCCCTTTGCTGTATAACCATACTGGGGATTCCGGTAATAGTAAAGTAGAGAACATGAAGATTGTTGATAATGCAACAAATACGATGGCTGCTACATTCCACATAACATTATAAAGTAAAATGCTGCAGAACATTACACCAACATTGTATGTCACTTCGGTAAGACCTAATAATGCACCTCTGTTTTTTTGGTGTGCTGATTTCCGATATGTAGGTGGATACGCAAAATGACATGCCTATTTGAAGAAAAAAAAATGATGACTGAAGTGTTCCCATATAAACTTACCTTATAATTGAAGAGATCTATTCCAAAGTGGGTTAAGTCATTTCAAAAAAAGGTACGTTTTATGGAGATTTTCACTTCAAAAGTGGGTTAAGTGATCGATTTTTCAAAGTAAATTTTTCTACAAGTAATTGTTCTATGTCCAAAGAAAGGAAAGGTGCACCGACCTTTGGAAACAGAATAAATTTCAGCACCAAAAACTTTAAACGCATTTTTTGGAGGAAAAAATGACTTGACCCACTTTGGAATAGAGCTCTTCAATTGTAAGCTTATAATTTGTTAATCGATTTCTTACCCAGACCAAATCCCTGAAGGAACATTCCAGCGAAAAGCATTTCAAAACTACTTGCAAAACTGATGATTACCCAAGAAATGATCAATGGAATGAACATAACGAGTAAAAATATTTTTCTTCCACAGAAATCCATTATGGCGCCGGAGCATAAACATCCAATTGGACCCAGAAGCCCTAAGGAGCTGGCTGTAATATAAACCGCACGAAATTGGGAATTAAATTCAAGTAAATGCAAACGGTGGCTTACCTATCTCGTCTACATAATACGCAAGTTGGTACATGTATAATTTCAATAAGTATTTTTCCTTTTTTTGATGTACCAAATAGCCTGTCGAGCTACTTGCCTTTACAAAAACTGCCCTACAATAAGGGAAACTACCCATGAAATGCCCAAAATTAAGTACGTAGGTACCTAAATCTTAAATGACTAAACAATTTTCATAAATTTTTGAAATTTATGCAAGCTTTTCAATGTAGACGGAAACTAATTTTTTGGGTACCTAAAATTGGTCCATGTTGTACAAAAACGTTCAAAACATATCAGTGTGAAAAGCTGAAGATGAATGATTTTTTTGAAAACAAAAACTTGGTACCCAAAGAAATGAGAAATTTTTGTGATTTCAAAATAAAATGTTGATAAGCTTTTATTTGCTTCAAAAGTAGTTGTGTTATTTTTATACTACCTAGGTACATAAAAAAATATATTTTGAGATTTCCATTCCCTGAAAAAGTTATTGAGCAATGTTTAATTTTTTGGACGTTTCATATGCTTGAAAGCTACATTTTTTTAACTCTAAACTAATTGCTATGTTTTTTTGAAATTTTGAGTTGAAAGTATGAAAAATAAAATTACAAGTGACTTTTTTAGATACAGAACGTCAATTGACCCGTGAAAATGTAAAAATTACATAACTGATTTTTTTTTAGATATGCCTAACCTTATTGCACCGAAGCTGCGATATGTACATTGTATAAGTTGGAAAATTATTTATTCAACTTCATTATTCTTTTGCAGAAAAGTTATTGTAAAAGCTGCCTGGGGTGTAATGTTGAAACGATGCTAAGAAAAATTGAAAAATCATACAAAACATACCCATCCATGATTTCTGTTCGACATCTACTTTTATACGTGACTCCGGAAAATCCAACTGGTGAAATAAAAATGCCAAGTAAGCTCTACTGCTTCCAACTAAAATGTAAGCTGTCAGTGTGATCAGTGTGTATGCTACCTTCGGTTCATAAAATAAAATCAAAAAGAAATTGAATTTGCAAAACATCAACTTTTAAACTGTCCATCCTAGTACCTACAAATTTATCCCATTGAAATGGACCCAGAAATAAAATTTCCAATTTTTGGGAGGCAATTTTTAAAAAGGTTTTAATTCAAATACATGTACAACATATGTACCTATTGGAATTTTAGATCGAGTTTATTTTGGTGAACATTTATTATATTGAAGTGATTAATTCATTGTTTAGAAATTTTTTTGTAAAGTTATTAAGCCATGTTTTTAAAGATAGGTAGGTATTTAAAATCATAGGTAAAATTTTTGAATTTGATAATTAATTAATAGCAACACTTACTTCTTTAGTGAAACCTGTGATTCTAAGTTGACACTTCATTTTCTATGTTTTCACTACAACCAGAGTGTTGTTCAAGTAACGTTTTTGTTTTCTTCAACGCCGAAAAAAAATGAATCGTTTAGCAATTCAAATCAATGATATTGGACAAAGAGATCTTTTTTTTACGTACGACGTAGCACTGAACTTTTAAGCGATAGCATGGTCCAACCACCAGACGTTAAAATGTAGTAGGTATTTTAAATTTACTTCCGTCCGTGCAGCTTCTATTTATATGTAATGTACCTACCTGCCGCATTTTTTAAATTTTTATCTTATCGTAGCTGTTGTTGTAGGTTACCACAGGTACTTGATGTACGAGTAGGTAGCCACTGAAACAAATCGTTATGGTATATGATTGATTCCTGTCACCTTTGTTTCAATCTATACTTAGGCAGCATGCATACCTATTAGCAGTAATTAGACGGATTGGGAGTAGGTAAAAACTAAAAATAGGAGAGATTTTAACATCTCCAATTTCAGAAATTCTTACAGAAAATTCAAAAGTATGTACATGTCAGAAGCTAAATTGATAATTTCCTCGTAGGTACGTCTTAAACTTATACGACTCGCGGATTTGAGAGAATTTAAATACTTTTTCAAGTTCTAAATTGGTTTTTAAATACTTACGCAAAAATAACTATTTTCCAACAATTTTTTGAAAAAATCCCAAGAAGGTGGATAATTGCACATATTATTTACTTTGTAATTTTCACCTCTCGAAAATACACAGACGATTTTTTAGCCATCCCGGACCTTCAGTCAATTTTCCTTTTTATTCTGAAAAATGAAAAAGGCATTATACAAATTACCTACATACTTAATATGTAAATCTACTTCATCTTCTAAAAACTACCTGAGTTCATATATAGCGGACTTCTGTGACTTGTGTGCATTTTAAAACCTATAGGTACCTACCTATCTATAAATAGGTAGATAACTAGAGCTGGAATTTTTTATGTAGAAATATAGTGAAAATATGCAATACGTATTTTATGCAATTTTTTCACCCAAAATATGCCAAAAATATGCCAAAATTTCCGTTTAAGTGAGTATCCTTGTAAAGGATTTTTCAAGCTAGAAAACATGAAAACTGTCAATTCAAAACAAAATGAACCCAGTGATTTAAAAATACATGTTTCGTTTTAAAAAATAGGCAAAACATGTAATTTATAAATTATTTCCAGGAAAAAAATTTCTTGGTGACATCTTAGCAGTGTTGCATTTTTTTAAAACAAAAAAGTCTTAATAATCTCAATTTTGCAATATTTCTGTTACCTAATATGCAAAAAAATTCCAGAGACTGCTCAAATATCCAAAAATATGCAGGTTTTCCCCCTAAAATTTGCTAAAATGTGAAATTTGTGCTGAAATATGCGAAATAGGTGTGCAAAATGATATTGTGTTTATTCGTCAGGAAATTTCACGATTCGTGGAGATCTTATCAAATATGCCTTTTTCCTAGTCAATAGAAAAATATGCAAAGCATAAAAATCACAGCTCTATAGATGACTACCTACTTACTTTTTGGAAAATTTTGGAAACGTTGACAATTTGGGAAAACGTACGCAATGTACCTAACAAATAGTAGGGAAGTTCTGTTTGTTCTGCTAAATTATTCACCTTGCAAACTTTGAAACTTCGGCTCAATTTCGTTGCTGTCGATTCGAGTGGTTCACTCTTGTTAGATGTGACACTCACTCACAAAAACCTCGTTCACTTGTCACCTCCAATTTGGCCGAAATTTGGCACACTAAAAGTTCATGTCTCCAACACCAAAAAACTAAATTTCCATTGCGGCCGAAGTTTACTATAGCTGCATTTGAAGCGATTCCAGTGTGCTACTGGAGAAAAACTAAGTCCTGCTGGAAGCTCTGTATTGTCTCGAAAATGGTCGCAATCAATTCGGGGTTTCAATTTTGCTACAGGATTTTTTGTTTTTTAAATATGGAATTGTTCAACTTGTAAAAAAATACACTCGTGAGCTCGTCATCTCGGATTCGCGATTCAACCATCCTAATCAATTGAGAATATCAAACTTATATGTAGTAGGATCAAAATGTCAGCGGTCAAAGGTGATTACAGCGCATTCTGTAGCGATTCCAGGGTGCTGGAGAAAAACTAATTTCTACTGGAGGCTTCAGATCGTCTCGAAATGGGTCGAAATCAATTCGGGAGGTCGACTTTAGCATCTAAATAAATTATTTCTATTTAATCTCTTGGTTTACCATTTTTGGAAAATTTTGTCCGTAAATAAGCTACTTCAGCCATTTTCAAAAATTTGCCTAAATTCAAAAAATCAACTTCTGCATTTGAAAATTTGGTCCTGAGGTGTGCATGACACGAACTTTCAGTGAGCCTAATTTCAGCCAAATTGGAGGTAACGAGTGGACGAGGTTCCCTTGTCAGTAGGTAATTTTTGAAGGATATATCTACCGAAATGAAAATTGTGATTACAAACAAGACTTACTTTATTTCATCATGTATGAGAACTCACGTTGTATATTGTACTCTCATCCATATTGCGAACATCAGCCCAATTTCATGATATACTAATTGTTTAAGGTAAGCAATGCGATTGGAAATTTCGTCAGAAAATGAATCGAATACCACGAGCAATACACGCATTTTTCACGTATTTCCGAAGTGCATGAGAACCTAATGGAATTAACCGTGAATCTCACGAGCATCATGTTGCATCAGCTAGAAATTCGAGTAAAGAAGCTCAACTTTATCATTTTCAGTTAATAAATCACATCATGTGCCAAAAATAAGCGCATTCACAGTATCTTGGGTAGGCGTACAGTAGAATCATGTACCTATACCTACGAGTATAAGTTGCACCTTCGTATCGGAAATTTCATAATCGCTGGGATCGAGTTGACATGACGGGGTGAATGGAATCATTGAAACAACATAAATGTATACTCGTAAGTACCTACCTAGTACCTACTTATATGGAGTTTACGTAAATAAGAACCCCCTCACCCCTTCAGCCTCAAAAAAAAATTGAGAAATATTGTTGGCATTTGCACAGCTTTGTAAGACAGTGTATTTTTTTCGTTCCAAGTTTTCCAGTTAAGTACCTATTGTATTTGTACATTTCTGAAGAAGTTTTTCTCAAAACTCATGCAGAGTGTGAATTATAATGCCTGAATTATTTTGCTCACGCCTTGTGCATACATTATCGTTATTACCTTAATGCCAAATCTGTGTATGTCCACAAAAAAAAAGTACGATTTTACGCATCACTGATAAGGTTCGGATATGCTCGGGAGGGTTCCTTGAGTTCTGATTGAACATCGGTCAGCTTCGTGAATCTTCCGTGGTGCAATTTTACTGCACTCAGATGTAAATTTTTCAATTCTGGGCATCCCAAAGTTTTATCATGTGACGCAAAAAGACAATTTTTTTTTTTTTTTTTTTGATGGACATACACGGACTCGGCATTAAGGTAACGTTATTTTCAATTGGTTTTTTAAAAAATTACACATCCTTTCGAGTTCTATTGATCGAATTTCAAGTACTTAGATGCCCATGAAATTAAAATAGTCAAGTGTTATTATTCGCCCAACACACTCCACTCGAATAAAATCGCGAAGAACAATCAAAAGTAAATAGATAAAATAATAAACATGAAAATATTTTTAAAACGTCCTCTGGTGTTGGGTAAGTACCTAAGTTTTATAACATTCTGATTTTTTAAAAATTGCGAACGCCTTTATCCTCACGCAAAGGTTGCACGGGACCGTCCTGCTTTACCTGTCCATTAAAAACTAATGTCGTGAGATCCAAGCTTCACAGAGTCTGAAAAAACACTGTTCAACTCACTGTCCGTTGAGATTTTCAACTTTTACTAATTGAGGATCCATTTTGAACCTTTTATTTATGAGAGTTGGTGAGTTGATTCCCAAAACACAATAGACATGGTTGAATTGATTCCCACCTTGTTTTTATTTTTCAACAGCAAGAAAAGGGTCAAAATCTGACACTCGAGGGCTAGATTTTGGTTCTCTCGAGTGACACTCAGCAGAAAAAATCGAGGAGTAGGTATGAATACTCACTTTTCGTAAAATGGAATAGGAAAAAAAACTGGGAATCAATTCGTATGTAGTCAAAAACGACCTGGGAGTCAGTTCGGGCGTATGGCAAATACGATCTGCGAATCAAAATTTATTCTCTTTGAAACCTCACCAATTCGCTTGAAGTTCAATCAGTTAGATCGAGAATATGAATACACGTACCTAGTACCTTGTGGTGCCCGGATCTTTTATGGTAATTGTGGTGCCCGCGTGCATGGAGGATCACACATATATTATGTAGGTATGATAAAGGTGTTTTGGTGCAATTTTGGTTTTTAATCATGAAATGATCAATGGAATGAACATAATGAGTAAAAATATTTTTATTCCACAGAAATCCATTATTAAAAAACCATTTAATTAATGTAAGCAGCTAACTATATAAAAAATACTAATTATACCAAATAGGTACATTAAAAGTTCATTTCTCCAACACCACGGAACTAAATTTCCATTGCGGCCGAAGTGTACTATAGCTGCATTTGAAGCGATTCCAGTGTGCTGGAGAAAAACTAAGTCCTGCTGGAAGCTCTGTATTGTCTCGAAAATGGTCGCAATCGATTCGGGGTGTCAATTTTGCTACATTCGATAATCCGTTGCATTGCCCTGGAATGACTGAATGAGAAAAGGAAGGGAAAATGACCGCATGTTATATCTGCTCGAATTATCGAAGTCAACTTGTGTATGATAATGAGGGATAATGAGGACCCAAAATATCTGAGAAATGGGTAACTACTTATGTACAATATCACGTATGAATTCCTATAATTATTCCTTTCAATTCGCAAGAGATTCTTCTCTTCCTGCTTCCAAAATTGTTCAGTTTTTCATTTGGGGGGGGGGGACTTTGTATAAGTATTATATCAACGTTATGATTTTTCAATCACCTGTATCAGGTATGAAATCAGCATTCAAGTAGGTACAGATGGGAGGAATTTAATTCGTCCCAAAATATCTCTGCTCTTGATCTAAATGTGAGGAACTCGAGGAAAGATGCTTGAACAGGTTCTATGTACGTACATAGGTAGGAATCTTTAAAAACTTTTCTAAATTTCCAGAAAAAGAAAAAAATCCCTTTACAAAACAATCTAATTCAAAAATTGATAGCGGTGTAGGTGAATAATTTTTTAAATTTATTCTACATATATCGCTCCTTTAATTTCAAAGATAGACAATTTCACAAAATAATTTTCTCGTTCGTCTCAAAAAACTATGTACCTAGGTCTACGTTACAGACTATGATCGAACTTCAAAGGTGAAATATTTGATAAAAATGACAAGAATTCAACTACCTATGTACATTCAAGTTGTTCTTCAGTTGATCTTGAAGGTTTTTTCTTTTTTTTGAAATATTGTTCCTGCACCTCATTCAGAGTTTTACCATGAGTCTCTGGTAAAATGAAAGCTGCAAATAACGAAACTATAAAACAAGATATAGCAAATACCCACATGGTGATTTTGATTCCATAGAAGTTCATAAATTTTGGATAAAATTTCAACGTCAGGGCCCAATAAGCGTATGCGAAAACGCCATAAAGGCCATTCATTGTACCTCTTACTTCATTCGGGAAAAGTTCTCCCCCAATCATAAAGCTTATTGGTAAAACTCCTATGTTGCAAGCCAACGTATACACATAGAAGGCTATTGGTACAATGTAGGCGAATAATTTCTCATTTTGGTGGTAAAATATCTCCTCGTACACTCCTACAACTATCACACATGCTCCCATACAAAAAGAAGACAATCCCAGCACAGTTTTCCGACCCATTCTATGCATAAAAAATGGCGTAGCTACGCTTCCAATAAAACCTACCGCAGAATACATAATTGTAATTTTGGTACTTTCCAAAGGTAATTCTAAGCGGTCGAAGATCATGATTGTATAAGCAACCATTATGGAATAACCCGTGTGTTGCAAGAAGGCAAACAGCACTATTGTTATGAGGAATGGTTTCCAAGCTCTCGTAATATTTTTCAGTGTTTCGCCGCACGAAGTTTTTCTTTCTTCTTCGCAGTTTTTCTCCATGTCTTTTATTTCATCTGTGATATTTTCGACTTTTGAACATCTCAAAGAGCTTAGGATTTTTACTGATTTTTCTCGTTTTCCTCTGCTATACAACCATACAGGAGATTCTGGTAATAGTAACGTGGAGAACATGAAAATTATTGATAGTACAGCGAATACTATAGCTGCTTCGTGCCACACGATGTTGTAAAGTAAAAAACTGCAGACTGTTACACCCACATTGTATGCTACCTCGGTCAGACCTAATAATGCACCTCTGTTTTTTGGTACGCTGATCTCAGATATGTAAGTGGACACACAGAATGATACACCTGTGAAAAAAATTATGAAATGATTACCTAAATAAGCTCTGCGCAGTGTCACTTTGATTATCATGTAGGTACCTCTAAGTATACCTACTTGAGCCAATTCAGTCTTTATCGATTGTCAAAAGTTTTCTTACCTATACCAAATCCTAGAATGAGCATTCCAACGAATAGCATTTCGAAACTAGCTGCAAAACTGATGATTATCCATGAAATGATGAAAGGTATGAACGTTATAAGCAAATATATTTTTCTACCACAAAAATCCATTATTACGCCGGAACAAACACTTCCAACTGGACTCAGGATCCCTAAGGAGCTGGCTGTAATATAAGAATCATTCAAAAATTAGAAATTAATGGGCACATAAATATGCGTAGGTACTCGGAAAGATCTCATGTATGAATAGCTTATTTTATGAAAGCCCCACGTCTAGGTACTATAGTACGATATTACACCTTGCTCTTTGACTTGAAATGTCTTTACCATCGGGATACAGAGGAGATCATTATTCATTAATACTCGTAATTTATTGATTCAGCATGAAATCTTGCAATAATTTATGGAAAACATATACGAAAATACCATACAATATCAAAACTTACCAATCCATGTTTTCTGGTCAGCATCCAACTTAAAACGCGAGTCCGGAAAATCCAACTGGTAAAATAAAAATGTCAAGTAGGCTCTGCCTGCTCCACCTACTATGTAAGTTGTCAGTATGATCAGCGAATATGTTATCTTCGGTTTGTACCAAACAAAAAACAAACAAAAATAGATAATGATAAAATTTCTGGGCGTCAGTTTTCAGTGAAAATGAAAGGTGTCACAAATTCATATTTTTGCTCATTTGACTTAGTAGGTACGTAATTAATGAGTATGTACTTAAAATATTCCAAGTAAATCTAAAAGTTTGCAATACAGTAAGTCCCGCTTATTAGAATAGGGTATAGAATAATTCGGTTAATAGAATGAAATGTGCAGTTTTTTATCGCTTACCCACTGTAGTGAAAACGAGCATTATATGTACCTATACGAGTATCTACGCAGTTATCTAATAGAATTGGCTATTCTGTTCAAGTTGGAGCAAAACTACAATGTAGGAAATTTATCAATCAGAAATTTTCAAAAAATCTCACTTTCTCCAAAAATTGACACAAATTCTTGCTTTTTTTTCTTAAAACTAAAAATTTCAAAAATTCTCAATTTTTTTCGAAAAACTTCTTAAAATTCTTGCTTTTTTGCCAAAAAAATCCCCGCCTTTTGCTAAAAATTGTCAAAGTCTTGCGTTTTTTTGTTAGAAATATTTCTGACAAAAATTCCTTGTTAAAAATTGACAGTTTTTTCGTCACTGTCAGTGACAGTAAGTTTTTGTTAGTAACTGTCAGTTTTTCATACAAAACTGACAATTTTTCAGGTCATGTGACATAAAAAACTGTCAGTTTCTTATGAAAAACTGACAGTTACTAACAAAAACTTACAGTCACTGACAGTGACGAAAAAACTGTCAATAACTGTCTATTCAAAAATTCTTCGATCATAAAAAACCATCATATACTTGTTTTCTCAGGCGTGATATAGGGATAGAATCATAAAACAACTTGTACTCACTTTTTTGAAACAAATCGCCAAAAATTTTCACTCGTATGTTGAAAATTGCTTGAAATTATCTTGCTTTTTTGACGAAAATTTGAAAAATACCTATTAGATATAATTATTATACCACTAACTATTAATTGCCAAAAAGTCTTGCTTTTTGCTAAAATTTTCGAAGTATCAATCAAGTTTCATTATTATATGTACATTATACATTACATTATATAAGTACACATTTTGTTTAATAATAATGTAATGTGAATGTAACAGACCAACACATAATAGAATCATGTAAAGTACCTATATGAGAAAATCAGAAACGAAACACTTGGGGTAAATTTTATATAGGTACGGGTACATATACAAATAAGTACATGAAGATGAAGAAGAAATGTGTGTAAAATTGTTCTTTTTCCTAATTTGTGCAGGGATTTATGATTTGTTATAACTTATGTTTTGCTTTGTTAAATTTTGATATATTTTTGTTGAACTTGTTATATTTTTGTGAATTTTGCCATACTTTTGTTGAAGTTATTTTGTTGTTATATGTATTTTTGTTATTTGTTAATTTAATTTCTGTTGTTGGATTGTTGACATTGTTGACATTGAAAGCCATGATGCCGGACGTCATGAAATAAAACTTTTTGATGATGATAAATCATTTTTTTCGCTTATTTTTATCCTTTCAATTTTTAAAATACTATGGTTATTTAAATTGAGAATCAAACATACCTATAGTCTCAACTTACTGTAATAGGTATATACATATCAAAAACTGTATTTTAAAATTGTTTGACGTATAGGTGATAACTTTTGCAAGTCTTTAATTTTTTTTTCAATTTTTTAAAAGTTGGACAAAAAATCTTATTAGGTATAGGTACATAAAATAGGTAGGTAAGATATGTATTTGATCTAATTTTTTTCAAAAATTTTGAAGAGTGCCAAATAGTTAGCCTACCTAATATTAGAAACTTACAGGATTTTTTATGGTTTTCAAGTTTGTGTAACACGGAACATTGGTTATGAAAATTCTGAAAAAAATGTCTACTTTTATGTTACAGCCCTATTCTCCTAGGAGATTTCCTTGTCTCTCGATAAAAACTCGTGTTTTTTGTTTTTTATTTTTTTGTAAGAATTGTTGAAAATTGATGAGAAATGTTCACGGAATCGGATTCTATGGAGGTTTTTTTTTATTTAGGTAGGATGACGTTTTGTTTTCCATAATTTAATGATACCTACTCTTCTGTAGTGAGTGAGCTAAATGACTTGAAAGTGACGTGTGCAAAAAGTGATATGTACCTATTCCGATGTTTTGAAAAATATGTAGTATGTATCTGAAGATTTTGAAATTCACTTTGAAGTGCTTGCTGAATTGCAAAATGATCAATTGATCGCCTAACATTTAAGGTAAAGTACCAGTTGCGGATATCGACACCAGTTATGGATAATCATTTCGTGGCGCTCTATGTGACCAAAAAAAAAATTAAAAAATTATATCTTTTTTTTTCGTCATCACTTCATCAGGTTAACATGTGTACAACTTTACATCGTGATTCTCAACTCCGAAGCCCTAAAAAATCTGTAATGAAAGTGCGAAATTTTAGGTGATTTTCGAAGTGTTTCATTTTGTGAAATTTTGAAAAAATGGAAAAAGGTAAATAAGTTTGTTATTTTTCGCAGTTGATGGACTATTCTGATAGCAAATAAGTCAAAGAATCCGTTTTTGAGGGTTTCAAAATTTTTCGCGAATGTTTAGTCACATTGGTACATACATGCTTATTTGATGAGGTATAAAATGTGTAATAATTGAGCATGTTTTCAAATTTAGAGTACTAGTGTGGCTTAAACATTACTTATTTATGGTGTAGACTCTATTTCCGGTAAATTTTTTTCTAAATTTGAAAAAAAAATTCTATCCGCAATCGGGTCCCAAATTTTTTTGTTCGGACCTATCCTCAATCGGGCTTTTATTTTCTCGATCAATTTAGAGAAAATAGACGCATTTGGGTGTTAGGTGTTATGGCCAGTTGAAATTTGATGTTCATCATAGAGAATGCTGATTTACTCACTTATTTTAGTGTTGTAAAAACAATTTTTTCTTGATTTTTTTTTTTTAGGTTTCATAGCCTTGATTGTTCTTAAGTAATTACAAGAAAATACGTTTTTTTTTTTTTTTTTTTTTTTTTTTTAGCAAAATAGCACCAAATTTGAACTTATTCCAGATGGGGCCTGGTTTCGGATAATGGATTTTTCTATCCTCAATTGGTACTTTTTTTTCTCAAAAAACTTGGAACCACAAAATTTTGGTGCATTTTTTTTTTGTAAGAAATGGTTGAATTATCCGTAACCGGGCCCGAAGTCCGGTTGCGGATAATTTAATGGTTTTTTGAATGGCTCTGGAAAATAGAGGTTTTGATAAAAAAAAAAATTGTTTTTCATATATTTTGTGTAGAAAGCTACACTTTACACATACAAACTATCAGATTTGAAAAAAGGTTCAAAATTGGGCCCAAAAAAAATTATTGAAAAAACCTATCCATAACTGGTACTTTACCTTAAAACAGAAACTCAATTGTTAAAAGGTTATACTCGTAGACTTTTATGTGCATGGAGAAAAAAATCTCATTAAACCTCTGGGTTTCCACTAAAACTTTTAGCTACAAAACGTCGAAATTTTTAACATTTTTACCTAAACTTACGATCTACTTGTGGTAAAACAAAGGAAAAATTTCTTTACAGCGCTAAAAAAAATAATAGAATTTTGGCTTGGATTTGAGAGTATGAAGGTACCTATGTAGAAATGAGCACGGTAAAGAAAAAAAACAATAAATTTCCTGAATACCCACATTGCATAATATTATAGCCTTATGAGTGTTAGTAGGTACCTACCTTAATGTACTTTAAATAGAAAAAAATTCCAAATTGAAACGTTAACGCACTTACTTCTTTGGTGAAACCTGTGATTCGAAATTGACACTTCATTTTTTAATTTTTTACCGTGTAATCAACCTTATTTTCGTGTTACTCGTATTTGTAAAATAGCGATTGTATTGGACCGAGGGATGTAGAGGCCTAACCATAACTTTAAACTAACATTAAAAATTTACTTACGTTTATACAGCTTCTATTTATACGTAGCGTGTATTTTACCTACCTATATAAATTGTTTTATCTTATCGTAAGTGTCGTATGATGTATGCGGTGAGCAGGTACCGGGTACCTATTGGGCAGCGGGTACTTACACTTACGTTGGCATGGACAGGAGGAGGAGGAGCACTGAAATTTGTTGCGGGCTTTTGGAATGGTGGGGCACTGCAGGAGTTTTGCTTTCCTCTCCCCCTTTCATACGGTTCAAAATTTCCCACGTACTTTTTGCCATGTCATTGTTACCTGTAATTTGTTCGCTCAAATTTCATTTCTTTATAAGACGTGTAAGTATGTAACTTGCAAGGGCGAAAATTTCGCAAAAAAAGTACTATAATTTTAAAAACAAAAATGTCAGAATTTTAGACATCAACGAAGTGCTGTAGCGTACCTATACCTACTAAATTTTTTTCAAAGGCGTTTCTCTGAAGGTAGGTACGATTATCATTATCATTTTCATTTACGCTGGACTCTCCAGCCACTCAAAGTACATATCCACCTCAGATTAGAATAGAATCACAGTTTTTCGAAAAATCATGGCTTGAAACCTCGCCAAAACCAACATTTCAACCACATACATACCATCGATTTTATTTTTTATTTTTAGTGGATTATTGAAAATCCAAAAATGACCTCTTTTGGCGATGTGAGTGTCTTTTTTTAAAAGTACACACATTACTTATTCAGTAAAAATGATGAAAATTAACACCAAAGCTAACATAAACTCCCTCAAACTGAATTTCATCGTTTCGTGCCATTTTGGAGCAGTTCTTAAAAGTAGACTTAATATATTTCGAAGTCGATCGTTTTTCTTCACAAAGTTTTTAAAAGTCTGACATAGTGTTAGAAAGTCGAGTAATGAAAAAAATATTAGGTTGTCAAAAACACTCGGAAAACGTGGCTATATTGTATGTACATGCAGTATGACTTTTGGGACTAGAAAAATGCCTCCAAAATCTAAAAAATGAAGTGCCTACCCACGTATGAACATTAGCATCCAAAAATTGAGTTAGATCAGTTCGGTGACAGATGACCTCCCTCTCTCGTTCATATTCCGAACATCGGCGCAATTTCATGGTTGACTTTTTCTATGGAATGCTATTGAAAATTTCGTCAGAAAATACATCGAATAGGTAGGTGCCACAAACAATTACACGCATTTTTCACGTACGTATTTTCGAAGTGTACGAGAACCTACTAGAATTAATCGTGAATCTCATGAGCATCATGTTACATCAGCCAGAAATTCGAGTAAGGGAGCTCAACTTTATCATTTTCAGTTTATTTAGGTTACATCATATTGTGCCAAAAACAGATGCATCCGCGGTATCTTGGGCACGCGTACAGGTAAATACGTAATTTACGTAAATGAGGACAAAAAAAAAAAAAAAAATTGAAAAATATTGTTGGCACTTGCACAGGTTTATCAGACAATGTAGGTAATCTCATCGTTCCCAGTTTTCCAGTATCCAGTTACCAAAGTGTATATTTCTGAAGGAGTTTTTCCTAAAAGTCATGTAGAGTGTGAGTTGACTTAATTTTTTCACGTCTTAATAGATACTTACCTATATTATTTTCGATTATTTAAAAAAAAAAAATAACACTCCTTTCAAGTTTTATTGGTCAATTCTCAAGTAGGTACCTATGAAATCAAATAAATGTTGATATTGTTCGCCCACACACTCCACTCGAATAAAAACGCGAAGAACCGGAAGAACAATCATGAATAGATAAATAATATGAAACTTTTTAGAAACGTTTTCTGGTGTCAAGTGAGTAGGTATAGTTTTATGAAATTATGATTTTTGAAAAACAGCGAACGCCTTTATCCTCACGCAAAAGTTGCACCCCTCCTACTTCACCTGCCCATTTAAAACTAATCGCTCAGATTCATGCTTCCGAGACACGAAGGGAAGTGTGGAGGGAGTATGGACCCGCTTACCAAATCGTCAAATTTTGCAAAAGTCGACAAATCTTTACAAAGTCAGCGATCAATTTTGAAAAAAATTAGACTTAATAAAAACGCTATTTACCAACTTTTTCAAACTACTACGTGTACCTATGTCGTTTTTCTGTTTCTGAATTTCTGCACATGAAAAATGTCTGTTCTAGGTAGGCCTACTTACTTAGGTACTCCACTTTCAAAAATGTCAAATGAGAGGATATTGACTTTTTGTGAAAAAAATACCCAATAATTTACGTCTTGATTATAAATTTTTGACAAATTCGGCCCTCGCTTCGCTCATGGTCTGTTGGTATTTCCTTTTTTAAAATCAAACTTTCTAAAAATCTATTATTCATACTCAAAATATGTACTTAAAAACTAAAAAAAAGAACTCCTTTAATAAAAAATACCTAAACGTCCTTTTACTTCTCGAAACTCAAATTTTCGAACACTTTTGCCTTCATTTCGTTCGGACCTACGTATCTGCTTTTCTTTTTCGTAGTTGGAATTTCTTTTAAAAAATCATCGTTCATATTCCTAAATTTTGAAACCAAAAAAATCGAAAGCTTTTTGTCCTCATTGTCAGTTTGTTCAGACCTGCTTGTTTTCCATGCTCGTACATAGGTGTTAGGCATGTGTACAAGACCGATAAATTTAACTGATTTTTGACTTACTTATCTGTGTACTATACCTATACGCATTTCGATCATAAGTAGTGAGGTTATTTGCTAAGGTTTAAGCATCGTTTACCATAAGAAGAGCTCACGAATGCTTACATTAATTTGGCATCATTTTAAGGAATGATCAAAAAATATTAATACCACGAGTTAATCACGGATAAACTGATAAGGTGTGAATTCACTTAATTACATACTTACTTTTACCTTATCTACCGACTGATGTACGTAAAAAGTGTTGAAAATATTGTCCAGTCTTATCAATCAACAGCATGCTCGACATTAAATAGGTAAGTATTAGGTATTAGGTACTTGACATCAGTATGGCATAAACGTCATTCTTAAAATTAAGTAGTTTTGGAGAGAAAAATTTTAAAAACTTCTACACTTGATAAAGAAGCTATTTTTCCGACTTTTTTTGGAACTTGAATGACACATTTTTGAAAACTTTTGCTCTTGTTTGTGCGCATGGAAAATGTGTGTTCTAGGTACCTACGTACTTACTTACTAAACTTTCAAAAATGCCAAATCTGGAGAAATTGACTTCTTGTAAAAAAAATACTCGATAATTTACTTCTTCAACTATGAATTTTTGAAAACTACGGCCTATCGCTTCGCTCAGGCCTTAAATGAACGCCTCACATAGAAAATAAACCTTTTTTACTTCCTGAAGCTAAAATTTTCGAAAGCTTTTGCCCTCACTTCGTTCAGGCCCATTTTCTTCTTTTTTTTCGAAGCTAAACAAATGTCTGAAAAACCATCATTCAAATTCTAAAATTTTGAAATCAACAAAATGAAACTCCATTCGAATTTTTGAAAGCTTTCATGCTTAAGGCTTCTATATAAATTGAACAGGGAAAACGAAAATTTTTTGTAAAGACATGATACGCTATAAAAGTAGATCTACCCATAATGTCAACTACCTATCAGAATTTTTTTCTCACCTTTCGTTGTTTTTATTCCGAAAAATTGGTATTTCTTATCATATCAGTCGGCAAATTTTCGGTTCCAAATTCCCCCCCTCCCCAAAAAAAAAACTTTTAGTTTCATCCCTGCCATTAGTGGATCGATCCACAATAATACAAATACGTAGATGTGTAACTGAAGTCTATCTTGGAAAATTATTACAATACCTATTTTTTTTTACCCTTACCTCTACATTTTTATTGCCTCTGTCATTTCTCTGATGTTCGGCGTGACACCCACTTGGTAGAGCAATAATCTGAACCAATGATTTTTAGTACCTAAACCTTTTCGGAGAATACTAAGAAATAAATCACGTATGGATTATGTGATTATTTCACTTGTTTTCAAAAGGTGAAAAAAATGAAAACTACCTACAATTAAATAATTATTCAAAAATCATTTAATTTATGTAAAAAAGTTGTAAAAAATACTAATTATACCAAATGCTTATAATGGTGATCCGTTGTAATGCACTAGAATGAGTGAATGACAAAAAGAAGGGAAAATAACCACATGGCTCTACCTAAGTACATAACTTGGAAAAAAACCTTGCAAATCACATCCGCTCAATTTCTTTGGTCTTTGGTTTTCAAGAATTCATGAACCCTTTATTAAAAATGCCAAAAGTTCTGATCCTATATTATTACATCTACTATTCAAGCTGTTTTTCCATCGTCGTTGT
The DNA here is from genome assembly GCF_950023065.1 of Planococcus citri. Classification (NCBI taxonomy): domain Eukaryota; kingdom Metazoa; phylum Arthropoda; class Insecta; order Hemiptera; family Pseudococcidae; genus Planococcus; species Planococcus citri. The sequence continues at coordinate 32,830,348 of NC_088678.1, read as the reverse complement.
CGACTGTTTCTTCTTTTTTTTGAAATATTGTTCTTGCACCTCATTCAGAGTTTTACCCTGAGTCTCTGGTAAAATAAACGCTGCGAATAACGTAACCATAAAACAAGATGCAGCAAATGCCCAAATGACAGCTTTGATGCCAAAAGTGTACATGAATTTTGGATACAATTTTAACGTGATTGCCCAATAAACATAGGCAAAAACACCATAAAGGCCATTCATAGTACCTCTCACTTCATTTGGAAACAGTTCTCCACCAACGATGAACCCTATCGGAAGAACCCCAATATTGCACGCCAAAGTATACACATAGAAAGCTACTGGAACAATGTACGCGAATAATTTTTCACTTTGGTAATAAAATATCTCCTCGTATACCGCTACAACTACCATACATGCTCCCATACCTAAAGAAGACAATCCTAAAATACTTTTTCGACCCATTTTATGCATGAAAAATGGCGTAGCAACGCTTCCAATAAAACCTACTACAGAATACGAAATTGTAACTTTAGCACTTTCCAGAGGTAATTCTAGTCGATCGAAGATCATGATTGTGTAGGCGATCATTATAGAATACCCAGTATGTTGCAACAGACCGAATAGCAATACTGTTATGAGGAGTGGTTTCCAAGCTCTGCAGACATTTTTTACTGTTTCACAGAACGAGGTTTTTGTTTGTTCTGCGCAGTTCTTCTCCATGTCTTGTATTTCGTCTGTGATATTTTCCACTTCTGTGCATCTCAAAGAGCAGAGGATTTTTACAGATTTTTCCTGCTTCCCTTTGCTGTATAACCATACTGGAGATTCTGGTAATAGTAGAGTAGAGAACATGAAGATTGTTGATAATACAACAAATACGATGGCTGCTACATTCCACATAACATTATAGAGTAAAATGCTGCAGAACATTACACCAACATTGTACGCTACCTCGGTCAGACCTAGTAAAGCACCTCTGTTTTTTGGTGTGCTGATTTCCGATATGTAGGTGGATACGCAAAATGACATACCTATTGAACAAAAAAAAAAAAGATGATGAATGAAGTGTGCCCATATAAATCTGGTAAGTATAATTTTTCAATTGATTTCTTACCCAAACCAAATCCTTGAAGGAACATTCCACCGAAAAGCATTTCAAAACTAGTTGCAAAACTGATGATTACCCAAGAAATGATCAATGGAATGAACATAACGAGTAAAAATATTTTTCTTCCACAGAAATCCATTATGGCGCCGGAACATAAGCATCCAATCGGACTCAGAAGGCCTAATGAGCTGGCTGTAACATGAATCACATGGAAATTGGAAATTAAATTTAAAATTAGCTAAGTGTAATTTGAATATTAACAATTTTTCCTTTTTTTGATGATAATCTACTCCCAGATACATTTTGAAAAACGCAGTTTTGGGAAACCCTTAAGCTCTGCCGAAGATCCTACTCGTGAAACTAAAATTTGAGCGAAATTATGAAACTATTACTTATTCAAGTAATCCATGCCCTTCATTTTCTCAGCTACCAAAGCATGTTAAATTTTGACCACGCCAATGAAAATTTGCAACGCAGCGAAGAACTATTTCCAAGGGGAGGTGGGCAGGAGCACAAATCACAAAATTCGCAACTGGCTCACCTAAAAATTTCCATGTAGGTACCAAAAAAAATTCACTTAATGCAGGTAGTAGGTACGTTGTTGAAATTTTCATGTCGAATTTCAATCAACTTGAAAATGAGTTGAGGAAATGAGAAGAATTAAGTATTATGAAAACCGATTTTACATTTTGAATATTTTCAAAATTGTGAATCCCAGCATGTTTTCAATTCCACATTGATTTATAAAAATCCGCTGGAGTCTTCAGAAGAGCTTAAAACAACACTCATTTTTGTGTTTTGATTTTCCCAAAAAAATTGAACCAAATTTGAGTCTTCAAAAATTCGCCAAAAATTAATTAATCAAAATTCAGCTACATGCAAAAATTTGGCTCGATAAAAATTCAAATTCAAAATACCTACGTAGAAACTCAATATTGGTGACGATGAAAGATTTTCTATAGGTACGACTATCACAGGAAATGACTTGTTATGTAATTTTTCTTAACACGTACAAAGAACACGTGTGTAAGAAAAATTTTTATAATTCTGAGTATCGAAATTGAAATCGAGATTTAAGCATATCTCTGCGTACAATTAATGCGTTTCTGTTTCTACTTAGGTATGTAACGTTCACGTATTAATTGTACCGTATGAGGTGCTGATTAACACGATACTCAGATAGTGTTGATTGTAGTATTTGTTTTATCAGGTAAGCGTTCCTATAAGTACATGAGCTGATTTTTCACTTCGGTCTTGATTGATGTGATACTTGGAATTTATTTCTGTGCGAAGTTAGGTACCTACGACAAGCTTCTACTTACCTATGTCTTTCTTTTTAACGATACGTAGATTACGTACTGACTTGATTCGATCATTTATTATGAATGAAGCCCTAATATTTCTTTTGAATTCTAGTGCACCCCTATAGTGAAATAGACCACCTCTTTCAGTAGCATCTCTCCTTCATTCAGAGTATAATAAAGCCTGGATTCATCATATTGTAGGTACAATGGTGAATGCAACTTAGGATGCAGCTTTTTGTTGCCTTCATATATTTAAAATATATAAGTAGGTAATTACTAATTACCCATACAAAAAGGAAACCATCTTTCGAAACGTCTAGAAGTTTTGAAAAATGCACACGACCTTGCTTTTGTCACGATGGGAAATTTTTTCAGAAAATTTTAGAACCGATACTATTAAGAAGGAAAATTACTTATTTATCCAACTTTATTCTATTGCAGAAAAAATCTTTTAAAAGCTAACTAGTGTGAAATATTTAAACGATGCTAAGGGGGAAAAAATTGTAAAATCGTAATTTGAAACTTACCTATCCATGATTTCTGTTCGACGTCTACTTTTATACGTGACTCTGGAAAATCCAACTGGTGAAATAAAAATGCCAAGTAAGCTCTACTGCCTCCAACTAAAATGTAAACTGTCAGTGTGATCAGTGTGTATGCTATCTTCAGTTCATAAAACAAAAAAAAAATTGAATTAAATTTTTAAACTATTTAGTTACCTATCTATTCTATTGAAATGGACTCATGGACCCAGCAATAAAATTTTCGATTTTTGAGAAACAATTTTTGAGAAGGTCTTGGTTCAAATATAAGAATTTTAGATCATCAAGTTTTCTTCTGGTAAACAGTTTTCACTGTTAAGAATATTTTTCGCAAAATTTCCAAATCATATGTTTATAGTATAGGTAAGTATGTATGTACACATTTAAAATTATTGGTAAAATCTTAGAATTAATTAATAATAGCAACACTTACTTCTTTGGTAAAACCTGTGATTTTGAGTTGACACTTCATTTTCTATGATTTCACTACAACCAGAGTGTTGTTCAAGTAACGTGTTTGTTTTCTTCAACGTCGAAAAAAATGAATAGTTCAACAGTTCAAATCAATTATATTGGACAGAGAGATATTTTTTACGTGCGACATAGTAGCGAAGTTGTAAGTGGTAGTGGTCCAACCGCCAGACGTTAACATAGTAGGTACTTTTAAATTTACTTACGTCTGTGTAGCTTCTATTTATACGTAGTATGTAGGTACCTATACCTGTCGTATTTTTTAAATTTTTATCTTATCGTAGCTATTGTAAGTTACTCGGTGTATAAAACAGGTACTTATGTATAGGTAGCCACTGAAAGAAACCGTTATGATTGATTCCTGTCACCCTTTAGCTTGTTTCAATCTATATTTAGGCAGCTATTAACTTAGTGGTCAAGTGGACGGATTGGGAATAGGTATATAAACTAAAAATAAGTCTAAAAATGAGAAAATATTTAAAAATTTTCAATTTCCGGAATTGTTGCAGATAATTAAAAAACACGTGACTAAAGCTATACCTAAGTTAATAATTTTCTCGCACGTCTTATAAAGTTGTACGACTCGCGGATTTGGAGGGTTTAAGTAAATACATTTTCAAGTTCTGAATTTCCTAATAAAATTTTTGAAAAATTTCCAATATGGTGAATAATATTGTTCAATTTGGTATTTTCATCTCTCGGAAACACACAGACCATTTTTTTTAGTCATCCCGGGACCTCCAGTCAATTTTCGTTTTTCTTCTGACACATTTTAAGTTTTATGAAAAGGGCGTTATAAATCAACTTGAACATCTAAAAACTACATACCTGGACGTTTATTAGGGACTTCTGTGGCTTTTGGTGCATTTTAAAACCTACAGATAGGTAAATCACTTAAGACAGATACCACAGGGCAGTTTAGCTAAACATACGAGATTGCTGAATTTCAGCATGAATCTTAAAAGGAACTCCAGTATCCAAAATATTTCGGAAAGGATCAAATTGAAACCTTTATTCACTTTGCAAACTTTAAAACTTTGGCTCAATTTCATTGGAGAAAAACTAATTCTTGCTGGAAGCTCCAAATCGTCTCGAAAATTTTTGCCATCAATTCGGGAGGTCGATTTTAGTATCCAAACAAATTTTCACTCTTTTATCACCTGGTTTACCATTTTTAGGAAAATTTTGTATAGAAATGGGCTTTTTCATCCATTTCAAAAATTCGCCAAAATTTGAAAAATCAATCTTGGCAGTTGAAAATTTGGTTTTGAGGTATGCATGACACGAACATTCATTGAGTAAAATTTCAGCCAAATCGGAAGTGACGAGTTGACGAGGTTCCCTTGTCAGAAATTTTCGCAGAAAATCTACCGAAATGAAAATCGTGATTACAAACAAGACTTATTTTATTTCATCATATATGAAAACTCTCATTGTTAGATATAATACTAGGTGTAAATAATGTACTTCTTATTTTGTGAAGCACGTGACAATTTAACGGAATCAGTCGCTGATCTTACGAGCGTCATGTTACTTAAATAACCATAACTTTCGCGCTTATCACCCAAAAACTCAAGTAGCAAAACCTAACTTTTATCGTTTTTCGCTTATAAATTATATCATGCGTCAAATACTATACCTACCTACCTATACACTCCACACCATCTCGAGTAGAGTTAAGTACGTAACACTAACAATTGTTAAACAACCCTTTTGATTTATTGTACACCTTGTCTGCTGAGAAGTCGTACACTATTACAAGCGGGCCTTTACATCCCTAAATAATTTATATAATGTACCTAGAGGTGAAAGGATGAATAAGGGAAGAAAAATATATATTTTTTAAAACCCACCAAAAAAAATGATAATTGGCTTCAACTCTGACTGACCTATGAAAAAAACATGCCAAAAAATTGAAATTTTCAACCTAAAGAGTTTATTTTTTTGTAAAATTAGGTACTTACTTGTAGGTACATACTTGAATCTGAAAATTGCTGAAAATCAGTTTCTCGGATAATAATGACATTTTTTTTTTAATTCATTGAGGGACTGAGGGAGTTTTGCTCTTTACTTCAGCCATTGATATTTTTGAGTTTTTAAAATATCGATTCATTTTTTCACACTGGAGCGGATTGCTCTAAGGAGGATATGGGGATTTTCTACCTGAGCTCTTTGGACTATCGAACTGATACCTATAATACTTACCTTACTCTGAAATACTTTCGAGAAATTAGGTGAGTACTTACCTAAGTATAATAACAAATCAATATACCTACCTTTAGAGAGATTTTTTTTTTTAATGAAATTGAACTTATGGATCCTATACATATGTGATCAGTTTTTTTCAAAAGAACCTGCTGCAGAAGCTTCAAATTGATAGGAACTGCTGAAAAACTCAAAATTTGGGGTTGACAGCGAGGCTCATATTCAAGACCATAGGACCAACGTTGTGTAATTTTTCTATCTGCTCTCATTTTTTACCTCAATAAAAACAAATTTTATTCAGAAATAACGACTAATTTTTTTAGAATTGAATCAAAATAAAACGACTCGACTTTTCATGATTTTTCAAAATTTGGCCCTTTTTTAAAGCGAAGAAGGACATTGTGAGATGGAACCCAAAAAATGAATTCATATTCGTACTCAGCGACCTCGAAAACATACCATTCGATATATCACTCGACTTTCCACGATTTTTCGAAATTTGACCCCTTTTTGGGGCACAGAGGGACATTGTGGGGTGGGACCCAAAAAATAAGTTCATATTCGTACTCAGCGACCTCGAAAACATACCATTCGATATATCACTCGACTTTCCACAATTTTTCGAAATTTGGCCCCTTTTTGGGGCACAGAGGGACATTGGGGGAGTGGGACACAAAAAATAAGTTCATATTCGTTCTCAGCGACTTTGAAAACATACCATTCGATATATCACTCGACTTTTTTCAAAATTTTAACCCCCTTTTTGGGGCACAGAGGGGCATTGAGGAGTTGGACCCAGAAAATAAGTTGGTATATTCGTATTCAGCATCCTCGAAAACACACTATTCGATATATTTGCATGTCCAGATTCATTTTTCAAATATATGATTTAGTTGTGTGTTACTTGAAAAACCAAGCATCTCCCACCAACCCGCGCGTTGGGAGGGTTGAAGACCAATCAATAGTGGTGTGATTAATAGTTGGGTGAGTAGACTTTGTAAAAAAAATTTGAGCGAAAACGAATGATATTTAGTGGTAACTTTGATCAATTTATTGGACTGACTTTTTTTGAAACAACTACTCTTTCCACTCCTTTTTTTAGACACCCCTCTTGAGGGATGGGTATTGAGCGTAGTACATATCAAATTGTCGAGAAGTTGAAGGGGAAAATTTTTAGTCATGGTAGTTTTTCTCGTAAACCTAATATTTTCGGAGTAAATCTCAAAAAACGTAAATCGGAACCGGTTTTAGCTCCCTAAAAAAATTAGCTCCATAGTTAGGAGGTTCGGTTAGTTTTTGGTAGTTCAGGGGATTCATCTAACACATTCCCGAAGAAAAAATTTATGTGCCAATTTTTTCCTTTTTGCCCTCGCTTCTTAGGAGTTTTTGCGCAAAGCGCGAAAAAACTCTATTGTAACCACTTTTTCATCATCATCATCGTCGTCGTCATCGTCGTCGTCATCGGTAGAATTTTAACATGCTAAGCAATATGCAAAAATAATTAGCTACGTTTATTTGTTTCTAAATTCCGATTTCAATTCAAAACTTCATTGTAGATAATATTGATATGAAAATGAAGATAAAACGGCGAGGAAGTATGTAATAAGCCAAAACTGAAATTGTAGATATAACTTTGGCGGGTCACTTTCATTTTTTTTTTTCAACAACGAAAAACAAATCGAATCGGTGAAGATTGTAATCTTCCAAAATAAAATAATTATAACGATATTTCGTGTAGCAAAATTCCAAAGGTTATTTTGAATTTAATTTTATAAAAATCGGACATCTTTCTAAGTACCTATCTACATATATACAAGAATTGAAACGGTAAATTCAGAAAAATTAATTCACGAGTTGATGGTAAATGTCTGAGGTGAGATTATATTGAATTGATCATGCCATCAAGATTTGTTGAAGAAATATTCAAAAGATTAGCAAAAGGTAGGTAATAATGCAAAAACTCTCTTGCAATCAGCGAATAGCTGATGACTTGTTTACGTTATTTTCCCGCTCTAAATGATCAACTGCGTTGTTTTATGTAAGCTAAAATAACTTACGATGGAAAAATTTTTAAAGTTGAAATTAATCTCATTGTACATAGCTTAATTGTAATGTGTTTATAAACACAATGAAAATGATTCTTGTTAGGTACTTCTAGAAATAATAATTATACTACTCTTCTTTTACTTGTAAGTACCTATTTTTTGGTTAGCCCACATAAAATACGATAAACAATTGAAATGCGTTTTCTTCTATAAATTCTATTTCCGATGGAATAGGCAACAATAATATCAAGCGTTCTTATTACTAAATTAAATTAATACAAAATTTCATCCCAGGTAAAGGTAAGCATGTCTTATTAATCTAGGTACGAGAATACTGAAAATATCAGTCTTTATTATACGTTTTCTTAGCATGGGCTAATCTTTTTTGCCAAAATACTGCTGTTGAACTTGGATCAGACTTTTACCCCTAGTCTCTGGCAGCACAAAAATACCAAATAATGTGACCATAAAACAAGACAAAGAAAAGGCCCATATCATGACCTTGATACCAAAAACAAACATCAACTTAGGATAAAACTTGAGAGTGGTTGCCCAATAAATATAGGCCACAATACCATAAAACCCACTCATGGTACCTCGAACTTCGTGAGGAAACAGTTCACCGCACATAACGTAGCTCAAAGGCAATACTCCTATATTACAGAGGAGAACGTAAGCGTACAGAAACAAAGGCACGAGCCAAGCAAATGGTTTCACATCGCTAGTCAAATACATTTCTTCATAAATGGCTATGGCCATCATACTAACAGCCATTCCAAAAGCGGACGCTGATAGGATAGCTTTTCGTCCAAACTTGTGCATAAAGTAAGGCGTAATGAAGCTCCCAGCAAACCCAGCCACTGAATAGATTACAGTGATCATCGAGCTTTCGAAAGGTATCTTAAGACGATCGACTATGGTGATTGTGAAAGCGATCATAATCGAGTATCCGGTATTTTGCATCAGTATGAATAACACGGTGCAGATCATGAATGGTTTCCAAGCTTTGAGACAATTCTTCAGTACTTGTTTGAGATCAAAGGTGCTTTGGACGGAGCAAGATGCTTCCATTTCGAGTATCTCTGATTCGATCTTATCTCGATCTTGACCACGAATCGAGCAGAGTGTTTTGATGGATTTTTCTTGCTTGCCTCGAGTGTATAACCAGATCGGCGATTCGGGTAGAATGAACGAAAGTAGGAACGAAAACAGGGACGATGCGCTGAAAATGAAACTAACCACGTCCCATCGTAAATTGTACATGAGCACGTTGCATATTAGAATTCCGGCGTTGTAGGTGATTTCCAAAATTGACAGGAGTACTCCCCGGTAGTTTGATGCTGTGATTTCAGATATGTATGTAGCAATGCATACTGCCATTCCTGGATGATAAGATGAAGGATTAAAAATCAATTGAGAAATCAGATAGGTAATGAGGGGACAGCTTTACTTTTGAACATAGGCGCCGCTAACAGTTAAACATACCAAAAAAAGGTGACGAAGAAAAATCGTTACTTTACTAAGTAAACTGCGTGTAGGACTCCCCCCCCCACCAAAAAATTGACCTCAGCGGCGCCTATGTTTTTGAAAAATTTACCTCCTCCTATACTTTGCACCAACATTCCAATCAGCAGCATTTCGTAATTCTTTGCAAAACCGATTATCAGCCAAGACAAGATGAAAGGTACGAAAACTGATAGTATGAAAAATTTCCTTCCCATGAAATCCATAATAACTCCGGATACCAAGCATCCCAGCGGACTTAACAAACTCAATGAACTTGCTGCAACGAAAAAGAATCGTCAAAAAAGTAATCAGAATCAGAATTGTCACAACGAATGAAACTTACCCATCCATGATTTCTGCTCGTCATCGATTGTTATTTTCGAATTTGGTGCATCCAGTTGATGAAAAAGGAAAGCCAAGTAACTGCGATTTATGCCCACTAATACATAAATTAGCAATGTGATGCATACAAAAAATAGCTGGAAACATAAATGCCGATTATTCGTGACATATTTCATTAAAAGTAACTCAATTTTAAGGTTATTCCCACATCTCTGATGTAATTTAAGCTCAGAAATTGTGTGTGAGAATTATACCTAAGTGAAGAATCGGTATCATCTTTACAAATGGGTAGATAATTAGGAAATACTGTTAAGATAGGTACAGTAATAATCTAAGCGGGTATAATTTTTTGAAATTACAGTTTATCGATAGGTGCAGTCTTACCTGTTTGTAAAATCCTATCAAATCAGCTTTGTATAACATTGTCACGGTTTTTTTTTTCGATATAATTTTCACTTTTACATTATTTTATGTGCGAGTATGAATTATGAGATTTGTGAATGATTTTCAGTTTTCGTTATCTTATCACTTAAACCGTAACAAACATTTTGAATACTCGATACAATAGCTATATGAGCTCTGTTTGAAAACTGAAGAACACTTATTGTCATTCTCAAGTTGGTACCTACCTAGCTATACCTACCTGGTACCTGCGTATATGATAAATAAAGATAATGAAGCTTTTTTGCGATTTTAATAATTTATTCTTAGAGTACATTACAAAATTTCCCAGTCATTGGTATACCTACCTTAGGGTGACCCTTAAAATGCAAAAGTAAATATTTTTTCGGTCTGACCCCCTAAATTTTTTAATTATGTCATAAAATTCTCGAATACAAAATTTTAGCCCATTTGGAGGTCATTAACCCGTGCCGAGTTGGCCTACAATGTTTAAATGGGATTTAACATAGGTTTTTAAGTGAAAATTGCATTTAAATTCCTCTTAGGCGCCTAAAAAATAATTCCGAGGGTTTTTTACAAGAAAATGCTACAAAAGCATGTCAAAGACCATATAAAACAATAACAGGTTCATGGGGACCCCCCTACCCTTCCTTCCTGCCCTAAAAATATAGGGGAAAATTCAATATTTCCAGGGTGGGAAGGAAGGGAAGGGGGGTCCCCATGAACCTGTTATTGTTTTATATGGTCTTTGACATGCTTTTGTAGCATTTTCTTGTAAAAAACCCTCGGAATTATTTTTTAGGCGCCTAAGAGGAATTTAAATGCAATTTTCACTTAAAAACCTATGTTAAATCCCATTTAAACATTGTAGGCCAACTCGGCACGGGTTAATGACCTCCAAATGGGCTAAAATTTTGTATTCGAGAATTTTATGACATAATTAAAAAATTTAGGGGGTCAGACCGAAAAAATATTTACTTTTGCATTTTAAGGGTCACCCTAACCTACCTACCTAATCAAAATTGATGAGTACCAATTTGTTAACAATAAAATTAAAAATTGAATACTGATTGCCTTTCAATAGTTCTGTACTCGAAATCAATTTTCCATCAAAAATTATGCTTCGCCTTCAAATATTGTGTAGGCCAATCACAATCTTAAAAAATACGCTTTCAAGAAACACTGCAAATTGACCGTACAATTTTACTCTGTTTTTTTTTTTTTTTTTTTTGATTCATGCACTTCGAGACATTGACACACTATTCGTACATAGGTATTTTGACGGTGTTTTGTAAAAAGGGCCAAAATCTGAATTTTTCAAGCATTTTTTCACTCAGGACAAAACTGAACAGCCAGAGTTGGAAAGGTAAAAAGGGCCAAACTGTCTCAGGGTCAAACTGAATCATGCAGCTTTGCTCTTTTTACCTTTCCAACTCTGAATGTTAAATCAGTTTTGTCCTGAGTGAAAAAAATCTTGAAAAATGCAGATTGGCCCTTTTTACGAAACAGCGTCGATTTTTTTTAAAGTACAGAAAACAGTAGATCTATGACTCAAGTCCAACAATTTGGTAAAAATTGCCTGCAACACTTCAAGGCAGAATGACAGTAGTTGGTTCTATATTTTTTGTGGGGGGGGGGGGGGGAGGGTTCACCTAAAAACAACATAAAACGTTTTTATAAGCTGGTCCTCATTTACTTCAACATTTTCATGTTAAAATCCATCTCTAGTTTCCACATCACTACTTTTAATATCTACCTACAGGAAATTGCCAAATTTTATGAAATTAGGGAGAAAAAATCTAATTATAATTCAAGGAAACCAAGAATAAAAAAAAAGAAGTACCTACTGTGTTGGAATCAGAAAGAGATGACTACAAAGAAAAATGATAAGGTTCTCATTGAAAACCCTCTGAAAAACAGAGGAAAATTTTCGAAAAAATACAATGTACTACATGTATAAAGCGTTGGAAAAACTAACCCTATACCCTATCATGAAATTATAAAATGAAGGTCAAAAATGGAGAAGAAATTATCCATTTAGGTAAGTAGGTACCTGGTTTAGTTTACTGTTGGTTTGGTTCATGAACATACTGTTGATTTGGAGATTATTCCCGTCTATTTTGGTTTGGAGATTGGCTCACAACACTCTGGTTGGACCTTATACCATTATTTTCTAAGTTTTGAATTTTCATGAATGTGAAACATTGAAAAATGACACAAGAGGATCATCTAAATAAAAAAATGAAAAAAAATGATTTTGAATTCAAAAATTTTCATTTAAAGGATTTGTTAGTATAAAGACAACTGTAAAGACTGCTGTCCTTCCAATTATACAAACAGGGAATTGTTCATACTTTTTGTGATAAAAAAAAAAAAAAAAAAAAAAAAAAACTTTAAGAACTGTTGCTTATATGTAATTCCTTCAAGTAATTATTCTTGCACTAAATGTTTTTGTTGATGGTGTTCTTTTTTTTTTTTTTTTTTTTTTTTGAAAATATTTATCTGCCTACATATTTGCCTAACAAATGAATGGTTAGAATGGTTAAGTTATGATAAAACACCATCGCAATGTTCGTAAACTAAATTTTCATTTCAGGTCAGTTTTTGTTTTTGTTTTTTTTTTTTTTATTGAAAAATGTTGAAAATTTTAACTTGACTTGATGAAGTCAAAATATGAAGAAATCGAGGTAGGAAGCTGATTTTTGAACTTGAGCCCAATTTTTGACCTTACGAACAAAATGAGAAGGTAGGTACTTTACTACTGGTTGTTCGTAAGTAAATATGTCGCTAGATATCCAAGTAGGAATAATTTTTTAAGTCTTACGTACCTTTGTTTTGGTCAATGTACCGTTTTCTTATTGAAATATGTTTCTTGTACTTCATTCAAAGTTTTACCTTTAGTTTCTGGCAACACAAAAATCCCAAAAAGAGCCACCAAAAAACAAAACACAGTGAAAGTCCAAATGGTCACTTTGATTCCAAAGGTGAACATTACCATAGGATAGAATTTCAAAGTCAGAGCCCAATAAATATAAGCCACGATACCATAAAGACCATTCATGGTACCTCGAACTTCATGTGGGAATAGTTCACCACACATGACGTAATTTATAGGTAACACCCCAACATTACATAAGAATACGTAACAATATAACGCCCCTGGGATAATCCAAGAGTACGATTTTTGTCCCTCATTATTGCGATAAATTTCTTGATACAAGGCGATAGCTATCGTACTAAGACCCATACCAAGAGCAGATCCTGATAAAATAGTCTTCCTTCCAAACCGATGCATCAAGAATAAAGTTGCCAAACTACCCAGTAGACCAACTATTGAATAGATGACAGCTACAGTAGAACTATCGAATGGTATTTTCATGTTATCAACTACAGTGACTGTATAAGCGACCATCACCGAATACCCAGTTTGTTGTTTCAAAACGAATAGAGCGATACAAAGGGTAAATGGTTTCCAAGCTTTAAAACAATTTTTGATCAATTGCTGGAAGTTGCTTTGGGTTTGCTCAATGCAGGCTGCCTCCATCTCTTGTATTTCGGATTCGATTTCGTCAGGTTTTTGGCAACGAATAGAGCATAATGTTTTGACAGCTTTTTCTTGTTTTCCATGCGAGTAGAGCCAGATTGGTGATTCTGGTAAAGTGAACGAGATGATGAAAGCGACCAGAGATGAGGCGCTGAAAATGAATCCGACCGTGTTCCAAGGCAGGTAATACATCAACAGGTTGCAGATTAGAACGCCGGCGTTTTCACTGACTTCGACAATCGATAGTAAAGATCCTCGATAGTTTGACGTTGAAATCTCGGATATGTAGGTCAAGAGGCAAACTGTCATACCTGAGGGGATAGATATTGATACTAAGATTGTAGTAAATCGTAGACGGATACAGATGTAAAATTATACCTACATATTGATCTTACCTCCTCCAATACCCTGAATAAGGATCCCAGTGAGGAGCATCACGTAATTTTTAGAGAAACCAATCACTAACCAGGATATTATAAACGGAGTAAATGTTAATAGCACTAGAATTTTTCTTCCATAATAATCCATAATGATCCCAGAGACCAGACATCCTAATGGACTTAGAAGACTAAGTGAACCAGCTAAAAAATAGAAGTGATGTTTATATGTAGGTACTTACTCATACTTACGAGTAATTTTTAGTTGGGATTAAATTAAGCAGGTGTAGTATGTACCTATCATTTTTGATAGGGGAAATTGAGTTGGTAAATTAAAAAGTAGTGAAGCTTATAAGTACTCACATAGCCATGATTTTTGGTCATCGTTTATGGTGATTTTGGAACCTGGCGAATCTAACTGATGGAACAAGAATGACAAGTAACCCCAGTTGATGCCCACCAATACATAAGTCAGCAATGTGATGGAAGAATAACATAACTGCACAGTAAGCAAAAAGTTTATTCAATGACGTGCGCTTTCAGGCTCGGTAATAATGAAAATAATATACACGATATTCTAATAGATAGCAAGCTATGGTCTAAAAATTCAGAAATGCTTTTATTTTATCGTAATTTGTAAATTTTACCCGTGAATAAATCTGTATATATCTGTGAGTAAAAAACATACTTACTTGTTTGTAAAATCCAGTAGATTTCATTGGGTGACAAATTCGTGTGAGAAAACGTTAAGATAATTTCTTTTAAAACGCGATTAAAACAACAACCCAACTGAAATATGATCGCTGCGTGAACATACCGGTGACGATATTTTCAACGAGTAAACTGTTCACCTATAGGTAGGTATGTATTTCGTGAAACCAATGCCATATTTGAGATGGTGTCGACAATATGTATTTTCGAATTTATACGACAATTTCACGTTCTCCTTGATAATTGTCAATGATCTCGGATTAAATCGTAAAATTATATGTACCTAGGTACTTATTTGAAGAAGTGTAGGTATATACCTACTCGGTTAAGCAGTTGCGAATTCAAGATTTTCTCTTGTGGCAAGTAGGCTAAAAATATCTGAATGGAGGGGGAGGGAGGTCAAGTTTGGTACTCTGAATGGTTTCTAGTTTTTGTGCAGAATGTAGTTCTACCTACTTTATACGTGTTGAAATTAGATACTATTTTACACGCTACCGATTGAATTTTTATTACATCATTTTCCACGAATTAAAGAATTGGAACAAAGAAAAATATCTATTTAAGAGCGCAAGATGTTTAAAAAGTAAGTGATTGAAGGGAAAATTACATTAAAGTGTCATTAAAAAATTCCGTAAGTATAAACATTTTGGTCTGTTTTCACTTTTCATAATCATGATTAAAACCACAACATAAATTCCCGAGAAAAAATACTTCAATTAAAAATAATAATAAGTACTTACCTAATGTATTTTTGAAAAATGGATACTGGGTGCATTGGAAAGTGAACAAATTTCATTCTGACAATTTTTTGCTCAATAGGTATAAGCCTGCTGAATATTTAATATGTAATGCTTGAATTAGATGGAAGGAAGAATTCAAAAAAATTGTAAAACGCAAGTTTAGACCTTAACACTTACATAATACCTTTTTGAATTTTTCGCACCGAAAACTAAAAATTTTTGAAGTCGGTACATTCTTGAAAAAAATTGGATATTGAGTTGTGTAGTTCTGCTTTTGATTTTTTGAATTCAAGTGCAATGGGAACCTCATAAACCCCCGTAATCAAAATCCCATGTGCACAAATTGATTTTTCGATTTTCGGAAAAATGTTTTTAAAAATGCAAAATTGGATTATTTCTGGTATTTTTTGCAAAAAAATCATGTATGTATTTGTAGGAAGGTAAAAACGATGCAAATTTGTCCTGAAAATAATATCGACTCCACTGAACCGAATTTTTTCATTTTGAGCCATTCTGGAGCCTTCAGCGCGATCTATTTTCGATTTCTCTACAATTTTTGAATTTCTCTGAAATTCACAAAAACTTGTTTAACGAGTTTATCCACATTTGGGTCAACTTCTAGGCAAATACCTCGAGTGTGACTCAAAAAAATCAAAAAATTTTCTGTTCATGGGGAAATTTATGAGATTTGCTCGAAGACTCGTATAATGGACCAAAATCACCCCTAAGCCCCCCCCCTACCATCAAATGTTACCATTTTGAAGCCTCCAGCGCAATTTTAGATTTTTCCAGAATTTTCTAACTTCACCAGAAAGTATTATGAAAATTATTCTGGGCACATAAAAATCGAGTCGTGGCTCATTTTTAACTGTTAAACGAGTTCATCCTCAAACCACCAAAGTATGTTTTTTGATCAGATGATCTCTTTTTTTTCAAGAAAGAATCCCAAGTTGTGGGAAATAATCAATTGAATTTTTAAAAATTGGTTTTCTTAAAAAATCGAAAAATCAATTTCAACCACTGAAATGTTGGTTATGGTGGTTTTCAGACCATACTTTCCCCAAAAATCTTGGTCCGGTTCAAATATAATTGAAGGTATAGGCACCTCGAGAGGTTCCTTTTTTAAATCGCTGACATCGTTGATATTATTCTGGAATTTTATTAAAATGAAAACCAATAATTTTAATTTTCAAATTTTTTATAAAATCAGCATGTTTCGTTGCTTGAAAATGAAAAAAGTAATGCTGCTTCAGCATAAAGAGAATGAAATTAGCGGATTCCTCTTTTTAATGATACATAGGTACTATAAAAACTTACTCACAATAAGTTTTTTCGTATTTTTGAGATATCAGTATGTAAAGAAGTTTTTATTTTTCAAATGTCAAAAAAAAGTTAGAAAATCTTAAGACCTATCCTACTTTTGAAAAATGGTAAAAAATTGTGAAATTCTAAATTTCATTTTTTTTGACAAAATTATTGATTTATTGTTCATTTATGCTCATTTTTAGGTTTTCTTTTTAAAATATTCTTCTTGGACCTCATTCAACGTCTTACCCTTGGTTTCTGGCAAAATGAATACACTGAACATAGCCGTGAGTAATGCAAATCCAGAAAACGTCCACATTACCCCAGATGCCCCAAACGTGGTTAAATACCAAGGCGAAATTTTGTACAAAAGAGAACAATGAATATAGGCGAATGCTCCATAAAGACCACCCATGATTCCTCGAACTTCATTCGGGAATAATTCGCCAGCAATTGTGAATCCTACAGGAATAACTCCGAAACTAGCTGATATAACGTACATGCACAAAGCAACAGGAATAATCCAAGCGAAGATTTGGTGCTCGGATGGCTCAAAGATATGCCCATAAATTGGAACTATCGCTGCAAAAATCACCATACCGATGGCTGATATGGCCAACGTAGGCTTACGATTAAACCTATACATAACGTAAGGTGTTATGAAACCTCCAATGGCACCGGCAAATGAATACAATAAAGCTACATCCGTACTGCGGTATGGGATATGTAAACGATCAACTATCATTATGATAAATAAAGTCATCACAGAATATCCTGTGTTTTGTTGCAACACGTACAAAACACAGGCGATGGAAAATTGCCTCCACGAACGTAAACAATTTCTGATAATTTCTTTGGGATTCATTTTCACTTTAGATGATATATAGGTGTCCATATCTTCAATTTCTGAATCGACTGTGTCACGATTTCCTCCTCGTAAGGCAGTCAGAGTATTGATTGATTGTTCTTGGCGTCCTTTCAGGTACAGCCAAATTGGAGATTCTGGTAATGTGAAAGATAACAAAAGGAATACTGCAGAAAGACCTGTGAAGATTAATGAAACTAAAGACCATTTCATGTAGTACATGAGCACGTTACATAATAGGACACCAAAATTTAGAAGAATCTCGATGATGCCCAGCAGTGCTCCTCGATGATCAGCTGTTGATATCTCTGATACGTAGGTGGCCGTGCTGAAAGACATTCCTGTGAAATCCAGCATATAACACATTGCATAATTATGTTGTATTATGGTCCACGAATTGGTGATGATTTTTTTAAACAATTACCTATGCTAATACTTTGTATCAACGCTGCCATGTAGAGCATGGGAACATTTTTGGCGAAAGCTATCATCAGCCAAGATACGAGAAATGGCACAAATATCCCTTGAACGCTGATTTTTCTTCCATAAGCGTCCATTAAAATACCCGCAATGATGCATCCTAACGGGCTCAGTAAATTTATGAAAGCAGCTGAATGAATGAATTCGAGTTAGATCAATATAAAATACTTATAAAATTACTTAACATTACTATAGTGAGTGATATTTTCTACCTATCCATGATTTTTGCTCATCGTCAACAATGATGGATGAATCAGGTAAATCGAGCTGATAAAATAAAAATGCTAAATAGCTTCGATTGATTCCGACCAATAAAGAAGTTGATAATATGATGCATGAATAGAAAACCTGTAAGTTCAGTAAATAATTAGGTTACCTGAACTACGTATACAGTAAAGGTAGGTACTACCGCTCGTTTAATAATAATGTGTTTCATCAGCATTCTACCAAGTTTACAACGTATAGAAGCAAACATGTCCCCAAGAAATACGAGTACACTATGATTTGAAAACCATTTAGGCAGGTAAGCAAATTTTAACTTAGGTAGGTACTTACCTCTTTGATAGTTCCACTTTGCGAAAAGTTGCTAAACATTTTTACCCGTAACAACGTTTGTTCTACCACGACTAACAGCGATAGGTACTTAATTATGGTTTTAAGTGAAGTACCTACATAGTTAATTCGACATGATACGCATTTAAAATTTAGATAACTTTAAAATTCGTGTGTAGGTAAGTAAATTATTGTTGATTAAATTGTAATCTTATCATGTAGGTACCTAACCCATCTCATTAGAAATGATTCATTCTTTTAACGCAGCAGACTGTCTTCAAGTCGATGGACGAAATTTCACGTTATTGTAGTTTCATGAAAGGAGATGAAATGAAAAGTTGGGCTCAGATTTCTGAAAAATAAACAAGAAATATATTATAGAAAATGGCCGGTAAGTATAGGTACCTATACAATCAGGGCTTTTTTGTGGGGAAGCGCCGGGGTCCGAAAATATCGAAAAATTGCCATAAAAACTAAAAAGTGAAAGAATTTGAAAAAAATAAAAAATAAATAAATTTTGGTAACTTTTTCAAAACATTTTGAATGTTTTTTTAGGTCAAAATTATCCAAATACAAAATTTGTCAAGGTTGCAGTGACATTAAAATTTATTAATCATGGAACATTATTACTTGAAGAGCAAAAAAAAGTGATCAAAATTTTTCATTTCAAAAAAGTTGAAAATTTTTTCAAACAATAAAAAAATAATTTAGCTACTTTGCATGATCTTTTTCTCAAAACACTGTAAGTGATCAAAATTTTTCATTTCAAAAAAGTTGAAAATTTTTTCAAACAATAAAAAAATAATTTAGCTACTTTGCATGATCTTTTTCTCAAAACACTGTGGCGAGGGGAGATGAAAATTAAGGACTTGCAACTTCAATTTAGCGTCTCCCCAAGGAAGGAAATACAAAAAAAAGCCTTCCTGAACTCAAAAAAATATGCATCCCTTCCTTTCTTCCTTTTTTTTTTTTTTTTTTTTTTTTTTTTTTTTTTAAGAATTGCATGCTAACAGTTGGGCAAAATTCGTGTTGGCTAATTCAATCGGTTAGAAAAATAAACTACCTATGCTTCCTAGGAAACCTTTCGAGGAATTCACTTTCGATCTAGAGGGGAAAGCAATTTTTGGAAAGAGTGTGGTCTAAAACGAGTGAATTTTTCCAAATTGAAGACACCTTAAACCTTATACAGCTCGTACATTGTGGCATAGTCAAATCTCAAATTCGTGTCTCCCTCCCTATTTCAAGTCAAAATTATTATAGGTTGTATTATTAATCAGAAACGATCTTCTGACTTCTGAAAACAGATTAACATTTTGAGAGAAACTCAAATATTTCAACGGTAATATTTTTTTAAACAATTTTGAAGAATTTTGAGTCTAAAATTGGGTCATGATTCTGGAAGTTTTTGAAAAAGTGTTGCAAGGAGGAGTTATGCCTTGACTGCCTTGGGTGATGCAGGTAACCCTCTTCACCTGAGGTAGTCTCTACTGTACCCATTCACCGGAGGGGAAGGAAAACTATAGTTCCAAAAGAGGGGAAACGTGGTAACTTCTGACGATCGATGGTACGACCATGGATCATCTTCGCTGTAAAATCACTTGGATGTAGTATCTCGAGCCCGCTACATCTCTGTCACTCGGTAAACATTGTACTTATGGCTGGCGAGCCACTCTTCGGTTAATTAGTAGTGCCCACTCAAAGATGGTTAAATTGATTGTATATTAACTCGTGATCCCGTTATGCCGTTGCGTTTGCGAGGTACCACAGGGCATTTATCCTAGGTTCCGGACATGGGTAAGTGTCTCTAGATTAAAGATGTGCTTTCTTAACGTGTCCCCTAAACAGGCCTTAGTATTAGGAGAGCCTAAAGGTGTAGGGTGAAGTGTACAGTGTTTTGAGGTACTTGTGCCTCCCTTACTCATCCTTTGTGAGTACAACGTCGAGTATATCCTCGGGTATATCGACTAGTTCACAAGGGATGTTAAGTTTAACTACTTATTGCCAGTCTTCGACTCATAATCTGCTCATCACCGTGTGATGTAGGACTAGACATAAGACCCCTAGTCTAGCAACCTTACTATGTACCCAGTTTTTATATACTCTGTTTGGCTTACATTGCAGGGATATTTGTGTAAATATATTATTTAAACAAATCGTCTCATATCTGTTTTTATTCATGTAAAAATGGACACATTATGTGATAATGTCATTAGATGATTCGTGTTACTGAGTGTACTCTGAGCTAGCTGGTTAAAGAGAAATGTTCACTCTCTAGGGAATATTTCTATCCTCCCCCCCCCCCCCAAGGTATTCATATCGATAATAACCACCACACTTAATAATTCTCGATTACCTTTTAATAGTGTCACGCAACTTTTCAAAATGGGTTAAAATTTCGCGAGAAATTCAGGTATTTTGATAAAAATGTTTTTTTGAGGATTTTAGAACAATTCACAGGTTATGTTTTTTTTGGAAATTATAATTGCAAGGAAAACATTTCAATAATACAAATATTTTTTATCGTAGTAAAAATTTTGAAATTCGCACGAATTGCGGTTGCGGTATTTTATCTAAAACCACCACCCCCCCTCCAAAGCCGAATGTCACAATTTCGAGCCGTTCTAGAGCCAGCAGTGTGATTTTAGATTTCTCGAGAATTTTCAAAGTTATCCAGAAGGCGTGGAAATGAATTTGATCAGCTGAACCGATTTCTATGGTGACACATGAGTGTGTTTTTCCACTTAAAAATAAGAGTGTAACTAGACCTACCACCTAGCTAGTAGCTACTTACTTTCTGACAAAAAAAAAACTCACTTGAGGGTTGTGCCTGGAAATCAGTTCAAATGTGGATAAACTGAACTCTTCAAAC
The DNA here is from genome assembly GCF_950023065.1 of Planococcus citri. Lineage (NCBI taxonomy): Eukaryota > Metazoa > Arthropoda > Insecta > Hemiptera > Pseudococcidae > Planococcus > Planococcus citri. The sequence goes on along the minus strand of NC_088678.1, from coordinate 32,808,998 downwards.
CGGTTGAGATTAAGCCAAAACTCAATTTTTAGCTGTTCAAAATTCACTGTCAAACTAAGTAGGTACCATTTTTTTACCTCAAGTACATACATAGTTTAAGTTTTAAGGCCGAAATAAAAATCATTGTTTATTTTTGAATTTAGCTCAAAATAAATAATTGGTTAGTTGTAACTTTCTAAATTTGAAGCAGTCAAAAATTTCACTGCTGAAGAAGTCAAAATGTCCTCAAATCACTACCTCCGATAACAGTAGTTTTTGACTGGATTTTCAGTAAATAATTTACTGAATTGGTCTATGAAAAGTGAATTATTTACGTAATTAATTTGTCAAAAATGACTATTTACTGTACTTACCTACCTGTCGATTAGTCAAAAAATACTGTTGCCAACGGTAAAAAAATGTTAAATACCATTAGGTATTAATATAAGTAATTTTAGCAGTACCTACTTCTTCAAAGTTTATCCCAATAGCAAAATTTTGTCTTCTTGAAACCTGATTGACCGTTTGAGCATATATGAGCACCCCCCCTCCCAAAAAAAAATAATGAAAAGCACGTTTATGCCATACTGACGTCAAGTACCTACCTAATCTTCATTTGTAGTTATTGATTTTCAGAGAAGGCGGGTGTGGCAATACTTGTTAGTAACTTACCTACCTGACTTACTTGATGTCATGAGCATGCTGTAAATTGATAAGACTGGACAATATCTTCAACACTTTTCACGCAGTATCAGTCGGTAAATATATGGTAAGTAATTATGTGAATTCGCACCTTATCAGTTTATCCGTGATTAACTCGTGTCAGTAATATTTTTTGATCATTCATTAAAACGATGCCGAATTAATGTGAGCATTCGTAAGCTCTTCTCACGGTAAGCGATGCTTAAACCTTGGCAAATAATCTCACTCATGATACAAATGCGTGCATTGAAATGAATCGATGACAGATTGGTTAAAAAATTAGGACTTTTTCCAAATTTTAAAAATTTATTAGGTATCTTACTTATACAATACACAGATAAATCAAAAATCAGGTAAATTTATCAGTCTTGTACACATATCTACTCACCTATGCACGAGTATCTAGTAGGTATCTACTATGTATATAAAATCTAATTCTAATCATCTGAAGTTCATATAGAGTATTTTCAATTCATTTTCGAGTCATGTGTGATAGATATTGAGTCCTCACTTGAGAAATTAGAACCCTAAATCACGCCTGCTCTTTCTTTTCAGAACTTTTACTAAAATACTTTCGCTGCACCTCGTTTAATGTAATGCCTCTAGTTTCTGGTAGTAAGAAAATACCAAAGAGAACGATTACGAGGCCAAATGCGGTGTACGTCCAGAAAAGGAATTTCACCCCAAAATTGAATAAAAATTGAGGAAAGAGTTTGAAAAATGCAGCATAATAAATGTACGCCGCTACTCCGTATACACCATTCAGTGTACCCCTGACGTCCAAAGGGAATATTTCCCCTGTTATAATAAAGGTTATCGGAAGTAATCCGAGAACACAGCTGAAAACATGAATACACAAGGCCAGAGGCACGATCCAAGCCATAGGTTTAACCAGCTCATCGTGGAAAAATTCTTCATATAAAGCTACACATACTAAACTGAGTGTCATTCCTATTGCCGATGCAGTTAAGGCAGTTTTACGATTGAAGTGATGCATCGTGAACGGAGTGAGAAAGCTGGCGATGAAACCAGAAGCAGAATATAGTAATGCTATATTAGTGCTCTGAAAAGGTAATTTTAATCGCTCTATGATCATCATGGCGTACGCAATTAATTGAGTATATCCGGTATTTTGCATGAGTACGAATAAAGAGAAGGCTAAAAGGAATGGTTTCCATGCCCTGATGCAGCCTAGAAGAGTATTTTTAATAGTTAGCTTTGGCCTTGACGAGTTGCAAGCTTGATCCATATCTTGGATTTCAGATTCTATCTGAGATTGGTCGCAACATCGTAATGATTCAAGGACCTGGATGGATTTTTCTTTTTGGCCTTTGGAGTATAACCAGATTGGCGATTCGGGTAGGAGGAACGTGAGACCCAAGGCTACTGCTGAGAACAAAGCAAGAATTAAGGCGACGAGTTTCCAGGGTAGCAAGTACATGAGCGAGTTACTGATTACTATGCCAATGGAGTATGTGATCTCTATGGTGGATAGCAAAGCTCCTCGATTATCGGCTGTTGCGATTTCTGAAATGTAGGCTGCAACTGCTGAGGCCATACCTGTGTGAGGAAGAATTTCATTAGAATTCAGTAAGTGGTTGAAGATTCTTTGCTTCTTGGATACCTATTTAGATTAGGATGGATCGCGAAAAAAAAAGTGTGGGAGGATCTTGACTTAATTCAGTGTAAATCTTCATGTTGAGCTAAAAGTCACTCAACAATTTTTTAGCTCAAGAGGTGCTTCTAGAGGAAAGACATGGATCCTCAAAGAGGTGAAATTTTCAAAAAGTTGTGGTTTTTTCGCTCTAGACTCTATCCAACTAGTTTTGAGAAAAGTGTTTGAGACTAAATCGATCTAGGGCTAAAATATCGAATATCATTTTTAAAGCTTTTGGGAAGTTGGGAAACTTTTTGAGACGCACTGGTGCCAATGTTTTGTTCATTATCGTCCCTTTCAAAAATCGAAAAAAATGGCCAAAAACGTATCAAAATTTTCAGTTTTTTAAAATTTTCAATAATGACCATAAAAGGTGGTTACTTATTTTCTCACTTTCAGACGTACCTTTTCAATCATTTTGCTTAATTAATGTGAAATATTTCAGAAGAAAACATTTTCGAATTCGAAATCTTGAACTTGAAATAAGTGATTTGCAAATTTTCGATCTCAGTAGAGCTCTAAAAGTGGTCGTGGATTTTGATGACAATGTCCTAGATTAATGCAGAATCTCAAATACTATCTGATGGAACTGGACAATTTTTCTCAAAACAGGTTTGATGAAGGTTAGAGCGAGAAAAACCACAATTTTTCAAAAATGTCTGCTCTTTGAGGACCCAGGATCTTTCCTATAGGGCCACTCAAAATAAAAGTTCTCCACTGAATTTGGTCCAATCCTTTTGACATTTTTTTTCGCGATGTCCCCTGATTTCGTTTGGATGACCAACTTTTAAAAATAATTTTTGAAGAGTAGAATTAGTAGAAATGAATAAATTCAGGCTTTTTAATTTTAATAGAACTGTTAAAAAATAATAGGTATGTACCTCCTCCAACGCTTTGTACAATGACTCCAGTATAAAGCATCTCAATATTACTGGCGAATGATATAATGCACCATGAAATCACAAAAGGAACAAAGATCATCTGCATATACAACTTTCTTCCCAGTACATCCATAACCACCCCAGAAAACAAACATCCCAATGGACTGAGCAATACAACAAAGCTCGCTGTATGGAAAAATGTGCTAATTAAAGGAGGAATTTAAATTAGGAATGTGAACCAGTTTCCCAATATTTTGAAAACGCTTACCAATCCACGATTTTTGATCATCATTGATTTTGATCTCAGAATCAGGTTTTTCTAACTGATGAAATAGGAAAGCAATGAAGCTCCTGTTGATTCCAATGAATAAATAACCTAATAAGGTTATGAATGAGAAGCAGATCTACACGAGTAATAACCATAAAAATTTTAAAATATGTTAAAATCGATACTTGGGGTAGGTAAATTAAACCGATAAAAATTATTTGCAGGCACTCACTTCTTTAACCAATCCGGTGACTTTGAACTGTAAGAACATTTTCATTCAAGATGTTGGTTCTCTAGCACTTGACTCAAAACTAAACGATTATTGACTGGCAAATTCATTTTATTGGCGAAAATTTTTTACAATTGGTTTAAATACTTAGAGTCTTAGAAATTAAGATAGGTATAATATTTATTCTTTGGTGATTTTATGCAACTCTTTACTCGAGTGTACACTGTCTTATCACGCGTTCAAACAAAACGCCAATGAAATCACGAACGTTGTTCAGTGAGAATTTAAAATACGAAATATTATGAAGTAGTGCCCCGAAGGCTTTAAGTTTATACAGGTAACTTATAGAAGCGTGATACGACAATTCTGTCATTTATTAGGACTGGGTGGTATTTACGTGACGTTTTTATAATTAGATAAACGTAGCTAATTTGAAAGATGGTTATATCGCCAAACAGATAGTAATTCAGTTCTTTGACATGAATACTTTCGTCGAGAGAATTTCTTATTACTGGGATAGTTTTAATAGTAATTGAGGAAGTAAACAAATTTATCTGCGAGAAAACAACACACAAAGGAAAGGTAATTACTCTTTGAAAGCAATGATAACACCGAGAATTAATTCGTTTTTTTTTTAATCCGCATTATTATCGTTTCTTTTTGAAATATTTCTCTTGCACTTCGTTCAAAGTTTTACCTTTAGTTTCAGGTAGAACGAATATGCTGTATAAAGCTGTGAGTAGAGCAAAACCAGAAAATGTCCACATTACTCCGGATGCTCCAAACTTGGACAAGTACCAGGGTGTGATTTTATACAAAAAAGACCAATAGATGTAAGCTACAGCTCCGTAAATACCATTCATTATACCGCGAACTTTGTTCGGGAATAATTCTCCAGCAATGGTGAAACCAACAGGAAGCACTCCAAAGCTACTCCATATTACATACATGCTCAAAGCGAAAGGAATAATCCAAGAGAATGGTTTCTCATCGTATTCTTCAAAGATCAATTTATAGATAGGTATCGCAGCTGCGCTGAGTGACATTCCCAATGCTGAAACGGCCAATGTAGGTTTACGATTGAACTTATACATAGCGTAAGGTGTAATAAAACCTGCCACAGAACAAGCGGCTGAATACAGCAGAGCGATATCTGTACTGGGATATGGAATATTTAGGCGATCAACTATCATAATGAGGAACAAGGTCATTACGGAATATCCTGTACCCTGCGTCAACAAGAATAATACGAATGCGATGCAGAATTGTCTCCAAGAGGCGAGGCAGTCTTTAACCGTTTCGCTGAATTTGGTTTTTACTTGAGACGATGTGTAAGTCTCCATATCATCTATTTCGGATTTAATCACATCTCGATCTTGACATCGAATCGAAGTCAATGTATTGATGGATTCTTCTTTGCGTCCTTTCAAGTACAACCAAGTAGGAGATTCTGGTAATGAGAAAGTTAATAGCAGAGAGATCGCTGATATTACACTGAGGATGAATGCAACAATGGACCATTTGATGTAATACATGAGAAAGTTGCACATAAAGACGCCGATGTGGAAAATTACTTCAACGATGCCCAATAATGCACCTCTATGGCCAGCAGTGGCTATTTCCGAAACGTATGTGGATGTGCTGAAAGACATTCCTGCGGAAAAAATCGAATCATAATAGTAGGGGTACCATGTTGGTCTATCGTTTCAAAATCGCAAAAGAGTGGCATCGGAAAGATATAAAATTTTTGCGATATTCCTTCGAAAGGGGACCATTTCCCGACCCCGAAACCACCATTACATTTTTGAGATCGAATTGCAAAACCGATCCAGGGGTTCCCAAAGTTGTGAAAATTGAGCACCTTCGTTGTCATCTGTTTTGGCCAATAAATCCTAACCAAAAGGGGGTAGAGGGGTGTTTGTGGTCTCAAATAACTCGTATTGGATCACTCTTAAAATATCTACCCATGACCGTTCTCATTTAGTGATTCCCGACATTTCAGTGGTTCCCAAAGTTGAATTTTTGTGTTCCAAGTTTTTGAAGTCACGCATTCAAACGAATATTGCATTGCTAGTACATACATTTTCCAATCAAAAAATGTTTCAGACAAAAAATTTGCAAAATTTTATGACGAATTCAAAAATGTGTCATTTTTTTCCTTATCATTGATAGGGGCCGAGGTGAGGGGGTTGGAACGTCAAAAAACGTGATCTAACAAAGTTGCATTCAATCCTGAATTTGAATTTCTCACAAGGTTTTACCGTTGAACTGTCCTCTTCAGTTGAACTTAAGATTGTTCTCGATACACGCCACCACAATCCACTCCCCCACGTCTCACCCCCCTCGCTGGAGCTTCAATAACTGCTAAAAGTGCACTCTGAACCTAAAATAGCCTCCTTCATGAGGTTATGTTGCTAAAGTGTTGATTCTAATTAATGAACTTTACATATTTTCCTACGCACGGATCCACAATCGAGCCGCACACCCCCACTTAAGCCTCTATAATCACTCGAAGCCTACTTTTGACCCAAAGATTATATTTCACGCCAGAACTGGATAGAAAACATATACCAACGGTTACTGGTGATTTGAAAGATATAAAATTTTCGCGATATTTCCACGAAAGGGGACAATTTCCTGACCTCGAAACCACTATTACATTTTTGAGATCAAATTGCAAAACCGATCCAGGGGTTCCCAAAGTTGTGGGTGAACAGTTTTCAGCTATTATTTGTGTTCTTCTTCAACTGTGTAGGTGTCTAAGTTTCGAAAAAGTTTACACTTTAATTTCATTTTCAGGTTTGCGATTCTATGGATAAATGCATATCTTTGAAAAAATCTGTACCTATGTATCCACCTTGTCATTTTTTAACTTTTATTTCATTTTTCATCTCATTTGTAAGTTCTCGGGGTTGAAACTGTTGAACAATTAGAACGAAGAAAAAGCCAAACATAAATCGGTTGCGTGCAAAACTCAAAACCAAAAATGAAAAATATTTGATCATAACCAACTAATTAAAAACCAAATACAAATTCAAGGAAAACTGTGAACCAAAAACCAAAACCAGAAATAATCGTTGCTAGTTTCTGGGTTTTTTCTGTTTTTTTTGACACCATGACTATTCGTAACAGTTATGTAACATTGTAACCTGTGTGCTTGAAAATAACAAAATCGTATGAAGTAGCTGTTAAAGTGCCAAGTGCTGACAAAATGAGTTCTTCAAAGTCATAAAGAAAATATGAAATGTTCAGTGTGATTTTTTTCTGTAAATGTGAATTTCGATTTTCAATTTTCGAGTTTGAAAAAAAAATTGAAATTGATTGAAAATTATGTTTTTAAGAACATCTCATCCATCTTTTATTTTTGAAGTAAAGTGAGTGGAATAAATTGTCACCAGTTCCACCAGAGCTTATTTTGTGAGGGAGTGCGGTGGAGGGACGCAGTGTCGCAGTCTTCCCAAAAGGAGAGTTTGAAAATATCGAAAAATTGGCAAACAAAACTAAAAAATGAAAGAATTAAAAAAAATAAATTCTGGTAACTTTTTAAAAAAATTTTGAATTTTTTTCAGGTCACAATATTATCCAAATACAAAATCTTTCAAGTTTGCCACATTGAAAATTTTGAACTATGGAACATTATTACCAGAAGAGCAAAAAAAGTGACCAAAATTTTTCATTTCAAAAAGCTTATATTTCCAAAAATATTTTTTTAAATAATAAAAAAATAATTTAGGTACTTGATTTTTTTCTCGAAACACAGTGCCAGCCACCAGGGGGGTTATGCAAATTGATGAATTGCAACTTAAATTTACGATTTAGCGTCCCCTAAAGAAGGAAATACAAAAAAAGGTCCGATTGTCTTGTCACTACTAATACTACCCAGAATAAGGTGGCATAATGCTGTATTTAATTGGCAAAAAAAAAAAAAAAAAAAAAACTGAAAACTGAAAACTGAAACCAAAATCCCACAAAAACAAATAAAAATACGGAAAAACTAAAAACCAGAAACCAAATATAAATGCGGCCAAAACCAAGAACCAAAAATAATTTTATTTCAGTTTTCAACCCCTAATCCTATCCTATATCGGTTTTCTTTTTTCATTTTGTTTCATATGTAGAATAATTTTTTTGTAAAAATATTACTTACAACTTTCAACTTCAAAAATGTAGGCTACTTTTAATGATAATGGAGCAGTAACAGAAGGAGGAGGGGGATATCATGGCCCAGTGCATCGAGAGGTATCTAAAGTTCATTTGGAGTCAACACTTTAGCAACATAACCTCATGAAGGAGGCTATTTTAGGTTCAGAGTGCACTTTTAGTAGTTATTGAAGCTCCAGCGAGGGGGGTGAGACGTGGGGGAGTGGATTGTGGTGGCGTGTATCGAGAACAATCTTAAGTTCAACTGAAGAGGACAGTTCAACGGTAAAACCTTGTGAGAAATTCAAATTCAGGATTGAATGCAACTTTGTTAGATCACGTTTTTTGACGTTCCAACCCCCTCACCTCGGCCCCTATCAATGATAAGGAAAAAAATGACACATTTTTGAATTCGTCATAAAATTTTGCAAATTTTTTGTCTGAAACATTTTTTGATTGGAAAATGTATGTACTAGCAATGCAATATTCGTTTGAATGCGTGACTTCAAAAACTTGGAACACAAAAATTCAACTTTGGGAACCACTGAAATGTCGGGAATCACTAAATGAGAACGGTCATGGGTAGATATTTTAAGAGTGATCCAATACGAGTTATTTGAGACCACAAACACCCCTCTACCCCCTTTTGGTTAGGATTTATTGGCCAAAACAGATGACAACGAAGGTGCTCAATTTTCACAACTTTGGGAACCCCTGGATCGGTTTTGCAATTCGATCTCAAAAATGTAATGGTGGTTTCGGGGTCGGGAAATGGTCCCCTTTCGAAGGAATATCGCAAAAATTTTATATCTTTCCGATGCCATTGTTTTGATAATTTTCACTTTGGTACCCCTACTATAAATCAGTAGGTGGTAATTATTCTCTTCTCCAATAAACTATTTCAAAAAAAAAAAAAAAAGGTATGGAGGTTTCTTGTGGCTTACCTGTTCCAATACTATGTATTAAAGCTGCAATGTAAAGCATGGATACATTTTTGGCGAATGCTGTGGTTAGCCATGATATGAGAAATGGCACAAACACTCCTTGAATGCAGATCTTCCTTCCGTAAGTATCCATCAATATGCCTCCAAAGATGCATCCCAAGGGACTCAATAAATTTATACACGCAGCTGCATCCATAAAATAAGTTTAGGTCATATTTTGTTTAGGCTCACGTAACGAATAAGTAAGTGAATAAATTGAGAATGATTTTCTTTGAAAATTACTTACCCACCCATGATTTCTGTTCGTCATTCACAGTGATCGATGAAGATGGCGAATCGAGTTGGTAAAATAAAAATGACGGGTAACTTCGAGTAATTCCATGAAACAGGTAAGTTGAAAGTATAACGCATGAGAAAAAAACCTAGAAACAAAATAAATAAATAAATAGTTCTAAAAAAGTGATGTCTAGATAATATGTCCATCCAAGTGCCCAAAAAATACCAAAGTTTGAAAAATTATTGCTGATGTTTTTGCTTTTTTTTTAACTTAAATTTTTGAATCTTTTCCGAGGAGGAGTAGCTCAATTTCTGCGCACCTATATTTAAGAAATAATTCAAACCAGAGGTCAATCAAATCCTAAAATTTTTATTGAGCATTTTTCCCCACCAACACATAGTTTCACAGCTACACAATGTTACATTCATTGCTTTCCTTTCCTTCAATTTTCAAAAAAAAAGCTGTTAAAAACTGTATTAGTGTTAGTAAGGTTGCTTACTTTAGGAATCAAAGGGGCAATATTATGAAGTACCTATTCAGTGTTGATTCTTCTAGAGATGCACAATTTCCTGAATGTTACGAATTAATTCAAAGTAGGTAATTGTGCCATATTGGGAACTTTGCAAGGAGCAGAAATTAGGTGTACTTCAATTAGAGCTTCTTCGATTTTGGGAGTAGGTAAATAAAAATTTAAAAACACTTCAATTCCTATACAATTTTATTACAACGATTCAATTTTTTAGAACAATGAACAATGAGTAGAAAATGAGGCATTTTGAACGAGTCTTTGCTCACAACATCTTGCATACATGTAGGAGGCGTTGCCCCTTCAATTTCCTGAGTCAGCAAGGCATGTCACACTTATGTTGCTTAAATTGCTATAAATATTATGACGTGATGATTTAACACCTCAAAGCCTCGAATGGGAGCCAAAATTTCAGGTAAGGTGCACCGGGGCAAGTCAGAATGATTTTTCGCAATTTCAACTTTGACCAGCTGTTACTCCCCTTCTAATGAACCAATATGGATCAAATTTATTATGTAGGTTCCCATAAGGGTTCTTAACCTATGGTAAAAATTTGAGCACGATTGACACAGTAGCTTTCGCTCAGTGGAATAAAATATAAACTGTCCTGATTTACCTAAATTGGGGGAAGTCAGAACAGGCTAAACTTTGCAGAGGCGTAGATCACAAACCGAGCATCCTAGAAAAATTGCATAGAAACAAAATTGTAGAGAATTTAATTCTCTTTGAGATCACTCTCATTAGATTTTCACTAGGACGCACGGTTCGTCCGCTGTATGCGAAAAACTAAGAAATAGAAAGTCTGTATTTTAGACCAAATTCAAAATAAGTTCAAAACAACAACAAAATACAATTGAACCAAAGACATCTAAAATGAAATTGAATTACGAAAATTTTTATGCCGCGATGAAGTAGGGGTAGTACCCTCAAGTCACCTTTAGTGGCACTTTGCCAGATATAAACCTCTAGGCACTAGAGCAAGTTTTCTAACTTACCCCGAATTCCAACTTCCCCCGGTGCACCTTATTCAAATATATTTTTCAACTTTAGTTTTTTTTTTATTTTACACATAAGTAAAATCAGAGAGCTTAAAATGTAAAAAGATCAAAATTTTACTAATTTGACTTAGAAAATTGAAACTTGGTATGTACCCTACTTTTGACCCGCCAAATCGATTAAAAATAGTTTCGAACCGTTTTGAATAGTTCTGAAACCTCTAGCGGATTTTTGAATGAATTTGAAAAGCTGGAATGTCCTTTATACTCTTATTTCAACATGCTGAGTGGATTGAAAGTGCTGTCCAGCAGTTCTAGAGCCTCCAGCCATATTTTAGAAATTCCAAATTTGCCTATAGTTTTTGAAATAACGCCCTAAAACCTGTCCAATTTACCAACCAATCATTTTGGAATCGGTCAAATAGGTCACTAATAAGTAGGTACCTACTAACCGAGTTTATATATGTAAAGTTGAATTGAGTAGATTTTATAGCCTCATTTTTTGATAATCAAGAATTTCTAAAATGTCTGGGAGCTCCAGTGCGACTTTAAACCATTAAAAATAATATCGACATGTTAAAATTCGGGTACAAAGTAAATTTTAGCTTTTCAACTTGATTTGGTGAAATATGAAAATTTCTACCACATAATTCCGAGAACTGTTCGAAACCGTTTTCAATCGATTTTTGAGGTTAAAAAGAAATAACATACCAAATTTTAGCTCCCTGGGCAAATTTGGCAAAATATTGATTATTTTACTTTATTTCGCTCAATTTTTTTTTTTTTTAAATTCGCCAGAATTTGGAAAATGAATTTTTTGTAATGTCTCTCGAACCCTAGAAACCTTCATCCGGTCCAATTTGGATCATCGACGATACCAAAATTTGGTTTAGTATCGACGTGTATTGGTAGAGTATTTACTTCGAAATTCCTCTTCTAACCATTCTCTCCAACCATTCCATAAAAACCCTCATGTTTATTTCTTTTCATTTTTATTTTTGTATGCTCTTTTAATGTGAGTGTGTACATAACTGTGTATAGTTCGAATATTTTTTTGGGAGCAGGGGGGTTAGGATATCTCTTTAATAAGTATTAGGTACCTATATTTTGAGGCTGTGTCATCGTGACATGTTATTCTCACGCATTGAAACTTCATCTGATTGCGAACCATACTTACACGTGCAAATAAATTTGTGTGCAAACAATCCTCTACACCTCAATGAATTCTACTAGACGAGTCATGTAGGTAGGTATGCCCTATCTGTGACAGATACCAAATAAATTATGGATCGCTGAAAGTTTCGAAGCCATAATAAGGTCTCTTTGATATTTGGTTTAAAAAATACCAATAAAATATTAATTCGAAGCTCAGAGTATGAACTATTGAACTGTACCTACAATGGGAGGGGATAGGTGGTTTTCATTTTGCTTGTAATTTCTGGTGTTAACTTAGGAAGATGCGTGTAAATATTTCTGAAAATTTCTATTTTAATAAATTTTTTGTTTCGAAAACTGCACATAAAATAAATATTCAACGTACCTCTTTTATAACACCTTTCTGAATAGATTTGAGCAACATTTTTCACAACTTAAATTTCACCAAGAGTTTTGAACAATTCAAGTTGAATAAGGTAGGTATCTTCCTACCTTCATATTTATCTTAAAATATAACCTTACGAGTTGTTAAATAAAATTTAATCTTATCATTTCGTACACTTTTTTGTAGCTTAATTACAACGCACGATTCACGTGACCTGTAAAATTGGTATCGATTATGAGTCAGAATATTGATTGATTTTTCTTTATGTTCTTTCAAGGTAGAAATATGAACGCTCCCGCCAAAAAATATACTAGAAGAAGAGAAAAATAAAGTAATAGGTCCATATGTGCTTAATACATATAATGAGCATTGAGAGTATGTTATTTTACAAATGAGGTAAAAATTAAGAAGGGAAACATATTACAACGATAGGTACCCAATTGCTTCTCTATCGATACCACGAATGTAATAGCATTACAAATGAGTAGATATTAAATAACAATCGATCAGAAAATGTATTTATGATAACCGAAATTTTACGGTTCAAGTGCTTGAAATGAATAATTTAAACTGATAAAGATACTCAATTACACACAGTTGTTCATTTATATCATGGGCACTTTTTTCAATTTCTCTCTGAAGTGTTTTGTATGTTCAATGAAGATATCCAACTTATCAAGTAAGCACTTGACTTTGGAGTTTAAATTTACAAATACTGTGTTAGCTGTCTGTAATTTAAAGAAAAAAAAACTTAAATGACAAATATTATGTGTACACTATCTATACTTAGCTTAACAAAATTTAAAGATAAGCTCTACATATAAGAAATTTTCAGCCTTACAAACCTTGTACTTAGGTAGGTGTGATATTGTTTTCTTTCAACTACATAGGTGTAAATTAATTTGTCAGTTTCAAGATTTGAAGGAGTGAAATTACTCAATATTAAAACACACGAGAGTTTTTACGATTATGTTCTACGAGTAGTTTCTTTGACCTTCAACTTGAATAAAATTGCCTTCGCCTTGCTCGTGTTACTACATTCGTTCGAAATGTCTATGTTCTCTATTCAATGCCAAAGTTGAAGGACCTACGTATAGAGTTTTGAGATTCACATGCTCCATGGTTGGTTCAATTTTTTAATGACCGAAATATAATTTAGTTCATTTTCGATATTGAACCAGTTCATTATATTCACGTAAATTTTGTCCATTTAGCAAAAAAATTTGAAGAAGAAGTTGAAACTCGGGAACCTATTTACATTTGTGACCTTTTAAATATGATTGCATCTGAGGTCAGAAGAAAAGGTCGATGGCTTAAAAAATGAAATTTTGGTAACTAAGTACTTGAATTTTTTCTAAAGTTGACTAGACTCACTTCCAAAGTAATTCAACTTCTCTACCAAACGGACACTTAAGCAAGCTCATTTTTTGATTTCTTTTTGAAATACTCTTCCTGAACTTCATTCAAAGTCTTGCCTTTGGTTTCGGGTAAAACAAACACACTAAATAAAGCTGTAAGTAATGCAGAAACTGAAAACGTCCACATTACCCCAGATGCTCCAAATTCCGCCAGAAACCACGGTGTAATTTTATACAAAAATGACCAGTACAGGTAAGCCACTGCTCCATATACCCCATTGAGAACTCCACGAACTTCATTAGGGAATAATTCGCCAGCTATGGTGAAGCTAATGGGAAGAACTCCGATACCACATGATATTACATACGTGCACAATGCTACAATTACTACCCAGGGGAACGGTTTCTCGTCATACGATTCAGAAAAACTTTGGTAGATTGGAATGGCTGCTGCACAAATCGACATACCGATTGCTGATATGGTCAGAGTAGGTTTGCGATTGAATTTATACATAACGTAAGGTGTGATGAATCCGGCCACTGAGCTGGCCACCGAGTACATCAAAGCGACATCTGTACTGGCGTAAGGAATATGCAGACGATCGACTATCATAATGATGAATAAGGTCATCGTTGAGTATCCAGTATGTTGTTGCAAGATGAACAAGACAAAAGCGATGGAAAATTGTTTCCATGCCAAGAAACAATTCTTAATGGTTTCGCTGAGCTTGGTTTTTGCCTGAGATGACGTGTAGTTTTCCATGTCTTCTATTTCCGGTTTGATCGCGTCTCGATTTTGACCTCTGATCGAAATCAAAGTATTGATCGATTCGTCCTTACGTCCTTTCAAATATAGCCATGTAGGAGATTCAGGTAATATGAAAGTCAGCACGAGGGAGAGTGCTGTGACAGCGATGAAAATCATCGAAACAATCGACCAATTCATAAAATACATCAGAATGTTGCAAAGTAATACTCCGAGGCAGAAAATGATCTCGACTGAGCCCAATAATGCTCCACGGTGATCAGCTGTTGATATTTCAGATATGTATGTCGAGGTGCTAAACGACATTCCTGTGAATAACATGCTTAGGTATAGTACATATTTAGCAGATTCTTTAATTATCAGAAAGTGGATTGAATGGTGTTTCAAATGTGTACCTGTGCCAATACTTTGTATCAGAGCTGCCATGTAGATCATAGAAACATTTTTGGCGAAAGCCAACATTACCCAGGATACGAGAAATGGTACGAATACACATTGTACGCTCAACTTTCTTCCATATGCGTCCATTATTATACCTGCGGACATGCATCCCACTGGACTAAGTAAGTTGATGTATGCAGCTAAAAAAAAATGCTTCAAATCAGTACACTGTTTGGGACTTGAATAGGAGTATAAATATATAAGTAAGTAGGCACAATTGGCCAAAATTTTACCTATCCATGATTTTTCCTCATCGTTAACAGTAATAGTAGAGTTTGCTGCATCCAGTTGGTGAAATAAAAATGATGGATAACTTCGACTGATACCATGAAATAAATACGTTGAAAGTATAATGCATGAATACAGAACCTGCAATCAAAGGGACATCATTGAATTGAATGTCAAATTAAACAAAATAAACACGTATTATTTGTAGGTATCTCACGATCAGATGGACTGAAAAAAAATAATTGTGAAAACTTCTCGGGTAATTTCTCTCATAATGAACGAGAGAGAAACCTGAATTGAAAGAAAAATGTCTAGTTCTGATTTCAAAAAATCAGATTATATCCAAAAAGACGATCTTAAAAAAGTTTCACCGCTGAAATTTTATTTTTTCAATTTTTTTGATTTTTGAACACTTTAATTTGTCTCAATGAATAGGATATCCATAAAAATTTGATCAAATTGAGATGAAGAACTAAAATTATGCTGAATGCTCCATTTTAAACTTCACAAATCGAGTTTTGTTACTCTCAGAAATCATTCAAAATTAAATTTTTTGCTTTTCAGGTCAATTTTTGAGTTGAACATTATTTAGGCTATCTATTACCAAAAATCTTATCGGAAAAATCCAATTTGAAATACCATTGAGTTCGGTGTTTGAGGAACCAAAATAATGAATGGGGAATTGTTTCTGGATTGATCGTTTGTGACTCCTGAATTCCAGTTGTGCCATTTTTATGGAATTTTCCAAAATCTGGAAATCTCAATATTTTCTTGAACGTATCAAAATGACTCATGTATGTAGTTACAGTTTAAAATGAAATGTTTTCCAAATTTTTCTTCTAACTTTAATAAAGTCCAATTTGAATTTTTAAAAAGTTACTGAAATTCAAAATATTAAATTTAGCTTCCAAGAAGATTATGCCTACGAGTAATGCATTTTTTGATTTTTCTTTTAATTTAATTCAAAATGTTTGCTGTCAGTTTCGACATATCTCTCAAGAAATTTAATTTGTATATTTTAGAACTGATCAAATCGACATTCGGAAAATATGAACTTCTTCAGGGTTGTCGATTGTTTCTTCCATCTCTTGAGATGAGAGCAGTAGATATTTATTTCAAGAAGCTACCAGTGACTCAGCGAGCCCATTTTTGGGGAGAAGAATGTTATGGTCTCTTTATTTAAAATTTTATTCACAAGTACGTAGTTGTTATTTTTCAAAAAAAAAAAATGAAATTTGAGATTTTGAAAAATAAATTCACTGAAGTGGGTTTGACGTTACTTTTTAAATTATTTTTCTAAAAATTGAACGAATCATTCAAACTGAATTCAAATTTGAAAAAAAATTATATTCCTTCACTCTTTATTATTTTCATTTGTCTTTTTTTTTTTTTTTTTTTGCATTTTTTAGGCAGGTGGATAAATTTTGTTTTTCTTCATCTTCTTTCATTTATTTAAGTATATAAGATGTGTCCATTTTTTCTTTAGAAGTACGAAATCGTTGACGTAGGTAGGCCTAAATCAATAATTGAGTCCCAACCGAAAAACATATTTTGCAAGTTGAAGTAAGTACTTTAGTTAGGTACTTCTCTTTTGGAGCAAAATTAAAAACAAAGCAATTAACTTTGAACAATGCTATTTTTAAAATTTCTTTTTCAAATCAACATTTCATTTCATTTTTTCTATTTTAGTGCAATTTTTTCCTGCAATAAATGGCCATCCAATTTGGCTCCTAATATAATGTTCAAATTGTTTGTGTTTCTTTTTTTTCATATTCCATTTTAATCACGTAATTTGAGTAACCTTTAAGCTAATCATGCGAAACATCCTTTGAAGATATTTTTCACGTTGTTAGAAAACAAAATACCCAATAAAAATTGACATACCTCATTGATAATTCCTTTTCGAAAAAATTTTACAGGCATTTTCGACACTGCCTTCGGTTCCACTATCATTCACGATCAAAATTAGATTGGTAAAATGAAGTAAGTAGGTACCTATCTATATAGGTACTCTATAAGTTGTTATTATATAAAATTTAATCTTATCGCGATACACATAATCTTTTTTCAAAAAATAAACCACCTTTTTGCAAGAACTTATTGTTATACAATTATCTACGCTGTAAAATTTCCAACAATTTGTACAATGTTATGTCAAATTAAAATGAGCATATTGGTGGGGTGTAGAGCGAAATAGCGCCATGAACGATGATCTTGAACAATATTTGCGTTGATGGGTCGAATTGAACAGTAATTAATATTGCAGTGTTTACTGAGCTATTTACAAAGCTATCTAATAAACAGAGGCATCAATTCATCAAGAAAGATGTATATAGGTATACTTGTTATCGTTTTGCCCGTGCTTGGCTTCTGTAGGTGTCATCTTTATCAGTTGAATAATAAATAAGGTGTGACTCAGTGAGAAGGTGTAAATTTGAAGAAATCGATCGGTAAATTAATTTTATTGAGTACTTTAGGGTAAATTAAGAAAAACGAGATAGGTAGCTGTACAAGACTTTGGACTTTATAATAGTGAACGATTTGAATTTCTATATCTTTCTAGACCAGGACTGGTTCATTTTTAAGGAGACAAGACAAGTTTTTGACGTCCATTTATGGGTTTTAAAAAAAAAAAACTAAAAATTATCCACAAAGTGGGATTTTTTATTTTTTACTAAAAATTAAGAAATTCGGTTTTTTTTACCCGGAAACTTGACCTAACTCAACAAATTCTTGTACAGAAAGTCAAATTATATCGAAATATAAAAATTTTTAAATGATCACGATTTTTTTATATCCGTTACTCACTTTTGGAGTACTGTTTTTCCACGGTTAGTAGGTGCTGAATTTCAGTTGGACCCTTCTAATTTGTTAAAAGCTATATGTGGATCTGCCTTCATTTTCGTTTCTTTGAATCTTGGAATCTATGCTACGCTCATAAGATATTTGAACCCAGTCTCCAAAATGTTGAATATATATATAAAAAAAATCAAATGATACAGAAATTCAGTCTTAATAGTTTTATTTAAGGGAATTCTCATCACAGAAGTAAGAATTTGAAAAAATATATATATAGCAATAAAATAATGATAAGAAAGCTCTATTCTACACCAAAACGAAATCACTTGATTTTTATCCTCGTTATCGCTTCTTTTTGAAATATTTCTCCTGCACCTCGTTCAAAGTCTTACCTTTAGTTTCTGGTAAAATAAACACGCTGAACAATGCAGTCAACATAGAGAACCCAGAAAACGTCCACATTACCCCAGACGCTCCAAAAGCGGTCAAATACCAAGGTGAGATTTTATACAACAATGAACAGTAGAAATATGCGATCGCTCCTTGCACACCATTCATTACACCTCGAACTTCATTTGGAAATAATTCCCCAGCTATGGTGAAGCCTACCGGAAGAACTCCGATACTACAAGATATTACATACAAGCATAAAGCTACTGGAATAATCCAAGAGAATGGTTTCTCATCGTATGACTCGAAGAAATGCTGATAGATTGGTACAACTGCAGCACAAACTGACATTCCGATTGCAGATATGGCCAAAGTAGGTTTACGATTGAATTTATACATAACATACGGTGTTATAAAACCTGCAATAGAGCAAGTAACCGAATACAAGAGAGCGACGTCTGTGCTTCGGTAAGGAATATGTAGACGATCGACTATCATAATGATGAACATGGTCAATATAGCATATCCTGTGTTTTGCTGCAGGATGAACATAGTCAACACGATGAAAAATTGTCTCCACGAACGTAGGAAGTTTTTGATTGTTTGGGTGAGTTTGGTTTTTACGTGAGATGACATGTAATTCTCCATGTCATCTATTTCAGTTTTGATTGAGTCTCGATCTTGACATCTAATTGCAGTCAAAGTATCGATAGCTTCTTCCTTACGTCCTTTCAAGTATAACCATGTGGGAGATTCTGGTAGTATTAAAGTCATCAGAAGAGTGGCTGCTGATACGACGGTGAAGATCAGAGAAACCGTTGACCATTTTAAATAGTACATGAGGAGATTGCAGAGTAGAATACCTAAATTGAAAAGTATTTCGATTGTGCCTAGCAGTGCTCCTCGGTGATCAGCTGTTGATATTTCTGATACGTAGATTGAGGTACCATAGGACATTCCTGTAATAAATAAATAAATAAATAAATATGTAAATGAAGCTTTCAAATGCTGAAGTTCTTATAGTATCTGTGAATTTGAGCCTAGGTACATATGTACTTATATTAGATTTGGATTTTCAAAAACCAATTACTTTCCTTCAAATGGACGATAAGGCAACCTATTCAGAGTATGAGTATATGTGCTTGCTAATTGCCTACCCTAGCTCTCAAAATGAAAAGTCGAGAACTAAATTATGAAAAAATTGTGCATAATTAATTTGGTAATGAAGTAGATCTCCTTCACGTATTGATTCACATTAGTACATACCTACCTACTTACGTCTTTACTGAAATTTACTTATTCGTGCAGATTTGAAAGCGTTTTTGGTGATCTATAATTTTCAAATCAGTACTTGAAACCCTAGAACTACTCTAAATTGCCTTCAGTTGGTGTATAGGGCTGAAAATGTGGTACATAGTGCATAATTTTAGCCGTCTAGATTAGTCAGGTACCTATGAAAAATTTTGCGAGAATTAAAAAAAAATACTACAGATTCCAAAATTGCTCCAAAGGTCCAAAACCATTGCCAATCGATTTTGGAAGGTTGAAAATACGTAGAATACGTTCACACTAGACTAAATGTAAGCTTTTTTTAGATCAATGAAGGAAAATATTGATTTTCATCACCTTTGCTTTGTTGATTTTTAAACATTCTCCAAAATTTGAAAAATAAACTTAGCTTGTAAAATGTTGACCGGTGGGGTATTTTTGCATTTTCTTTCAATTTCGTTTCATTTATGTAAGTATTTTTTTAAAACAAACTGAAAATGATTAACAAGGTGGAATAGTTTTTTTAAAAAGAGAGTAAGTATGCCTTCCGCCCCTTTAATTCTGAAAGATTATTCATACTTTTTACTCTGAATGGGTTTTATGGTGTTTACTCACAAGTCACAGTCCTTGGTTTGAAGAGATACATGGTGTCCTACTTCAAAATAAAGCTCCTTTCACCTGTAACATAGGCAGCCCATCCTGAGTACAAATATGTATCTTTGTCTAGCCTGAATTTTTGTTTTCGATTTTTTTGGACAATTTTGACTTTGCTTTACACGAGAACTGTCCATCTTGATTAATTGAAAAGTCACCAGTGCTTCGATTCTAAAAAATTACTTCCATAAAAAATTCCAAATTTTTTCCCCTTGAAAATTGGCCAAAACTAAACTCCTGGGAACTTCTGTAAATAAGCACGCTTTTCTCCATACTTATTGGGTAGTATGTGTTTCATGCATTTTGCTAATTTTTTAAGAGGAAAAAAATTCTGAATTTTTTTGGAAGTGATTTCTTAGAACTTAAAAGGTAGTGACTTTTTTTTTTTTTTAAGAAACAGTAATGATAATAATGATGCATAAAGAGGACAATTATCTAAGAGTTGAAAAATAAAATAATAATAATCCTGTTTTGAACACTTTATTCCCAGATTGTTTAGTCTTTCCTGATTAACTAAACACAATGCTGGACCACATAGAAAGCGCCTCTCATATCAAGTAACAAGGTTCTTGGCTGGCAAAAGGTCAAAATTGCCTTGCAAAATTGAAAACAAAAATTTTTTACCCAAGTAGAGCTAAGCTCCTTCAAATCCCTGGCTAGGCAAACATGCATACTTGTGCCCAGAATGGGTTGTCTATTTTACTTAGGAAAGGGGCCTATTCTGTGCCAGGACATCCTGTATAAATACCCTATAAGTATGTATATTTGTACTATTTAGACTTTATTCATTTAATGACGGTGACTTCTTGTTGCAATAAATGAGTAGGTATGTGTCTGGAATGATGAACAACAACAAATCAGAAAATTTTAAATTGTTTTGACTTTCTTAAATGTTATTCAATGATACGTGTTGAAATTAAGATACAGGCTACGATTTGATTGCTTTTTTAGTAACCTATCTCACTTCTATTACAATGTAGTTTCCGAAAAAAAAGCATACCTCTACCAGCTTATTAGCTAGGTAGGTAGTAGGACGTAGGTATATACCTACTTTTGTTAATTGCTTACCTACGCTAATACTTTGTATCAAGGTCGCTGCATAAAACATGGAAACATTCTTAGCAAAAGCTATCATTAACCATGAAATGATAAATGGTATGAATATCACTTGTACGCTGATCTTTCTCCCGAAAGTGTCCATCATAATCCCAACAATGAAACATCCCAATGGACTCAGTAAGTTTATAAAGGCGGCTGCAAAAATTGAATTGTAAGGTGAGTAAAAAAGAAGAACAATATTTATACTTGTACATATGTATACGAATATATTGAACTTTTCTTGTTAGGTACCAAGTCAGAAATTCAACTTGAAATATTGAATTTCACCATAAGAATTCAATTTTTATGTTCAAAAATAAATCTTTCCTCCAAAGAGAAGAGAGGGGGCTTCATTGTCGAATACCAATACCGTGATATTATTATGTTGGTAGGAAAAGATAACAATACTACCTATCCATGATTTTTGCTCGTCATTGACAGCAATGGAAGAGCCTGGTGAATCGAGTTGATGAAATAAAAACGCCAAGTAGCTTCGGTTTACACCATTTAGCAAATACGTTGAGAGAATCACACACGAATAAACTACCTGAAAGCAAATAATGAACAAAATTGCAACTCAACCGTAGGTACAATAAAATTACCTCTTTCTTGAAAATATCATTTTAACGTACCTCTTTTATTAGCCCACTTTGAATAAATTTTCCGATCATTTTATAATTTTCACTTCACTGCATTCACTGCGAATAAAATACAAAATCGAAATAAAATGACTTAGTTTAGTTATTGAAGCTCATTGAAATTTAATCTTATCATTTTATCCTTCTTTGGGAGACACAAACACGCCATTGTTTGCACGTTTTTTTGTGGCCAACTTTAAATTTACAGTTTGCGAATGTTCAGTCTCGTGATGTGCAGATGTACCATCAAAAATATCAATGTCATTAAAATGAGTGTAAAATTATTGTGACGTCATAAACGATATTTTCACACATTGTTCATATTACTATTAGGCAAATTGAGCGATAATTTATTGTCTTTTTGGACTGTTCTTATTGAAGGGAGGAAGCTGCCAAAAATTGATCTACCTAATTGAGGAACTTTGGTTCTAATTGAGAAGTTTTCAATGAATGTGCTTATTGCCATACGGTAATCTATGCTGGAAAATTGGAAAGAATTTTAGACGAGTGGAAAAATAAGGAATTTCTTAGCTTGAATTTTGAAAAATTTTCAATCTATTAAAAGCTGACTTTTTTTAGTCTATACTTATGCTCTTTTTAAAATAGATCTACTTTTCTTGAAATATTATCAAAACATACCCAATTGATTGCTGTAGACACCAATTCATTTGTATACTACACTTACTATACTCTACTAGTACATATTTGTTTTTCGTATTTATGACGTCCAGTCAAAAGAGGTAGTAGGCAACATGTTTAACACTCCTGTTGAAAATGTAGTTTGACATGGGTAAACAATGCTCGTCGGTTCTTTTATTGAAAGAAAATCGCTGTGAACAGAAATCAGATCAAATATACTCTAGAGTTACTACTAAAGAATGAACATTACAAATTGTACTGTTGGTATCTCATACGAATACATACATACCTTGTGTCTGAAACGTTTAAATTCCACATACTCGACATTTCAAAGTTGGAAAAAGAAAATAGGTCAACGTGAAGATTTTCTTCTCAGGATTCTCGCGTATAAACAATAAATATCCATAGTTACGTGTTATGTGGATAGGTATACTAAAAATTAACCTCGACGAATTTTCGCAAAATGCTACAAGCGTTTCTAAGCGTTTTTGTTTTATCTTATCAACGAACACGTTAGCTACAAGTGATGCAAAGAAAGTTTTCGAGACGCGTGGTGTTAGTTAGAAGTACCCACTGTAGGTAATTTTTAGAACTCTCGTAATCTTGGTAATTTTTTTACACGTATAAATTCGTTTAGGATCAATTATTTGATAGTGTCGGATTCGTAGATTTTACGTAGGTCATCGCTCTAAATATACCTACCGAATTAAATGCAACCTTTTACTTTCTAAAGTGCTTGGTAACTAAATAGGTAATAAATGTGTGGGTAATTTATAAGATAGGGATTTGCAGTTGATGACGCTTGGGATGAAAAAATACGTCCAGTATTTTTTTGTGTGTGTAAGTTTGCCATTTTGTGAGCAGAGAGGCCCGGTTTCATCTTTTGTACAAAAATGCTGCTTTTAACTTACGTATACCTATAGTATGTGGTCTAGATTTGATTGAGGAACTTACGGAATTGATTGGCCAACTCCCCTATAGATAATTGATATTTCAATAGATAAGAACCATCGTCTACCTTTAAAGTTGTACGTAGGTAGCTTTGACTTTCTCAACGCAGAATGTAAGCATAGCCTATATGATTTCAACCCTCGTAACTAATTTTCAAAATGATGACTACCGTATAACTTGAATAGCCATTGGGTACACTTCACAGTCAATACAGGGATTCTAATAATGATTAATTATTGCACCCCTGCGTTATCGACGAGACCTGACGCTGCGTGCAATTAGCTTAAGCATTTGAAAATAGTTCAAGTATAAGTAGATCAATATTGCGAAAGTCGTTTTGAGTATTGTGTACACAATGAAATCTAAAATCACGAGTACTCGTACCATTCGACCCAAGTAAATCAATGACCCCGATATCACGTGATAGATAACAGCTGAGAAGAGAAGTAATACTTTATTCGTAAAAGAACGATTACATGTAATTCTAATATTCACACAGAAAGAAACACTCGATAATAATAAAACATTATGGTATGAAAAAATTCACATACCTAGGTATTTTATTAATTACTTACATATCATCATCTCACTAAATACGTACACAGAGATTTACACGACAAAAAAAAAGAAGAAAAAAAGACATATATAGGAACATAAAAACCAACAATCCTGGTTCGTCGTTTGGAGTGACACGACGATAAGAGGAATAAGGATGGGAATTGATTGTCGTCGAGGTACTGTCTTCTGTATGAAATTGTCAATTCATTTTCGCGATGTGGGTGCGAAGTCGTGTGAGATTTTGTTGCACGATTCGTCAAATACCATACGGTAGGTAAATGTAAGTATGTGTACAGGTATTAGTAAAGCTTCGAATTGGCATAAATTATTTTCCTGGTTATTTTCACGTTTCTCAGAAAAACGACTATTGATGAAACAGTTCAACTATCGGGCATATTTTATTTTTCAATTCATTCAAATTCACAAAAGTAACTTTCATTTTTTGAAAGGACTCTCTTTTTGAGTCTCTCAGGCACCCCTATTCTCCATTCTAAGCTAAGTAGTAAGAACTCGAAAGAGGAAACATTCCATGGAAGATCTTTTGACACAGACCGAAAAATTTACATTTGCCAGTGAATTAATTACCTATTTTAAATTCAAACAGGAGAAAATAAAGGTTTTTTTTTTCGAAAAAAATGCCCATTTGGTCGATCAAGCGTTTTTTTAATGATTCCCGCATATTAGGGAATTTCTCAGAATATTCTCACCTCAAAAATGAAAACATATTCTCAAACTTTCTGTATTTACAAATGGATGCGACACCTGAAAATGCACATCTGGTAACACTAATTTCGAATATATCCATTTTTCTGGAGTTGAAACTTGAACACTCAGCAATAACTTTCAAAAATTAATCGCAAGAATATTGTAAGCAGCTCATGAAAAAACACAAATTCTCAGATTTTTAACACAACAAGATGCCAACCGAATCAAAAAAATTTTGAAATGGACAAGGAGGAATCAAAAAAGGATCCCAAAAAAGTAAAAACACCAATAGGGCAAATTTCAGCTGCTGAAATTTGTTTCTTGATTTTTGGAAAAATTTTTATATTTCAAACCCCCCCCCCATGTTTTGGATGAAAAAAATCAATAATTAATCAAATTAGAGTAAAATGCTGAAATTGGTTTAAGTATACCCTATTTTCGACCTTATGAGTTGACTGGTGATGTTTTCACTTTCAGATACCTGCTCCCGTTTTTGAAAAATTTCCATAAATAAACTCAAAATGAAATTCTGTGGGTATAAATTTGGATTTACTGTCTTCGTGACCCTTTCGATCAATTTTGGCTCGTATTTTCAAAATCGTCGTCGTCGTCGTGGTTCCTTATCCTTTACAGGACATTGGAAATCGCATTTTTGTGGTACCCTAACAGGGTGGAGGCGTATGCCTATTGCCACTGCGATTATTCTAGGGAATCGACGTTGTTTCGAGCTTCCACTAGTAGTTTCCCGTTGCTTTCTAGTGACATCTACACAAGCACCTTGGAGCTAGCCGGGTAGTTTAGAGACCCGAGCTCCTCAGTGTTGACCTCTATAGACGCTCGAACCAGTTTCAGCTTTTTGATTCTGCTAACAGATGGCGTGCATTATCTGTTAGCTCGGCTAAACTGGTAGTCCCACGGTACTTGGCGTGTAATGTTGATAATTGCACGAAAGATTTTTTAATTACACGCACAAGCTTGCCTCTGTAGCTGGGTTTGAACCGGGTACCTCGTGAACAGAGGTCCGCGGCTCTACCTACTACGCCAACGAGGGACTATTTTCAAAATCGGTTTCTGCTAATTAAAATACCTTTCAGAAAAAAATGGAAAAATCCTGCAAACGGGTGAATAAAAAAGATGTGAATTCGGTTTGTACCCTACTTTGAACCTTCTGAGCGAAATTGTGGTGGTTATGAGGTATTCTGGAGCCTCCAGCAGATTTTTAGATTCTCCAGTTTTTGGGACACAAATGTAATTTTTCGTTTTTTTTTCAAACCAATATTTTTTTTTCAAGTGAAAGCTCAGCTAAAAATTTCGGAAAAAGTATTTTTTCAAAACCAATAAAAATGTAATTAGGCAAGTTGAGTAGCTGGGTACCTTATGGGGAAACATTTCTGCGAAAAATTTAGTGAACATTTCAAACAACATGCCTATTTTCGATTTCTATACTTTTGATTTTGAAAAATATTCATTACATTTCATTAAAAAAATTGATGTAAAATGTCAACTTGTTGCTCAAAACCACTGTTCTTAAAATTTCAAAATTATTTGACATTTTTTGGAATGCAAATTCGAAATTATTGCTGTTGACTGCCCCACCTAAAATTCACTCAGACCACCTATGGTTTTGTTCATTGCTTTTTTGAGTTCATATGACAATCCTTCACTCGACTACATAAAATTTTGATGCACTTTCATTTTATTATGGCGAAAAAATTTTCTGTTTTGTAGCATTCTTCACAAAATTTTTGAAATTTTTTCAAAAACAAGCGAGCGCCTTGTTTGGCAAAAAAATGAGGACGCAAAAATTCACCATGTTTCATCTTATCTTCTTCAGTACACTAATCCCCAACCCTAATACTTCTGATTTCAATTTTTTTCCACAATATATAGGTACGTTCAGGCATATCTTTGCTTTTGGAGGGGGGAGGGGGGATTTTGATTTTGAAAATTTCGAATGAACAATACCTTATCCTTAAAACGAGAAGAGAGCAAAAAGTTCAAAAAAAATTACTGCTGTGAGTCGCTTAAAATTTCTCCATCGTGGGAAATTTGACTGAGAAAATTAAATATATTTAATTTCGCTATCAGCCTGTCAATCAAGTATTCTTCCCTTAAAATTGTGAATCGCCATTCACATTTTTTTGCTCTCCCCCCCCCCAAAAAAAAATATTACTTTACCGGAGTTTTTTTTGAAAAAATATCATTCTTTAGAGTTACTTATTACATTTTGATCCTTTCAAAAGTCAAGATAAACTGCGAAACTTTTTTCCTATTTTAATCAATGTCATTTTTTAAAATTTTTTCCCAAAAATTGATTTTCAAAACATGATGGAGGTCCGCTTAGGACACCTTATATATATTGTATCTACGCCTTCACTCGAATATCGATGAAAATAGCCTTGAATTTTACAATTAGTGGTTTCTTCTGATAAAATCCACAGTCTTGGAGGAGGAAGGAAAGTTTTCATATTAAATCCAAACTTTCAGAGGAACAAAGGGGATGACACCCACTCTTTTTCAACGCTTCAAAACTGTTTCATCAATACCATTCTTTTCTTTTCTTTTTTTCAAATTTCCGCTCTATTAGATACGTGCACAAGATACAGTGACGATCCTCGAGGTAAAATTAATTTCTATACGCTGATCCATTTTGCCACCGCGACCAACGACGACAATATTAATTCGAGTCGGGTAAATAAATTGAAAAAAATACTGCGTAGTAGTTGTCGTCGACGGCAGCGCGGTTCACGGTTCTGAAAAGAAATCTCATCGAGGAATAGATCACGATAGGAAAAAAAAGAAGAAGGATTCAGATGACGAGATTTGAAGATGACAACGAGAACGACGACGACAACGATGAAGAAGAGAAGACGCGGGTACAAGAGCGTAATTTTTTCTTCGTGTTAATTTCTTAGGCTTGTTCTTCGACATAGGTATTGTCATCGACTTGCTTTTTTGTTTTTTTGTTGAAATATTTAATTTGTATTTCCGGTAACGTTTTGTTACTAGTTTCGGGCAGAATGAACTTACCG
The DNA here is from genome assembly GCF_950023065.1 of Planococcus citri. Classification (NCBI taxonomy): domain Eukaryota; kingdom Metazoa; phylum Arthropoda; class Insecta; order Hemiptera; family Pseudococcidae; genus Planococcus; species Planococcus citri. The sequence goes on along the minus strand of NC_088678.1, from coordinate 32,781,334 downwards.
TAGGCGATAGTAATAAAGCATACGATCGCGTAAGAGAATACCACGTTCACGATACCGATAGCGTCTAGAAATCGTGTAAAAGTTTTCACAACGGCGGCCGATATGAGGAAAGAGAAACATCCGTAGATACCATTCAAAGCACCTCGGTTTTTCGTCGGGAATAATTCACCCGATAAGATGAAAGGTAAAGGTAGCACTCCTAAGGTGCTGGCGACGTCGTAAATGTACACGCTGGCCAATACGATCCAAAAATAGGGCTGGGCTTGGTCGCCGTGAAAATTCATCTCGTAAACGGTTACGACCAACATAGCGATACCCATTACAAAACTAGTTACACCTAAAAGCACTCGTCGGGGTGTTTTTTGTACGGCGAATGGTGTGAAAAAGCTGGTTATGAAATTGGTCGTCGAATGATAAATGGCCGCCAAGGAACTATCAAACGGTAGCTTTAGATGGCCGAAAAACTCGACCGTATAACTTTCCAAAATCGGGCATCCGCATACCCTCTGTAGTGTCACCAAGCCTATTAGCATCACTAGCGGTTTCCACGATTTCATAACCGCGTGTAAGCTGCCACTTATGGTTTTAGAGTCTTTAGATGAGAATCCTAGCGAGTTCTCGATTTCGGCGATTTCTCGTTCAGCGTCTCCGGGGTTGCCTCGTATCCACGTTAGGATACTCAGGGCTTTCTTGTTGCGTCCTTTGGTCACCAGCCACGAGGGAGATTCGGGCAGGAAGAAGAGTAACACGAAACATACGCATGAGACGATTATGAAACCCAAAGCTGACACTCTCCAGCCGAAATTGTGTACTAAGAGGTTACATATCAGGATTCCGAAGGTGTAGGTGGGCTCGAGGAATCCCAGTAAAGGTCCTCGGTGTTCTGGTGAGCAAACCTCGGCTATATACGTAGAACTGCAGTAACAAGCGCCTGAAAAAATAACATTTTTACGTGCGTTATTATTATAAATATCCTACTTCGAAATATGTACAGTATGTAGGTGCTTAGTTAAGATAAGCTACGTACATAGAGGGATCCCTAATAATCAAACTGAATTTATAAATCAACCGTAGGCGATGTCGATGCAGTAGACATCTCGTCATATGAATTATCTTATAGTACTTGCCAATGCCAGAAATATGCATAGTCATCATATCTCGAATATCACATTCTCCTAGCTCATTGTTATTATGAAATGAAAAGAAAAATTGAGAAATGTTTCTTTTTTTTTTCTTTCTTTATGTAAACAAAAATATCAAAACGTCAGAAAAATCGTAGACGGCAAGTATTTGAATCTTACCATGTTCTTATCAAGACTTAGCCGTATTATCTCCCACATAAATTAGTAGTTTTACGGATGATTTATTAAATATATAGAAATGGATTACTCCGCCAAAACAAATACCTATCTTTATCAGTTACTTGTATTACAACGATGTTGCTACTGAAAATGCCATTTTTTCGCGTAATAAGTATGTTAAGCAATACTGATTTTTTTACGTCAAGAATGTGCTTATGTGCAATCAGTATTTTTTTTTTTTTTTTGAAAATTGCAAAGAAAATGATAGGTATTCAACTGGCGTAAAATGTGTGCTTATGTAATCAATACTTACGTATGTTTTTTTTCACTTTGCAATTTGTAAAAAAAATTACGCTTAATTGGCGTGAATTTTTTTATTCTTACTGAGAAAAAAGTCGAAAATGATAATTGTGAAAATACGCCAAAAAAATGCAATTAAATCAGCTGAGTAATTTCGATGTTCAAAAAGTGAGATAGTTACGAGCAATTTCGAATACATTTATACAAGACAAATATACTTTATATTTGGTTAAATTACGTGTAAGTTGAAGTGAATTTGATTAATTGCGAGTTTTTTTTGGCGGAAAATTGTTTTAGTTTTCATGGATAGGGCTATTAGCGTCAGACGAAGGTTGAAATGTGGTTTTATTCGCATGAAAGCATAGATAGGTGTATAAGACATAAGACATCAATGAAATTGGATCAATTTTGATTTCAGCAATAATTTTTAAAAGCAGGTGTGTATGGTTTATTGATATTCACACCTAATTGTATCGAAATTTGATCGCTACGTTTCTGCGTGAATATGTTTTTGCTCTCCCCACCCCCTCCCAAAAAAACTCAATGTTAGATACCCTACCTACACTGGGTATCCTCAATTTTATCATTCTGTTGAAATAGAAAAAAAGTCGTAGCAGTCTGCCGCTACGTAAGAGCCAAATTTTTGTGCAAGAAACATTGAGGGCTCTTGAACTACTCGCACCCTCGCTTCGCTCCTGTGCTTCGCCTCCGTTTAGGGGGACGTTGTCCCCTCCTACAACCCCCATGGGCTTCGCCCAAATCACTCCTTCCACGATTTCTTTCTTATGTTAGCGGGCTGCACCCCCCTTGGGCTTCGCCCAACTCTCTCCTTCCGCTGTTTCCTTCCTATATTCGCGGGGGGACTCCGTCCCCCCTGCACCCCCCTCGGGCTTTGCCCAACTCTCTTCTTCCTCCTTCAAAAAATGTGGTAACAAACCTGTCTTGACCCTGAAACAGGTCAAATGAGGTTGGAAGGTTGAAACCTGCAAAAGGCACTTCGGGTACACCCTCCCAATGTACTGTGAAAATTTGGACCCTCTAGGTCAATTTGGAGGGGCTGTAGGTCTGGCTAAATGTCAAAAAACACCCAAAAATCCACTTTTTTGACCCTGGAGAGGGGTCAAATGAGGTTGGAAGGTTGAATCCTGCAAAAAGCATTCAAGGGGCACCCTCTTATTGTATGCTGAGAATTTGGACCCCCAGCTCAATTTTAGGTGTGAGGGGGTCAAAAATAGGGGGAAAATGTGGTTTTTCTCAACTAAAATGGAGTGGGGATGACCTAGGAAGCTGAAATTTGGATATGTTGATCACAATAGAGGTACTGACCAATGGTATGAATTTGGACCCTTTTCATTCATTTGGGGTCATATTATGCCCCTCCAAAAAAATGACCTTTCTGTAAAAATGGGGTTGGACGGTTGAAACATGCAAAAGGCACTTCGGGTACATCCTCCCATTGTACTGTAAAAATTTGGACCCTCTAGGTCAATTTGGAGGGGCTGTAGGCTTGGCTAAATGTTGAAATTTTCAAAAAAGCACGTGAAATGGATGAAAAAATCCACTTTATTGACCCTGGAGAGGGGTCAAATGGGGTTGGAAGGTTGAAACCTACAAAAGGCACCTCGGGTACATCCTCCCAATGTACTGTGAAAATTTGGACCCTCTAGGTCAATTTGGAGGGGCTGTAGGCTTGGCTAAATGTCAAAAAACACGCAAAAATCCACTTTTTTGACCCTGGAGAGGGGTCAAATGGGTTTGGAAGGTTGAAACCTACAAAAAGCACTCAAGGGGCACCCTCTCATTGTATGCTGAAAATTTGGACTCCTAAGGTCAATTTTAGGGGTGAGGGGGTCAAAAATAGGGGGAAAATGTGGTTTTTCTCACTTAAAATGGGGTGGGGATGACCTAGGAAGCTGAAATTTGGATATGTTGATCATAATGGAGGTACTGACCCATGGTATGATTTTGGACCTTTTTCGTTCATTTAGGGCCATATTATGCCCCTCCAAAAAAATGACCTTTCTGTAATTTTTAACTTTGACCCTCCCCACTGCAAGGATCAACTGTAGCTCCCAAAAGAACCCTATTCTCCAAGTTTTATCTCATTTCATTCATTAGAACGTCTCTTGATCAAAAAAGTAAAAAATTCAAGTTTCGGTGAAACTTCTATATAAACATATAAATATATATATAAAAACTGACACACCGGGAGTCGTCTAGTCTGAGCTCAAAACGTCGAGAACTATCAAAATTTTTGACCCCCGACCTTTTTATCCAAAGTTGGGCCTACCGCAATAGCCATCATTTTTTACAAAAATTTGGCTAAAAAGTTGGGAGTATCATTTCAAAAGTATGTACTCACCTACTTGGTTTTGAAAAAAATGAAAAAAATTGGTACTGAAAAAAAATATATTTAATTTTTCAAAAAACAAAATGAAAAAAACACAGGAAAAACACCATTTTGAGATGCACGCTCACGGAAGAAAGGAGGGAACTTCGCCCTCTAATTTGTGTTGGAATTTCAAAAACATAATTAGATAATGAGACATGTCATTTTGATGTCTGCGGACACGTTGAGAACGAAGCATGAATTATTAGACCCCACTTTTTTGTGAGAAATCTTCAACTCGAAGTCTTTCCAATTCCAGGAATGATCAGGAGAAGGTACAATTATGGACCCCCTTCGTTTAGAGAAAACTAACTAGGGCTGTGGTCATGCTGGGTACTAAAAATTGTACTAGTAGTGTAGCATATCGATGATCCATGTACTTATTTCGGATCCATGCAAACTTGGGTGTCTCTCATCAGCAAATTGTTTTTTTGTGCATTATTTTCTTACCATTGGAAAATTTTACAAGTTTTTCATTCGGTAATTCATCAGCTTCAAATAACGTTTTGATAATTTTTTCTACCTTTTAAAGCCAAAAAGCTAGAGGGGTCCATATTTGTACCTTCTCCTCTAGTTTGAATCTCTCATTATTAAATGTCAGCTGCCATATCAAATGTTTGATTTTTGGCAAATTTTATTCGAAAATCCAAAAATGGTAATTTTTTGAGCATTGCAGTAAAAATAATGAAAATTAGTTCAGAAGATAATATTGACTTTCTCAAAGCTTATTCCGCCATTTCCGGTCATTATGAAGTCTCCAGCGAGATTATTGATATTTCCAATATTTTTTAAATTTCTCCTTAAAACGCGAAAATCATATTGAGCAGCTGAAAATCGAGGCCTGGCTTATCTTCGACACGTTCATTAACGAATTGATTCGTGTTTTTTTGATTATTATTCGTATTTTTCACCATTTAGGTAAATATGGTGCATAAAACATACTCAAGGTGTGTGACTCTTGAGCCAAAACCGATTTTTAGGTGCCCATCAAATTGATTTTCACATTTTCTGGAGAAATTCAAAAATTCTGGAAAAACTTAAAATCAAACCGTATGCTTCAGAATGATAGAGTCGATGTCGATATTATTCGTATCTTCGGGATTGCTGACTTTCATCATTTTTACCAAAAAAAGTACCTGCATTCGTTTAAAAAATAAGAAGGTATAAACATCTGATAACATCCAATTTCGGAATTTCAAAAATTTGCCCAAGTCTAAAAACATTTGAGCATTTTTGTTGTACAAGTTTCAGACCATGCTCTTCCAAAAATGTTATCCTCGCTCAAGTCGGAGATAAATACCTCAAGAGGTATTCCAAAATCTTGGCAATAACCCAGGTCATTACAGAATCTTGAATAATTAAGTATGCGTAAGTACTTTTTGAAATTGGGCCATTTTTTTCTAAACAGGTTGGGTTGAGACTAAAGCAAAAAAATTAGATTTTTCGGAATTTCTCTCTCTTTGAGGAATCATATCTTCCCTTCGCAGAGGCACTTCCGAAAGCTAAAATTTTTTCTGGGTGACTTTCAAGTTTCAGCTAAAAGTGAAGATCTTTACTGAATTTTATTAAAATATTTCAATTTTTTCTTCGTGATGCATCCTAGGTAGGTATTATTTATTCAGTACTGAAGTATTTATATGTACTTTGGTTTTTACGGACCTTCAAACACGTTTTGACGTTTCCTTAATATTTTGTAATTAAACTCGTATTTTACCATATTTTTTAAACTGCATTTTGTTTCAGTTTTTTCAAGTAGGTGCCGGACTTGAATTTTATTCTGAATTGAATGGAATTGTACCTAATCATACATGATTTTTGGTATGTATTTGATCGATTTTAGAAATACACGGTTACTTCAAGGAATCATTTTTGCCAAGCTTACGAGGGAACTATCTGAACCGGCAGAAAGAAAAATGCACGAATCAAAGCTAGATCCAAAGGGGACCACCTCAAGCCCCAAATCCAAAATTTCAAGTGCTGAAGTTGATTTCTCGATTTTTGGTGAATTTTTGAAAATTGAAAAATCCGAAAAATTATCAATTAGGTAGGTAATATGTACCAAAAATAGAAAATATTGATAAAAAATGGAATTTTCTCGGGAAGTGGTTCAGATGACGTCCCTAACTCATTTACGACTATCGAAATTCGGAAAACCGCAATCCCAGTCATTCTGGAGCCTCCAGCGATTTTTTATCATTTCTCCAGAAACTTGGAATTGCTGTGGAACGGCTAAAAATCAACTTCAGCACAAATAACTTTATTTGGGGCCTATGTGGGTTGCCTTTGACCATTTTTTGCGGTTGTCGCGAAAATCGGCGTCTGCCGGTTCAGATGTGTACTTTTGCCCATTGACTTGTACATTCTGGAGGCTCCAGAATGGTCGTAATGGGGGTTTTACCTATTCGGAACGTCGAAAATAAGTCGGAGCTCGATTTATTTGTGCTGAAGTTGATTTTCAGCTGTTCTACAGCAATTTCAAGTTTCTGGAGAAATGATAAAAAAAACGCTGGAAGCTCCAAAATGACTGGAATTGCGGATTTACGAATTTCGATAGACGTAAATGAGTTAGGGACGCCATCTGAACCACTTTCCAAGAAAATCCCATTTTTCATCAATATTTTCTATTTTTGGTATTACCTAATTGATAATGTTTCGGATTTTTCAATTTTCAAAAATTCACCAAAAATCGAGAAATCAGCTTCTGCACTTGAAATTTTGGATTTGAGGTCCTGAGGTGGTCTCTTTTCGATCTAGTTTTGATTCGTTCATTTTCGTTTCTGCCGGTTCAGGTAGTTCCCTGCTGAGAAATCACGCATACAAAACTATCATTTTCAAAAATTTTCTAAAAGTTCTGTCGAATTCTGAAATAGCTAAGATCGAAGAACCTCTTTGAGTACCTTCTAGGCACAGCAGTGTCGTTCTGATCACCACGACGACCACTTCTAATCACTTCCTTTACAGAAATACCATCTACAGCAGATGTTCAACGAGTCCTAATGAGAATCAGCTTATACACCATGAAGAATCACTCACCAGCAGCCACTCCAGCGATAAAAGTACCAATATACAGCATCTGCACATTCACCGAGAATCCTATAATTGCCCAGGCGACCGCAAAAGGAATAAATATCAATTGCAAGGTAGTCTTCCGGCCGATTAGATCCATTAGCATTCCTCCGAGCACGCAGCCGATGGGATTAGGTAAAATTGTCAGCGTGGCTGTAAAATTAATTTAAAGCGTTAAAAAACCATATTAGATATTGGACGAACGCATGTCGTCGCGTACACCACGTTACCGGTGTACATGGAAAAAATCCACACTTTGCGGATTAAACCGGTACGTTTCACATGGATGCTGATAGTGACCTATGTACTTGTAAAGGTGATATTTACGCATACGACTAACAACGTTTACGTTTTACGTAAAACAAGAAGCTGTGCTGTGTAAGTGTATCTTCATCGCACGTATATTAAAATTTTAACTCGTTTGTGGTAGATATCATTATGCATATGCATTACATATGTACAGTAGAAGAAGGAAGAATGTTGACGATTCAGCTAGTGATAACGGCTGAGAATTAAAAGACCATTAGAAATACACTGGATGGAGCTCAAGTTAATATCTTTTGGTGTTACTTATTCCTCACCTATGTTAGGTTAAATTTATTCAAAATTAAGTCGAACTGTTGCATTTATGGAAACATGGAAAAATATAGGTAGGTAAGAAATACACTGCTTCCCTTCCTATACCTATGAGAACTCAAGGACGACTTCGTAACGTTTTAAAAATTTATTCAAGGCGTGCTTTCGAGTTACATGGTACTACAGGTACTTGAGCAAAATATTTTTCAGTTTTTACTTCAAAAAATAAAATTACACAAGACAAGATATGGCGCGAACAAGACGAGCCAGCGAAAGAAAAACGAAGAAAAAACATGGCTAGCTATTGTAGAGCAACGTAACGAAATGACTTTAGTAGAGCTTTTGTATATTTATAAAATATACGTATACCTATATATAAAGTATTAATGATAAAAATTAACTACCTTTGTGTGGTGTAAGACTTGTTAAAATTAAGTATCGTACAACTAGAGGTACCTGACGTAAGAAGATTTGCTAATTAAGATAGAAGATAAGCTGTATTACCCCAGCATAAACAAAGACGAGAGTGTCGGAAAAAAGAACACAGGTAAGGTGAGAAAACAGGGTAGGAAAAAAACCTCTCATAGCGAGTGAGAGATTTAAAAGCTCGTATAATATTTTCGCCCGAGATGGTATAAATTTTAACTTTCGAGTACAAAAATCATAACGAATGTTTACTGCAGGCGGTATATAATTTGTTAATGGGAATTTTTTTTCCCTTGCAAGAAAAATTTCTAACGATGATGAAGTGTGTGTTGTTTTGTTTTATTCTATGTCAAGTTTCATTCTCACGATGACTCGAGTTAATGAGAATTTGCCAAATTAACGAAACGTTTTTCTCGAATTAGCGAGATAAAAGGGACGGATTCGATCTTGATTGAAAGAATTGATTGCAGCGACAAAATATTTTCTTATCGGTGTTGCTTGCTGAGTAAAAATGCATGTTGATAATTTTTCGCGTATGTAGGTAAATAAATTCATAAAATTTCGTAATTTCACTGAGGCGGATGTTATGAAGTTTACTATGGTGTTTATTGTTTTGTGATTCGTGAAATCATCTGTGTGAAAGTTAGTAGCTGCATTTCGAAATGGAAAAATAAACAATTTATGCCAAACATTTTCTCAATTTTCTGGAACTTGCATTGCTCGTAGGCCTATTTCTCACCGTTGAAAAGATCAAAATGTTGCGAGCTCAAAATTCTGCTCTACAAGGTTGATAGGTTGCATATACTTAAATCTTTTATTTGAGAGGCAAAAATTACACTTTTAATTTGCGCTTGAAAAGTTGAGGTTATCGAAAAGATAATTTTCAACGAATTGAAAAAATTTTATAATCGTTTTCAATTAAGGTGCAATATATGTACTTGAAGCCTAATTTTATTTTAAAATTTTGTTTCTAGTTGTTGCACTCTGTGCATTACAGAATTCTCGACGTACTTTGCGATTTCGTGCAAAATTTCAAAACTTTGAATTTTTTCCATATCACACGACTGGCTAATGTGGAAAGAAATCAGTTTGAGGGGAGAGAGGGGGGAGGATGTAAGAAGAGTAGATGAAAGATTCAGAATCAGACATCGTTTTCGACTGAGTAATTCTCAAAAAAAGTTTAAATTTCAGTGCCTACTAAAATTTTTCAAAAATGAAAACCTTTTTTCAAATTTTTTTCAAAAGGTACTTGATTCTAGGCATACCTAGGGTCCCTAAAATGACTTCAGGCCCAAGTCATCTTCAATAGGGGTGGGGGTAGGGGCTTCAAAAAAATCGGTGTCATATGTTGAAAAAAAAGCTGTTGACTACTTTTGGGTAGGTATAGGTATAACTGGAGCAGTTATTAGTGGCTTTATTAGCTCACAAAAAGGTCATCAAGTAGGTACCAGGTACATTTTAATGGGAGTATTCAAACATGATAAGGTTACATTCCTTCACCGTGGACAAAAAAATCACGATAGCCACGACGAAATACCAAACTGTACTATCCACGACGTAAGAAAAAAAGAACTAAAATTTGTTTTACTGGTAATAGAATCAATAATTTTTCAATTTTCAAAGTTGTGGTCATCAAATACTTACCATTTAAATATTTTCTTTTTTTCAAGAAAAAAAATGTCTCTTTTAAACGTGAGACTGATAAGCCACGGCGATGGATCTGGAAAATGGTAATCTATACAATTTTCACAGATTACCATTCGGAGAAGGGGTGACTGTATTTCCTTGATATCTAATTGTGAAATGGGCACAGCACTGCTATCACTAAAACAATACAGTGTAGCCATTTCACCGCAAAAAAAGTCGAATAGGAGAGACAGGAAAAAATAAACAAAAATTGGCCACGGCGATGGAGCAAAAACTGGTTACATCTTTTTATGACCTCGGTTTCAGGGTATAAGTATCATTCTGAAAATTTGTATTGGTTCTATCATTTACTCTGGATATCACACAATAATATAATTATACCCTTTTTTTCAGAAAAAGTGACAGTGTAATTAATTTTTGAAGATGAAGTTGAAAAATTGAAAGTGGTTACAAGCCACGACGATGGAATTTTTGGGGTTTGGGGGGACTTGACCCATAGTGGAGGGGGGTTGGGGGACATGAAACTATATGCACGTGATGCCCGAGGTGGTACATATCTACACAATGCCACCGAAAAAAAATTTCAATTGTAAATAGTATGTAAATCACCTGTTACATGATTTTTACTTTTTTTGAGAATTACCCTTTTTGAAAATCTCAATATTTGGGCACTTTTTACCTACATATTATACTTTATATAAAAGCACAAGTCGAAAACTGACATTTAAAAATCTTAAAAGATTAGACTGAAAACATCCTTTTATCTTCTTTTTTGCAACAAACAAACTTTTAAAAATAAGATTTCAGATCTCTTACACAGAAAAAATCTCAGCTCCAGAGATCTTCCTGAAGGCAAGAAATGGGCTCTCTAAGAGGGGGCATTTTCAAATGACTGCAATAGCATAGATCGACGTCGAATATCAAATACTTTTATCAGAGACTGTGCCATTTTTCCCGAAACAGGTTGAGTAGTGACAGGAGCGAAAAAACCACAATTTTTTCTGGAAATGATACTTTCTCTTTGAGGACCGCATCTCTCCTCCAGTGGTACTTTCGGGGCTCAAAAATTTTCCGAGTAACTTTCAACTCATAATGAAGGCTTCTGCTGAATTCAGTCAAAATCAACCAACTTTTTTTAAAGAGATCCATTATAATCCCTATAGATCTCTGATTATTGGGATGTTCCATTAAATAAGAAACTTACGGTGATTTTAAGTTACTGTCAAAAATTATTTTCGGTTCCACCTTTTTGTCTTTTGTTGCTTTATTTAGTTTTAAGAGTACTTGACTGCATTTCTCCCTCATCAATAATTTTTAGGAAATTAGGTCAAGTATAAAAGTTTTGGACTTTTTAATTTTAAACTGATGATGTTGATTACCTATTTCATTTCATTTTTTCAAAATCCTGAATCATGTCTAAATTTTTTGCAGAAATTTTATTCAATTTTTTTCAACCCTCTCCTCCTGACCCCACATTTTCCACACTTTGACTGAAATAAATCCTGTGCTAAATTGCAAAATGTTACTGAGATCATAAATTGCTAGGTACTTCTAATTTTTCGACAAGTAGGTAGGTATTGCATTTTTTCAACCCTTCTTTAAATGAATTAGTTTTTCTATTTTGAAAACATAGGTATCTTCTTTTAGTTGAGAAGTAATTGCTCTCAATTTTTCCCAATTTTTTAAAACATTTTAAAACTTTCAACACCTTGAATTTCGAAGCTTTCGTAGCTGTTAGGAGGAAAAAATTTCAGCTACAAATTTACTTCTTATCTCACGTTATCGTTTGTATACTGAATCACATTTCTCATGAAATCACTTTTTCAACTTTTACTTATTTCATTCGAATTTGACCAATATTTCAGAATCATTTTGTAAGTAATTTTAGTAATAAGTGGGCATAGGTATACCAACCCATTTTACATCAAAATTAGGAGAGAGGGGGGTTTAAATTCTCATAAAACGAATCAGACATTACCTATCCACGAAGCTTCGTCTTCTGTCACTCGTATATCGGAACCTGGAGATTTCAGCTGTGGCAATTGGAAAGCTACGAAGCCTCTGCAGGCAGCCACCATAATAAAAGCTGTGAAGGTCAGACATGCTATATACGCCTGAAAGAAAAAAAACATACGAGATGAAAATATTTAAAATTAGAAATAAACTTTCACGTGAATTTTTACGTAAACTCGACTGACTAAAAATACACAAATCGAAATTGGTTAAAAGTACAATGAAATGGCAGTTCAACTCTGTGCATAGTAACAAAGAGAGCGATGGTCAAAGTTCAATAATAATGTACTCATATACCTATAGACTATATAATAATGAGCATAATTACTCAGTAAGTATGCGATATTATTTTGTATGTAGACATTCGATATGTGTACAGAATATAATCTTGTGTATTTTGATTTATGTAACGATGCAACGTTCCGTTCCAACATATGTAAATGTAAAGTCTTGTGTAAAAGTTCATAATTATCGAGGATAAACAGTATAAACAAAATTTTGAAAAAAATCGTCATCATCATACGTGCATCTAATAGGTACTTATTCACGTGTTTTTCTCTTTTAATTTACTCTTCGTGCAAATTTATACAGACAGTTGAGGTCGTCGTGTAATTGTGCGTAAGAATGATGAGGAAGAGGCAGGCACATGGTACACTGCAAGATTTGTATTCATATTCTCATTCAATAAAAATAGTCGTTGATTGGAGATTGCAACCTTAAGGAAGTTGATGTAAGAAGTACAAAAGAGATTAATCTTCATACCTACTTCCATCACTCTGCTCAAAAATTTTGATACAATTATTTTTTCTTAAAATTGCCCAAAAATTTGAAGGTGAAAGGAGGGACAAACGTTTTTTCCCCTTTATGATGAACACGGATGTAGAGCAATTATTCCCCTTTTGGTTTTAATACGAGCATATAACTCGACCAGACTCCTTTATTTATGAAAATATTAGGTAGGTACCTTATCAAAATCGAGAGAAATAATCAATTACCCTTATCAGAGGCGTATATAATTACGATTAGTACTTATACTAGGTAGTTGAATTGATAACCCTGGCCATGTCGAGTACATCTCTTCTTACATCTTCACTCAACCGTTTGAATTTCTATTCAGGATGGGATTAGGAGGATAAAAAGCTAGGTATTCGTTGTCAAGGATGTATAAATTAGATTCAATGAACACTCACATATCGTTTGTTTTACCCACTACGTATATCTTATAGCTCATTCCGTCATCTCCTCCTCCCTCCCACAAATGCATTACTAGGTACACAAATTGAATTTTTTTCAGACTAATGTGGTGAACTCGTGTTCGTAAATTGATAATTTGTTTAGAGAAAGGTTAAAAAGCTCATAAATGAAGATTAATAGAGGGAAGAAGTTATCATTTCAAAAGGGAAACTCCGTATTCAGTAATCGTACGTATGTACGTATAATTACGAAATTAATATATTACGCGATAGAATCGGAAGAATTTTAATGTAGCCTTCGTTTATTGATGATGAATCTATTCGGATGAGAGGAATTCGCGTATTTTGTGGCCTTGTGTGTTGGTTTCTGGGCATCTGCTTAAAAAACAAGTATGACTTTGTGCTTGCAAGGTGGCAGGGGTCTGGATGCAATTTGCTTTGATGAGGAATGAGCTGGTTTCCAAAAAAAAAAAAAAATGCGATGAAATCGATATTCCACCAATCTGAGGTTCAAATGTAAGTAGACCACAATGGAAAAAATTTCTCAAAATTGAGGAGCCACAATTTTAAAATAAATATCACCTGTCAGCTATTTCACATTTTGTTGAAGAATTTTCCTTCGATGAAAATTGAAAATGGACTTTTCAACAATTGATAGGTAGGTAGGTACAGGTAGGTAGGTATCGTTTAAGCCATGGATGCCATATTCGTGCAATAAATTCGTATCCATAAAGAAAATACACAAACAAAACTCGTACACACAAAATAAAATTCCGACTTTAAAATTTGAAGAAAAAAAATGTAAAAAATGAAAATATACTAACTTCTTTGAAAATTTCAGAACTAAGAAACGTAGCCATTTACAATATGAAAAATTACACCACTTTTTCTATAAATGTGATAAATGCGACATGATGCTGTAAAAATCAATTTCAACGTGTTTCGGATGCATTAAGTATAGATAGGTACGTAAACATAGAACTTGTCCGAACGAAATATGTAATTAGACTGCGCTTTCTTATATTAAAAAAAAATCCTTATTCAGTCATTAATGAACGACGACTACTGAACGAAAAAGCTAAAGCAGCAATCTCGAGAGTTTAAATTGTTATATTATTTATCAATCGATTCGTCCGCGTAAAACTGATAAAAAAATTTGCACAGCTTGTAGATTAAGTACACTACACTCACGCAACGTGCACACGATTCGAAATTTTATCCACGAACGAGAGTATGCAGGGAGGGGGTAGAAGAGCGGAAGATTTGAAAAAAAAGTAATTTTTTCCAATCTGTGTAATCTCGAGTGCTTGCCTAGACGATTATTACGAAGAGAATTTTTTTTTCTGGTTCGATATACTCGAGAGGGAAAACGATTAGTCGAAATTTTTTTCAGTTACGTTGGCGGCGATTCGCGGTATCTTTTTTTTCAGTATACGCAGCGGGCAAAATTAGGGGTAATTTCATCGAGCATTAAACGATTCGAAAGAGCAATTATATAAGAGAAAAATGTCGTCGAGTTGAATAATACTATAAAGTGTACTTATCTGAGCTGTTTTAATTTGTACTAGACAACAATAAAGATTAGAATTATTGACAATTACGCTTTATACGCGACCATAAAGATTTTTTAAATTACTTGGTTTCGTCTTCGGCTACGATATGATAAAAGTTGCGAAAAATATCGTCTCACGTGCGCCATTAAAAATTTATCTGCTGTGGTGCGGCTTGACTGGCGATTTCTGGGGCCTTTTTCATCGCCCCTCGTGTAGCCGAATATTTTGCCAATTTTAATCGACTCGAAAGATTCCTATATATTCGATTGAGATGGTTATCATATCGCATCGCTGCAACGTTGAATCGAGATAAGGTTCGTGCAAAAGGTCACGAGATTGTCAAATGGCTTAATTTGTTTGCAAAAGTACCTTATCCACAAACCTATCGGAAATGTGAAGCATTTGTTTTGTTTCTAATATTATGGTTCTCTTTGATGAACCATTCGATTAGATAGTTGATGAGGTGTACTTTGTACTACATAGTATAGAGAAGGAGAAGAAAGGAGCGTGAGTGTAGAGTTTCGCGTTGTGAAAACAACAGCGCGTTGTTGTCGAGACATTGTCTTTAAATCCTGAAGAAAATGTCAAGATGTGCATACGGAATAAAAATACTAGTTTACTCCTACAGACGTCTCAGTTCTTATATTCTTAAACAGTCAAACTAGTGTAATTTTTCATCCTTAAATTCTTCGCTTTGTACGAGACGATCAAATCCGGATATCTCGATTGCCAGTCGAGCGTGCTACTAATAAAACATTGCTTATGTCTTATTACGTAAACGATAACATCTGAAATGTTCAATGAGGTTATTGCACTTTAAATCGCACATTTCATCGATTTTATGTCTTGATTTATGAAAATTATCGCGTAAAAAATTTTCTCGTAAAATTGGAATAATCATTATGAATGAAAAGCAAAAATGTAAATTTTGTAAAAAATAGTGATGAAAATAAACTTGCAAAAATGATCAGTATGTCATAGAGTGACAAAAAAGTACTTGATATCTGACACATCATCTATTATGTCCAATGTCAATTTATCAAATGTTCCATTGTCAAGGCAGCTTTTTTTCAACAGCTAAGCCAGTTTCTCAAGTTGGTAGGTAAACATTGGTTGATTGGTTCAGTTGTAAAATGTTCATCTCTCCCTTCCTTCCTCCCTCCAAATGACGCGTGGAACTTTTTTCTGAAGTTTTCAAGAATGCTAAGTTCAGGTTACTAATATCCTCTTAAGTTTTCAGAATTCGTGACGGTGCGCTCATTCTCACTAATTTAGTGGTACGACTAGGTTTGAATATCAGCATATTTTTCGGTTACGAACATTCAAAGTCTCCCAGTCTCTCAATTTTGAAAAATTAAAGCCCTGCAGATTTATGTGTGTAAAACGATAGATTTTAGATTTTTGAAAAAAGGTTGATAATATTTGATTCTAAATTTTATGGGAGGAATAAAAATCTTACTGAAGGCTGCATATTGGATAACTGCGGATATCTTTGGTTTGAAAAAATTGATTTTAATTGGAGGAAAATTAGATATTGGTAAGTACTGGAAAGCAGTCATTTTGAAAAATCTTTTTCATTTTTAGCACAAAGAAATCAGTATTATTTCAAGTTTTGTTTTGAGAAACAGTGATATTTAAATTTTCTTCAATTTTTCAAAGGGCTGAAAAATTTATTTGAGGTCTAAAAATTTTGGTGTGGAAATTCTGAATTGAGCAGTGGTCAAAAATTTAACTTTTTGATGCAAAAAAAATGATCAATTTGAAGTATTCCTTATTTCAAAACACGTCCTGCGATGCCAGTATGTGATACTATGATTGTGACTATATTAATCTCCTCCTTGGTCTATGCGTTAACTCCCATTTAAGCCAAACCCCAAAGTGACTGGAACAGTTCGAAGCTTCATGCACCAAACTGGAACTTTCTCTCGTCACTGCATAAGTAGCTGCGGTGAAGAAATACAAAGGAGAATTTGGTTTGTTATGCTTATGTATGCCCTCGCACAATAGGTGACCAAAGATGGTAATCTCAGGTACCTAACTGATCAATACTTGAGCCCTTTGTGCGTGTCATTGTTGTTATATGTGATTAATTGTTGTGATATATGTTTTTTACATCAAGCCCTTAAATTATTGTGATATATGTTACTATTTTAAAAGGTCTATCGCAAACACAGATTCCTTCTCATCATTGTTGTGGACATGTTTATAGTCTCTATTAATTTAGGACAGGGCTGTTCACTGATAAACATAAACGGTATTGGTACCCGTATTTTATGAAATTTTTTTTGGTATCTGGTATTGGTATTGGTTATAGACAGGGTTGTGCCGTAGAATACACCATGTAGAATACATGGGCATTCTACGCGTAAAATAGCGTGTGTAGAATAGCCTGAAAAAAATGTAGAATGCGTAGAATGCGTAGAATGCGTAGAATACGTGTAGAATAAACGTGCAGATTATTTTTATTTTTTCGAAATACTTACTTATCTTTTTTTCATTTTTTGCATCATTTAATTCAATGCTGGTATGTAAAAAAATGAAATGGTACCTAATAGTAACTACCTAATAAGGTTAAAAAAACAAATTTTCAGTTCGTACCTAAGTGTATTAATTTCTTTTCTCAAATTTTCAATCATAAATTAAAATTATAATTTATGTTAGAATCAATTTATATAATTAAAAAGAAGAAAACCCAAATTCATATTTAAAATTTAATTTCCTGAACAAAAAAGTCGAACTTTCATTTTTCAAAAGTGCATTTTTGGTAAATAAACAATTTTTTGGCTTTCAGATGGGTGATTTTGCTGCATTCTACGCATTCTACACGCATTCTACACATTCTACGCGTATTCTACACATTCTACGCATTTTACGCATTCTACATCAAATTTTACGTATTCTACACCAAAATGTAGAATAGGCTATTCTACGCGTAGATGCCCAACCCTGGTTATAGACAGTAAAGGGAAGACTTCGCACTCAAAGCGGGACTAAATCAAAACCAGTCGCGTTTCGGACGCCAGGTTTTGAAGAATTTGTAGAGGGCGCCGCGCATGTAACTTCGCGATTCTATAGCGATGCTCTTGAATCTACGTAGTTCGTACATTTCTTGCGCTGTGAATAATAGAGAGCGCTCGCGCATGCAACTTCGCGATTACGAAAACCTTGCGCACGGAAAATGTACATTTTTATAACTATAGTGCGAAGTCTTCCCTCTACTGTCTATAGTATTGGTATTGTACCAATATAATACCGAATTAGGCCAAAATTAAAGAAATTTTTCCAATTTTTTTTTTGTAAACTACACTTTTTTTATATAAACACCTCGATTTGGGAGTTTAAGGTTCATCATTATCACTTATTAAGTTTTTCAATATGAGTAATTCATGAGTTATTTTTTTAAAAATAATTTTATAATCAATCAAAAAATTCAAAATACCACAAAATACCAATACCAAAATACATACTTATATCATCAACAATTATTTTGGTATTGGTATTTTGGTATTAATACCGTTATAAAATCTTTATTGGTATTTTGTAAATCAGTACTTCGTCTGTCTAAAAATCGGTATTGGTAAAACGGTATTTGTAAATTTTTTCAAAACTTGCCAGTATTGCCGGTATTGGTATTTTGGTACTTATATTGGTGAACAGCCCTGATTTAGGATACAATTAGCATAACTTCATCTTACTAATTGTGTGTATTATTAAGGTGTATATTTGTAAATTTACCGCAAATATACGAGTGTAGATATAAAGATATAGTAGTTCTGAGTTCTTACTTCGTCTCAAACGCTTACAATTAAATAGACACTCTAACTAGTAAGTATATCAGTTGTGAATATTGTCGAACCTATAGGTACGTAGTAGTTCAAATAGGTGAGACTATTTTAATGTCGAGTTTAATCAGGTAGAATCCTGTAAGCTATCCAGGAAAACCAAAGGGAACGATATGTCTATTCTTTGTAAATATATTCTGACCTTAACCACCCCTCAAACTGATAATCATAATCAACCCCTATAGCATTCTATCCTTATTTACCTATTACAAAGACATTATAAGATTTAAGAAGCATAGGCGAAAGATAATTTTTCTAGAACTTTTCACTTTTTCTCAAATTTTGACGATTAGATAATGAAAAGTTCTTGAGTACCTATATTATGCTCACTTGAAAACCTAGCTTGTCGAAGTTTTTTTCCAAAATCAAAATAATGAATAGGCCTATGTAAGTAAGTATATTTTACATCCTCAAAAGTGCATTTTTCAAAAGAGTAATTTTAAGGGTGTTTATAATTGATGATTCAAGACCAACGAGGGATAATAATCCAAACTACAAGTAAAAGATTTTTTTTTTTGAATTGAACAGAGAAAAATGTAAAAACACATTCAATAATACATAAGGCCATACTGGTGCTGAATTTTCATTTTTTTTTTGATTTTTGACGAATTTTTGAAAATCCAAATTTGACTCACTTTTTATTAGGAAAATGAAATTCCTACAAAAAGAGGTAGGTACGAGTAAAAATCTGAAATTTTATTTGTAACCGGACTATTTTGACCTTGTCCATTGGTCGGTAAAGCAACTTTGGGTGAAGATGTCAAAATATTGAATTTTATTGATACCTATGAAAAAAGTGTATGATATGTAGAAGTGTATTTTTGAATTTTACAATTTTGGAAAGTTTTCAAATTTTCAAAAGCCCAACATCAAATTCAGTTCGCATGAACTCATCAACTAACTTTATTGCGACCTTTTCAATTCAAAAGTTCGCTGAAAAATTCAGTATGAATGACGACATTTTTCCTTTCTTCTTCCATCATGATCAAATTTTGATTTTTTTTTTGAAATGAAAAATAGGTACAATCAATTGAAAGCATACCATTATTCCTACTTGAGAAAAATCAAAAAATGAAATTCAGCTTTTTAAAAATTGACCCAGTTTTGTATTTTTGAATGCTTTTTAAATTTTTTTCTTTCGGTGCAATAATTTTGCTGTCAGTTGAAATGCCTTCCTATTAAGTACTTCTTGAGTAATTTTTTAGCATTACCAAAATAACGCGATATTATTTACCTATACCTAATTATGTCCATATTAGAATACCTCACTAAGCTCAAATGAATCCCAAATTAATCGATCGTTAGCTACGAAACTCGAAGTTCTTCGCCTAAATCACAGACATCATAATGAAGAAAACACCTTCTTTCAATTCAATACTACAAAGATGGCATTGTATGCACAATACAGTATGCAATGCGAGACTCTATGCCTACGCACACTTATTACGCACATGCTTTAATCTGCAGTACACCCAGCGGTTATAAATTTTGCAATGAGGAATGACTCGATTTTATTTACACATCCATATTTTCATTTCTTCACCTACTGTCAAGCATAATGTAGCTATAAGCTACCGATCGTTGGTTCAAGTTCAAGGCCAAATTAAATGTGTCCAGTTTTTTTCTCTCGCCGCGCTGCGCGAATTAAATTGCAATTTTTACAGATTGACGAATTTATGCGTCACTGAATATTATGTTAATGGATTAAATTTTCGACTATATCGAAGTTTTTTCTCCTCTGCTATTGCACGTGTTTCTCGATTTCTCGAGTCCACGTGTTTTGTGGGATGTTGAATGCACACGTTTTAGAAACGCAAATTGATGTTAATCGAATGAAAAGTTATTAAGGATTTTTTTTTTCTAAAATGAGTGGGGATTGTTTCAGCTGAATTGAACTTGTCAGATGCTTTAAATATGTAAAATGTGAGAATATCAGCCTACTTATCATTTTTATAAACGTAAATTTGGTACGATGTGAGCAAAATTTGCATAGGTACTACTCGTGAGATAGAATTCTTGTTCATTAACAAAATAAATAGCTCATTAGGGCAGGAGTGATTGGAAATAATAGGTTAAATTTTACTCAATTTTACTGGAATTGCATCAATTTTTAGTGTTTCAGTGATTTGATAGCAATTGTACAGGTTTTTGCAATACTATGCAATTTTTGCCAAATTCGGTCGGTAGGTACATTTCATTTCGATGGAATTCAGTTGATTCCATAGTAGGTAATTTTCAAAAATTGTTTTTATTGAGATTCTGCCCTTTTATACGGCGTCTCATCATCAGGTTTTAGTCATTTAAAAATATTTTCGTGTTGACAAAAATTTCAACATTTTTGACAAAATTTGGCTAATAAATTTGGTGATTTTTTAACAGTTTTTTGATAAATAAATTTTTCATCATCATAAATAATTTTTTCCACATTTTGCTCAAATTTATAAGTATTTTAGCTAAGTACCTTGAAATTTTTAGTTGTTTTTCAATGCAATTTTTGAAATATTGTGATGTTGCTTCGAGTGTTTAGTTATGATCCACCCAGTCTGAGGGGGTTTTTAATTCCAAGTTTTTAGTAATTTCTCTGCAATTCCTTTATTTTTAAAATGAACACGTGTTTATGTTACTCCTGCAATTTTTATTTTTTGCTATTGCACATGTGCATAATAAATTGCATTTTTTTCTGCCGAAGGATAATTAATAGTTTTTTTTTTCATCTTTAGCCAATAAAATCAAAATGACGTGATTTTGTAGAGGGAGAAAAAACAGCTTTTTCTGCTACTTAACTGGGAGAAAAAACATTTCTTATATTGCCCAACCTGACGCGAATATTCAGCTCGCGGATACTATAATTACATGGGTATTTCCGCGATCTCATGACATAATATTTAGCCAATCATAGCCCAGAAACGCGCGCATCCGCTGCCTCTGCTGCTTGGTCCAGACTCATTTTTACCCTAAGCTCATAGTTGCTAGTTTCACTGTACAGTCAGTATCCAATGTACTGCCGAACTGCCTGGTCAGCTCTCCTAGACTCTCCGAGGCTTGGGGAGCTACCAGTGTGGATTCGGGGGTCAGAATATTCATTCTACTAATTCTATTCGTTCTATAACGCCAGTGGATGAAACTAGCCAAGTACGTGGAGCTCAGGGGTCACTATTTACGGAAGTGCCTCTTATTTACGTGTCCAATTTAATTGGATAGGGAATCTTTTCACACTGACTTGTGATACTCCCTATAATTATTAGTTCTATAAAGTCAGAGATGGAAGAACTTCCGGAAGTGTACATCAAGCCAAAGCAATTTTTAATTAATTCCTAGCTTGATTGGAATTAATTATATTGTCTTCCCAACTCAACACAGTCCCAGGTATTTATCCTTTTTCTTTATTAATTTTTTATCCAAAAAATACCATCCGAGAATAGGCTACGAATTTGTAGTAATTCTCAACCTCCCTTTCCTTCTCCAATAATTACTCTCAAGAGATATCAACTTCATGTTGTTCTTTTCTCGTAATTTGAGATAATTAGATGTACTTGAAGAAGATCTGTGTTCTTATTTACGTATTTAATATTCGTTTCCCAACACTCAAATTCGTCCTATGATAATATTGGTTGTGCGGTCACTTGCCCAGAGGTGATAATAAGGAGTAAATTTCTAATTTACGAGTTTTTATTAGTTCTGGATCAAAACCCAACTCGTATTTAGGGTTGGACCCCCGTGAGGTTCTCGGTCTGAACCAATGGTACTCAGCGGGTCCTGTTCATGTAGAGAGATTCGTTACTTTCGTGAATCCTTTCCTAGAAGCTCAGGATCGAAGTAACCAGCACCTCAGATATGCATAATCTCCCCCTACATTTTGGCATCCCTGGTGGGGATCGAAGATATTTACTTAAATATTAATTCAAGATAAATTCCTATGGGTGTACCAGCCCATAGGTGTGGAAATAATCAGCATTATTGATTCTACTAGTTCTATTAATTCTATTAGTTCTCATTAATTCAAATTATTTCCTCATAGCAAGATATTTCTGTTAGGAAAATCTTAGCTCCAGTATGATGCAGTATTTTACCAAAAAACTGATTACTTCTCCTATTATTTGGGTGTTTGATTCGTTTGCGCAGACGAATCAGGATTACAGAGAAAGTTGCTGAGGGAATCAGAATTTTTCGTAATTATTACATCCATGTATTTTTGTTAACCCCGCCAATGGAAAAATTCCATAAGTCAGCGATTGATTCGAAAATTCATGCCAAACAACATCAAGATTTGCGAAAATATCTATTGATTCTATCACGAAGATTGAAGGTGAAAATTCATTAATTCTATGAATTCTATTGATTCTATTAATTCCATAAAAGTACCCACGGATGGAATATTAATTCACTTTCAACGAACGTTTATGGTGGTGAAATTTTCACGAGCTCGGATATACTACCCATCACCATAAATTTATCAACTCGCCATTCTATTAATTCGCAAATCTTTGCATTTACATACGTAATCACGCTTTTACTGCAGAAAAAACGAATATTTGTTCGTATTCCAGCCCCCTGTGGACCTTTTACACCCCCTGGGGCAGTTTACCCACAAATTATTTCGAAGTACATAGATAATAAGTACATCCGAACGTATTTTTTCGCCATGTAGCAGTTTAAAGTACCCATATTTCTCCGATTACGTATTATTTCTATTAAAATAAGAATTCATTCTATTCGTTCATATGTTAATTCAACCTCTGAGGTACGAGAGTATGTTTATGGCATTTATGAGCGAAAATAATTCGCAAAATTACGTCCAAAATGCGTAATTCATTACCAGCGAATCCCATTGGATGATTATTTCAACCGTTCATCCAATCACAACACTGGAAAGTACCAGAAATCGCGTATTTATTCGTTCGTTTATGGAAGAAATTATGACGGCAAAATGACGATTATTTGTTCTATTTATTTCCATGGAATGAAATTCGCCACTTTTTACACTCGTTATGGGATTTTCCACGAACCCAATCCGACCTTGAACAAGAATTCGACAGGTTTGAAAGTGTGACAATAGTAGCACTGGGTTTTTTCCCATTTTCATATTTTTTCTATTTATAAACACGTCCGATTAAAATACACGCGAACCTGACCAAAGCTGGCGCTTAAACAAGATAACGGAAGTATTTTTAACGTAATACAATAGCCGCGGGTATTTACACGATCCTTATCTCGTACACTCGACACATTCAACATCAATCGTTATCTCAATTGATTATTTCGTTGCTGAAAAATTACACAATAATCGGCAGCTGGGAAAATCCACAAATACCTATATCAAGATAAAAATACTAGTCCATTGTCTACCCTTCGCGATTACGCGAGCACCGGTAGATATTTGTTCTATATTTAGGTAGTTTTGCAGCTTCCTTATCAGCATCATTCAAATATTTTGCGAGTCCTATCGTTCACGGATGGATAGCAGGTACTTGATGCTGGTTAGCGCCGCTGATAGCATTGTTATCTTCTTTCGCGAAGTTTCTTACAAATTTATTCAGTACAGAAAGATCCAGAATTTATCAACGAGATAACATCGGCACGGTCAAGTATTTAAACGCCACCAGCAAAATATTGTGCAATAATCGCGATTATTCATCCCTACTCTCGGAATTACAATGACACACCCCCCCTCGCGGTATGATTAGTAGGTCGATACCCAAGCAGTAAGAGAACAGAAGCTTCATTATTCTATTGATTCTTGACCTGTTCACATCAAGCTGTCTACTGCTCTCTATTTGTTCTATTCATTCAAATATTGATTCAATTTCAAGACTTTGAAATTCTTCAACATTTTGGAACAAGTTTACTGGAACTCAAATACACCACAGTTCCCGAATATTAATTCGACCACAGTCATTTGCGTTATCATTCCGAACTTGGGGAAAATATTCCTACGAATATTATTGTTTTTCCAGAATTGGGATATTATTTCGATTATTAGCTACTAAACACGACGCGGCAAGTATTATTTTATTACTTCTACGTTACCAATCAGCGCCTTCGAACCTGGAAAGTAAATAAAACACTTCTATTGATGTGGATACTTCTCTGGACACATTTACGCTTACCTTGTCAGATTGTATTTTTTCTACTTGCTGTAATATTGGGAGTGCTGTATTTATCTGAACTCTTCGAGAAATTAATCAGCTCACTTTCCAGCTACGTAAGTATTCCTGAAACATTATACGACAACATCTGTTTAATTTTATTCATTCTAATAAAGATTCAATTAATTCTATATTTCATCGTACGTAATAACGGGAATAACTTCGACGATTAATTTATTCAATAAACTACACTACTCCAGCAACTTACGCAAGTACTAATTCGAAAAAATGAGCAACGGCGATCCAGAGCGTAATTCTAATGGAAAATCAAGGAAAACTTCAAATCGTCCGAAACCTCCAGCGCAGCCAACACGTCTGCCATGGACTCGCGCTACTGCTCGAAGAAATGCAGAACTCGGACATCCGACTCAAAGTTCTGAGCGAGGAGCAACGTCGAGATTTATCACCGAAACCCAGAGATTTTACGCTTCAAAAAAGAAGGCTACTCCTGAGCAGCAATCAGTGATTGCTAGTCCAATTATTTCTACTGAAGGCGGAAAGAAGAAAGTTCGATACACTCTTCCAGACGGAACTATACTCGAGCCCTCGACTTCCACTCCAAGAAGAACAGTGGAAACCCAGCCTACACATGTTAATTTGTCAACTGTTGTCGAAGACGACGACGATCCTGACGCTACTCAAAATGATTTTGAAGAACTTCAAGAAACTTATCATTGGATTGACATGTTTGGAGACGTTCCAGAAATAAATTTACAGGTCCCCCCTCCAGCAGTTATTCGAAGACTCCCTCAAGCTGATCCTGATGCTGAGGAAGAGATTGACAACGGTGAAGGAAGACCTAGAACTCGTAACGTCGCGGTAAACACTGATGCTGAGGCTGGGGCAAATAATAATGAAGAAAATGACGTCGATCAAGATGCTGGCCGAGTATATTGTTTCGATGATTTTGATCCTGAGGCACCTTATCCTGCTGTTGAGGTAGCTGAGTATGTACTTCCGGATGATGATCAAGCTGTATCTTTGGCTCACGCTCAAGGAATTATAGACTGGATCAAGAGAGAAAATACCGGATGGGCTGCTCGAACGTCTGCGGTTAAGGATCGCATCAAAGGTCTTGAAGTTGGAATTTCTACCACGAGAGGAGATCTCAAAGACGTGTATTTTACTTTTCAAGAACAACGCTCGTCAGATCATAAAAATCTAGAGAAATATTTGACTGAAGAATTGGGAAAAGCCTCGCGTAAATTTGGAATGTACAACAAAATGTTTGCTTCTTTAAAGAAGGATACAGTACGAATTGACAGAAAAACCGATATGATTCAAGATACAACAACTGAACTTACTTATTCTGTCGACGATTTATTCTATTACAATGTGCACGGTAAGTATCCGTCCAGAGATCCTGATATTTTACCAGAAAAGCCGCTGGATGGATTACGCTGTTTAATTGCTACAATTTGATTTACGACCTACGAAGAAGACACAAGAAATGGTTCGGAATGCAGGCTCCTGAACTTACGATCAATAGTGCAAATTGTTCAAATTTTATTACCGAAGAAAATGACCTCTCACTGCGCATTCGTTCTCATTTATTGGATTATATCAATCGTCTCAGTTTATTTCAGAAACGTGATCCAAAATGTGCAGATATTTTTCGTCGATTAAAAACATCAGATGAAGTTTTAGACGCGAGAGGAGTACAAATTAAAAATAACCTAGCTAAACGTTATTCAATTGAAGTGATTGATAACAAAGAAACATTAATTTTCAATTACCCAGATGAAAGCCGTGTTCCAGTGCTTCCAGACGAAATCTTCAAAGACATGATATTATTTCTTCATGAGACCTACGGCCACGTTGGTGCAAACAAGCTTGAAGCTATTTTCCGGCGCATGTACTACTCATCCAATGGGAAGCATTTTATTCGTTTTATCACCAGCGAGTGTTTGCACTGCAAAGCAAATAAAACTTACTCAGAAAAGAAACCACTCGAATTTGGATACACTAATTCATACGGACTTGCTGATGTGATATCCGTCGACATTCTTGGACCGATTTCAAATTACTCCAATCAACCAAAATATCTCTTGGTATCGAAAGATGTTTTGTCCGGAAAAGTCTGGTTATCACCACTTCAAGATATTCTCCAGCAAACTGTTGCCAACGCCATGGAAGCTGTAATTAAAGAAATTCATTCAAAAAAATACAAAATTCGTAAAATAATTACAGATAACGCTACACAATTTACCAACAAGATTTGGCGTAAATTATTGAAGAAATACAAGATAGCGATTGGACACTCAACAGCGCACAATCCTCAATCAAACTTGGTTGAGAGAACTATGCGCATTATTGGAGACCGTTTACGGATTAAAATGAATGTCAATGCAGATGGTGCGTATTCACACCATGGATGGAGTACTTACGTCAAGGAAATTGAAGAAGAAATTAATAATACACCGAACGATGTCAACATCCCTCCAGATGAAGTATGGCAAATTGCAGAATTTGAAACTGACCTTCCTACTGGAAGAGTAACATTCAATGCCAAATATCATTTACGCAAATTACTGGAGAAGAAAGAACGTCAAGATTTACCATCTATCACTAGCGAAGATTTAATGAACTCGAAACTTGACCTACTCAACAATGTTTACACTTCTGTTGATAACGTTGTTTGGGTATCAATCGACGGCGCTTGCGCTAACAACGGTTCAGATGACGCTATCGCTGGAATTGGCATCTGCTGGCATCCTGAAGGTAAACAAAATGTTTCCGAAAGAATCAACCACGAAGATTATACACCTACTAATAACTTAGCTGAGGCTATCGCTCTACTTACCGCAATGAAAATTGCTATTAAGCAAGGAATTACTCGATTACACGTAATTTCTGATTCCCGATATCTAACATCAGCTGTAAATGATACTTTTTCTAAATGGACTGATAACGACTGGAAAAACTCTGCAAAGAAGCCAGTTCATCATCAAGAAATATTTAAAGAAATCATCCAGCTGAAATCTCAATTTGATTTATTCGAACTTACTCATGTTTATGCGCGAGAGACTGATTTTGGCAACTTCACCGCTGATAGACTCGCTCGTAAAGCTGTATACACTACCGAATTTGACATCGCAGCAGCTGAGAAACTTACGAATCATCAAGCTCTTATCAGATATATCAAGGAGCAGCGTGAGCTAGATTTTCAATCCCGGGAGCAAAAACATAATAAGCGTTTTGGTGACCCGTGAATATTTAAACCTGGTGAACTTGTTATGATAACCAATCACAGGCTATCATCCGCAGACAAGGGAGCTTCAGCTAAACTTTTTCCAAAAAGGTTTGGGCCATATGTAGTGGTGGCTCACGCGGGAAAAAATTGTTACGAAGTTCAAAAAATTGCTGATAAGAGTGATAAGAGGCTCATCAACGTACGTCAAATTACGACCTACCTCAACCTACATCATCTCAAACAGCTACGCGAAGAACCAAAATTGCGCTCAAAATACGATGACCGCTCCTTACATAAAAGAATGAAGCAATTTGCTGAGCATCGAGATTTGCTGGAAAACTTTATTAAAGAGCTAGAAGCTCCACCAAAGAAGAAAACTCGTAAATTCAGCGAAATGAACGATGAAGAAAAATTGGATCAATTTACTCAGATTCGCAAGCGGTTTCGTAAGAAAAATAATGATTATGATTCCAAACAATTTGATGCTATTTTATCTCAGGTAGTTCCAGATGAAAAATCTCGTGAAAATATTCAACAGCAGGCTAATTTGCGATATAACATGCGCAAGCGCGAAAATATCAATTACGATGAAGGTACTGACGCACCTGAAGACGGGCCGCGGACAGGTAGAATGCGTTTTAAACACGTTAATTCTTTGATTCTGAACCTGCTCGACCATGAGCAGCGAATGAAATTCGTCGAATTGTTATCCGAGCTTCCTGATTGGTCGCAAATGCCCCGCGACCCCCTCAGCCCTACCTGTTGATTATTTTTCTACCTACCTCGCAAGTTTCATTTCAAAAGCTGTTCATTATATTTTTCAACCGACTTCAGCTAACATCTCTTGCTCACAAATGTCCCAATACAAATAAATATTGATTCTACCACTATTTATTCTATTCATTCTATGGATTCGTACGAAATTACTCATTGCTGCAGAACTGTGTAAATATCATTTCATCTAAGAAGAAAAATTTTAATTTATTCTATTATTTCTATTTTTTCTATTATTTCTATTTCTGGAAAAATGTACCCATTGGACAACTGTTATCCGCTTCGTTACGTAAATAAAGCCGAAAATATCATCAGAATTCGTCGCTTTGATGGCAGCTACCAAGATGTTTTTCTCCCAATTACATGGGATAATTTAGAAGACAAATTGGTCAGCGAAAATTGCGATTACGGTCCAATCATGCCGCCAGATTATCAAGACCATTACACTTACGCTCAGCAGCATTTCTACATAAGCCGCTACATTTCATTAAGCAGGTACGACGGTATGCACATTATGCATTGTTTCATCAACGGCTGGTGGCTGATTGGCGACGGCATCGCGCATGCAATTGCAAGATATGCTGTCAAAGAAGAAAAAAGAGTTATAAAGATGTGGGATAATTCAAAGGTGTCCGGTACGAATATTTCAGCGAAGCGTTTGATGCATAATATCAAGCATCATAAAATCCTAGTTCCAAAAAGAATCATCCTATCTATAGGCTGCCATGATATACTGAAAGAAACGTTCAATAAGTGTTGCTATAACACAAAGGAGCTGATTGCTTTTCTATTAGATCAAGGCGTCGAAGACATTTTAATTCTACCTAATATTAATTCAAATATGCTACCAGATCATTCGCTCCGGGGAAAATTTCGAAAATGGCTTCGCACCGATTTAATCGAAATGGACCCACAGATTTTGAAATATGCAACCAGCCTTGAAGAAATTTCAGATAGAGCGGATCCTTTCTACAAAGATGGAGCTGGAAATTATTATTCAAACCCGCTGATCTACGCTGAAATGGCGTACCGTATCGTAAAATTCACTCAATCTTTAGAAGAAGCTAACCAACTATGAATTCGACCGATATTTGCGTAATTTCCGGTTGATTGATATTTGTTCAATTTATTCATCATGTACATATCGCGTATTTTTTCCAGGCGAAGAAATGTAATTTTATTTTCATCTCATTAATCGTGTATTATTTCTATTTTAATCTATCAAATAAAATCATCAAAAATACGACCTTGTAAATATTTCTTCTATTTTTATCCACGAACCGAGCTACGCCTAACCATCATCGACAAGCAAATCTTTGCTTAGTATATGAAAATAGACAGTCGCAGACCGATATTATACGTACAGAGGGAAGGGGGTTGCGATAAGAACCAAGCTTCGATTAACAATGATCCTTATCGGTTCCTAGAAAAACCCAGCAATAGCAGCGACAGCCTAAGCCTACGCATCAAACCTACCATTTCATCATTCGACTTTTGCTTCTCTTTGTGTTTAGTGCGTACATCTCTAACGTGGTGAAATTTTTTCTATTCTTTCAAAGTTTAATTTCGTTCTTATTATTTCTATAATCGGTAAGGTTTACGCAGTGCTGTACTTTATTTTTTCATATTTGTTCGATCGTTTAAACTAGTTTGAAAATTCCAGCCATTCGTTTACGATCTCATGGTGGTCAATGTAAATAATACGACATATTGATTGGAGAAATATTAGTTCTATTGAATCGTAAGTACAAGTGTTGATTTCATCATTATTAATTTGCTTGGTTTCATATAAGTTACCGATTCTGCTGTAAAACACACGTACATCGATACCTATCATCAAACCACGTGGTTTAGGCTACAAACACAGCCATCTTTTCAATCATTGATTCACATCGAAGAACGATATCACGTGTTAATTTATTCTATTGATTCTATTTGAGGGCTAAATATAAAGCCTGATTCAAAATTGGAAAAAATCAAACAAAATTCAACTTCTAATTCGATTCTGTACGTGTGTTTTAAATAACTAGCCTAAGTACATTGCTGTTTTAATCGTCAGTTTATTAATTCAATTATTTCATCCCAGATTTTCGTTGATTGGTAAACTGAATTATTTCAAGTGTTTCGTCGAAGATTTCTGTTATTTGAAGAACTGTATTGTTTCAAGATATGATCCAGCTTCGCTTTGCTACTGGTATGCTATATTGATTCTATTCTTTCGAAGATTCAAAACAACTATTGATTCTATTTGTTCTATTCTGTTTCACCAGCTATATTGCGACGATTCGTACGTTTAGTTTAAAGAAAATATTGTTTCGTTTGACGATTATTGAACCGGAATTTGCGAAAAGGTGAATTGACCAGCAACTTATTCACATTGTTTCTATTTTCGCTCGTGAAACTTGTACTTACGCATTACTATTTCTCCAGCTTATTCGTTCTGCTGTGTCGCTAATTATTTGGCTGAAGTTTGTTCGTTTGTTCGCTACGATTCGCGTAAAAAAGGTATTGATTATTTCCATTTATTCTATTAATTCTATTATTTCTATTTCGACATGAATATTCACAAATTTATCACATGGAACGGTAACCAGTACTCTTTTAAGAAGCCAGAAACTTCATCTTTTTTAAGACAGCGCGAATTTGATCGAGCCAGATTTAAAGAAGGGCTATGGGAAAATACTTTTGATTCGCTGTGTAATACTTTCTATATGGATGATATACGTGTATACGAACCTAACTTTTCTCGATTAGATTTTCCAACGGATTTTATCCAATCTATAAGCATCGAAGATTCCAGCGATAACTCATCTGACACTGATTCTTTTCTGTCCTCTAGGCCAATGGAAAGATATCGTGTTCCGGTATGCCAGTACTGCGGGGAGGAGTTCGAGGCAGGACAAGAAACTGTCCGGAACGAGACCTGTCCGCATACTTACCATCGCGAATGCGTGAAAAGCTTAACTGAGCAGCGTACCCCCGCCGGCAATTTCCGATATCTCCCAGCAAAATGT
This sequence comes from Planococcus citri, assembly GCF_950023065.1. NCBI lineage: Eukaryota > Metazoa > Arthropoda > Insecta > Hemiptera > Pseudococcidae > Planococcus > Planococcus citri. Next base: position 32,749,901 of record NC_088678.1, on the reverse strand, counting down.
CAACATAGGAGCTGCGGCGCCGTGCTAATTCGACAACACTATCACAGTGTAATTTTCCGTTATGATACGCCTGACAATATTTGCACAAACTCCGGTCACCGCAGCAGAATCGCAAATCTCAGCGACACCGTTGATTTCCAGCGCGAGCGCATAAATGCGCTGAACGATTCTTTACGTGACGCCGTAGCGCAAAATGAGATTATGACCGGAAGAATCGCAGATCTCGAACGCGAAATCTCCAGACTTAGGCGACCAGCGCAAGATTACCAAGGTAATTATATTGATTACAGCCCAATTCAATATACAAATAGCTGGAGCCGTTTCATTATCGATACTCGTTTTATAATCCCAGATTTCGAGGATGACCTCAACCATTGAGACAACGACGACGATGACGATATCGCTGGTGCACAGCAACAAATGGTGAATCACGTTAATCAGGCTGCTGGAAATGAAAATGTTCATGCCGCCGAAAATCAAGATGATCGGGCTCCAGATAATTACGCAAATAACGATAACGCAGCCAACGATTGCCAAGACGTCGATGAGCGCAACGACCTTAATGAACCGATTGATCGAGCATTTGCTGAAGGATTTGTTCAAACGAATGGTAATTCAATTAATTCTAATACAAATATACGCATCTCAATTTCTGAAATTATTTTACCTGAACGTGATTTTGATCAATTATTTCTAATTAATTCTATTTATTCTCCAGAAGAACGTGAGATGCAACGCCGTATGGACCAAGAGCGAGATGCTCAAGATGGTGTGATTCCAGAGCCGGTTCCAGCTTCGGTCAATGCTCCAGCTCCATCCGCTCCTAATCTCGACAATGTAAACCTCGAGGAGTCTCACCCATCGAATTCTGGACCAGTTTTAGTAGCGCCAGAGCTGGGAGAAGTAGGAAACGTTGCCGGACCGTCGCGATTTCGCGAGCCTTTCCGGCCTAGTACACGTAATGTTTTCTCTTCATTTTACAACTCCAGTAACGTCTTAGTAAACCACGTCATGCGGAATGCGACCGAACAACGCAACGACCATCAGCCGCGTAACCAGCCGCTGCTTGATGATGAGGATGCTCCGTATGAAGACTTCAGAACAAGACGTGAAATACGAGTCTACGATGGTGGCGTCCAGAGCGCTGTATTTCCGCATCGTCGTGGAAATATTATGGCTATTTTGAACCAGTCCGGCTATACTTTCAACCCGCAAATCCAGCGCGAGCTACGTCACGAGTATACTTTGCATAGTCAGCAAATGTATTCCTCAGTTTACACAAGCTGGTCACCGGACGACCGCCGTCCGACCACCCACATTTTCCTGAACGGATGGTGGGTGATTGGCGACGGTCTCGCCCACGGTGTTGCGAGAGAACCGCTGAGACGAGATCCAACGTTAAAAAGTCGCTGGGACCGTAGCCGCTTCGCAGGAAGTTTTCTTTCGGCCAAACGTCTTCGCCATAATATCCAACAACACGCTCGTAACGTACCTAGATTCTGCGTAGTTGCCATGGGAGGACACGATCTGACGCTCGAGTCCGAGCATACTGCCAGAATAAACACATCGGCGTTAATTCAATTTTTGCTGGACCAACACGTAGAGCGAATTCTCATCCTTCCGATAATCATCGCTGATCGACGACCAGATGCGGAAATAAGAAGATCGTACCGCGATTGGCAGCGAGGAATCCTGCCTCAATTAGACCGGTCTTGGGTCACCTATTTGCAATTTTTGGAAGAAACAGTAGATCGCGTCCAGCCTTACCATGCCGACCTCGCCGGTATCATATACGCCCACCCTTTTGTTCATTTTGATATTATTTACCGTTTGGCTCATATGTTGCGTTATTTCGATTAATTCTATACCCGGTATTTGCGTAAATCTTTCGTTTTCTATTTTTTCGTTGTTTGAATTTGTGAATTTTGTTATTTTTTCTATCTTTTCTATTTCTAAGTTTGGAATGAAGACATGGCGGTTCGGCTGAGCATTCGATATTACCTCCACGTTAAAGCCTGTTATTTTCGATACCCTCTTTACTCTTTTTACATGTCTTCGTGTATTATTTCTATTAATTTGGATTTTTAGTCGCATTTTTCTTTCTAACAGGTATTTACGAAATTACCAGTTTATATTAGTTCTATTAATTCTAAGTTCGTTATTTTTTGAGTTTTGAATTATCTATTCGAATATTATTTCTACTTATTCTATGTTATATTGATTCTATTATTATTGCAATTTGAATAGCTGTGAGTTATGTTCCTTTCGTTGTGCCGAAGATAAAAATAAATAAGAAGATGGCATGAATATGATTATTTTATTTTTTCTATTATTTCTAAAACTACAGCTTCAATTAATTTAAAAATTGCAGTAAAAGGAAATTAGTATCCCCACCAGCTATTCATACCATCGTATCATTTCAAAGAAATTTCTACTTGAATTTTTAACCTGTAAATAATTATCATTCAATATATTCAAGAAAATGGTGGTACTATGATATGTCGTTTGAGTAATAATACTGGGAATGACTACTATTTATTCTATTAGCCGTTTTATACACATAGATTCCTAATTTCATTTCTACAAGGAAGTTTTTATTATTATTTCATATTATTTCTTCGTGAACGCGTAAATATTATATTTCAACTTCATTTTAACATCATATATCGTTGATATCATTAATTAATGGCACGGAGATTGTTCATTTTGCTTTGAAAATGTCCACGAGTTCACTTTACCTATCCTGACAGAGTTTAACTTGTACTATTTGGAAGAAAGGTGGAATTTGCTAAAAATGTTCGTTGAGAAGAAAATTCATAAATACACGATATTGATTCTATTGATTCTATTTATTCAAGGATAAAAATAGCATACAGACAGAAATTATCAACAAATATATCTTCTAAAATGCAATTATTCTAACAATGCTGTCTACAATAGATAAGGTATTAAATATAGAATTTGCCAGACATCTAGCGATAATCTACAGCTATCGCAGATAGCTTTCTACTCCCTTTACCCAACATTTAACAAGATATTTGCGAGATAATCCCTTCCACCAGCAGCCTTTTAGGCCATTTTTTCACCAGGAATTTACGCAAGTACTGATTCTGTCTTCATAAGTAATCTGTTCTTCGTAAGGATCGTATGTCTCCGTTCAGTTCGTTCGCTAATCAAGCCGTTTATTTATTCGAGTTTCCGGTCATTCATTTTATAATTACAATTATTAATTCTAATTAATTTGCCAGTGCTATGGCCAACGCGGAAATTGATCATACTTGTGAGCTCTCGATAGCTGTCTGCCCTTTCTGTGACGGTTCGCTCGCTGTTCCTCCGTCCGGTGCCACTGGACCTGCGGTATTAATCACTGGTAAGGAGTGTAACCATTTGGTGCACTTGAAGTGCTTTATGATTAAAACAAAAACTCTTAAAGAGCGAAAAATACCTTGTCCGTTCAAAAAGTGCGTCGCGAATATTAATATCAAAGCGCTACGTGAGATCGTCGTTCAAAAATCACCAATCGCCGAAAGCATTCGCCTCATCATCAATAACGCTACCAGAGCTCAGCTCACTGAGATGAATATCGCGATGAATAATCAGCACGAACGTAATTCCCAGCTAGCTTCCGAACTTCGACAGCTTCTACGACAAAATGCAGCATTAACCGAAGAAATTCGAGAGAAAGATAAGCTGATCAAAACGTTACAAACCTCCGCTCCAGCGTCGATGCCAGCGATCGCCATTCCTGAGATAAATCTGTCCGAATCGAGCTCCGATGATGAAAAAGCTGCTGTTCCAGCCAAAATCGATTCGCCGCTGCCATCTGATTCCGGTACGTCTGCTAAACCTACGATTACAGTTGAAAAATTACGTGCAGCATTAGAAAGCTTTGTCGCCGAAAATTCCGACCCTCAGCCCTCAACATCTGGATATGTACCTCCACGTCAATGCGATCAATACTCGATTTCTTCAGCTTCATCGACCACATCAGATATCAACTTCGAAGAAGTCTTTCATCCAGTACTCCAGCCATCGGCTCCAGCACACGTACACGAAGCAGCGCCTGTTCCAGCTCCAATTATACCTGTAAACAGAGAGAATGCACGATTAAAAATCAACAGAATTGATATAAGACCGCAACATATGGTGTATTTTCGAAGCTGCGCATTCCTCAAAATGGTATTGTGACAACAGCCACATTTCACTCTTTAGTAGCGGAACTGCCTTTCTATTTAGATAGACAAATTCCGCGCGATATGGCAAATTACTGTAATGAGCCACAATTTTACTTCTATTTAGTGGCTGGAAAACTCAAGCATTCAGATCGACGGCCCGAACCTGTTTATTTTCTACAAAGTCATTGGTTAATTGGCGATGGATATTAATGGCATAGTCGACGATGCTGTAGCAGGAAACATTGACCTTATCAATCAGCTGCCTAACAATTTATTCATCAATCGTTCAATCTCAATTAAAGATTTACAATCGAACTTGCGCAAATTTGTCGTTGTGCTGCCGAAGTATATCATACTATCAATTGGACATCGCGACATTGCCGACAAACGTAAGCTGGATGATATTACTGAGGATGCGAAGCAGCTGATATGTTTTATTAAGAATACACACGTATCAAAAATCATACTTTTACCACCTATACTTACTAAAGAGAATGATCAGCTTTGCAAAGATTTTCGCGCTTGGCTCCGATACAAGGCTGTATTATTCAGTAATACACGACGAATCATCTACCTTCATGAAATTGAAACAATAATCGATAGACAGGATCCAACCGAGAACGATCTTCCAGTACTACCGCAGAGTTTCCATCTCGAAATCTTGCTGGGATTAATTCCATTTCTAGCTGATAAGCGACTACGAAAACCATACCTCAAGCGACTGAATTCTCCGAGCTTTAGAGGAGCTGAAAAAAGAAGTTAATGATTTGTATTAATTACCATGTGTTACTAATTCTATCGATATTTTCGCAATTATCATTTTTTCTAAAATAGATAAATACAGTTCGGTGATTGATAACGCTGGTTACGTCATAAAAAATAGTTCAATTTTCAAGCCAATCAAAAGCTAGTATTATTTTTTCAATTTTTTCTTTTTATTTTTTCTCGGTGACGAGAGTTATTTTTTTTGTTCATTATTTCGAAGAGTATGTAAATTATTTCTATTTTCTAGTCATTTGTTCATTTACAACGAGTACAACCTTTTAGTTGAAACCTGATTTATTATTTCTATTTATTCTATTATTTCTATTAATTTTGCAGAAATGGCTGATTTACAAGAAAATATTTATTCATATTTATTCTATGCCGCAAATGAGCAAATCAACATTTGGTACCAAAATTCTATTTTAGCGCTATGGAATGCCAGTATTATCCATTCTAGCTGCGAAAATTCAGAAAAATTAACTCTAACTAACTTTGACTTGGGAATCTACGATATCAATTCTAATAAATTTACTCACACACCTCGATATAGTAATTACAAATACGCCTGTGATGGAATTAATTTAATCAATTTTTCAGATATTAATTCCCATTCGTTCAAAATTAATTCTAATAAACTGGTAGTTACGCAAGATACTCGAATTCTCAGCGATTATGATTTGTTCTTTGCGTGCAAAAATATTAATCTTCAACATTTATTAATTCCTCAGTTCAAATTAGTTCAAGGCGTTCCAGGCTGCGGGAAAACTACCTACATTTTAGATAATACCCGAAGCATTGATGATTTGGTTTTATTCCCAACGAAAGACAGTGCAGAAAATTTTCGCAGGCGTTATAATGAGAAAAATGGATTTTCAATTGATGAAGTTATTCTACGACGAAATTACCGAACTATTGATTCTTATTTGATGAGCCAAAATACATCTCACTACTCCCGAATATTTGTTGATGAAGCTTTCTTAATTCACTTTGGCCAAATTATATTTGCAGTAGAGAAAGCTCGAGCTTCAGAAGTAATTTTAGTAGGAGACAGACATCAAATACAGTATATTAATCGTTCGCCATTACCATCAATCCATTTTTCCTGCATTCCTGAGTATTTAATTGCGGAAATAGAATTTTTGAACATTTCATTTCGATGTAGTCTTACCACCACAGCATTATTATCAGAATTTTATCAACATGGAATGCTGTCTACTTCACAAGTATTTTCCGAAATGAACCTGTATACCTTGAAAAATGTCAATAATCTACCTCATTCTATTGATTCTCATTACCTAGTATTTACGCAAAACGAAAAGCAAATACTAGCCAGCAAAGGATTTCCTGTAAACACCATACACGAGTACCAGGGAAAACAAGCCGAAAATATTATATTGGTTCGATTAATTCATCACCAAAATTCAATTTATGATAGCCTACCACATATCATAGTGGCTTTCAGTCGACATACCAAGAAGCTAGATTATTACACAGTAAATAATTTAGACCTACCTTCTTCGCTGATTCTGCATTCACGTAAGTTGACTCTGCACGATTTCAAGGCGGTACGTATTCTTCCCATTGGTACTCCTAAATAAAAAAATAAAAAAAAAAAAAATAATAAATAATGAATTTTTTTTTACAATTTTGTTCTCATACATGGAAATGAATTTTTTACATACATTTGAATATTTCCAGTTCATATTTTTCCATTGTATTTTCAACTTTCAATTTTTATTTACGAAAATACCTGATATTCTTTTTCATTTTTTCATACTGTAAATATTGTTGTTATTTTTTATTCTCTACTTTAGCTACTTTTGCATTTTTCACTTACTGTATTTTGTAACTTTTTATGCATTTTTCTACTTTGTATTTTTTACTCTTGAGTTTAATTTTCCATGTACCTTTCTTCTACCTTTATCCCTGGAATATCTTGGTTGAGTTGTAGGAATTATTAATTCTATTACTTCCGGTACACACTTCACAAGCACGTAAATATGCTACATAATTCGGGGCAGTGGGCGCGGATGATCATCATTGATTCTATTGATTCTATTGATTAGCTGATAGGTTGGGCACGCAGACTACGATGCCGAACATGCAGATTATTGATTCTATTGATTCTATTTCTCCCGCTTCTTTTTGATTTACGTACCATATTTCTCCCTTGTTCATCTGTCACCTAAATCGGGGCATTTGTAGAGGGAGAAAAAACAGCTTTTTCTGCTACTTAACTGGGAGAAAAAACATTTCTTATATTGCCCAACCTGACGCGAATATTCAGCTCGCGGATACTATAATTACATGGGTATTTCCGCGATCTCATGACATAATATTTAGCCAATCATAGCCCAGAAACGCGCGCATCCGCTGCCTCTGCTGCTTGGTCCAGACTCATTTTTACCCTAAGCTCATAGTTGCTAGTTTCACTGTACAGTCAGTATCCAATGTACTGCCGAACTGCCTGGTCAGCTCTCCTAGACTCTCCGAGGCTTGGGGAGCTACCAGTGTGGATTCAGGGGTCAGAATATTCATTCTACTAATTCTATTCGTTCTATAACGCCAGTGGATGAAACTAGCCAAGTACGTGGAGCTCAGGGGTCACTATTTACGGAAGTGCCTCTTATTTACGTGTCCAATTTAATTGGATAGGGAATCTTTTCACACTGACTTGTGATACTCCCTATAATTATTAGTTCTATAAAGTCAGAGATGGAAGAACTTCCGGAAGTGTACATCAAGCCAAAGCAATTTTTAATTAATTCCTAGCTTGATTGGAATTAATTATATTGTCTTCCCAACTCAACACAGTCCCAGGTATTTATCCTTTTTCTTTATTAATTTTTTATCCAAAAAATACCATCCGAGAATAGGCTACGAATTTGTAGTAATTCTCAACCTCCCTTTCCTTCTCCAATAATTACTCTCAAGAGATATCAACTTCATGTTGTTCTTTTCTCGTAATTTGAGATAATTAGATGTACTTGAAGAAGATCTGTGTTCTTATTTACGTATTTAATATTCGTTTCCCAACACTCAAATTCGTCCTATGATAATATTGGTTGTGCGGTCACTTGCCCAGAGGTGATAATAAGGAGTAAATTTCTAATTTACGAGTTTTTATTAGTTCTGGATCAAAACCCAACTCGTATTTAGGGTTGGACCCCCGTGAGGTTCTCGGTCTGAACCAATGGTACTCAGAGGGTCCTGTTCATGTAGAGAGATTCGTTACTTTCGTGAATCCTTTCCTAGAAGCTCAGGATCGAAGTAACCAGCACCTCAGATATGCATAATCTCCCCCTACAATTTGTTGAAAAAATAACGAGATAGCAAGTAGTGACGCTTTGAAATTTCATGGAGTGGCACTTTAATAAAATTAGGTCGACAAGACTTACTTCGCTGACTCTATGTAATATAGGTAACTGGTTTGATCAAGCTAAGTTTTAATTTCATTCAAAAATGGTCTCAATCAAAATGCACGCCCAGTCCATGATCATTGATCACCTGTATTAATTTATTCACTTTGATTGAGATTGTTTTTGCAGCCTATTTAAAGGTACATAAATGGTATCCATGTGCATGAATTCTTTTCCAGATCTATGTATGTTGCAAAATATAAGTAGTTTCATTAAACTCTATATCGTACTTATTTTGAAAATAAATCTGAGCTATGATTCAGACGATTATTTTAAATCACTTATTTGATCCAATGAAAGATTGGTAATACTTGGACGTCTACATAGATAATAATAAAATACCCTTCCTCACTTTCTTTGTAATCACCAAAATAGCATAATATTTATCACGTAACTTATTACTCACCTGCTTATGTTCGTCTATACATTTAATACTCCAAAACGAGTTGATAATTAAATGGCCAGCATTACCGATGAATTTAAATAACTGCATTATGATGAGAATATGTATCTACGTTTATACTTATGTTTAAGTTGAGATAAACGAAACCGGCGTCGAGCACGTGCGAAGATGAAACAATTTAGAGAAAAATTGATTATTCGCAAGATGCGTTATATTACACTCACGACGTACACTTCTAGCTTACGATTCAAGGTTTTATAGTCTTTCTTCTGAATGTACAGCCTAAGACATTTTTTTTCCTCACTCCCGACGACGTGCAGAAAAGTTTGTAGAATTTGACGCACCGCTGACACATGGTGGAAAAAAATAAAGCTGGCGTGAAATTATGAATTTCCTATGATAAACATCGCATATAATACCGAAGGACGTATGTACGTATTAATATCGCAATACGAACCCCTCGATGGAAAAAAAAGAACAAACAAACAATTAGGTACTTCGAATCGTTTATTTTACAATTAAACAAAGTTTGGACTCAAATTGGTCAAAATTGAAGAAAAAAACATGATTTGATATTCTCATCATCTTAACTTTGGCGTATTGATAAATACTCCGAATTTGAAACAATTTTTTGTTTTTCAAAAATACCATCTCCTGATTTTAAACAGAAGACCCCTCTCCCTACCAAAAAAAGATTTTGGGTTTTTGCATTTGCCCCTGGGTAATGTAGTAAACAATCTTCAAAAAAATAGAAAAAAATTGTAAAAAATGTTTGTGGAAGTTTTCCTCGTGTTAAAATGATTTAAGATAAAAAATAGGTAATTGCATCAAATAGGTAATTAGAATGCTATTAAAAACCGTGAATATTCCTACATATCATAAAGCAATTGTTGTGTTGTTATGAATTTAAAAAAATTTTAAAAGTGACAAATTTACTTAGTGTTGGTATCTAGGTGATAGTTACATATGTATCAGATTGAAAAAATTGTCTCAAAAAGGTGATAATATTTTTTCCTGCGGTTTTGATCATTATTAAGTACTTACTTAATAATTTTTATTTATGCATCAACAAAAGTACGTACATTTTTTGCCAATGCTGTCTCTCAGAAGAATGTTTTCAATAATTTGGACTCTGAGAAGGTTTGACTCATTCGTGCTGATTATCATTTTGATCTTTTTTGCTACCATTTTTTCAAAACTAAAATCCAAAAATCTGCTTAGGTCGAAAAAATGATAGAAACTTATAAATTTCAAATTTTTAGTTTGATAAGTTCGTATGTAAACAAGGATTTTTTTATTTTTCATTTTTATTGCCCCTCAAAAAAATTATTATTTACGAGAGAAAATCTTGGATTTGAACCATTGGAAGTGGATTTTAATAATGTGTACCTGAGTTGGTCAAAAAGCTTTAAAAAAGGTTGATTTGGCCTACTTTCAGCTGTATTCCTCAATTTGATCGAATTCTGATTTCTCATCACTTCTCATGGAAAATAGATGGAAGGTCCAAAAATTTACCAAAAATCAAAAAATAAAATTCAATGTCTAAGTATTTTAATTTTTGATAGTACTGTCTTCTGGAAATCTAAAGCGTTATCAAGCACGACTTCCTTTACGTTGTATTTTAAATTTTTGTTAGCTGAGATAGGTTTCGTAGAAACTGAAACGACAACTTTTTGTTGATAATATAAGTGCTATCATTTTAGCGAAAACATACCTATAGAAGAATTATCATACACACAGTCACCAATCACCATCTTGTGAAGTAATATATGTATTAATATTGGAGTGGTGACTCTTTGCTAATATCCGAGAAAGATTCCATCGAAAACTGTGTGCAGGGTTGGGAAGTAGACATTAGACAAATATTTCGTCATTCTGAAATGAAAAAATAAAAATGACGAAGCACGCTAAAAGAGCATAATATTTTACATTGTTGAAAAAAATTGAGAATCCAAGCCTATTCTTTGATTTAAAAAAAACTTATTTTGAGTTGAAAAATCTAGAAAGATTCGACTGTGGGAAATTTTTACTTTTCAGGTCGTTCTATTATTTTTTTCCTCGTTAATCCTACAAATGTGAAAATTGTTGTATTTTGTATGCTTCCGAATGTATTTTTGGAAAGAAAATAAATCCAGAAGGAATTTACAACAAAACATGAATAAACTTACTTTTCAGTTGAATGATCATTCTAAAGATGAAATTGGTACCTACAGATTGAGATTTAAAAGTAGAGAGTGGAAGGTAGATACCTCAAGTATTGAATTTGTTTACATGAAAAATAATGTACAATACCTATTTTAATTTAGATAATTCAGTGTTATTACTCACTCTCTATTTTTTGAAAAATGGAGAATTTTTTCTGGAAAAAGTTCCTTTAAGAATTCCATTAGGTATAATCGTTTATTTTTGCATAAAAATCATTGAAACTTTCTTTAAATACGAGCAAAGTATCGAGCACTAAAATAGCTGAAAAGTTCCAAAAAGTTTTGAAATTTCTGTACATTTTGACAAGCATTAAAAATGTGTTGAAATTTTGAAAAAGCACATGGCAAAGCATTTAAACTACTAAAAATTTACAAAGTTGAAATAAAAGTTGGCAACATTTTTCAAAAATGGCATAATGTTAAAAACATTGTTGAAAACTCTCTTAAAAATTCAAAAAAAAAATCAGAGAAAAATCACTGAAAATTACAAAAAAAAAAAAATCATCGAAAGACGAAATTATAGTTTGAATTGTAGATATAGTACTCCCTAAAAATGAGTTCAAAATGAATAAATCATTTAAATTTCTGTAAATCATCATTGCAACATAGGTAATGTTTTTCAACGATCAGCAAAAAGTCATGAGCCCAAATCTACTGGTTTTTATTTTATTTAAATTTTCGGTCCATTTTCATAAAAAAAATCATCTAGCTTTTTTACAATCATTTTTTGTCGTGATTTTTTTCTGAAAAGCTAGAAAATTTTCTGCCTATAATTAGTCATTTTTATTCGATATTTAGCAAAAGATTGCGTAGATGCACGATGATGTACCTAAGGTTGTAGTGAAAAAATTTCGCACTGATTTTAAAGAATTCGTGACTATATTTTTTAGCCAATCTTCGTAAGTTAAAAAACAATTTTCTTTTAGCTTAAAAAAATTTCAACTGTTGACTTGTTTTTTTTTAACCTCTCCTTTCCTCTTGCTTTGATACTTTTTTCACCGACGCATTTTAAAAGCGATTCTAATTCTATCAATCATTATTTTTGAAAAAAATCACATCATCAGAAAAGAATCGTAAAAAATTAACTAAAAATGTTTCATTATATTAACTCTCTGACGAGATACGATAAATATTACATAAAAGCCTACAATTTTAAAAAAAATTGCCTTATATTTAACAAAAGAATGTCAATTACTATAAAATACTTAAGTCATTCATTTGGAAAAATTTGCTTAAAAAAAGAATAATGAGGGATGTTCGAGAAAAAGGAATCATAATAATAAATAGGTAATCAACATTAACTTATAATGAATAAATATCACAGATTTTCAAAGAAATACATCATAATAAAATCACTTAATAAAATTACAGGAGGGGTAAGGGAAGCAGGACAATTCATTTAAACTTGAAAAATTGGCTTATAAATCGATTAGTCAATAACACAGGTTTACCCATATCACTCGTCATAATTCGAATATTAATTATAGAACACAATGGCTTATGAGTCTCTTTTGGAAACAGCATTTTGATCCTTTTTTCAAAATGTATCGTGCTGTTTTGAAAATAATACTTTCACTTTGCTAGGTTGTTCAGACCTTTTCAACGTTTGATTCAGTATTAGATTCTTTTTGCAAATCTCGTCTTGGAAAGTACGTGTCCTGAATTTCCCTTAGCGTTTTGCCGCGCGTTTCGGGTAAAATAGTCACCGATAATAAAGCGATGAGGAAGCAACAACCGGCGAATATTCCTAATACTGATTGGAAACCTATCATGTTACTCATTGCGAAATAGGTTTTGTTGACCAGCGAAGTGATTATACTGCTGGATATATTGTGGAAAGCGTTCGATATACCGCTGATCTCCGTCGGTAGGATTTCTCCTGGTAGAATGACGGCGATCGACGTGATGCCTATTGTGGTAGAAATGGTATAGCCATAAATGCCCAATAGAGGAATCCATCTACATATGGTGTTTTCGTTTAATAATGATGACAGGTAGAATTCGTAAACCCAGGAAAAAAGCATGAAAAGCCCTGCCATGAGACTAGTAACAAATAGCAACGATCTTCGATTAAAATTATGAGTAAAATAAGGCACTAATACGGTACTGAGGAAAGACACGATTGAGTATATCAACGCGGCTCTTTTTGTATAAACTGGCCCTTTGAACTGTCCGAAAAATTCCGGAGTATATTGAGAAATTGGTGTGAAACCGGATATCTTATGAAGACTAGCGAGTATTATAAGGATTCCGATTTGTTTCCAAGCTCGGAGTAACGATATCCAAGGGTTGGTTTTCTGAAGCGGATTTTTGCCGTTGATAGATTCCTCGATTTTTGATATCTCTTCTTTAATGGTGTCCTGGTTATCGCGAGTGTCCTCGAGGACTTCGCGAGCGTCATCGATGCGACCTTGAATTATTAACCAATAAGGTGACTCGGGTAATTTATGAGTTGACAGGAACATCAGCACCGAGATTATGAAGAAGTATAGGGCTAGGTAACGCCATTCTAGGATATTGTAAGTGTATATGACGCTGCACATTACCACTCCAAACCAATACGATACGGAGAGCAGTGATAAGAAGAATCCTCGGTACTCGGAGACTGAGATTTCCGATATGTAGGCCGCTGCTGTCATGGTCATTCCTGTGAAACGAATTTATAATTAATGTGACTGTAATGAAGAATTCCTATTCCGTATAAGTATATTTGCATCTTGTCAGAAATTCAGAATTAAAAATGGGTCAATAATAAAATAGTTGGAAGGTACCTAGATATGGAGTAAGTTTGAAAGCTTCGTTGGAAATTCGTGTTAAGGCAAGACCAAATCTAACGAATAAAAATGTCAAAGGTTGGCTTAATTCTCGCCCCTTCCCAAGATAAATGCCCTTGTAATTGCTCAAAATTTATTAATGTTATAACAGTTTTTCAAAATTATGAACATTCAATCCGGGAAAAATGTTTAGAAAATGAAATTTCAAATTAGATAAGTGAATTTATGAAAAAGTTTCATTTCGAAATTTGGCCCCTTTTTTGGGGCACATAGGGACATTGTGGGGTGGGACCCAAAAAATAAGTTCATATTTGTGCTTGGCGACCTCAAAAACATTCCATTTTTGATATATAACTCCATTTTTTGATGATTTTTTGAAATTTTGGCCCCCTGTTTGGAGCACAGAGGGACATTGGGAGGTGTGACTCAAAAAATAAGTTCATATTCGTGCTTGGCGACCTCGAAAACATACCATTCGATATATTACTCGACTTTTCACGATTTTTCAAAATTTTAACCCCCTTTTTGGGCCACAGAGGGGCTTTGAGAGTTGGACCCAAAAAATAAGTTGGTATTCGTATTCAGCGACCTCGAAAACATACTAGTCGATATATCGCATGTCCAGATTGGTTTTTCAAATATATGATTCAGTTGTGCGTTACTTGAAAAATCAAGCACCCCCCCCCCCACCAACCCCCGGAGAGAATTGAAGACCAATCAATGGTGGTGTGATTAATAATTGGGTGAGTAGACTTTGTAAACAAAATTTGAGCGAAAACGAATGATATAAATAAGTGGTAACTTTGATCAATTTATTGGACTGACTTTTTTTGAAACACCTACTCTTTCTACCCCTTTTTTCAGACACCCCTCTTGAGGGATGGGTATCAAGCGTAGTATCAAATTGTCGAGAATTTGAAGGGGAACATTTTTAGTCCTGGTAGTTTTTCACGTAAACCTAATATTTTCGGAGTAAATCGCAAAAAACGTGAATCGGAACCGGTTTTAGCCCCCCTAAAAAAATTAGCTCCAGGGGTAGGAGGTCCTTTTTTTTTGGTAGTTCAGAGGGTTCATCTGAACACATTCCCAGAAAAAATGTATGGGCCATTTTTTTCTTTTCACTCTCGCTTTTTTACGTTATTTTCGTGCTCTAAACTATCACTTCTGAAAAATATTTAATAAGGAAACAATATTCTTACGAACCCGAACATTTTTATCATTTTTACAACTCAAGATCAAAATATTCCCCATTTGCCCGCTCTAGTTATCTGTTTCAATAAAATAGAAAGATTTTTAGCTATGAAACCTGCTCTCTTGTTGGGAATTTTTTTTAAATATCACCCTTCAGGAAGATTTGAAAAAACAGAAAATTATACATCCTAATTTTAAAAAATTGGGTACAAATGTTCAAATCGTAAAAACAGCTTTCTTGAAAAAAATCTCAGAAATGAGAATTTTGGCCAGTAAAAAAACAGCAAAAAAAGTGGCCGAAGAAGTCAAAAAAAAAACTCAAAAAATTCATACTCATTCCAAAAGGAGCTTTCTCGTCTTTGAAAAGTCAATTTAAACGATATAAAAATTACATTTTGAGTTGGAAAAATTGGAAAAATATGTCATGGTCAAATTTTCAAAAGTAAGCTATTAAGTAATCTTCTCTTTGCAAAATAAATTGGAAAAAAATTGAATATCAAAAAACAGGAGCAAGTGTCTACGCTATAAAATTACATCTCTTTCCAAAAAAATATCAAACATGCCCGGCCTAGTTTTTAAGAACAAAAATATTTTCAATGGGTAAATGTTGAAATTTTGAAAATAATAAAGGAATCATATTTTTGAGTTGGAAAGAATTGGACAATTCCCAGTTTTCAAAAATGGCTGCATAGCGTTTAAACATTTCCTAAACTGATGATCTTAGAAGAGAAATTGAAAAACTTGCAGATTACAGTTCAATTAATTTTCAAAAATGATTTTTTTAAACTGACTTGAAAAAAATAAAATTTTCTTTTGAGCTGGAAAGATTAAAAATGAAAGATATTCAAGCCTCAATTTCTTGAAAATAAGTTTTAATTTTGATCTGAAAAATTGGACAAATTTGTAATCTACGAGTACAAAAATGTGCGTCTGAAATCCGATCAAAAAATTTCGAAGTGATAATTAAATATATGAAAAATTGAAAAAAATTGCTAGAATTTCCAATTTTTACTGGGTATAGAATTTCCAAAACTTAATTTTGTGTCGAAAAAATTATAAAATTTTTCAAGCTATCAAAACAGCGGCTTGGTAAAAAAAATTCGAGTAACGATCTTTGAAAATTTTCAATTTTTTCTGGTCAAAAAATTGTATTTTTTTAAAAAATAAAATGTGAAGTTTTGAGTAAAAGAAATAATTGCGAGTAGGTAGTAGTAGAAAAATAATGTACACAAATTGTTGAGCAAGGCTCTTGAAAATTTTTTTTAAGGTTATAAGTGGGGTTAAAATTTTATTTTGAGCCGAAAATTGGTAAAATTTATTTTAATTTTGTAGAGTATTCAAGCTGTTTGGAAGTTTGAAAGCGGTTCAAATTACATTCAAAGGAGATGCATAGGCAACTTATTCAACACCTTAACATCTCTATTATGTACACGTTGGTCTGATCAAATTCGAAAGGTAAGAAATTTCAAAACTAGCGAGTAAAATAATCAAATTCCTCAATTTTTGAACTGTTTGTTTTTACAAATTTGAATTATTGCCTCTTCGATTTTTATCTACGTTTTCAAAATCCAACTTAATATGGGCTTAGTTTGTGAAATTAGTCAAATGCAATGATTATGACCCCCTCCCCACTTCTCACCATTCTACTAATTTATGCGTTTTCTAATTATTCTATGGCCTTCAAAAAAATTTCATTTCCTCCAGTGCAGCTAGAAATAATAAAGCAGGCAAGCGTTAAAAATTGTTCATTGGTTTGGTTTGGTTTGGTTTTCCTTATTTTTTTTTTAGTGGGTAACTGAAACTTTTTAAGAATCCTCCAAACATGAAAATATTAATCGAGGGTTTTCAGATGCAGCTAACTAAATTGTGACTACTGTTGTTTCATTGACTTCTGGGAACTGGAAGCAGTCTTTGAACAAATACATACTAAATTCTGATTATCTTACTCGATCGGAATTAATTTCGAGGTATACTTCGACTTGTATGTAATTTTTAATGGTTCGCTGTATTTGTGTGACTTATTACGGTTATACCCAATATTCCACATATCACGAAACTGTGGAATTTAATCGCCTCTCAGTATGTGATTTTTGTTGAATTTTTGAAAATACATCTAAGACTTTCTGACGTTGATAGGTTAGTTAAATTCATTGATAATAATTTTTCGATATGATCATGTAAAAACAATGAAATTATA
This sequence comes from Planococcus citri, assembly GCF_950023065.1. Classification (NCBI taxonomy): domain Eukaryota; kingdom Metazoa; phylum Arthropoda; class Insecta; order Hemiptera; family Pseudococcidae; genus Planococcus; species Planococcus citri. The sequence continues at coordinate 32,732,773 of NC_088678.1, read as the reverse complement.
AGTCGATGAAATCGCATTCACGGATTTTTTCAATCACGCCGCCTAATCTTTATTTTACGTGCAAAGATATGCAACGTTTTTTTCACCTCAACATCTATTACGTTCACCATAGGTGAAGTTTAAGTAGGTAGGTATAAATAATACATAACATTTCGTTCGATTGATAACGCTCGTCTAACACATTCGAGTCATTAAAATGTTTTAATTGCCTATGTATAGTAGTATGAGTAATTATTCTACAAAATACGAATTCCTGTTAGGCACTGTAATAGGTAATATTTTCAAACGCGATATTTTCATTTTGCACGCGGAAAAATAATACCACGTGATCGAAAATCTTCACGTGTTGGGTCATTCACATCTCGATAACGTAGCTTATAACTAGATATTATAGGTAGGCAAAAAGGTACACATACGTGTAAGACGTACAGTCTACCTTTGAAATTATACTCGTAATCACATACCTGCAGCTACTCCGTGCAAACAAGTACCGATGTATAAAGCTACTAAATTGTTGGCGCACGTAATTAACGCCCAGCCGGCGATAAAAGGTAGAAAAGTACAAGAAGTTGACCATTTTCTGCCGACGAAATCCATCATGAATCCTCCGAGCAAAAATCCCAAGGGATTGCTTAAAGAAGATAAAGCACCTGTAAAATTTAACGAACGTCAAGTTATGGATCTTTTTCTCTCTCTTTTTTTTTCTTTTGGTAAAATGTCACTGTACGCTTATACTAGCTAGCGTAATTCACCTGGCAAAATTTATTTAAAACTTTGCGCTCGCAAAATGTGCTACGGGATTTAACGCGTGCAAGACGTTCGAGTTTTTTAAAAAAAGTTTATAATGGTGGAAAATTTCACCTTATTTTCAGCGTCGCATTGGTACCAATCGACATGAATATTTTTCCGAACAATCAGCATTATTTTTGTGAAAAGTTGTATAAATATGTGACGTATGTTCGCTTTTTTCCCTATTTTGGTGTTTCGAGCAGGATGCGGAAAACGACGTTTGAAATTAGGATGAGGTCGATTGGCGGTGGTGCTGGTGGTTTAGATAAAAGTTACCTACCTACGTAATTAGGTATGAGATTTAGCGAGAATTTTGGGAAATTTTATGCAGAAGTGAGGAAAATTGGGGCCATATCGGTCAAATTTGTAACAAAATTACATAAACGTCTTAAAAACCTGCTCATCTAAAAAAAATCGAAGGAATAAGAAAAGAAAAAAATAGGTGCCTGCAGTTATAAGAATCTTACTTCGTGAAGGTCAATTTTTCAACTATTAAGATCGAATAAAATTCATGTTTTGAAAAAATTGAAATTTTTTAATTGGAATAAAAATATATAATATTTAGGATAAAACAAATATTTTGTGAATTGAGTAATGTATTTTATTTATTTATTTATTTATTTATTTATTTATTTATGATTCAAAAACTTTTAAAAATCGAATCTTGCGAAAATAACGATTTGAAGATGTACCTATTTGTAATTGAGGGGTTCCATGGAAAAAGGGCCTTGGTCATTTTTTTGTTTTTTTTCTTCTACTATTTTGTATTTTAAAAAAAATTTTAAATAAATTTTACCATATTCAGTGATATTGAAGTGTTCTTCCTTGAAAAAAAAAAACAAATTGGAAAATGTTTGCTTGTAGAAAAAGTTTTCAAGTCCATGACTGAAGCCCCTTTTCCTTGAAGCCCCTCAATTAACTTAAATATTAATTACTTATACTTGTTGGAAGGGGGAGGGAGGAGGACGAGAGAGATGACAGCATATTTGGATCATTACCTACATATTCAATAATCTGTTGGTGTTTCTCAATTTTGATGCTAATTAAAGTTTTTGAAAAATTGATAATTTTTTGAAGGGAAATTACAAAGTTTTTCATCTATTTCGGAAAGGGAGGGAAAGAGCAAAATATTAGCGATGTTTTTAAAGTATATTCATCCCATTTTTTTAAATTGACAGTCTTTTTGAAAAATATATTTTTTTAGAATATTTTTTTTTGGGTGTTTATACTCGTAATTACAAGATTATTACACCCGTAAGGGGGGGGGGGTAGACTTGGTTTGTGAGGTTGGTGTTTTTCATTAGGGAGATGAATTTTTATATTTCAGGGGGTATCGTCAGGGATGAAAATGAGAGAGATGACAGTATGCTTGGGGCATTGCATAATATTTGTATTCAAAAAGTTGCAAATATTTTTTACAAATTTACAATTAGATAGGTACTTATCTATTTTTGAAAAATAAACTTTAAAAAAATCACAGAATCTTAGATGCTTATATTTTTAGGGGGAAAAGAAGATAAGAAAGTAACATTATCATTAAAATATTATTGGGGGATTGAATTTTTAATGAGAATATAATTTTTCAGTCAAAACGTGATGATCATTTCAAAAAATAACTTGGTATTTCTAGAAACGAACCAATTTCTTTTTTTTAATTTTATTTGGAAGGGTTTGAAAGTGGAAATATTTTCAGAGCATCAAAAATAGGCATTATGCATATAAAAAGCTGCAATTTTTTGTTGATTTTTTTTTTTTTGGGGGGGGGGGGGGGTGTTTATAATTACAAGATTATTACACCCATAGAGGGGGGGGTAGATTTGGTTCGTGAGGTTGATGTTTTCTATTAGGGAGATGAATTTTTGTATTTCACAGGGTTCGTCAGGGATAACAGGTGGGTTTTCTTTTATCTGTAGTGTAAGTCTGTTTTGTTTTAGTTGGGGACAGTTGAAAAGTATGTGTTGAATGGACGTGGGTTCGTTTCTGCAAAATTGGTATGGGGGTTTTGGTTCTTTTTGGTATAAGTGGTTATGAGTAATTTTTGTGTGGTCTATTCTTAGTCTAGTAATAAGGATTTTTTCTTTTCTGTACAGGTGGCCTAGATTTTTCCAGGGGAGGATTGTTTTTTTATGTTGGAAGAGTTTGTTTGAAGTTTGTTGTGACCAAAAGTTCTGCCAGTTGGTAAATGTGTTATGAGTGATTGGAGATTTAATATCATCAGGAGTGAGAGAGGTAAGAGGGGTGGGGGCAGCGGCTGTTTTTGCTAATCTATAAAGATTGGAATTTCTAAATAGATTTTCAATACCTAACAGTTTTCGGTAAAAGAATATAATTTTTAGAAGGAGAGAGAAGGAAGGAAAGAAGGAAGGAAAGAGACAGGAAATGAACGTACTGAACAATATTTTATGAAAATTGCAAGTTCAAAAAAGTTAAAAATTAGTCTACAGTTGCTTGAGCAAAAAGAAACACAACAGTGTGTTTTTTCAAAATGCTTACTTACAGTTTTTGAGAAATTTACTGTTTTTCTTGAGAAGAAGAGGGGATGGTATGACAGTTTTTTCAACAATAAAAAGACACGTTCTTTTTAAATGGGTATTTTTGGGGCTCAGGAGGGACTATAGGTTATAATGTTGCACTTACTATCGCAAAGTAGCTTTATTTTAAGAATTGTAAAAATGATAGATAGGGAACTGGATGGTATAGTTCCTACTAAATCTAACGTCATACTCGTGATTAGGAGGTTCAATTTTCCACACAAAACACGTATTTACCCCTTCGCCTGTTTTCCCAATTTTAAAGGGAAATATCGTAAAAACGAGACACCAAATAAAACGTGTGGATATCTAGATTAAGGTGGATCGTGAAAAAAAAAGTCAACGGATTTTCACCAAATTCAGAAAAGAGCTTCATTTTTAGTTGAAAGTTATTCGGTAAAAATTTTAGCTCAGGGGGTGCTCCTGGAGGGGTCATTCGGGGGAAACATTTTGGAACGCAGTGATGCTGATTTTTTAGCCAATTACTGCTAATTTCAAAAAATTGAGAAAAATAACCAAAAACTACAACTTGATGAATTTTTTTCAATTTTCTCAAGTTGGCAATCATGATAGAAAAATTGGTACCATTTCATTCCAAAATATTTCCCCAGTTTCAAGAATCATTCCCTTCAATATTTTGACATCATTACAACAAAATATTTGCGATACAAACATAAATGTTCAAAATCGACTTTAGACCTATATCCTGAAATCAGTGGGTTTGGATCATTTTTCCAAAAACAGGTTGGCGAGGGCTAGAATCAAAAAATCACGATTTTTTTGAAAATTCCTCCTCTTTGAGGGCTCACATCTTCCCTCTAGGGGCACCTCCACCATAAATAACTTTCCACTAAAAATGAAGGTTTCTGCCTAATTTGATGAAACCTGCCAACTTTTTTTTGGGGGGGGGCGTCCACCTAATCTGGACACATACCTACAAAAATTTACTTTTGAAGAAATATCAATTTTTATATAGGTACGTACTTAATAAGAAACATTTCTAGCCCGGGAAAATCTTGAAAAACCATTACTAACATTATTATATGTAAATCTTTCAGGAAATCAATAAATTAATCATGCAAGTAAGTAAGTATTTGTGAATATTAAATCAACCAAGAGATTGTATAAATCAATAAAAATACTATTACCTAATAAATTGGAAATATCGATAAAATTACAGAATAAAACAATAGGTAAACAGTAGCACATTTCCCTTTAAATATGATTAGCACATAGGTCAACCATTTAATATAAAATTAGTCATCATATACCTACATCTACAGCACATTTTCACTCGCAATTAGATATTAACTTACTACGAACTGTAAATATTTACTTTATAATAAAAATTTTCTGTTTACTTACTCAACCAGGAAGCTTCTTCTTGATCGATTGGAATCGTGGCATTATTTTTCTTCAATTCAGGCATCAAAAAAGAAATATAAGTTCGAGTAGCTCCACACATCAAGAACGAGAAACAGATTATAAATATTAAACCAGTCTGAAACAACAGATAGAAAATTGTCAGGATATTTCAGACGATAAGTAAGGTGCACGATTAGGTACGCGATTATTATTTTGCTACGTTTAACGAACCCCTTTTTGATTAATGATCTCGATGAACAGCATCATACAAATAAAACTAGTATGTAAAAATTATTCGATATTTTTTTCTTTCTTTTTTTACCACATAACTCCATTTTTCTTTTCTTTCAAAACAATGCACCAATGTGTTAACCTTATTATGCACCTATAGTTACACATAGAACAAATGCGACTGTGGAATGAAATTTTCTCGGTTCTAGTCGACGATCGGTTAACGTGACATTTTGATTAAAATATGGGTGCTGATTATTTTACACGTGAAAATTACATAAGACGAAGTGCGTTTTCGAAGAAATGTAGTTCAAAATCTGCATCATAAAAATGTGAAAATAATTGTCGTAATTTTTTCTCGCCCAAACCATGGATTGTGTTTTCAGTTGGACAGAAATTAAAACGGTTTTGTAATCGAGCTAGACTAGGAAATCCGTCATGGTTACAGATTTGGAGTAAATACAGGTAGGAGTAAGTAGGTATGAGATAGATAAGAGATAGATGTGTAAAAAAGAGCGAGTAGATGGTATTTTATTTACGCGTCTTTCTTTATTTTCTTATTGTTATGTTTTTGTCGCGAATTTTCTACGTCGTCGGTCGGTCGTAATCGATGTCTATAAACTAGATCCCAATTAGTAGGTCTCTAACTAAGTAACACTTGTTATAGGGTCAAAGTTATGGTAAATTAAACCAAATGAATCAGCAGCCGGCATATCTTATAAACAATTTAATATTACGTAGAGGCTCGCAGATTTCGAATATGGTACTTATGATATGCGTAGTTTGAGATAGCTATCAATGGAAATGGATGATTCAAGTAAGTACGAATATTTCAAAGATTTCAAGATACCTTTATTTACTCGTAACCCATATTACTAAAAATATCAATATAAATTCCAGAAATTGAAACCAAATGAGACTAGTGAAATGTGTTTTTGGATATACATAAACTCGGTATTCGTGTTTAATGTTCCTATTTCGACATAATTTCGAGATTTCAACCAATTTTTATAGGATATTTGGTAACACTGTATTTGGTATTGTTTCACTTTTCTTCTTATGATTGTTTTTAATGCCAAATATGTTAATTAACTCTTTCTCATTTCCCTTGGTATGAATTTTTTTTCCATGAGTAGTTTCGATAGTGGTTGGAGTTGGAGGAGAATAGAACAGAAAATCGTAAAGATTAAGTACCGAAATCTACGATTCAAATTGGCATCTGTTGGAAAAAAATGTATAGATATTCACGTTCAAGTTGAAGGACTGAGATTTTCAACTTTCACCTACTTTCCATTACCCACTCTATTTTTCAATTTACTTTTCGAGATTTTGTGGTACGTTTTTTTGATGCACATGTTCAAAAATAGGTTTTTCAAGCTCTCCTCCTTCACTTTCACCCGATCCATAAAAATATTTTCTAGATAAAAATCCTCAAAATTTAACGAGGACAAAATTTTGGAATGTGAACCGTTCTAATTCTCCAATTAATGTAAGAAAAACAGAAATTGTTTCATCAATAAAAAGAAAATCAAATGGTAATTTTTTTATCAATTTTTGTTCAAATTTACCTGTATTCATTTTTGTCTCAAAAGGAAACCATTGCGGTCTTGTTTTGCTATACATAATTGTATTAAGTACCTATCTTGAATCATGAACAAAACTTCAAGAGATAAGAGCCCGTCAAAAATCGAATTTCATCTACCAAAATTGATTTTTAATTTTTGGTCTTTCATAACTTATGAAATTTTTCAATTATTGGATGATGAAAATTATCAAAAAAAATGTACTTAATAAATTGTGATTGAGAAATAGTCTTCTTTCTCAGAGAGGAACTTAGTTGATCCCTTTGCTTTTGCATAATCCATTTTTCACATTTTCAAGTCATTTTAAGTCCTTCAATTTAACTTTTTTTAGTTTTTCAAAAAGAGACCCTCGTTCAAATTCAGCGTTTAAAAATTTGATTTCAGGAAATTTTTGAGAAACCCTTTCAGCTTGACGACCCTTTTTCTCTAATCTAAGAAGGGAAAATGCCAATTTTCTAAATGAAAAGGAAACATGTTTCTTGATCAATTGATGAGGAATTGAAAAAAAATGCGTCGAAATTATTATATTTTTTTTTAATTCTGAGTGAAAAAATAAGGAAGCTATTGACCATAAAAGTGATGGTAGCCGAGGGGAGAGTAATAGTCCTTTTGGTGAATTTTTGAGCCATGATTGAGAACAACAGAAGCACTTTTTGCATGTTTCGTAACAATGATGAATAGGGTGGATCGTTTTTCCACTTTTTTTTTCAAATTTTGAGAAATATGAGGGTTTTAACGACGACCAAAAAAGGCTAAAATTGCATCTCGAAAATTTGGAATCACTGAACGCAGTTCTTTGAAGTTTTCTCACCATTTTGTTTTGTTTTGAGGACTGAAAAATGGTTTTTACTTATTTTTAACCCAAAAATTATTTTTTTTTAATGAAAAAACGAATGGAAAAGTATCTGTAATTTGTCCCATTTTTCAAATTTCGAAGCCCCTGATTTCAGCTCTCACATTGGTTGAAGGTCTCAAATTTTCCAAACTTTCATTTCAGCTCATTTAACCTGCACCTTTGACACATTTACTTTTTCAAAATTTGAAAAATTATGCAAAAACTACTCACCTAGTAAGTAAAGTTCAACTTCCTCTTTCTCCCTTCCTCATCCACCTACCTACCTACTAATTTTTTTCTCCAGATTGCGAGAATCTCAGGTTTTATGTCTTTATTTAGACCATCAAAACTGATAATATTAATCATCATTTTCACAATTTTTCTTATTTCACTTCCCCCTCTCCCCATCCCTCTTTTCAAACTTCTAAAGCCATAAAACATAGGAAATGAAGTATCAATAATTTTTAAATTTTATTGCATTTCCATCGCCCAAAAAAAGATCGTAGAAGTGACTCATCCATGACCCTCTCCCTCTGTGAATTTTGGTAGGTATTAAAATTAGTTAGGTAGCCATCTCATGGTATGTTTCAGCAAATCACTAATTCCAGAATTTTGTCAAGTCATAAAAACCAAAATATTTTTAACAGAAACATAAACATCAAAATCCATTCGAAATCTCAAGCCATACAAAATAAATAATTCAACAAGAATATGTCTTCAACGTTTAGACTTCATTGTAAAGTCTCCTCACTAGGTAAGCGCGTATAAATATGGTTAAAAAAAATCAAGGTTACTTTTTCAAACAGAAATTTTTTCACTTTCTCGATTATTCGGAATCGCGATATCAATGAAATGACCCATATTCTAGAAAGACAATCAAAGTTATGAAAATATTTCGACAGAATCAATAATCAATTATTTAACTAGAAGATTGAAAAGTAGAGAGGGGAATAATACACCGATAATCGATTGAATCACAAATCTCGAAACTGCAAGTACGTACTCGTACATTACATAGAAGCGTTTCACCGTTCTGAATTAGTACGTGAATATCATACAGGTTATCAATTATCATAATGCAGGAAAGCGAAAGTCAAGCATGAATAAAAGCAGGTAGGTTAGGTAGGTAGGTATCATATGAACAAAAAGCTGAAATGGCTGAAGCAAAATATGTATATTATGTAAAATTTACTCACATTTTTTATAAAGGTAACGGAAACGGAGCTTTTCAATTTCTGGCTTAGTAACGAAATCATTTTCACTTTCATGTCGAGATCTTGGCCAAAACAAGGAAACTACCTGGCAAGGAAGAAAAAAGTTATTGCATGCATGTTATGCAGAAATTTAACATATGGAATATGTACACCGAATAAGCTTTTATGTGGAGTACGTTGTCGATACACGTTTACGCGGAATAAGTAAATCTCGAGACACATACTATGTATTACTAAATAAGACCTAAACAGATTAGATCGTCGAATACGGTATGAAGCACGAAAAGTAATTGAAAAACGTGAGATAATGATTTTGAAAATTGAAAAGAAAAAGTACATAGAAAAGAGTGTAATATTGCGGAAGGTTCAAGCAATAATCTCTATCGAGATATCTAATCTGAGGTGGAATATTACAACGGATCAAAGAAGCAGTATAGGTAGGTATATACTCTTAATGAACACCTACAATATGAGGGGGGAAAAATTTATAAAATTTTGTACCAACGTGTATCTTACATGATTTGTTTCTCGACTGATGGGTTTCTTCACATGGTTCAATATTCTGGGATCTGGTTTGCTTGTTCGAAGATGTCGATAAATGACATTATCTAAATGCAGATAAAATCGAAGTAGGTAATCGATGGTAATAATAAGTTTATCTATCTCGTTTTATTGAATGATTTTCAACGGGAAGGTTTGTTGGTATTCTGAAGAGGGCAAAATAATGAATTCTTTTCATTTTTTTAAAAAGTGTTGTTACGACTAGGAAATGTCTTGGGCCAGTCTAGGTGTGTATATGGTTAGGTAATTATACAATAATATTTTTGTTTTAAATAGGTACATTATAAATTAGAAGAATAAGTTATACCTATCTAGATATACTACCTATGACATGACAGTACATAGATAGGCTCGTATTTTTCAAGTGTCTGTCTAAGCTTACGTATTTTTTCCAGCTACCTATTTTGATGATGAAATTAATTGGGCATCTTGTTAGGTCAACTAAGACGTTAAGTAGATTCTCGTTGCATTAATGATTTAATACCATAAATATCTTGTTTTTGATGTTCGTCTTATCGAATATAGTACGTAGAAAAAATTCATTGATTAATAATTTATTGTGGCACCAACTGCGTTTGAATATCTGGACTATTTTTTAATGATGCCTACTGATTGAGAAGTCTCATATATTTTCAATTTTCAAGCATACTTGAACCAATGACTCAAAATTTCTTTATTTCGTAGTCGAAATTTTTTTCTTGGGTGAAGTTGGCCTGATGCAGTCAAGTCTCAATTCTCCTCCCAAGCATCGTGACTGAAATAATTTTAATTTTTGGTTTTTTTATTTACGTTGTTTGGTCATATTTTTTTGGTTTCTAAATGTCATTTTAGATATTTTTGAAATAATTTCTTAGCAGCAGTTTTTGGTGATTTTTAGGTTTTTTTTATCATGCACTTGCAGTTAAAACACAGACATTTTTTTTTATTATTATTTCAAATAATTTCATTGGTTCATTCATGTCAAAAAAAAAATAATTGAACTCGACCCTATGGATTTTTTTGATATTTTGTTGAAATTCACTAGGTACTTATTGAAGTAGGTTAATTTTTGGCTTTTTGGTTGGTACTTGTTCTAAATGTAAGTTGAAGAATATAAATAGCTCCTTGTACTTTTAAAATTATTATGTGCCAAAGTAACGTGATCTACAGCTTAATGAGAACGAGATTAGATATCGCGAATTATCAGTTATCGGAATTCGTTTTTAATTATGTATCGAAGGCCTTGATAGAGTAGGTATAAGTACGGTCCTTCAATCAGGTGGATCTTCGTATCGATATTATGATATGCCCACTTGATATTTCCCTCAAGTAGTTACTTATACCTACATTAGACCTACATTGATTTAGCATAAATAGTCTCGTGTAATTAATTCAAATAAGAATTAATTTAACCCCTCCTTCATTCCATCACCTCCTTCTGAGTCCACGATCATAGAGCATTGCCCCCTCTGGTGGTCTTGATCGACACTTTTATTCCTATCAAAATTTCATTAATGTTTTTCTTCACAAGGCAATGAATGATCCAGCCACAAGATCGTCTATCCCTTCCAGATCCGAATGAGGATAGGTAAGTAGGTAATTCTGGCAGTCAGAAATGTTTGGTGAAGCAAACGATCTATCTTTAGATGGAAACACGTTGCGACTTTTGTTTTGTCATAAAATAAATGAAATTCAATTTTCATATTTTTCATCAAAAGTTACGAATTTTTAAAAAAAATTTTGTGTCAATCAATTTCCTGTGAATTGTATTTTTTCTCTCTTGGGATTTTTTAGGAATGAGCATTCCTTACTCATAACTAGGTACTTATTTTTTCCAAACTGCATTCTGAATAAGCATTCCAAGAAGTAATATTTTTCGAGGGATTTCCCAAAAAATCCCATCGTTTAGATATTTAATTCATTCAAGCGAATTTCTCAGAAGAAAATCGCACCACCACGCCGAATCACTGACAAAAAGTCTGTGAGATTATAAACGCACGAAAAAAATAATAAGTATCAAGTAGGTATTCGTAAAGATGAAAAAAATTCATACCTGCATATCCTTCTCAAATAATTCATTCTGTATAGCCGCGTGTTTTGCTTAGGAACGGAGACAAAAAATGGTCAACATATTGTATTCATTATTCGATGAAAGAAATGCATTTCAACTAACTACTCGCGATGCTAGATATGTGCAACTTACTACGATTTTTATGCGAAATTAAATCGACCAGAGCTTGGATAAACGAACACGAGTTAAGTACTAATTTAAGTGACATATTTTTCCGTATTCTCTTCGAAATTTCTTTTGTTTGATGATTATTCGAAAAGACGAACGTGACGTGTGTTGTGGCTTGGTAGCGGAAAAAAGTAATGAAATGAAAACGATAATGTTCTATTACGGTTATATGAGTTTACTTCATACTTTATAATTATTTCACTGGGTGCATTTATTATACCGGCTAGATAATGGTTTTAACGACGTGCTTGCCTCTATATTATTGGTGTCTATGGTTTATAAAACTGTGTTGAGAGTTTCACAGATTCTTCTTTACTCCGGCCTCGCCGATTGAGAGAGTGACATTTTTTTCAATTCGATGAGGTAATAAAGTACAAGATTAAAACCAAATTATGACCCGAGCAAATCAAAAATCACTTCTGTGATTGTTAAAAACCCTTTGGAAATGTTTTTCAAAAAAAATCAGAGTAGGTAAGTGGAGATCAAATTTTTATATTTTGAAATTTTTAACAGAAAATTCACATTAAACATTTTTTTAAAATTGAAAATACTTTTTTTTGAGAATTTTTATTGAAAAAATGACTTTATTTTTAACGCATTCTCTCGTCAATTACGATTTGTTTTTAGACAATTTAATTTTTTCCTGCAAAAAAACTCAACTTCGTAATTATTTTTTACCTAATTTTTTTTTACATGTACCTATGTTTTTTTCTCATTAAAAAAATGTCATTCATGTTCAAAAACTCATAGGATTGTAAAAATTTTTAATTTTATGTTTCCTTATTTTTTAATTTTCCAGCAGCTCATCCTCCCCTCCCCCTGATGAAAAAGTTATGAGCTCATTCAACTCATTGCATACGTTGACAATTAAAAGTTGAGTATCACATAAGCCAAAAATAGATATCTTGAAGCTTGAATAGCATAATGGTAATAATAACCACTAATAGTGAGGCCAAATTTGAACTAATTCTACTCAATAAGAAAATGTCTTCGCTGTCTTGAAAAAAATACCAGTAAAATGAATGGAGAAAAGATGGAAAAACTATGTTAATATTTACAACGAATAAATGTCAACTGAGCGTAAGCATTTTCGCATTTTAACGCATCCATCTTTCTTAATCCATTTGTCGCGATTTGTTCCATTACATTAGACTTTTATCATTCACACTTTTATGGCTTTTTTATATTTTAAGCTTCTGATTACGGACATTAATTTTATTTTCTTTGTTGCGTAAGTTTTCGTTTGTTACCATATTATTATTATGAATTCATTCAAAAAATCGTTTTATTTTTCAGTTTACTTATGTTGCGAAAATCTCGTGTTTAAAAAAAAAAAAAATAGCTATGAATGTAAGTATACTTATTATTTATATCGAAGTAGCTGGAATTAGATTTTCAAATTTCATGTAATGAACAGATTATAGTGAAAAAGAGAATTCCCTATCTTGGTGTATAGAAAAAAAGGATCAAAAATCGAGCAGGAAAACAGGATTGCAGAAAACAAAAACAAAAATCTTACAAATAAACCAAACTTACCTCTTTCAGCAATCAACACCGAGTCTTCTGAAATACTTGTTTATAAAAACACTCACAAAAAACAGTAAATGTAATGAAAACAAACAAGTAAATAATTATCCACACCGGACGAGAAAATTACGATCAGTACATAGATGGATTTTCAATACTGTATCAAAAAAAAACAACCAACCAAACAAACGGAATTAAATTGTACCTATAGGTTGGTAGTATAGGTAAGTACTGATTTGCTCTCTAATTTTTCGATTTATATTATATGTAGGAACCGTACACGGGTATTTCTCTTTTTCATTAAATTTCTTTACGTAAATTATTGTTTCCTTGAAATTTGGCTTTCACAGCGTCTTATCAGCATAAAACACGAGATGACTCATTTCGAAAATTTTGACTCATAGTAACGAATTGTAGAGAAGTACGAGTACATCAATCGCCCAATCATCAATTCACTATTTTTTTCTACCAAAGCAAGGGCTCGTGCCTATCGAATAAGTCACAAAAGATATGCCATCTGCCTAATCAGAAAATAGAGAGTGCCCGGGGTTTAAATTTTCCTAAATTTTTTGTTCAAAAATCCGAACGGATTAAATGAATGGCCAGTAATTTTCTTCCCTTGTCGCCCTTGATGTTCAATAGCAGTCTGGAAGAGGTGTTCGGAGATCTGGGATGGGAAAAAAGGGGTTTAAAAATTAATGGAAAATACTTGAGCGACCTGAGATTCGCAGATGATGCAACACTGGTAGCAGGGACAAAACAGAAGCTTGAAAAAATGACATAACCATTAATGGAGAAAAAATTAAAACTGTAGAAAGTGTAATCTATCTTGGACAAACAATTTCATGCAAAAACAATCAAATAGAAGAAATTGAAAGAAGAATATAACTCTGTCTTGAAACAAATTTTGGTCACTAAAATTTATTTTCAAAGGTCCTTTCTCAGCAAAAATAAAAAGCGAAACTTTCAACACATGTGTCCTCCCAACTCTTACGTATGGCTCTGAAACATGGACAATATCAAAAAAATAGAACAAAAAATAAGAACTACTCAAAATTTAATGCGGAAAGATCCATGCTAAATTTTAAAAAAGGAGATCGGATTAAAATCAAAACAATTAAAATGAAATTAAAAAATAATCGGAACGCAGTCAAACTGATACAATCAAAAAAATGGTGGTGGGGGGGGGGGTCATGTGGCTAGATTAAGGGACAACAGATGGACACAAAAAGTCACTTTCTGGTTCAATACAGGGGCAAGAAGGCAAGGGAAACAGAGGGGTAGATGGAGGGACGATTTTAGGAAACTACTGACCCATCACCGTTTTCAAAAGATCGCCCAGGACAGGAAAGAATGGTGCAGGCGGGGGGAGGCTTTTGGTCTATCTTAGGGCCACGAGTGTTATCTAGGTATATTATAGTTGTATTTGTAACACTTGTAAAATAGGTAAAGCTTGATTGAGTAATTTTCTTCAGTAAAATTGTCGGTCCTCAAAATTATCTCCTCCCTCTTCAGTGGCTTAAAAATTTGATTTTGCTTTCAAGATTTATACGAGTATTATTCATAATTAACAACTACATTTTTAAAAATTTGGAGCCCTGTCACTCAAGGATCATCTGTGATGTTTTCAATTTTTATGGGTAAATCGAACAAATTCGATAGAAACAAATGGTTGAATCCGGCGGTTCCTTTTTATTTAATGTTCAACGACCCGTCAACTTATTTTAATCACTGCTTCTTTACAACTGAACGTGTCACTTCGACATAATGTCAAAAATGATGAGTTTGAAGTTTTAAGTGCAATTTTTTTCATATTTACGTTGGGAATTCAGCCGGAAACGTTTTGCACTCTAAAAATTTCATCTTTTCACTACAAGAAAACACTTTGCCCATCACCCAATATAAATTTCTCTTTTCTCCAGAGCAATTTCAAAACTTCAAGTTATGTGTCCTTTTTGAAGTGACAAATTGTAATTTTCGTCAGTTTCACATTAATGACGCCACACCTCCCTTGTATGCAGGTATTGAAAACAATTTCCATGAGGAAAATTGTAGAGGATGAAACAACGAACATTTTCGTATAAAAATTTTCAACATTACCTTCTCCTGCAACAAAAAAATCAACGTCAAAAAATGACAATTTTTTTCTCATAAATTTTAAAAAAATATATACGGTGCCGATGTGGTGACGTCAAAATGATCAAACATCGTGATTTTTGGGGACTTCGTGGTTTTAAATCGTCATTACTCTGCGAAAAAATCATTTTGGAAAGTGGGCGTGGTCTTATTATATTTCCAAGGCTTCAGGGAACATGAATCCGTTGTCGCAGCAAAAAGGACATACGTCAACTTATACCCCTCTTGAAGTGACACGTTCAACTGTGACATCAAAGTCTATTTACCTAACCCCCTGTTCAATTTGCAAGTTGGGCGGAATGTCATAAAATAGAGTTTGCTCATTTTTTCATGTGGGTACTTTCCTATCATCAGAAATTGCATTGAAAAAAAATTCAAGTCCTTCTCATCACGACTTGAATTTTGTTCAATGCAATTCGTCTTCTGGGTCATTCCACATCAATTCAACCAATAAGGGTAAGGGGGGTCGGCGATTTTTTTGAAATTTTTCCTGTGGAAAGGCCTTCCAAAGGAATGGATCAATGGCGCAAATCGCAGCCCTCTAGCCCTTTTTTAAGGTCTGTTAGAGGGTGTCAATTAAAAAATTGGGGTGGAATTATTTCGTATAAAGTTGATTTAAGAAAATTAAAAGTTGCGAAAAAAGCGATTTTTTGATTTAAAACATTAAAAAAAGTTTTGATTGGTGTGGTTGGCCCATTAGACCCCTATTTTTACGTATCCGTTGAAAAAGTTGAAAACCCCCTTTCACTCGATGAAGTCAAAATTCTGAGTGAATTGAAAAAATAAACGAATTTTAATTTTTTTTTCTATGAGCGTAATTTTCATTAACTTTTTCATGACATACGTCAGAAAGAGGTCAAAATAAGACAACTGAATAAATTCAAACTTTTTTTGATGTTTGGAATTGAAAATTGAATTTTTTCGAATTTTGATTTTTTTTGTGATGAGTTCATTTCATTGAATGAGGGGGGTGTTTTTCAACTTTTTCAATGGATACGTAAAAATAGGGGTCAAATGGGTCAACCACACCAATCAAAACTTTTTTTCATGTTTTAAATTGAAAAATCGTATTTTTTTGCAAACTTTCAATTTTTCAAAATCGACTTTACGACATAAATAAGGCCATCCTAATTTTTTAATATGTTGTGTTTAACATGAAAAGTTGTCCATAGTACCCTATATTTTTTTTCTCAGAATTTTGGAGAGTCGGAACAATATGAAAACTACGTTTTGATACTTTTCGAGCTAATTTTTTGTACGAAAAAAAGTGGCAACAGTGATTTTTATGATAACACCGAAAAGCTTTTCAAAACCCCTAACTATTGGAAAAATTTCCATTTTGGTAGGTATCGCGGTTATTGAGTAATCCACTCTGCTGAAATGGATGATATTTTAGGTTCACTGAAAACTTTGACATCCCCTACCTGCCTTCAAAAATGGGCTAGAGGGCTGCGGTTTGCGCCATTGAACATCCCTTCAAAAGGTCTTTTCAAAGGAAAAATTTCAAAAAAAATCGTCGATCCCCCACCCCCTCCTTACCACTTATTGGTCGAATTGACATGGAATGACTCTCCTTAATTTTATGGTTCTCTCTAGTGATATCTTTCAGGTCGCAACCAATATCTACAAATGAAATAGGCAAGTCTCGCCAATGCAATCCATTTACCGACCACCCAAAATGATGAAATGCGAACAATTCAAATAAAAGAACGTTAAAAATTGACGAAAAATTCAGCCAGGAAGAGAAAAACGTTGGTATTAAGAAACGATATGTCTTTGTGAAAAGCACACGGGGTTGTGTGTGTGTGCTACACCTCGTTGACATGCTGGAAAAATGGGCGGGGAAAACAAAACGTGTGTAATAAGTTATGACGGTAATTTCGAAGATTAAATTGTACGGCACTGAAAGCTATGTTGCCGATGAAAAATCACCAGGTGGTCGTGGTTATGGAGCGCGACATCCCTCAACGGTAATCACTTATAGTTAGCGAGAGCTGCTGCCAGGACGACGATAGGAATGGAGGCGGTGGCGGTGTTGCTTTCATATTTACTAATACTCTTACTCCTCTCTTATATGTTTTTCTTAAATAATATGGTCACAAGCGGTTGCCTTTTTCGTATGGCCTTTTACCATTATTAAACAGCAATGACTCATTGCTCCGGTTAATAATGCTCATTGACAGATCATTTTCAACGTGTACCCGAGTAAACATCATTTAGCACTTCTTAACGCCGCTGTAATACATCGTCGTCCTATAATATGGCTATTGCCTATTGCCTACCTATAGCTGCCTACAATAAATCAATCAGTTTGTATACTTTGTCCCATCGCGTCATGTTTGTCCATTTTCCTTCGTATTATATCTGTTCTGTTGGCTTTCTTCGTTCGCGTATTGTTCGAAGAAGCAGCTTTTGTAATGGAGGGTTCATATTAATACAATACGTACCTACCATGTGTAACCCTTATGTGTGTGTATATATATTTTAATTAGCAGAAAATTGTTTCAACTAGATGGTCTGGTGCATTTACTATATGTAGGCCTAATCACGTCAAAGCTGTAATCTAACTTTGTGATGCTTTCAAAGTGTAAAATCATGTTCGTGACGTTGACCATTTCAATAAAAGGTAAAACTGGGTACATATTAAAGTGCTCGATAGATTGATCTATTAGGTATACACCAAATACCGAGCTAAGTACTTTGTGTGTTATTTCGTCAAATTTCATAGAAGCAATTTTTAGCTCAACTTTCGTGTTTAAAGTCTTACCCCCCAAAAAAAGAGGAACGAGATTTCACAAAATCTATTTTCGTGCCTAGTTCAAGGCGTACATTTTCATCTTGTTTGGATCTAGTGCCCCCCCCCCCCCCTCATTCTGACACGGTCAATGACACAGTTTTTTTCAAGTCAACGTTTGGAGATAAAAATAAGAGGTAGAAAAAAATTGCCACTAAATGAGACCCTCATCAAACAGATACTTGGTAGATTACCTAATACCTAACTAAACCTTTATTATTAGGTATTTTTTTTTCTTTTGAAAATTAGCTAAAGCCGTGGGCATAAAAGAGAAAAAGAAAGGCAAACGTGGTATTGGATTTTATCGGGACAATACGCGATATTTTTATTAAATATAGAAAAAATAAACCTTATTCTCACACAATGTTACCTTCAAACTAAAGCATTCCCGCCCTAAGCTATTAACGTCAGTGCAAAAGTGACTTCTAATGTTTACCGAGGCTAAGCTGCGTAAAAGCTTATGGCTACCATGGTTTTCATTTTCGTCTTGAAATTTTCAAAAAACGTAATAAAAACCATCACTTAGTAGAGAATGGTTCAGCTTTACGTGACCGAACAATTTCACCATTACTTTCCATCCTCTTCTGGTTTCTTCTTGAGATTTATTAATATTATCACATCATTTCGTTCTATATAGGCGCGTTATCCGCAACACAGAAACGCAATCGCTACTCGTGAATAATTGAGATTGCCAGTCAGGAAGAGGAATATGAATGGCGAATGTGACGCAGATGTGCAAAATGAGTAACAAGGGTACGCTGAGTTGGATTTGGAACACTATACAATAAACATATAATATGCTGTAGAAAAAAGAGTGTAAAAGGGAGAGGAATAAGAATGAATTACTTACATGTAAATGGAAATTGTGTATTCGAAGGAGGAGGCAATAACATAGAGTCACCAAGGTTCTTAAAATTGATGTAGAAAAATTAAGTACATTGGCCTAGAAAATGTCCATAATCGTTCAATGATGAATGGTGCATGGTTTGCGAATTTTTAACGCGTGAAATAATTTTTCTTGAAACGCAGAAGAAAATAATTTTGAAAATTTTTTCATATATGTATATCTGCCACTGTTTACTCATTTCACTCACTAAATTTCAATTTATCGTATTTTTACAGATTTGAAAAATTTAAAATACTTAGATGCAACCGCTTAATAATTTTTCTTGAAATACAGAAGAAAATAATTTGAAAATTATTTCAAAATAGATGCTACCGCTTCAGCCATCTATAAATCTAATCAGGTTCGCCAAACGAATTCACCGTAAGTACATATCTAAGTGGTGAGTCTTGAAAGCCGAATTATTCACCTGCTCATTCTGAATCATTTAGGTGCTGGAAGTAGGAAACAAACAACATTGAATATTCACGTGGTAGGTAGGTATCTTTACGCATTGAAGAAAAATGACTCATTCATAAAAGAAATTCAATACTTACATGAAATCATATCGAATCACAATAAATTAAAATGAATTTCAATGAATGATTCATTTTACCTGAAACCAAATCAATTTATGATGGTTAATTGATTACATAGATACATCAGAATGGCATTCGCTTGATTTTAACTTGAAACATTGAGAACCTTTACTGACAATGAAGACGTAGGCCTCATTTTCAGCCTACAGGACACTTTTTTCATTTTAAGCCAAAGTAATGCCTTAGTCTATCCAGGGAAGTATCAGTAGAAAAATATACCTAGGTAGGTAAGTATAAGATAAATCGAAAAATCAGATGACAAACTGATTTTTCCCTTTCGATGTTCTCTAAACGGATTCGAATTGTAGATCTTTACCCCCCTCTGGTTTTTGACTAATAGGATACCATAAAATGTTGTTTACTTTTCACCTCCCACCTTGAGACTTCAAAATATTGGTTTTAGACAAAGAGGATAGCCGGGTAAATAGACGATTCGGCCTTGTGCTAGGAGCCTGAAATAACTAGAGGAAGTTGTTCCTCATGGTCCAAAACCCTTGTGATGAAATTTTCAGAACGCCAAATCCCCTCCAGCTCCTTCAAAAGGGATGAAAATTGCAATTTCAATTAAAAATTTCCGATTTGACAGTTGTCAATCGAATTTTTTTAAGCTTGCAGACATGTTGGATACTACCTAAGGTTATTCGTGGAATTTTTTTGAAGCATTTATGTTGTGGGCAAAATGCGCATAACAAGTTTTTAAACGGCACTTTTTTAGTAAGTATAGGTAAGTACAACTATGAAAAAATGATATATATAGGTATTGTGTACCTACTTCATCTAGAGATGCACAACGTATATTTTTTTATAATTTTTTATGTAAGTGGAAGACTTTAAAATTGTCAAAAACTGCCTTTTTTCACCGTTTCTCCCACCTGAGATGGCCAATTTGGAACAAAAAATTTTCTCTTGCAATGTATATTGAAATACGCCCAACTACACAATCAACTCGAATTGGGACACAATTTGTCAATTTTTTCTATTCAATAATTTTTACTGAAGAAATTTTATTGCATGATTTTAGGAACCCCTAAACCCCCTTCCGGTTCACTTATGTAATGGCCAAAATTTATGTTTAAACTAGGTAGTATAAACTCGAATGTACATCATAAGCTAGTATCTACCCGGTTTTTCACCTTCAAGATGGGATTGGTGGAGATTTCAATTCTCCAGTGAATTTGTATAGCCATTGAAAAAAGTTAAAATGAAATTATAGGCTCTTATAAGTAAGTACCGAATAAAAATTTCGTAGGTACCATTTTGTGACTCTTTTGGCCAATTCAGACAAAAATTTTCAAAAATATCTAGTTTCTGCTGATTCAAATTTACGTATCAGATATTTTATTTAGTTTTACGAGGGCCGAAAAATCTGAAAATTTCGTTGGAGGTTCCAATAATTCAAAAGCACCATAAAGTATTCTGAACGAGGAATTTTTAATTCATTTTCAAAAGAGAAAAATTTTATTAGAAATGGTAGAAAAAAATGTTGAAAATTTGGGCTTTGATCGATCGAAAAAATCATAAAGACATTATATTTCAATTTATAGGCGCTGAATTTCATTACATTTGTTTTTCATTTCAATTTTTCTAAATTGAAGAAAAGCTGACGAATACAAAAAACCCACTGGAGGCTCTATCGCGGCTCAAAACCACCGTTAGTTGATTTTGGGGGTCAAAAATAGGCCATACGTATCTTCCCAGTTTCAGTTTTTCATGCCAACGTGTTCGTAAATCAGTTTTTTTTTTTGGTTCTCATAAATGATTTATAGAGAAAGTTGTGCAGAAAGGGATTTTGAAATTTGAAAAAAAAAAAAAAACAAAAATCCTCTAGATGAGTCCCAGAACCGGCTGAAACCCCCACCATATTCGAATCGAGAGGTCGCAAATTCGCAAATAAGGTCCTATAATTCAGCAAAAATCAAAAAATGAAGTTTAGCATATAAAATCTGGTCTGATTATGACCCGTCTGTCTGGCCTTTTGAGTTCATTGACCCGTGTGTCTGGACTCACAAAAGGTCACCGGCCTACCTGCCTAGTCTCCCAAGGTTGCCTGTTTGGCCTCTTAAGGCTATTGGCCCACGTCTCTGCACTCTCAAGGTCACTGACGTAGTCTGCTAGCCTGTCTGGTTTTCCAAGGTCGTCTGTTTATTGTTTGCCTTTTCACCGTTTCAAGATCATTGACCCATCTGTTGGGCCTCTCAAGGTCGTCGCTGCTTACCTGTTGGGTATCTCAGGTATCTCAGCAAGTTAGTAATCTTGTTTTCAGTTCTTGTTAGCTAGATTTGGTATCTAAAAGTCCACTTTAATAAATAGGTACATGTAAAAATCTCAAATATGTAGGTATTCGTAATTTTTTTCAAGTTTTCAAAAGTCTAGTATAATGGCGAGGATTTAATCGCATATTTTTTCCAAACTTATAAGTCGGACATTATGAAGAATTGAACTTTTTTTTTGTTTTCGAAAGTCAGTGTGATGGAAATTCGGACGACTCCCAGCCCCAAAAAACGTATCCATGTCAAAATACGTGAAAACCCGGAAAATAAACTTTGGCCACGCACTTTTTGACATCATTGATAATATCGTCGTAATTCACAACTGAAACCTCAAACAACCCCAAAAAGATCAATCTCATATGTATGAATCAGATAATCAACACAATCATTTCATCTCACGATTTCACGAGTAAATAAATAAATTTGATAGGCACCTTTCCTAAATACTTGAACACTGCAGAAAAAACACTCCAGATACCAACCATAGTCGTATTCATAGGTACCTTACCTACCTATCCACCTACATATTATACGTTATCTTTGTCGCGAGCTCCGCTTCATAAATCCTCCGCTCTAATAGTCTCCCAACGTTCGCTCTCAAGTCTTATTAATTATTATTAAACGCCAGTTACGTCCCTAAACGCATTAAACGTGATTTGTAATGTTATTCGAGCGTTACGACTAAATTAAGAATTTTTTACTCGCTCTCTCTCACTCTGTTTCTCTGTCTGTTTAGAAGCTTTTACCCTGTACTGTGAAAATTTCACCCTTTAACGGTCCCCAATACGCTGCCACTACCATCGTCGCCACCACTCTATCGTGAATTATACATAAGAATACGTTATTTGCTTTTAAAAAGCAGCGACGCACTTTTTAGTTATAAAATTTTCATTACCCTAATTAATGTTGAACGCCGCATTAGTTATACAAGTTGTTCGGTTTTTGAATTTATTTATCTGCGACGGCGGCGTTGATCTTGTAAATTCTTACAAGAAGAGACGTCTAAAAAGTTAGGTTGAAACACCACGAAACATTATCTCACCAGTAAACATTTCAAGAGAGGGGAGGGGGGAGTTCATTTTTTGAATTTTGGAAAATTTCAGCTTTCTAGCTCAGTTGGGTGTGTTTTTGATTTTTTGCATTTTTTCTCCAATGATTTCTAACCAGAAATTCTGATTGGTGGGATGTTTTTGAATGTTCTCTACATAAGGTAGATCAGGATGATTGTAACTCGACACTATCTGCTTAAATTCTGCCCAAGTCTACTCCTTTTAGCAAAACTTCAGAATCCACAGCTCTGCTCATATCAAAAATGAAATTGAAAACAGAAATTCTGGCGCTAAGCTGCATATACCCAGAGATGAATTATCAATACTAAGATTAGACATGGCAAATACCTACCTACCGTGGGCCAATATTTAAATCATGATTGCCAGCGACGAACGCCATTAAAGCGTAATTTCTATTTCGCTGCAAGGGTTATGAATTATATTTCTTCTTTTTTTCCATAAAGTACAGCAGGGAAATGAAAAAAAAAGAACACTGATAAAAATTCTCGTTCTTGAAAGATAACTACTTTTCGACCTTAATTTAAAATAAATTGATTTTTTGTCTGCTCGGGGCACACCTCTATTAAATATCGTAGTATGGCGTAAGTATACTACGTACTGTGGCGACGAATCTCATACATTTTTAATTTTTTTTTTCTCACCTCATCGAACTATATCGAATATTGATTCAGTCTTACGTTATACTTTTCTCTTTTTTTTTTCATCGTAGGCGCAATTCAGTATACCACGAGAAGAAAAAAAAAATGTCATTTTTGGTCACCTATACCTACTCATTTTGCCTACAGCTATGGGTAAATTTGTGGAAACGAGAAAATCTCTCTAGTACTCGAGTGCGTAGGTAGCCTATAGGAACCTGCCATGCCATGGTGAAAACACGCTTCATTCATTGAGTATTTCTATCTCGACCGAGCAGATAATTGGTTAGTCTAGTGGTTGGCAATTTGAATTCGATTGTGTTAAAATAGAGGGTGTAAGATGTATTGTTTCAAACACGAATGTAGCATTTTTACCCCTCTTCAAAAGCTATTCTCGCCAGTTTATCTGAATTTCTTCAGTGTACTTGAAATACCTAACTTATATAATCGCGTTCGAATTGCCCGAGTGAACAAGGATGAGGGGTATAATTTTTTTCTTAACAGAAAGTAGAAAATATGTTGTTGAAAAGACCATCCTAATAGTATTGGGGTACTCTTGAGAACAAGAATACCTACTTTTCATTACTTGTAAATCTCTAAACAGCATCCATTGATAGGTAAATGTGTGCGTCGATTGGCGACTTTTCAGGCAATTCTATCAAAATTATTCCCACAAGAATTTTGTTTGCGACTTTTTTCGCGAATTTGCTGGCGACTATCTGGTCGTTGGTAAAATCGTGAAAAAAATCGCAACATGATTTGCACAGTGCGTATTTTTGGGCAACATTTTGTGTACGAAAAATACGCGAAGTGCGATTCGCGTTATTATGCGTGATTTTAACTGCTAAAAAATTGTTGGGCTACATTTTGCGCGCAATTATTGACGATTTTGCATTTTTCTCCGCGATATCGCGCTTTTTTCCACGATTGCGCGACTTTTCTCCCAATTGGGTAACTTTTCATTTTCGACTTACGATCGACACAGTTTATTTACATGCAAAAATCTGTCTTTTTTCACCATTTTCCCCGCCTAAAAATGGCCAATTTTGGACAAAAAAAATGTTCTCGCAATACATAATAAAATACGCTCAACTACATCATCAAATCAAATTTGGACTCTACTTGTCAATTTTTTCTATACGTACGTTTAATGATTTTTACTAAAGATATTGAATTGCATAATTTTGGGAACCCCTGACCCCCCCTCCGTATCATTCAAGTGACAAAAATTTATGTTTAAATGAACGTCAACTCGAAATGCATCATAAATTATAATTTCAGAGACATTAAAAATCTTTGATTTTTTTACTTACCTGAATTATTTTCATTAGTCAGTTTTTCGTCAATAATTAGGAAAAATGCACTGAATCAAAGATTTTCAATTTCTCTGAAATTGCAATTAGTATTATCTAATTGTAAGTAAAATAGCGTTCTGTTATAATTTGACCAAAGACGCCAATATTATTAAAGTAGCTCAATTTCAAAAATAGTGGAAATTTAATAGGGGGCCCAAAACCCCGGAGGAGCTCGGTGAGAGTATAAAACGAAATCAGACGTCATATTCGTATTCAAGAGGTTCGGTTCATATGAAAACGACGCCATTGTAAAAGTAGTCGTATTTCAAAAATAGTGAAAATTGAGGAGGAGCTGAGGCTCTGGAGGAGCTGTGTAAGTATGAAAGAAAATATGGCGTAATATTTGTGCTCAGGGGGTTCGAATCATATGAAAACGACACCAATACCTATCATCAAAGTAACTTTATTTCAAAAATAGTAAAATTTGAGGTGGGGGTTTGAGGGCTCTGGAAGGGGTTAGATGAGTGTAGCAGAAAATCTGACGTCATATTCGTACTCGGCGGTATCGAATCATGCAAAAACGATACCCTACTCATTAATCTACGACACGTTTTTTCAATTTTTCACCATAACGCACCAATGCAAAAATTTCGAAAAAAATAATGATTTAAGGGTCAAAAATACATACGTCCAAAAAATATGTTTAGAAACTTGTACCTCGCAATTTTCATTGTTAAAAAGCATAAAATAGGTTAAAAACACCATTTTAAGGAACAAATATGAGGGGAGGGAGTTGAAAATGTTTGTGGGGATACCTCTTATGAATGTCTATAACATACTAAAAAATGGGAAAAAATCGGTTCACATGCTGCTGAGAAAATGATTTTAATTGTATTTTCAGAAAGGGGGGTTCTCAGAAACTGGGAGGGGATCTGGGGGTCTGAAACTTTTCACGCGGAAGTCTCTCGACTGAAAACGAAAAAAGTGGACATAATTGAGGGGTTCGTTCCATGGGAAAGGGACCTTACAAGGGAACCTCTTGAGGCGTCCGTCCGACCCCCAAATCCAAATTTTCAGCTGCCCAAGTACATTTTTCGATTTTTGGCGAATTTTTGAAAATCCAAAATTGACTATTTTGGTGATTTATGCTTTTTTTTAAAAAAAAGTACTTACTTGATCAGTAAAAATGTTCAAAATAAGTCCCAAAACTGATATTAACCCCGCAAATCCAAATTTCGCCATTTCCAGCCATTCTGGAGCCTCCAGCGCGATTTTTCAATTTCTCCAGAATCTTCAATTTGCTCCAGAAGGCGTGAATATGAAGTTGGGCAGCTAAAAATCGAGTTGTGTGTTATACTCGACCTGTTTAACGAATTTATCCACATTTGAGCCGATTCTGGAGCGGACACCTCAAGAGTGTTTTTTTGACCAGCTTTTTTTCAAAATAAAAATATTCAAAAATCAAAAATTTTCCGTTTGCGAGAAAATTTTTGAAATTTGCGCTAATCGCAGTATTTTGTCATGAACTAACCCTACGAGGGCGAATTTCGCCATTTCCAGCTATTCTGGAATCTCCAGCGCGATTTTTCAATTTCTCCAGAATTTTGAATTTGCTCCAGAAGGCGTGAATATGAAGTTGGGCAGCTAAAAATCGAGTTGTGTGTTATGCTCGAACTGTTTAATGAATTTATCCACATTTGAGCCGATTCTGGAGCGGACACCTCAAGAGTGGGTTTTTGACCAGCTTTTGTTCAAAATAAAAATATCCAAAAATCAAAAATGTCTCGTTTGTGAGAAAATTTTTGAAATTTACGCGAGTCGATGTATTTCGTCATTAATTAACCACACGAGAGCGAACTTCGCCATTTTCAGCCTTTCTTGGGCCTCCCTTCAATTTTTGGATATTTTTATTATGAAAAAGCTGGTCAAAAACTCACTCTTGAGGATGTCCCCTCCAGAATCGGCTCAAATGTGGATAAATTCGTTAAACAGGTCGAATATAACACACAACTCGATTTTTAGCTGCCCAACTTCATTTTCACGCCTTCTGGAGCAAAATGAAGATTCTGGAGAAATTGAAAAATCGCGCTGGAGGCTCCAGAATGGCTGGAAATGGCGAAATTTGGATTTGTGGGGTTAATATCAGTTTTGGGACTTATTTTGAACATTTTTA
Organism: Planococcus citri; assembly: GCF_950023065.1. Classification (NCBI taxonomy): domain Eukaryota; kingdom Metazoa; phylum Arthropoda; class Insecta; order Hemiptera; family Pseudococcidae; genus Planococcus; species Planococcus citri. Next base: position 32,706,064 of record NC_088678.1, on the reverse strand, counting down.
CTGATCAAGCACGTACTTTTATTTAAAAAAAGCATAAATCACCAAAATAGTCAATTTTGGATTTTCAAAAATTCGCCAAAAATCGAAAAATGAACTTGGGCAGCTGAAAATTTGGATTTGGGGGTTTTAGAACATGCTCTTTCCAAAAGTCACGGTCCCGTTCAAATCGGAGGCGGATACCTCAAGAGGTTCCCTTGTTAGTCATTTTTTTTCACAATTTTGAATGTATTAAATTTTTTTTTATTAATTTCACCATATTCAGTGATATTGAAGTGTTTCTCCATGGAAAAAAAAACAAATTGGAAAATATTTGCTAGTAGAAAAAATTTTCAAGTCCATTTTGAACCTGTAAAAATCAGTGAAAAAAAATTGGCCAAGGCCCCTTTACAATCAATTACCTGTTCATAAATTATCGGCCACCAAACTTGAGCCGATATAAATTCCAACTTTGTTACATAAACGTAAACAAGAAACTTGAAAATTTGGTTGAAGTACCTTATCAAAAACCTATCTATTCACAATCCGAGTATTTAATTATCAAATTGATCCCATTCGAGTATTTTTTTTTCCCTCGTGTACAAAATTAACCAAGGCTCGTAATAACTTCACTTTCGACAAAAATTCATGGCGAATATTGGACGCATATTCAACCAGGAGAAAAATGATCGTATGGAGTTATCTAACAATGTTATTCATACTGACGATAATTTTTCCAATTTGCGAAATTTATACGCAAAATATGGACCTGGATTTTGACTCGATTTTCAAGCAGAACAACAACGACAACTCGACGGTTACGTATTATGCGCTCGTGCTACCCGAATTTAGCGTATGGGAATTCGTATTTTTATTTTTGTCAGTATTTTCCGTCCTGATGTGCTGCGCATTTTGTGTATATTACCCATTCGCCGCTACTCTGGAATAACATTAATCATAAAACTACGCTAATTATAGGGTTTGTTTTATGTAAATTGATCGAGATTTAATCACGATGCGAAGCGAAACGAAAATTAAGTAAGGAAAAGGGAGTTTGCTCATTTTTCTGCTTTTTTAATTTTATTGTTTTATTCGAAGTACTTTTAGATATTTTTAGCAGCAGGTGCCTTTGCCTATACTTAGTACTTACCTGAATATTTTTCCACCAATAATATTACAGATTGGCATTTACACGTGTATGTTTTAGATAGGATGGATGGGTAGGTAGGTAGGAAGGTGAACGATGTGGAAATGTACACAACGAAGATTTACAATGCCTGGTACAGACAGCTGAGTGAAAATCGATGACATATCTTGAAATGTCCAGTTCTCGTATAATAGAAAGATAAACGGTACAGGGAGGCTGGGGCGATGCGGTTGACAAATTTACGTTTATGACAAGGTTCAACGTGTGTAAACCCCTTATGTATCCTTGTACATCTGCAATATACAATAGATGACGGAGTAAAAGGAGTGGAAAAACACAAGGAAAATAAGTCGAAGACGTATATTTTATGGAAAAATATGGCAAATGGCTTTTTATTGGCGTAATTGACACTTTTTATTGGCATAGAAATGAGTTCAAAGAAGAAGACGACGACGACGACGAAGACGACGCTTCTGTATAGAATTAGGTAAGCATATGTAAAACGCTGGGGAATCGAAGGAAAAAAGTTCATTGTAGAAATGACGCCGGTGGTTGGCTTTTTTGTTTCACTCTGTCTCGCTCTTTCGCTCGTTTAAGTATATATTCGCAGCATCCAAGATGTAAAATATGTAAATAAATTATTCGACGGTTTTATTTTACGTGAACAATGTTTTCTTTCTTCGGTATATAGCGAAAATACCAACCTATACATGTATATCTACGTACGGTTGATTTGTATAGGAATTTTTTTATTCACGGTAGAATTGAGAGAATACAATGCTTCCTAAAGTATCGAGCTGAAAAAAAGAAGAAAAAAAAAGACACACGGAATGGTTTGCGAGCTTGAAAATTAGCTGCTGCGTGTACTAGGGCGAGAATTAATTCGTATTTGTCAGACGTCAACGATTTAAAAATCAGATTAAAATTTACGACCAACACCTTATAGTATACGCCATGTTGAGCGGTGTGTAAAATGTTGTTGTAGTGAAGCAGAGGAGAAAAAAAACTTTCCCAACAAACGGTGATTTACGAGATAAAGGCGAAAAGGAATTAAATCATTTTAGGTAATATTTTGTTACACTTTTCCTGTTAGGTTTTTTTTTTCCTGCTCTGGTACACAGTATACGTATACTCTTGTATGTAGAGTATACTTTCTTTTCAAGGAAGAAGTTTTCCCCCGCTGGTTCTCGGAGCAGCGCAGCAAGTCGTATATTAGGGCCTTAAAAACGCACTGAGAAGGATGCTGGCGTGTACGATAGCGCGTATAAGATAATTCCGACGACCCTTGGGGGCCCTTAGTCACGTGATCTTTGCCTCACACATACATCATTCGTGTTGACAAGACCTAACTAAAAACGTGACGCCCGGCGAGCGTTTTCTGTCTTTTGGGGAAACTTTCCAAAAGTAAAGCAACGACAGTTTAATTATATTAATAACTTTATCCCTGCTATATAGTTTTTTGTACAAGTAGACGTAGTAGGTTGATGTTGAGCAGCTTCGGTAATAATTATAAAAGTTTACTTATACAAACCGTTATACGCTATTAAATTAGAATACTTTTCAATTTTATTCGAGTAGGTATATAAAGGAGCTTTGAAAGGTTTCTTTTACTTTTTCTTGAATTTTTGCTTGTATATCTTATCTAAGATGGAAAGTAGTTAGTAGGTTGGTTATTTAGGTAGGATCAATAGTGTCTGATATCAATGAAGATGGAATTTTACATAATTTTCTCGAAGAGGTAACTCACGTTTCATGTTTATTAGTTTTTCATAAATGTGCCTGATGTTGAAGCCCACACCCCCTCCCTCATCATCAATCATGTCTAGGAAAACATTTTGCAGCCAGATATCAATCAGAATCTATATTTTATGCTCTCTCATAGGGGGTCTTAAACGACATGAGTGTAAGTTGGGTTGCCGACCCTGAAAAGTGAAGGGATCAAAATTATATGCGATAAGTACTTCATGTTCATTCAATTAAAATTTCCAAAGTGCTCTGGCCCTCTGGCATCTTCAATATTTCAGATGCAGGTAAATTATGAACATGGCTTTTTTGGTACCTATCGCATCATCTAAAGTTCCATAAATCAAAATGTGTGAAAAAAATCTCCCTACTCTCTAATTTGTCAACGAATTCGAAAAATGTATTTCTCTTGACAAATTGGAGAGTAAAGAGATTTTTTTCACATGTTCGTCTACACATTGGTAAAATATCTCAAAAATGCAAAAATTTTAATTTTTTAGGTTTCTGATGATATTTTTGCAATAAGTGCCAAACTTGTAATTTTTTTCTTGAAAATAAAAAAAATGCTTGTCCAATTTTTTAATACGTTATTATACATAAAAAGGACTAAAACTGAAAATTTTTCAGAATTTTAAATCGTGGACACATAGTTCCTACATATTTAAATTATAAGTTTTTAAATCGTTTTTTTTAGGTTTTTGAAAGTGGCAACACTGATTTTGACATGATTCGTCGAAAAATCAAAATTCTATACAATGTGCAACCGCGTGGAGCAATTTGCAACTGAAATTTTCCATTTTCGGCCATTTTAAAAAACTTTGAAGCCCCACAGTTCCGCAAAAAAAAATTGAAAAAATTTCCGTTTTGCGTCATCCATCATATTTTTTTTGGGAGGGGGGGTGTTTACTGTTTATAATTACTAGATTATTACACCCTACGTCAGATTATATTGAATTTGTCAGGTTGTGTTTTTTAACAAGAGTAATAAATTTTTCTATTTCGGAGGGGTTGTCAGGAATGGAGAGAGAGTTTTCATCTACGACTTACTGATGATGTTTAATGTTATCTGATGCAATAATTCAGATTGTTTCACAGCCACACTAGCATTCATTCGTGTGTCGTTTTTTTGGCGCTTTCCGATACGAAGCAGAGTGGCGCAGTGGAAGCGTGCTGGGCCCATAACCCAGAGGTCCGTAGATCGAAACTACGCTCTGCTAGTCAATTTTTTTTTTTTACTGAATTTCATTCAAGCTCTTTTACTTATACATACGACGTGTTTCTTTTGAAGACCGGAAAATCCAAAAATTTGTTATAGATCTTAGAACATCCTAGTCGATCTTGGTGTAAATGGGGACAATAGAATAGTAGGTGTTGAACAGATATGGGTTCAGATGAGCAAAATTGACATGAGGGCTTAGGCTTAGGGACTTTTAGATAAAGATAGTTATGCGTGATTTTGGTGTGTCCAATTTTCAGTCTTGTCAAGATAACTTCTTCAAGTCTATTCAAGTGGGAGAGGTTTTTCCAATGATGAACTGATTTTTCATGTTGAAAGAGCTTGTTGGGTGTTTGTTGGGACCAGACATTTTGCCAATTCATGTACATAATATTATATTTCGAGTGAGAAAAGATTTGATGTTGTCAGCTGTGGTGATGGTGAAGGGGGGAAAGAGTAGTTGCAGATTTTGCATAAGTATCAACAATTTCGTTTCCAGTGATTCCAATGTGCTCTCTAAATTTGAAACAGTCAATTTCACTGCTTAGCAGTCACGACATTTTGCCTTTTTAAAGCAGTAGTTTTTTTCACTGTTTTGCAGTAAAAAAAAACTACTGCTTTAAAAAGGCAAAATGTCGTGACTGCTAAGCAGTGAAATTTGACTGCTTTAAATTTAGAGAGTGGCTGGGAACATACTGAATAATAAAAAGGGAATTTTGTAGCTCAAATAGTTTTTAAAGAATATTTTGAACAATAGGGTGATCAAAAAATAGGTTCTGTATAGATGTATAGAAATCAATGAACTCGAGGAATCACTCTGGATCAAAAAATGTTAAATTTGTTATCTGGTTTAGAGATGAGTATATCACAGAGGCAATGATAGATAGCAGCGAGTTCAGCAGAGTAAATAGATGAACAGTTTGAGAGATCGTTTGATGACCTCTACACATGATTTGATTTTGAAAAAAAATCGAAGACCCATCGATTTAAAAATTTGTACCTAAAAATAGGGTATACCTAAAATCTTTCAAATTATGTTTCTAACATTTTTTCTGGTGGGCCAGATGAATTTGTGACAGACACTGTTTAAAACCAGTGTTTGAAACAGACACTGTATAAAACCAGTGTTTGTGACGGACACTGTCTAAAACCAGTGTTTATGACAGACGCTGTTTAAAACCAGTGTTTGTGACAGACACTGTTTAAAACCAGTGTTTGTGACAGACACTGTTTAAAACCAGTGTTTGTGACAGACACTGTTTAAAACCGGTGTTTGTGACAGACACCGTTTGAAACCAGTGTTTGTGACAGACACTGAAAGTTTGCAGTTCGCAAAGTACATAGAACAACATCAATTTTAATGTAAGAATTCGGTTTTTCTGATCTCAACTTTCTTTTAATTTTATCAATGGTTTTGTGAAATTTTTAGTGTGAAAAAAAGAACTAAATTGGCCCAACCCTATTGACAATTTCAAGTGGCAAAATGCTAGCAACAATGCTAGCATGACCATGCTAGCACTGGTTGCACCATTTTGAACACCTTTCCTAGCATATCTGCTAGCAAACTGTTGCCAGCACAATGCTAGGAAAATAGTACTAGCACCACGCTAGCAGCATTTTTCTAGCATTATGCTAGCGATGGTTTGCTAGCAAATATGCTAGTACAGGTGTTCAAAATGGTGCCATTGGTATGCTAGCATATTTCTCGTATATGCTGGCATACAATTGGCATAATCCTAGCAGGGGGACTAGCATTATGCTAGCGTCAGTTTGCTAGCAGATATGCTAGTGCAGGTGTTCAAAATGGTGCTACTGGTGCTAGCATGATCTTGCTAGCTTTTTGCTAGCATATGCTAGCATGTGTATAATATGTATAATGCTAGAAGTGCATTAATTTCCTCATAAAAGAATAGGGTATTTTTAATTATGGTACGTTTCCCAAAAATGGGCAATTGCCCTACAATGCTAGTTAAGAACTAGCATTGCACTAGCATCTTGTGCTAGTATAAACTGAGTGATTAGTTTGCCAACTTCACTCTTCTTAATTCAAACAGGAAACTGTATTGAGCTTATATTCGACTTGACTACATACTTCATCTAAGAGAAGTTAAGTGTATCATGATAAAGAACAACGCTAGCAATTTGCTAGCATTATGCTAGCACTTGACTGCTAGCACCTGGATAAGAAGTCTTTTAACAAAAATCCAGCACCATGCTAGTACTTTGACTGCTAGCTTTACCAAGGTTAGAATAGCGCTAGCAGTAGACTAGTGTAAGTTTACCTGTGATTGTATTTCTAGCATGTAACTAGCAGATTGCTAGCATGCCTTTTGCTAGTTCACCTCATGCTAGCACCATTACAGGGTGCTAGCAATGCACTAGCAATATGCTAGTAGTGACTGCTAGTTTTACTCGATGGTTATGCTTCTAGCATGTAACCAGCAAGTTGCTGGCCTGCCTTTTGCTAGTTCACCACATGCTAGCATCATACCAGTTCTATGCTAGGATGAATTTTCCAATAAAATGTCTGCTGGCAAAGTGCTAAGTGCTAACACCATTCTAACTGGTAATCTGCTAGTTGATTCCATGCTAGCACCGTGCTAGTATTCTGCTAGTAAAATTGTTGATAAGATAATTATTCTGCTAGGATTAACTATGTATGGCTAGTGTACTTTTTACTAGCTCATATCATGCTAGTAACATGGTAGCTTTATGCTAGGAGAAACTGCCAGCATCGCTCGGTAATTATGATGCTAGGATATAACTAGCATGTTGCTAGCATACATTGTGCTAGCTCATCTCAGGCTAGTATTATGGTAGAATTTTGCTAGCAGGAGCTGCTGGGATCACTCGATAATTATGGTGCTGGGATTTAACTAGCATATTGCTAGCATACATTTTGCTAGATAATCTCACATTAGCAATATGATAGCATCATGCTAGCAGGGACAACTGGCATTACTAGGTAATTATGAGGCAAGGGTTTGACTAGCACATTGCTCGCATACATTTTGCTAGCTCGCCCCATGCTAGCGATATGATAGCATCATGCTAGTATGAACTGCACTTGGTAATTAAGGGGCAAGGGTTTAACTAGCATATTGCTAGCATGCATTGTGCTAGCTCATCTCATACTAGATATATGATAGCATTTTGCTAGCGGGAAATGCTAGCTTCATTCGGTAGTTATGTTGCTAGCATGTAGCTAGCTCATTGCTAACATACTTCTTGCTAGTTTGTATCATGCTAGTAATAAGCTGGCATTTTGCTAGCATGTTATGCTAGTTCATTTCATGCTAGCATAACGCTAGTATCATGCTAGTTTCCTGCTACTCATGCTAGGTGGGTGCTACTAATGCTAGCATTCTGCTAGTAAAATTGTCAATAGGGAAGTGAAGCAATGGCAAAAGTTTTGGAAAATATGTAACTTGAAATGGAAAAGTGGAACATCAATTTTAATAAAAGAATCCAGTTTTTCTGGTCTCAATATTTTTCAAATTCAATCATACGTTCCTTGAAATTGTAACTTAGTAGAAGAGAATCACAATGACTCGAGCGAATTGAGGCTAAAAGCGTTGGAAAAATTGTAATTCAAAAAATTGTAATTCAAAAAGTAAAACAATTAACAATATCAAATTTAATGAAAAAATTCGGTTTTTCATTGTGAGATCTAATAGTAATTTGAGTACTTTTTTGAGATTTTTTGAAAAATTGGAAAAATTAAAAAAATTACTCAAGGGTTTCAAAGTGGCAGGTTTGAAATTAGGTAGGTATGTATGTACTTAGTTGATTCTGTTGTTGTTGAAAAATTGAGTTGGTAGGTACATGACAAAATTTCAACTTTCTACCTCGAATTGACTAAATTTTGATTTTTTCATGAAAGATGAGCAAAATGAGTCATTTTATGTCGAATCATCTCGATTTTGACTTTCGTCCTCCGATTTTGCTTACCTATATATTTTTTTTTGTAGATTTCTCACATTAGCAAAAAGAGAAGATTAGTGAGATATCGTTTAAGATTTATTAAATTTTCGGCGAATTTGGAGAGTCCAAAGGTTGTAAAAGGGCATGAAAAGGTAAAAAAAAATGACCTGATAATTTCTCGTAAACGTACAAAACGATAAGTACTCATGTCGCATAGGTAATATTTGATTTTTTTCACATTTTCATCAAAAATTTGGGGCAATGTATACACCCTCCGTCCCCTCATAGCGTTTTTGCGAAACCCTTTATAAAAAATTCGTTGTTTTTTTCAGATTTTAAAATTATTCATGTCGTTTACTTTGGCAGCCTTTTGACAATTTTGAGCTTTTAAAAAAGCTCGAACTTTGAACTTTTGAAATTTTTAGTGAATGCTTTTGAAACTAATCTCCATTCTCTTGGTGGGGATTGGAGGAGCAATGATGCTGATTTTCATTTTCACTTTTTGAGAGGAACCTACAAAAAAAAAGTTTGAGCGAAATCAGGCTAGTGGTTTGATTCAACATGGAATGATTCATTTGGCTCATTTTCCATGAAAAATTGAAATTCGGTCAAATTATTGTAAAAATCACAAATTTTGTTACATTGCTACTCCATTTTTTTTTTTTTTTTTACCATCAGAACCAAGTAGTTATAGATTTTTAGCTATTTTGGCGCCCTAGCGGGTTTCTAGAATTTTTTTAAGCTTAATTTTTCAAAAAAGTATCGAGAAAGATGTTCAAATTAAATTTAGTACTTTCAAAGGAATTCTCGATATTTCTAAACTACAAGTGGTTGCAATTTTGAACTGTTGTGGAGGTTCCATCAAAGTTTTAAAGTTTGCAATTCTGTGAAAAAAAAACAATGAAAATAAATGCATTTGAGTCGGCAAAAACAGAATTTGAAAAATGGTACCCTGAGCACAAAATTTGCAAAAAAATTAAAATCGTGGATATTCTCCCCTTCCATTTTTACACTATATAACGATTACCTACCTATTCTAAATATTTACACAATAATTGATAAGGTAGGTAATTTTAAATAACCAAAAGAATTCGGCAACGAGTAATTATCTTATGTACTTACTGATGACGTTTAAGGTTATCTGATGCAATAATTCAGATTGTTTCACAGCCACACTAGCATTCATTCGTGTGTCGTTTTTTTGGCGTTTCCGATACGAAGCAGAGTGGCGCAGTGGAAGCGTGCTGGGCCCATAACCCAGAGGTCCGTAGATCGAAACTACGCTCTGCTAGTCAATTTTTTTTTTTAGAAAATTTTATTCAAGCTCGTTTACTTATGCATATAATACGTGTTTCTTTTAAAGACCGGAAAATCCAAAAATTTGTTGTAGATCTTAGAACATCCTGAAACCACAACTAATTGATTTGGGTGCCTGAAAATTAAAGCCTTAGCTCTTCATTCTCAAGTTTAAGTATCAAATTTTTGCTTTTTTTTTGTTAGGTAGATATTATTATTTATTAGGGATTAAAATCTCGTAGAAATGGCAAAGAAATTAGTTAAAAATCTAAACATTAATTCATTCATTTGCTGCGTGATGTACGGTATTTTTAGATAGGTCAGAGTATTGTATTGTACCTACGTATTCGAAGCAGAAATATTTTCTTTTCTGCTGTTTTTCTTTCCTACACCGTGGAAGAATTTTCTTGAAAATATGAATGACGAAGAAATAAGTACACGTAATACGTCGAATAAAATCTGCGTAGGCTGGTAAAGGTATTTATTTAATTCGAAATGGAAACGAATAATACTTTTGGAATTTTTACAAGAATCTTGCAAAAATGTTGGTATCCCACAGTGAATTTTTAAATTGAATTGAGTAAATATTTCTGTGGTGGTTAATGTGTATATGAGACAGGTGGGTGGGTAACTATGTCAAAAAAGGTGCGGAAAAATTCTTGAGAGCATTGCTTTTACGTTCTTATTTTTGGAAGATTTTTGATTTGACAAAATTGTGATTGGTTTTCAATAAGACGTTGACCTTTAATTTACGATAGACATATTTTCCAGCGTTTCTAGAATAAGCTTTTGATCTTGGGTTTAATAAATTGGAGTATATTTTTTTATTTTTGGGAAGGAAAAAGTATACTTGTTCTTTTGATGATCTTGGTGCATAAGGACGATAAGTAAGTAGGTACGTACTTTTCTTTGCATCTCTTTATGCTGCACTTTTTGAAACTTGATGTTTTATAGTTCATTATTTCAGCTCATCAGCTGAATTTTTCGCGCGAAATCAATTTTTTTGTTTTAAAAAATCGTTGCTAAATTTATTTTCTGATGTGAAAAATGAGCAGAAATACGTTGATTTTTTTTTTCATTACCTATAAAAATTCTCAGATTTTTATAATAGCTTTGAAAAGACTTAAAATCTGAATTAAAAGAAATTGAATCAGTACCTACTCAAAGCGTTTCTCATATACATTCAAACCCCCTTTCAGTGAAATTTCATTCAAGTACAGTCGATTTTTGTAAAGCTTGATTTTGTGGTAAAACTCAACTGAGAAGAAGTAGTGATCTTTGGGTGAGTCAAGTCTGAAGAGTAGAGGTAGATAAGGAACATGGAAGCATTGAAGGTTAGGAGACGGTAAAATATCGAGTTGGTCAAAAACCCCAATGATACAAATACAACTAACAATTTATGCACAATTTAATATTGAAATTGAAACTTTAAATTTTGTCCATAAAGTACGAGTAAATCATTAGAAATGTAAAAGGGTCGCAAAAACGTTCACAAACGTGCGATAGATTTATCAGGAAAACCCACGTGGACGTACGACGAGGAAGAATTGTAACGCATCGAAAGGTACAGTCAGCAGAAGGGTTGGGGAGTGCGATGATATTCACTAAAATACTCATTATTGGTTCGGCGAGTTGGTCTTTAAATGAATTATTATTATACCACGATATTGTATACCTACGCGGTAATATTCGCGTGCAATACCGCGAAAGAAATATTATTAATTTGCAAAACAGATCTTTATACGTGTGAAGAAACGACGCTAACGGTGGCCAAAAGAAAGGCGGGGTTAAGCGTAAGCCCGCAACCTTCATGTAATATATTTTCATTAGCGTATACAAATTAAAGGCATCCCTCCAAGGTTCTTAACTTAATATTGTAGAAATGTTCGTTCATTATTTGCTCTGGCTAGCTTCAAAGTGAGGGATCCTTTTTCATTATGTAATTTTGACGGATAATGAAGAAAACCCTTTCGGTATAGTTTTTAATTAAAACGGCGAATCTTCGATTTATTTATCGTACGATGTCGGTTTGGTTTGGTGTGCTGTGCGAGGCGAGTCGAGTGTGTATGTTGAATGTTGCAGGGGCAGATTCCGCGTTTCGTGCACTAACACACAAGGTGATGATGAGATGAGAAATAGGAAAACAGTCGTAAAGATATATTTATAGGTAAAGTTTCAATAGGACTTTTTTTTTTCTAGCACGTTTTTGTCAAAGCACGTGCTACGAGCTTTGGCATTAATAAAGAATCGTATTTGCCAAAAGCAGCGACAAGACGTTGGCTCATGATTTATATAAAAATTGTACCGAGTGAAAAGCTGGACGATGGAGAAGCGAAAATCCGACGACGAATACACAGGAAATGGGGGAAAAACCTACTAGCGATGGATTGAAGCGAAAAAAATGAACACCCTTTTTCTTATAATCGTTTTAATGGCGGTGTCGACACATCCTAATATACTATCGAACAATCAAATAAAAACCCTGATAAATCGGAGGCTTTTGTGAAAGGACGCTGATTGTGGCGCACCAAACGTACAATCTCGTAATCACTCTCTATTGTGGACATCTTTCCGTTTTTACCGTATGCGTCTTCCTTTTTTTCCCTTCTTCTTTTTTAGCGCCTTGCTGATTGAAACATATTTTTTACACCAGGGTTTTTCCTATTCCTATTCATCGAAGGTTTTTTGAGCAGCAACTTTTCCATACTTTTGGCCGAATTTTCCACGTTTTTAGTTACTTAAGTGCTTGTAAAAGTGAAATCCACAAGGTGGTCTTTTTTTTTGGAAGAAATCATCTTAGTTTGTGTAGGATAGGTCTCAAATCAACAGAATTTTTGACAAATTGCGTTTGCTGTGGATTTGTCAAGGGAGGAGGAGGAGGGATTAAAACTTGAAAATATTGAAAGGGTTTTATGAATAGGTACTGTGAAATAAATTCAAAGAAAACTCAAATTAGTGACAAATTTGATATGGTGCAATATGCCTTCACAGCTTAGGTGGTTATTCTAATAATGCCTCCTTACGTCATGCTATTTATATCCCATTACATGAAGATGCATGGTAACAAGGGAAATTATGTAGGGTGTAAGTATATTAGAGGATGTACTTGAAGGTTACTGCGGCTACACGCCAAAGACCAAGCTAGGCCCAGACCCACCCACCGAGTTACCGAGAAAATCTCGGCGGGCCTCAACATATTTGGGCAGCTGAGGTAAAAACTGGGTCTCTTAAAAAATTTCTGAATGAATTTTTTTTCTTAGTGTCCTGCACTTTAAAAAATGGCAGAAAAAAATTTGGCTAATTAATTGAGGAGCCCAAAATCAGGGCCGCTCAAATGGAATATCTTGGTGGGCCATCCACCACATGCTCTTGGGTCTGGCTCTGTTACAAGCATATGTAAGATCACTTGATTCTAGCTATTTGCGGCGGCATGAGTCTCATCAGATAATGAAGGTGAGGTGTAATTCTATTTCTTGGAATGTGGCAGGGATTTATCTCGAGTCACACTTTCTTTGTTTCACCCCAATGAAGATTGGGATCAATGTATTTTATTAATCATTTTAAGTCGGATTTACCCAAAGGGATGATCTGACGTTTGGTTATCTTTTGCTGCCAATTTGGGATGTGCACAGACATCTATGAATTGAAGCATGTTTAATCGGTCTCCATGTAAAGTAAAGCAGCCATCACAGTCACTATTAGTGGAGTAGGTTATAGACACTGGACCTGCGTGTAAGACAACCAACTGCAGGCCGAGGGGAACGGAAACGGTAAGGAAAACTTGAGTAACGCCAATTTATCCCGCTGGGTGATCTTGGCAGCGCTGTACTTCAATTTTGCAGGCAACAGGGAAGAGGGAGGGTTGTGTAGTCCGCGAGGTACTCCTGACTGCGCGCGCAGCCAGGAGTTCCTTCCGGACTACACAACCCTCTCTCTTCCCTGTTGCCTGCAAAATTGAAGTACAGCGCTGCCAAGATCACCCAGTGGGATAAATTGGCGTTACTCAGGTTTTTTTGCCAAGATGGCTGCCAGTTGGTTGTCTTATACACAGGTCCAGTGTCCATAGAGTAGGTGAAGGTTATGGAGATGGTGAGACTGTCAGCAGTCGGTAAGTATAGACTTACATGATGGTGTCTCCACTAAATTAATTATAGCCTAATCTAGTTAATTGAAGCATACGTTTCCAAAACACAGTCTCCGCTTAAAGTAAAGCAGCCATCTCAGTCACTATTAGTGGAGTAGGTGAAGGTTATGGAGATGGTGAGACTGTCAGCAGTCGGTAAGTATAGACTTACATGATGGTGCTTCCACTAAATTAATTATAGCCGAATCAAGTTAATTGAAGCATACGTTTCCAAAACACACTAAGTCCAAAAAAATATGGATAAGAAATTCATGGTTGTACGTTGTACTTAGCTTAGTACAATTTGGAAACATAGAAATGGCCCAAATTGGCTGATTTTTTGATATGTTGTAGCCAAGACCCTTGGTCACAACATACCAAAAAATCAGCCATTTTGGGCCGCAACTTTATGCTAGATGGCCTTGCAACCTCAGAATCTTTGAAAATGGACTTGGTGCGTTTTGGAAACATAGGTATTATGCTTCAATTGATGAAGTCATTTTATTGTAGGTTGATGACAATGATGTGAGACCTACAAATGTTTAGTTCTTTTAGCATATACTTACTTAATTATAGTGAAAATAATCTTATGCCTATTCGAGCTAGCTAGGTACCCAATAAATCTCCCTGCTAAAGGAATATTCATTGACAAAATTAATAAGAGGAGATCATTCGACACAAACTCTCTTACAATAATCCTTCCAAACTTAAACGATAACAAATTGATGCAATTTTCATTTTAAAATTATAAAATGAGCATAAAAATTTTGACAAAATGCTGTAAAAAACATGACTTATTCGATGACCACTACAGTCTGCGATGATTTTCCGACCACCTTATGGCAGATCTATGTATAACAAAGACACTTCGGATGTACGATGTACAGTACGTGTAGTACGAGTATATTGGTTTTTACACGGATGACTTTTATTATCAGAACAGGATAACATTTTTATAACTGCGAGTTGATTAATTCGAGTCGTAAAACGTATATAAATGTTACTTATACGAGCCATATAGAGCTTGTTTTTAATTTAAATGCGATGGATAATAAACGTTTTTCGCAAATTACTCTACACTGTTGTTAGTACAATACATGGTGCTTCGCGGACGAGGAGCAGAGGGAGGGGGACACGGTGCAACGAAGTAGAAACATATAAAGTCTTCGATTAAATGTGTTTTTCTTTGCTAACCGCCCAGGTTCGCCTTGTTCTGAGCGTGTTAAAAGTTTAGCAACTTTTGCTTTATTAATAAATAATAAGTTTGCATTTTAGTTTTAAAGACTTTTGTATGATGAGAAAACACTCTAGCCTCGCGGAGAAGTTATACGCTTGAGGCTTGAAACTTGACGCTTTTAAAGGCTTACCCGGGGATATGTTTGATTAAGGTAAATAAGGAAAAAATATGTAAAAGTTGCGAGCTATATACCTGCCATGCCTTGCCACCGAGAAGAGAACCGTAGGTAGGTATACTTTTTAAGCGCCTGCGAATGTAATTAAGTTTAGGTGGTTCGTGCGTGTTCGCGAGTGATGTAATTGTTAAGCCTGGTGTAACGTGTAAGCGTTTTTCCTTCTTTGTATATGGTTCCAGGCTATTTTCCAATTTAATTGTTACCAACCGATTAAGATGGAGCTATGCTGATTGCATAGTACGTTGTTTGGGCTCATGTAGATATCATAATGATGATAATGAAGCCAAAATGCTGTAGCTGATTCTCTTTAGCAGGTACTTATTTGAGTGCCATACGAAGAAGAATACCTACTGTAAGGCGTTGTGGCGTATTTTGTATTCATAAAAGAACCTATGGAGTGATTTTTGAGAATAACATGGTATCGAACCCTCATAATCAAATTTCAAGCTGCCCTCATTTAATTTTTCAATTTTGGGTGGATTTTTTAAAATCCTAAATTTACCCCATCTTTATAGCGATACCTATACTTACAAGGGAACCTCTTGAGGTGTCATCCTTCTATTTGAACGGGGGCCGCGATTTTCGGAAAGAGCATGGTCTAAAACCCCAAAAACCAAAACTTTCAGCTGCCCAACTTCATTTTTCGATTCTTGACGAACGTTGGAAATTCAAAATTGACTGTTTTTGGTGATTTATATTAAAAAAAAAAAAAAAAAAAAATGTACGTACCTACTTGATCTGTAAAAATGATCAAAATAAGTCCTAAAACTGATATTAATTCTCCAAATCCAAATATCACCATTTCCAGCCATTCTGGAGTCTCCAGCGTGATTTTTCAATTTTTCCAAAATTTTGAATATGCTCTAGAAGACGTGAATACAAAGTTGGGCAGCTAAAAATCGAGTTGTGTGTTATACTCGTCCCGTTCAACTAGTTTATACACATTTGAGCCGATTTTGGAAGGGACATCTCGAGTGGGTTTTTGGCCAAATTCTTACATAAGAAAAATGGTCAAAAATAAAAAATTTCTAGTGTGGGAGGAAATTTGTCAAATTTGCGCGAATCGCTGTATTTCTCTAGAACTATCCCTCCCCCCAGGGTGAATTTTGTCTTTTCCAGCCATTGTGGAGCCTCCAGCGCGATTTTCAATTTCTATCCAGAGTTATAAAAAACGATGTTTTTCTGCGAGAAAGTTATTTTTTGGCTTTCAAAATTTTAGAATTTGAATGACGTTTTTCTCAGGAAGTTGAATCTTGAAAAAGAAAAGAGAACAGAATGGGAGCAAATGTGAGGGCAAAAGCACTCAGAAATTTGTTCTTCGAGAGACATCAAAACGATGTTTTTCTTTTATGCGAGAAGTTTATTTTTGGCTTTTGAAATTTCAGAATTTCTATTCAATTTTTTCCAACAGACCACCTCCACTACCACCACCACCACCACCACCCCGCTGAGAAAGTAAGGTGGAGCGGCCAATCCACCTCACTGTTAATGAGAACAAAAATATGAAGAAACTTACTTTGTCAGTAGTGCCAAGCTTCCAGTCATCTTCATTTACGAGATTTGAACAAATTACAACAGAACTTTGGTTAACGAAGAGCATGATAGAGCGAATTAATGGTAACTTGACACTATTCGATGTTAGGACCTAATAAAAATCACTTCATTTACGTCACTTATTATTTTTTTTTACAACATCTCTCTTCAAAGTCTTCCTACGTATTAAACGAAAAATGCTATCAATCGCACAGCAGGTAGCAATATTTTCCACGCATGTAATTGGTCCATCGTATGTTATCGAAAATATAAAAACATGCCATTTTCATTAACAGATAGGTAAGTAAAATACAAGTACCTAGGTACACTAAGGTTTGAACATTTACCGAGAAGGAAATGGTTAAACATGAAATCGACACCAAGTATAGGCCTATACGGAATTAGTTGAACACGAAGACAGAGTCGTTATTATGTTTAGGATATGCTACAAATGTGTCACTTGACTGTATGTGCTACGAGTGGGTATAGGTGTTCTAAGAAAAAAAAAAACATTCATATTTGTGACAATGAAGAAGTAACGGGAAATGAAGGGTAGTTTTTTATACTGAAGTAAAATGGTAAAAAAAAACTGTTGGGAGAAAAAATATTTGCCTATTGGTTAGTATGGTTCCTACTCCTAGAGGACATGACGAAAGAAACGATGACTAAATTCCATGCGAGAAGGACTTTTTTATATTTTAAAACCACGTGAAGATACATGAAACTGATATCAGTATTGTTAGATTAGAAAGTCGTTTTTGAACGTGTTGTTTTTTTTGATTGTTTCTTATTTCATCTGTATTTTACAAAGAACTATAACTCAGTGTTTTGCATACTAAAAATGTCTCGAAGTCTGATTTTACTCTTGATCTTGGTGTCGATTTCATGTTTAACCATTTCCTTCGGTAAGTATTCAAACCCTAATGTACCTAGGTACCTATTTTACTTACCTATCTATTGATAAAAATGAGGCGAGATATTGTAAAAAAAGAAAACAAGTGACGTGTATGATGTGATTTTTATTAGGTTCTGGCCTCAAATATTATCAAGTTACCAACAATACGCTCCATCAGCTCTTCGTTAATCAAAGTTGTGCTGTAATTTGTTCAGATAATGAGGTTGAGTGGAAGCTTGGCACTACTGATAAAGTAAGTTCTTGTTTTTATTCTCATTACTCTTAAACGATGATATGATCGAAAAATGCCTCAATAGTGTACAAACTTGTGAGTATAAAATTGATTTTTTTGAAATTGAACTTTGGAAATATAATTATGCTCATTTTCAGCAAGATTTTATCCAGTATCGCCTTATTCAATATTCATGTTCCTCTGAATTTTCCCTAGTCTGAAAATGTTGTCATTTTTCGTACGTGAAGTCCTAATTTTGTTCAGTGACCTTGATGAATCATACCTTAGGTACCTTTTATAGTGCAATGTGCACCTACCTATACTTATGTAGTCATTGAAAAATATTTTGTTGACTTGAATTGAAGCAATCAATTAACATTTAACAAATATACCTACGTGCTTTTTTGACGTTATTGTTCAGGCTACAAATTCAATAGATGACGAGAATCCATATCAGAAGATTTTCAAAATATCGAAAGCCACAATTTATGATACTGGTGTAATGTAGATCCAAAATGGAACCCAGCATGTTCATAAGATTTATAATTTCCGTTATTGATGGTAAGGCTATTATTTATGGACTGAGAACCAGAATACCTACCTGTTCTATCTTGTATGTACTTGTACAGGTAGGTACGTACCTACTCAGTGGCGTAGCCAGGATTTACTCAAGGAGGGGGCAAAACTTGATTTTTAGGAATAAAAAATCGAAATGAGGGGTAATTTTCTGGAAATCTATTGTGATGTATGGCGATTTTATGAAAATGAAGGCAAAATTATTGCTCGAGCGAAGCGAGAGCGAAAATTTTAAAAAAATGGGTCCAAACAACGAAAAAACGTCCATTTTTGCATGTTTTCTTTCAAATTTTTGCTCTCAAGGGGGGGCCATGGCCCCCTTCGCCCCCCCCTTGGCTACGCTACTGTACCTACTCCATTTATTTAGAGATTAGAATTTTTCTTGAATGAATATGGACACGATCAAAAGGCTTCTGGGTATGTGTAGACTAGGTACAGTTCGAAAATTCTGTTCTGTCACCTCCCCTTAGCAGGACACAACCTGGACGTGCCTTCTTGAGTGCTCCATTTTCCAACTGAAAAAACGAGGATTTTTTCATTCTCTTTGACCTGAAGGCTGTACAGGGCTCAAATTTGGCACGTTACAATTATAACAAGCTTAAGTTTATTTTGATGTCAGTACTACAATGTAATTATTTTCATACCTATCTATTGTTTCAGGCGACATGCCGGGCTGGGTAACTCCTGACAATTGGCGGGAAACGCTAGTTCGAGAAATACCGTTGAACAGATTAAGTGTGTGAATATTTAGATGGACCTCGTTGTGATTCCTCAAGCACATGGTCATGATAATAACAATACTTTCTTATTGGTATATTATGTTCAAGAACAGGATCACCGAAAGTATAGAACTTGACTGACGAAAATTTTTGCGACAAAATCTGTTTTTTTTTTCAAATTTTTTTTTGCATTATACCTACTTATTTATGTTAGAATTGTAAAATACATATTATTATACTTACTTAATGTATTTTTTGTTGAAGTAAAAGTATAACCAACATGAATTTTAGCCTATTTGACTACTCAACTGGAGGTTTGCGGTTACAAAAATTGTACAATTCAGTTTTTTAATGGAAATCGAATTAGATACACAGGTAGCTATCTGAAATTTGCTGAAATGACAAAAATTGATGGAATAATCTAGCAAGAAAAGTTTTATAAAGTACTTACTTAATTGAGAAAATGTCAAAAAAATTACTTGAAATTGTCAACAACAAAACTGGTAAATTTGTCTTATAAAATGGTTGAAAATTACAAAAATTGATGATGTAAACAAAAAAAATTCTAAAATATCTTCAAAATTGGAATGCTAATTTTTTCTCAATTTTTGCATGATTTCATCGATCTTCATTCAATACTTACTTTAAGGTTGTTTTTGATTAGGTATCGAATTGATAAAATGAGGAAAAATGTCCTCTGTGCTAAGTTAGGGTACAAAAAATGACCGAACTTGAAATTCAATCAAATTTTTTTGTTCTTTGGGGCATGAAAGAGTCAGGGAGGGGTTATTTTCATTCAATTTCGTGTATTTAGGTGTCAGTAATGATACTAGTTCATTAAAAATGGTATATTTTCCATTTAAAAAATTTAAAAATTAAAAAAATCGAGTCCAATTGAAATCCACTATAGTGGCTCGTATAGCAGTGGAAACGTTAAGGTTGTTTTTGATTAGGTATCGAATGTTTACCCCTTCTTCATTTTTGAACAGATTTCACTATAGGTGTATGCTTTTAGGATATCAACTTTTACACCATACTTTTTCCGGTACATTGAGCTTATCTATTTTGCATACATTTTCCAAAATTTCTGCATTAGGTACCAATTTTTTCTCAATGTAATTGGGGAAATATTTTAGAATGTAGTGGTTCCAATTTTTTGGTCATTTCTGCCAATTTCAAAAAATAAAAAAAATCGTAAGTTTTCGACTATTTTTCTCGATTTTTTGAAGTTTTCAGAAATTGCTAAAAAATTAGCGCCACTGCATTCTAAAATATTTCTCCAATTTCAGGAATGATATCTTTCAATATTTTGGCTTGATTAATGCGAAATATTTGAGAAAAAAAATTTTCAAAACACGAATTTATCCAAAAATACGCGATTTGGAAATTTCCAACCGCTCAGTAGAAGTCTAAAAGTGGTTTCATAAAATCTCAAATACTTTCATTTGAGACTGCGGGTAGGTAATTTTTCCCAAAATAGGTTGGATAGCGACAGGAGCGAAAACACTACGATTTTTCGAAAATGCCCTCTTTTGTGGGCCCACTTCTCTCCTCCCGGGGTACTTCCGGAGCTAAAAAAATTTCTGATCAACTTTCAACTTATAATGAAGGAGTCTGCCGGATTTGGTCAAAATTCGTCGACTTTTTTTTCACGATTCGTCCCAAAGTATATTTAGGTTTCTTCTGGCTTAGGACTTGGGAGAGTTGTAATGAAATGAAATAATTTTGTTTGATGCATAAGTTGGAATTTTTTATTTTGGCATTCTTTTAATATAAGAACATCTTGTAATTTCACATCACATAAACTGTTTACCCCCCCCCCCCTCCTTCCCCATCATAATATGTAGATATACGTTTTATTCCTCTCCACTTTCACTTAGGTAGGTACTTGCTATGAACTTCTGTCCATCAGCACGCAATTTTTTTATGATCAATCGATGAAAAATATGCAACGCGGGCACATTTTTCTTGCAGGTCAATTCTTATACCAATATAGGAGAAAATTTTGTCTTCGCTGACAAACTTTTTGTTTTCAAATTTGGAAGCACATTTTAGAGCCTTTCCAACACCATAACGATATTTTAAAGCAATTATAGCTGATTTAGTTCTATTTGTATTTGCTACGATGTAATACGTATTATCGTTTTGATCGTCCTTTTCATCTTTTTTCACGTACGTAAAAACATCGTTGAAATGTAACTTCACAACGTAATAAATTAAAACGTAGTAATGCAGTTCCTCATCGCAACCTTCGAATTGAAACTGCGAATTAATAAGCTTCTCGAGTCGACATTTTAAATTAAACACTTCCTCGTCAATACGTTTGAAGTTGATTAAATTCTTCATTGCACGAGATAGTGGACCTGTCATTCTACCCACGTGTGAATGGTAAAATCGAAATAATATTTTAGTGAATTCTATTTCCATTTCTTTATTAGAAAAAGAAAGAAGAGGTATTGGTGGTCCAGTTTTGGCTTTGGAATTCGTAATGTATCCATTTTCCAGACAGTACCAGATGAAGGCAGTTGCTTTGTCTCTTCCCAGGGTAGAATTATTTTTCAAGCGACTTCCTAGCTTTATCAAATGAGTTTCTTTGGCGTAGGTTTGAGACAAAAAATGGTTTGGTTCTGCCATCAAAATTTGTAAACAGGAAGTATAAATGTTGGGATTTTCTAAAGCTTTTAGCATGAAATCCAACGAACCTGGGTCTATCCAGGATAAAGGATAGGTAATTTTCTCGGCCTCAAACGAAGCTAAATAGTTCAACACGCTGTTCGTATTGTACAAAGTGATGCCCCATTCGGGATTTCGGTAACCATCGTAGAATTCCCTGAGTTGGTATTTTTCATTTTCGTCGATTTCGTGACGAACCAGAAGATCTGTCACTTGATCATCGGTGAATCCGAAGAACGAAGCCATTTCGAAAGAACTCAGGAACTTGTGATGTTCTAGAGAAATCTGGTAATTGAAGAATATCGAAGGGAAGCTGTAAGTTAAACCGGTGATCATGATGTATTTTATATCTGCCAAATGATCGTTGAATAATTTTTCTATCATAGAGCTCAACATATGAGTTATTTTAGTAGGATCGTATTTCACTTCATGCGCGTATCTTATGCTATAATCTAAAGCTACGTCATAATCGTCTATAAATACGAAAAGCTTTTTGCGAAAATAATTCAGCAATATTTTCGCCAGCAAGGATAAGCTTTTTATTAAAATATCTAAATTCATCGTTCCATGAATCGCTTTTTTTAAAAATCGAATTTGTTGAGCAATATTTGGGTCATTCTTGTGTTGATTTTTCTCGAGTAAAATTGGAATCATCCATTTGTAAGACGAGCAAGTATTTCGTACCCGTTCTCGAATATTTTTTAATGTTTCGTCGAAAGTGTTTCTCATAACGCCTTTGAGTTCAATGTGAATGACTGGGTATTTCCCCAAGTGCTTCTCGATGACTCTATTATAAGTTGAAATTCGTAAATTCAATGTTCGATTGGTAAATATACGATGGGCGGATGTTTTCTTTGGATTTTTAATTCGACCATTTTCACCGACTTCCAATTGCACGAAATGTTTCAGCATATTCATATTTGTGGTTTTTCCAAATTTTCGAGGACGAGTGATAAGATGGTAAGGGTTTGATTCGAAATGAAAAAAAGCTTCGATGAAAAGTGTTTTATCGACGAATCCTGAACATTCGATGATTTCTTCGAAATTTGTAGAATTTGGTAAAAATACGGGTCGATGGTCTCCGTGATTGAGGGCTAGATTTGAGAGCATTACAAAGAAGATAAAAAATGGGTAGGTCTTCATTTTTGTGAGTATAAAGAGTTGAATTTTCCTCGAGAGTGAACGACGTACGGTTGTAAATTTTCATTTTTCAAGGTATGAGAAATTTTTCATAGGTAAGGTATCAGTTCTTGAGGTTTATCAATGAAAATAACATGATGTATAGCTGAATGTTGAGGACTACTTACCTACTCGCATTCAGTTGAGTACCTACATAAAAATAATTCAGGCTAATTAGTAAGTTGGTATGTCAACCAGAAAACAAGTAAGTAAATTTAAATATAAATACTTCATAAATAAGTAGCAAGTGTTCCTCGTTGATAAATAAATACGTTTAAAAATGATAGATTTTCAATTCCCAGTATTTTCTTAGATAGCATTGAAATAACTTGAGTATTGATAACATAGATAAGCTCATATCTATATAGATGTAGGTAATGCAGTTCAATTTTTGAAATTGTTATCATCCTCGTTCTTCTTAACGTGATTTTCAGTAGTATGATCATCACGTCACGCATCAGGAGATCAGTAATAAATAAAAACGAAAAGTGGAGAATAGGTACTGAGTAGGTATGGCTGAAAATAAAATAAGTAATCATTCAGTTTTCAACTCAGTGGTTAAAATTTTGCTTATACATATGAATTTCTAAAGAGTCGATGTCAAAAGTAGGGTTCATACCAAATTTCAGATTTTCAGCACAATTGAGTAAAATTTTGATTTTTTTTTCATTTTTTTTGGTCCAACAATATTTGAAAATTAACCAATGCTTCAAAAACAGAAACATGAGTGCCTGAAATTTTAACTAGTGGAGTATTTTTGCTGGTTAATTGAATCAGATTCGAGGCAAAAATCAAATGAAGTCCAAATAAAAGGAAATACCGGAAGAGGAATTCAACATTTTTTAAAAGTTTGTGTTTACCATCAAAATGAGTTAATCTGTTGATGGTGTAACGGTCCAAACTAAAAGTCGAGAACCAAAGCTGAACCGAACAAACATGCAAATAGATCGAAACAGCGTGTAAAAAATATGTATCATCAGCCAAACTTTCAGGTACCAAAGTGCATTTTTTGATTTTTTGGAGCCTCGAATGACTCTCTTAAAAATTCAATTTTTTCAAAAAGATGCGATAAAATCTGTCTATATCAACTACAGCACGTATTTGCTCGATCGGTGCTTGCTAGTGACCCAAAAGTGCTAAGGTCATTCTTATTATAGAAACAGGACTAGATTCTAAAAATTTCAATGGTGAGATTTTTGAACTCCCCCCAATAAAATATTATCTTGCAATTTTTAGAATTCTATCTTGCTTTAAATGCCCACATTTTTAATTTTTTGAATTTTCATTTTTTATGGATATAAAATTTCATTTTTAGCCCCAATTGAGAGAAAGGTAAATGAGAATATCTAAAAATTTCATGTTGACTGATGATCAGTTTTTTTCTGATTTCCAAGGCACTGAAAAGGGGAGAGTAAAATAAAAAATTTTCCATCCGATTTTTGTATAATTTTGTTTGACTTTTAATGACCTTCTTCTACTTCAAAATTACAGCAATTTACTTTGTTATCAGTTGATTAAATTTTGTGGTTGAGAAGTTGGAACTTTTTTATGTATAACGAGAACCAGAAAGCAATAATACTTTCTAGCCTGAGCAAAGCAAGGCCAAAATTTCAAATTTTTTTTGAAAATTTTAAAATTAATGAATAAAAAGTTGAAAATTCATTTTTTATGCATTAAAAGTGAAATTTTCCATATTTCATAACTAAAAATAGTTGCCACGCCGATTGACACCGCTGCACGGTACTTTTCAGGCAAAGAAATTGGTAAATTATGAAGTATCAAGATTGCAATCCAACGTTTGTTATAACGGTTTAAAAAGCAATAATATCATCTCAAAAAATGCTTCAAAAAGCAAAAAAAAATGTCAAACGAACTTACAGGTGAAAAAATACGAGGAGGCACAAAAACATAAACCCGATGGTGATATTTACGGTTTCGTAAAATACGAACTTCAACAATTTTTAGGAAGAATATGTGAGTGTTTTTTCCGCAAGATGAAGCATCCTAAGGTAGGCGAGCGTGCTTTTCATTTTGCACACTTTCTTCAATTTCAATATGAAACTACACTTTGTAAACATCTACATGAATTTTTCTCCAGAAGAATGTAACGACGACTGCAATGCAACTGAAGATCTACGAAGAAGTAAATTGAAAATCAACATTTTTTGTGAATAATAATAATGATTATTATTATTATGTAAAAATACCATACTCGTCTGATCCACCATCTACCGTTGGCCTTGTTCATCTTTCATCGTCTACAAAGATCCTATATAAATGCGTGTTCGAAATGCTAGTAGTTTGACCAAAAAGTTCAGTTCTTCTCACCCTGATTGAAAATGAAACACAACCAATACTCGTCGGATGCGTTATCTACCGTAAGTCTCGTTTATTTTTCATCATCTCCGGCGATCTATACGTATAATCACAACTAGAATAGCAAGAGTAATTATTTGATTGCGTAAATACTACCCGTAATAAGTTGAACAAATAAATTGATCATAAATTGAAGTAAACTGCACTATTGACTGTTTCTTGTCTTGTTCGTTCTTC
This sequence comes from Planococcus citri, assembly GCF_950023065.1. Classification (NCBI taxonomy): domain Eukaryota; kingdom Metazoa; phylum Arthropoda; class Insecta; order Hemiptera; family Pseudococcidae; genus Planococcus; species Planococcus citri. Next base: position 32,680,867 of record NC_088678.1, on the reverse strand, counting down.
GTTCATCAGTTTTTCTTGCTAACCTGAAAGAATTTTCACACAAAGTACAACTAGCCCGAATAATAAGAGATTATCATAATTCAGTTTCATAAATAAATACTACCCGTAATAAGATAATTCCAACTGGTGTTTCCAATTGAATTAATCATCTCCAGTCACTGAACTATGTAAACGTAACATCAGGAAGGAATACTTCTCATCATGATAAATCGCATAATCGAATCGATTTCGATACTTCTATTGAAAATTTCATGGCGTAATTTTACTTCTCGTGAAGTTACTTTCAATTTTATAATAATTTTAATTTTTCATTCAAAAAAAAAATCAAAACACTGAAAGTGAAAGTGATAAGAGCGGTGATCGGATCAACGGATGCACACAACAGTCAACACGGCCTTGCGAAAAAGTCAACCGGCGAGAGTAGCGACCCTTGGTGACGAGTTGCAAAACTAAATCTTGACCTAGGTTCGCTATCATCGTTCATTAATTTTTCAGCTTTCTAAAGTGGCCACAGGCCACAGCCGCCACAGGGCTTCATTCTTCTTCATCTTTATCTACTTTATTTTATTCATATTTTGTTTAAAGTTATGAAAATTAAATTCACTGCTATGCTCGCTTGTCGCTACCTACCTAAATTAACTTACCCGTCCTCTGAGGCTCTGAAAAGATTTCAAAATCCTGGAGAAATCTAAAATCACGCTGCAGTGCTGACTTCAGAAGTTCAGAATGGTTCGAAATGGTAAAATTCTGATATTTCTGATCGGACCATCGCGGTGATTTTTTTAGGTGACGTACTGTACTGTACTAGTACACTACTATAGACACTGTACCTGTGCCCTCCGGGTAAGACATCCAACTGCAGGCAACGGGGAAAAGGGACGGTAGTAAAATCTTGTGTCATGCCAATTTCTCCCGCTGGGTGATTTTGGCTGCGCTGTACTTCAATTTTGCAGGCAACGGGGAAAAGGGAGGGTTGTGTAGTCTGGAAGGAACTTCTGGCTGCGCGCGCAGTCAGGAGTACCTCGCGGACTACACAACCCTCCCTTTTCCCTGTTGCCTGCAAAATTGAAGTACAGCGCAGCCAAAAGCACCCAGCGGGATAAATTGGCATGACACACGTAATTCAGCCAATATGGCCGCTAGTTGGATGTCTTCCCGCAGGTCCAGTGTCTATATACACTACCAATCATGCAAATTTCAAAAATTTTCATATGAACAGATAAATTGTCATTTCAAACATTTTTCCTTATGCTGGTAAAAAAAAAAAAAAAAACGCATTCGAATGCGAAGTTTAAGAATTTTATTTCCTGAAAAATTAGTAGTGCATGTTATTAGAGTAAGAAAGAGAAAAAAATCTGAGTTAATGAATGACTGCCCATGTAAACTTCTAGGTATTTTACTTTTTCAATTGTCAACGTATAATTTCTCATAGTCATACCTTTCTTTACGTAACTTCAAAGACGTAAAATCGTCAAAGTGTTTCTGAGTTCAAAAATTCCATAAATCATAATTAAGCCGAATTTCGCCGATAGCTGGAAAAGTTGCTTATAGGTAGGTACCACCTACCTACCTACCTATTATTCTACATATATATTATGTACACGAATTTGAGCTGAAAGTGTATGTAACTTGAAACACCTTGAGAATTTTAGATTCCAAATGGTTTATGATCGCATAGCAATGAGTAACGCTTCAATGTGAATTTTTGAGTTTTACAAAAAACATCAAGAAAAAAGTGAGGCAATAATTTCAACGATACCTAACAAAATAAAAATTTTGAAACATGGTCAATGGCACAAAGAACAAACTATGAAAAAATCGTAATTTCTCTACCCACTAGATACACAACAATGTTCATTGTTTTTTTTTGTTTTTTTTTTTTTAAAATATAACAGCTGTTTGCGACGCAAAAATGTGAAAATTGTATAGGTACCCCGTTTCCGCGAACCAAGAATTTTATTGTATTCTACAAAACCTGACTAGTTAGTTGAAAAAAAGAAGAGATTATAAACTCTCTATTATAGCAACATCCCACTCCCGCATTGTTTTTAAAAGAACCACACAAATGATAGTTTTCCGATATGAATTCTTTTTGACTATACACTGATTAGGTATACGTACTGATTTAAGAAGCTGAGAAATTTATAATTATGTATTTTCACGTTCTCGCTTTTATCACTGTTTTTATCGCAAGCTGGAACGATACTCCCATATCAAGATTTTCTTACGAGCAAATCTAATGGTATTGGTAATGATGTTTTTTAAATAGGTACCTGTCTATTGAAACAATCTCCCCTCACTCATATTATCAACTCATTCACAGAGAGACTTATCTTATCTACCATAAATTCAAAAGCTTCAGAAAGGTTACCTCGGTAGTAAGGCACATAGAAAATTAGTGAAGTCATTCGTACCAGTTTTTAAAAGTGCATGGTTGTGGTAATTGGTACCTAATAGACTTTTTAAATAACTCATTTTAGTATAGAAAAATGAAGATTTTCGGTGTTATAAGTCTTCTATACTGCATAGTTCCATCGTGTAAGTGAATTACCCAGTTATTTTATTAAACAAATGCTAAAAATGATGTGATTTTACTCCTTGAATCGTGAATTTTCGAAATTTTCTGTTCTAAGAAAGCAAATCTGAAATATATCTAGGTACTTCACCTAGATATCCTAAAAATTAATTTTTCTTTTTAAAAATAATATTTTTTAAACTCTCGAAATGAAGAATTTCCAAAGCTTTAATTTCAACATTATCTATTGCGCAAAATATTATAGAGAAATTTTTCAATTGGTAACTTTACTCAAATCAACACGTTTTCAAGTTGTTAGCGATGCCAATAGTTGATTGCAATTTAACGTACCTAACCATTTTTCAAATGCACTAGCCCTACACAAAAAGTAGCTTCCTATCAATTTTTACCCTTCGAGGGTGACTGAAAAATTACGATCAGAATAAGTAAAATTAGGTACCTATTTGAAAGGATCTTAAGTTGTGATATGTTCCAAAATCAGATTTCTAGTTTCTAGAACAATTTTTATAGGGAAATCCCAAAGGGTTTCGCATTATTTTGACGTTAGACGAATAATATAGGTATGTGTCACACTCTTCTCAGTCCTTCAAATTGACCTTGGGGTTGAAATTTGGCATGCACATTTGTAAGTTACTTTAGTGTTGTATCACCCTCATCCTTCTCCAGCTTCAAAAAAGAAATTTTCCGTATCTTTTTCAGTAGTTTTCGATTTTATGTCATGGCCTTTTCAGACCTGGAACCTTGACATTGAGATAGGTACAATAACGTCGATGCCATGGAATGCTATAATCGAGTATCCATGTTTCAGGAATACTCTAAATGCGCTTTTTGGACGTTTCGATCTATATAGGTAGTTAGGTACATACGTAATAATGAATATTCTCCTTGCACTGCTTTTTCATTTTTAATTTATTTTAGGTACGGAAGAATTTCGGTTTGCAGATAATAGAGATGTAGTTCCAACGAAAATTATTACAAGAAAACGCGATGATCCCATGATTTTGGATTGCACATTAGAAGGTATAGATAATTCAAGTTTGGACACATTTAAAAGAGCTTTATTTTTTTTTAATACCTAGCTCTGTTTCCAGGATATCCGTCGGTGTACAGTATTGAATGGTTTCTTAACGAAATTGTATTTTGTGCTTCCTCGCCATCGAATACGACATGTCCATTAATTTTTACGGAAAAAAACTGCCCACCACTACTGGATCCATTATCAGAACGACATCTGATAGAATGCCGATTATTCATTGAAGGAAAAATTATTCTCAGGAAAAGATTCCTGATATTCGTAAAAGGTAAGCTCATAGGCATAATTTAAATAATTTTGATAAACTATAGGTGTAGGTACCTATATTACCTACTTATTATCCAACTTTTGTTAACAAAATTATATCTATAGTTATATTAATTACTTTTTTCTTCTCTCAAAATAAAAACAAAACAAGAATGAATTTTTATCGAAACAATATCACTTCACGATTAGGTACCTATACCTACCTACGGAAATATTTAGAATGCGATCGACAATTATTCACTATGTCATCTGAATGGTCGATTTTCATCAAATTCAGGTTGTTGCAATATACTAATTTTTCGGTTTTTTGGTGTACCTATGTAGGTAATTTTTTTACAAAAAAAGTGACTTTTCAATTTGTAATCTTCCGTATCTCTTCATTTTTTTCCTATTAGGTACACCTGGAATTATTGTATGTATTTGTGGGATTGCGGGATGTTGTGTGATATATTTCCGATCATCACTTTTATGAAATTCAAATTCACTACAAAATTAGAACATTCTAAAGAACATAGGTACCTAATTCGATTTTTGATTGATTTTTAGAGTCATTAAATCCATCAACGGCATCTGATGTACCTGATTATTGGGTTATAGCGATATCAAGCGTTTTTATTGCGTTTTTCTTGATCGCGATGTTGATCGGATATTGCGTCATGCGTGAAATTGAAAGAATAGAGGTAGGTGCAGCATAAGTACCATATATGTACTTAAGATGAGTCTGCTGAGGATATTTTTCCAACATGGCAATTTTAACATCGATAACATTATTGAATGAGCTGGTTTACGTTATTTATTCTATTTTTCGTTTATAGGTCCGCGTTGGTAGTGGTACCTCAAATCAAAGTGAAAATAGGACGAGCATGCCCTTGGTCCGTTTAGATAATTCGAAAATTTCGAATAAGGCAAAACCGTCTGAAGATCCTGCAGTAGCCAGCCATTCAAAAAAGTCAAAACCAACTGAAGATCCTGCAGTAGCCATCCCTTCGAAAAAGTCAAAACCAACTGAAGATCCTGAAGATCCTGCAGTAGGCCTAACCATCAACGAAAAAATAGGGGAGGGGCGGTTCGTAGAAGTATTTAAAGGTACGGTTATGCCAAAAATATTCTTCTGTTATAAACGTCACTTCTTCAGACAACCTATTTGTTTATGGTGTTACTTATGGCTTTTTTGTGGGGAAGCACAGGGGGACGCAGACGACGCAGTCCCCCCCAAGGAGAGTTTAAAATATCGAAAAATTGCCATAAGTAAAAACTAAAAAATGAATAAATTTTGGTAACTTTTTCAAAAGTTTTTGAATTATCAAAATAGTAAAGTGCGAAAACAAGATCAGAATTACGATGAGGTAAAAATTTGGAAATTACTCTAAATCTAAAATTTAGCATTCAAGTTTGTACCTTTGTTCTTAGGAGGTACCTACTTAGCTTGTGCTTAAATTAAAACAAAAGTTACTTTTTTATAGCTATTTTCAAAAAAATCTGTTTAAACAACACAAAAATAATTTAAGCACTTCGAGTTTTTCTCAAAATACAGTTGGGGGAGGGGGATATGAAAATTGGGGACTTGCAAATTCGATTTAGTGTCCGCCTTCAGAAGGAAATACAAAAAATGGCCTGTACCTATGTATATTCTGTACATATACGAGTACCTAGGTATACACGCAAAGCTGCAGTGTGTACTAGCACCATGTACCGTATGCATCCAATCAAGCAGTATTTTGTTTTCGATTGAATAGGCACCTACCTACCTAATCGTTTGAAATTTTGGCACCAACTTCAGCAATAGGTATCATTATTTGTTTGAACAGAAATTGGAAATCTTAAATCTTTTGCAACGCTATGTACCTATTTAATAATCAGTAGGTATACCTAAAACTATACCGAAACATTTCATTCCATACTTTTACAGGATATGTGAATTCATCAAACGAAGAAGGAGTTCAGTATTTAAAACCTGTCACTGTGCAGAAACTAAAAATGTCTGTAAATGTCGGCTACATAAGAGAGTTCATAAAGCGATCAGAAACATACTTTACTTTCGAACATCCAAATATTTTAGCTTGTTGTGGAAAATGCCCTCTTGGTAATTTGATATGTTATTTATGTATTAATAGTTATGTGCGAGTACCTATCTATGTATTTCTATTATTATAATGTATATGGGACAAAATTTTGCTCATATACCCACTTCTTGAGTACCTATTTCTCTAATGTCACCTTTCAATGTCCATTGAATTATGATTAAGGCTTGTATACGTATTATTGAGTTAATGTTATTTGCGTAGGTCCTTACGAACCAACTGGAATTGTGACAGAATTTATGGATCTTGGGGATTTAAAGAGTTATCTGAGGAGCAATAGAAATGAATTATCATCTATCTCAAAGGTAAATTTTAATTGCTCAAATTGTGGATTTCTACACCTTCTGGAGAAATTTTTAAATTCTGGAGAAGTTGAAAATCGCCGACATTTTGTTCGCGGGAGTTTATATTAATTTCAAGACTAACTTTATTCATAAGTGTTGTTAACGCATACTAAATAAGTGTAGGTACCTGCTTACCTACTTTTTTTCAATAAGAAAAAAAGCATAAATCAGCAAAATGGCCATTCAATTTGAAATTAACAAAAATTTGCCAAAAATGGGTCTGATCAGCTGACACTTTGGCTGTGGTTGTTTCAGACCACACCTTTTCCAAAACTCTTGGTTCAGTTCAAATTGTAGGTGATCACCTCGAGAGGGTTCCGTGTTAATTATTTTCAATCGCATTTTCAAAAATTGTTCGTGTCCTTGTAGGAACCTGTTTTACTATCATTTGCCATTCAAATTTCCGCTGGAATGGACTATTTGACCAGGAAGAATTTCATTCATGGTGATTTGGGTACACGGAACTGCCTATTGCAGTATTTGGGAACCGAATTGGTGGTAAAAATCGCAGAATCCGACATGAGTGGAGAAGAGAACTCTGGTGAATATTGTCAAGTAAGTCAGGTGCCAATTTGTAAGGTGGTACCTCAATATACATTTTACTTACCCATTTATGAAAATCATTACTTTTTTTACGTTGTTACCTTTTAAAAATTCCACAGATTGGTAAAAGTGTCGAAAAATTCGCAGTGAGATGGATGTCGCCGGAAAGTGTTTTAAATAAAAAGTTCAGTATAGATCCGACGTCTGGGCATTCGGTGTATTGCTCAGACAACTGTATACTTTCGGCGAGCAGCCGTATTCTGAGCATACTAACGAACAGGTGTGTATTTGCACATAGCATAAGTACCTACAGCTTTTGTTTTAATCCCTATACTCTTTCAAATTGTCAATTAGGTACCTAAACTAATCAACTCATATTACATTGTTTTGTTTCAAAATTTTTAGGTACTGCAACTGATCCAAGCACTACAGCTTCTACGCATCCCTGCCAATTGCCCGACAAAAGTGGCAGATATAATAAGCCGCTGCTGGAAAATTAGGCCAAATCAAAGGATGAAATTTGTTGATATCCACAAAGAGTTATCGGATTTACAAGAAAGCGTTTACGTAACAATAGTACCGTCATGAAGAGAACTTGTATACTTGGGTATTTATAGCTTTGTAATATGTTAGAGCCTTAAATCGACGAACAAAATTTAATTCGACCGTCTCCATTAATGATATAATCGTGCAGGTGGCATGCTAAAACTCATGCTTTTTTGCATAGCACACGCATGCGTGGATTTGAACTTTTTCAAAATATCCAATTACTTATTTGTAAGTGAAACAATAAGAGTTCCTAAAACTGATTCCAAATGCCATAATTTGAAGGAAATGTGCATTCTGAAAATGCTTTAAAATGATGTTGTTACTTACCTTCTTTGGAGGCAATGTGAGCGTTGAAAATCAATTTAAAATTTCGTAATTTGAAGACAAAGCAAATCCTGTAATTTAATTTTAAAACTTCATGATTTGAAGGGAATGGAATTTCTAAAAATTGATTCAAAATTTTGTAGGAAAATGATTTACCTATCCAAATGTTTGTCATTTAGAGACCATCTATAATTATGGATTCTGAAAACTGACTAAAAATTTCATAATTTGGTGATGGTGTGAATTCTGGAAAATTATTTAAAATTTTTTTCATTTTATTACCCATAGTTTAGAATATAGTCGATCATTGCAATCTTCGAATTTGAAAACACCTATTTTTAAGGACTTTGGTAACATTGTTTTACAGCATTAGCCCGCCACTTTCGAATAAGGAGGTATATTTAACTTTTAGCCATTAATTCTTATCTATGGTAAATTGTATGAAAATGCAAATTCCAATTTCATTTCAATCTAACTTGAAACAACAAAATATGGCTTAAATTCCCAAGAAAAAATGTTTTCCTACATCATTATTTCTCATGAATTTGAAAGATAACATTAAGTAATTGTATTTGAATAATTATATTGGATTGATATCAAGTACTTACATATCCAGGGTCACGCTCGTGACCCCACCCCGCCCCCCCTCCCAAAAATAAAATGAAAACGACGATTATAAACGAAAACGAACGGAGGAAAACAACGAAAAAAAAAAACGGAACGAGCTGACACTGATATTCTGAAAGGAACTCGTCTTTGTTACGGCGTGTGCCGCAAACTCATTTTACTGAGAAAGCGTTTGTCAAATTGAAAAATTGAAAGTACCATTCTTTCTAATTTTTTAAGCGCTTTCTTTTGAGACCATAACGAAGTTTGTACGATAAAAATTCGCGGACTTGGAGTTGAGCAGTTTTTTGTCATTTTTGTAAAATTCTTCTTAATGGTCAAGAGGGCTACTGAAAAAACGGCTGAACCAATTTTGATGAAATTTTGGAATTGAGTTCTACTCGTTGAATGCTCTGACCTTTTGGAATCAAATTTTGAAAATTTGGAAATTTGACCCTTCACCCCCCCATTTGGGGCCCCAAAATTTTGAAAAAATTAAAACTGATATCAAAAACGGAATCTATGGGTTGAAATACATAAACTGTGAAAATTTCAATTCAATCCGATGATTTTGAAGGGTTTTAGAGCTTTTCAAAGTTTTGCTGTTTTATCAATTTCAGTCATTTTCAAAAAGCAAATATAAAATAATGGAATCGAGTTGAACTTTGGCATTAGTAAAAGCGACTATTCTCAAGTTTAAGGAATGTATATTCAAAATTTCAACTCATTTAGTTTCCGATTAAGTTCTGTAGCTTTGACTAAAATTGTACAAAAAGAAAGAACCGTTAAATTCGAAAGCATGCGTATTCCCATGCACGTTTTGCTGTTCAGCGCAGCAGTAATGTGTTGAAGTGGCCCTAATTTCAGAGCAGCCGTGTGGCTGCATGCGTTATGCGTCGGATCGCCATGCCGGAGGTCCCCAGTTCGAATCCCGCCCAACCCTGATATTTTTTTCAATTTTTTTTTAATGCTTAATATTTTCTTTTGAGTAATTTTTCAATAGACAAATTTACGTTTTGGCCAAATAGACGTTTCCATATTTTCACCTTGCTGTTATTGATGAATAATTACTTAATGCATTTTTTTTTTCATTTTTTATGGAACTGAAGGAGATTGGGGAAATTTTTATCTAGTCATAAATTCAAGAGGATGAAATTTCCTTTCAATGGGTACAATCATTTCTCAATTTCATACCTACAGTAACTGCGATTTTTTTGTATGCCAAATTTAAATTGAAATTACACAAAATTTTTAGCAAACATTGGTAATATAATAAGTACCTAGTTTAATAAACGAAAATGTTCGAAATTTTATCCTTTTATTTATTTATTTTTTTTTTACCGAAAGCACTAGCGTTTCTGTTCAAAACTTCAAACTCAAAGTTGTAAAAAATTGTTGTGCTCAGTAAAAATTCAACTTCAAACTAAATTTCTCAACATTTTCAGTGAATAAATGCGTATTTTATTGAACTAAAATTTAAAAATTTCATCCTCTTTCAGAGAATTCAGATGGTTTTTTACACAAAACAATAGCGTTTACTGTTCAAAAGTTACGACTCAGAGTGGTGAAAAGTAGCCATGTGTGGTAAAAATCACAACTCAATACTCATTGAAGTAGAATTACTATAGTGAAGTTAGTACCTAACAAAGCTTTAGTAAGTACATATTATTTGAATGGTAAACACTAGCGAAATGGATGAAAACCCATTTTGAAGAGGATACAATTCTGAACATTTTGGTTTTAGTATTAAAATACGACGCATTCACTGAAAATTTTGTGCAATTTTAGTTTGAAGTTGAATTTTTACTGCGCATGGCACTTTTTCACAACTTTGGGCTTCGATAAGATTTGAACAATAAATGCTAGCAGTGGTGTTTTCGAAAAAAAAAAACAATCCGAAAGGAGATAAAACAATGGATAAAACTCTGAAAATTTTGGTTCATTAAAATACCTATTCGTTCACTCAAAATTTTGCGTAATCTTAATTCAAATTTAGCCTACAAAAAATCTAATTTATTCGTTTCATGATTTCATTAAATACAATTAATTTCCTGCAAAATTGTTTGAGTAATATCCAGCAAATTTTTAAACATTCTTGGAGCTTCCAGCACATTTTTGAAACTTGAAAATGCAGTTGGAAAGCCGAAATTTATTCTGCAAGCCAATTTGAAATACCCTATGAAGTTGACTGCAGTTGGATTTCAAGTAGTTTTGGACCCTCCACCGACTTTTTGAAAATTACTGAAGCCCCCAGCAGATTTTTGAAACTTGAAATTCCCTATAAATTTCATCAAGTGGAGTTTGAAAGTCGAAATTAAATCTGCACTCCTCTATCAAGTCGGCTTTAGGTGGATTCAAGTGATTTTGGAGCCTCTAGCGACTTTTTGAAAATACCTGGAGCCTCTAGGAGATTTTTGAAACATAAATTTTTATAACACTCTATTGAATGGAGTGAGAAAGGTGGAATTCTGTTGCAATTTCATGTTTTAAAAATCTGCTGGAGGCGCCAAGAATTTTCAAAAAGTCCCTGGAGGCTTCAAAATAACTTGAACCCACTATCAGCCAACTTAATGTTGTGCTGAAGTTGGAATTGAGCCTGAATTTCGAATTTCCTACTCTTAATTGATAAAATTTTATGAAAATTTCGAGCATTGAAAATGCGTGGATGGCTCCAGTAATTTTCAAAAAGTCGCTTGAGGCTCCAAAACGGCTTGAAATCCACCAGCAGTTGACTTAATAGTGTGCTCAAATTAGTTTGCAGAATCAATTTCGGCTTTCCAACTAGCTGCATTTGTTGAAATGTTGAAAGAATTTCAAGTTTCAGTACCTATCTGAGTGTTTAAAAATTGGATGATTTTTTTGATGAAAATTTAAACAAAGTAAGTACCTGCACTACAGCAACATTTTCATTCTGAAGTTTGTATTTTAAAGTTTAATGAATTTGAAATTTGAAATTTGTCAATACCTATTGCCAATATTTTGTCCAACTTTTATGAATTAAGAAAAAAATGTAACTAATTTCTAGCATGTCAAAATTTTGAAAAAATGACAACTTCTTGGTATTTCGAGATATTGAACTCGTCTGTCTTTTGGAAACAAAAAAAAATCATAAATTGTCAAAATTCTGTCAACCTTTTTAAAAGTTGAAAAAAAAGTTTGCACACACTACGTAAGAAAAACAACTGATATCCCCCAAAAAATTCTCCGAAAAAGAATCGTACACCCCGCCCTTATCAGGGGAAAGAATGTAAATATTTTAGTAATAAAATGTTGTGATATCATTTTGAAAACCGCCCCCTAAAGTTCAACCAAATTTTTAAGGCTTTTCCTTTGAAGTCAAGATTATAAGTTAATTTTGAAACACCTTCTTTTTAACATAATTTTTAATCAAAATAAGCTTTCAATTAGGTATCAATATAAAACTATTAAGTGTGTAGGTTCAACAACAAAAATTAAAAAAAAAAAAAAAAAAAAAAAAAGTAGGACAGACACAGAGTTTAAAGAAGCTTGGTAATCTAATCTGAATGTTGAACTGTGTCTACCCCAATTTTTTTAGAAATTTTTTTGTTGTTGAACCCACACACTTGATAATTTTGTACTAATAATTGGTCTAAAAAAAATTTGGGCGGACACCGTGCAACGTTCAGGTTAGATTAACCAGCTTCTTCGAACTCTGTGTCCGCCCAAATTTTTTTTAGACCAATTATTAGTACAAAATTATCAAGTGTGTGGGTTCAACAACAAAAAAATTTCTAAAAAAATTGGGGTAGACACAGTTCAACATTCAGATTAGATTACCAAGCTTCTTTAAACTCTGTGTCTGTCCTACTTTTTTTTTTTTTTTTTTTTTTTTAATTTTTGTTGTTGAACCTACACACTTAATAGTTTTATATTGATACCTAATTGAAAGCTTATTTTGATTAAAAATTATGTTAAAAAGAAGGTGTTTCAAAATTAACTTATAATCTTGACTTCAAAGGAAAAGCCTTAAAAATTTGGTTGAACTTTAGGGGGCGGTTTTCAAAATGATATCACAACATTTTATTACTAAAATATTTACATTCTTTCCCCTGATAAGGGCGGGGTGTACGATTCTTTTTCGGAGAATTTTTTGGGGGATATGTATTTGTGTAAAGTTATTAATTTGATTGTCTGTTTTTGTAGCCTATCAGTAGTATTAATTCAACATTATACGTAATACGTATACTGAATTACATATAAACGATATTTTTGGATAAAAACATCTCAATTTTGTTCTTTGAGGACTTTTTTGTTCTAACAAGTAACAATTTAGATATCACCTGGTTTTAAAAAAATCTCTCTCACACTCACACACTCACACAGTAACAGTATTCAATTAAGTACCGTTACTTGCGTCCAATCTATGTTTTCCCGCAACCTTTTTTTTCCATTACTTAGATACTACAATAACCCCACACTTCTCCTTCTACTAACCTTTTTTAAAATTAGGCACGTCTGTAAAAAAAAAAAAGTCCTTCTATTTACCGTTACTTTTTCATTGTTCCACCGAGTTCGTCTATTTCTAGACCTGCTCGTTTAAACACCAGTTACTTAGATCGTAAATAAACTTAGTTCTGTAATTTCTGGTTGTGAAAATGTCGCGAAGTCTTTTGATTTTACTCATAGCATTGGTTTCAAATTCAGTCTATTCTGTCGGTAAGTACATACCTACATACCTTTTTTTTTTTTTTTTCCTGATATAAAGTTTTATTTTATTAATATTGGGAGCACAACATTGCGGCACACCCTCACCTCCTCAACGTGCCACAAGGCTTTTATGAGGGATACCTACATACCTACGTAAACTAAAATTTAAATGAAATAGATTCTGGACGTTTACCTCATTATAAATCCTAAAGTTTTTTTTCACACGAACTCGTCAGTTGAATTTTTGGTTTTTATTCATTATTTTGCAATAACGAAGAAATCTGTGAAAGAAAGTACATGAGGTGATTCGGCGTTCTTGAATACCTATAAATGAATTATACTACTGCCCTGTTCAGTTTCCTTGATATTTTTTTCTTACATAGTACCTCCTACATAGGTAATGTATTTAATGCATAATATCAAAAAGGTATTTTTCATAGGTTTGGAAGTATCCTATAAAAACAATTCGCTTGTGCCAATCAACCTAAACAAAATGTGTTCCGTGCCATGTTTTGATACAGCTGATGAAGTTGAATGGATGGTGGATGCGTACAAAGTAATTACCTTGATTGATTAACCTTATATCTCTAAGCAAAAAGTTCAAAACACACTTTGTTGACTAAAAAAATGGTATTCATCATTCATGGGTGTTTTTTTTTTGTTTTTAGCCCGATTATTCAATTCAGGTGGATTCACCGAACAAAAAGTATCTCATAATAAAAAAGGCTTCGATCTATGATACTGGTGTTTATACATGCGTATCTAAGAAGAACCCAGATGTATTTTCAAACATTGTTGTTCACGTTAAAAGTAAGAGCTATTTTCTGTGTGCTATTTCTTTTATAAATGAATAGTACCTCTACCTACCTATTTATGTAGTTAGGTATACTGCTATAAGCTATACTTGCACTACGTATTTAACGTATTTTATCTAAATGTTTATTGTGCATTTGTGCAAGGATTAGGCAATACCTAGCAACGAAATTCATTACTAATTTCATTTTAAATCAGTCTCAGTTCTTGGAATGTGTATATTACGTATGTGTGTGTATTTTTTTAATTGAACAAAATTTAATCAATACCTACCTACCTATGTTTGATTTCAGTATTCCCACGAATCAATGCTACTTATGACCTACCAATTGAATTGTGTTGATGTTCGATAAAATTTGAAGCACCATTCAACTTCTTCGCCTAACCAAAATACAGTACTACACCTATCTCGTATGTCAAATTACGAGTGTATACGAATCACATCTTCATCGGTAAACCGTCATTCATATGCATGCATCATGAGAAGCTGAAATGAATATTTTTCGTGAATATTAGTTCTTGTTCTTGAAGTTTACTGAACATCACCGTCTAGAGATTGAGATTCTCTCGGGAGGGGGTAAGATGAAACTTCCTTAAACATAGAGTTTTTGCTCATATCTGCATTGGAGTGCCAGAAGTGCATCTTAAGAGAAAATCAGTGGCGTTGAAACATGTTCCTGATGAAAAATCCTATGCGGAGAGTTCATAACACTTTTTAAAATTCTGTAAAACTTCAAAAAGACCCATTTCCTTTTTCTTTCGTATCAGCAAAAAAAAACACACACTTTCTGCATGAACTTTCCGGGAAAGAATTTTTCTCAAGGAACATTTTTGAACATAATCGATTCTTTACTAAGATGCGTTTTTTTTTTGGATTTAGGAATGAAAAACACCTTATTGAGGGAGTTATACAATACATCCCCTAACGTAGAATTGCTCGTATATTCGCCAGAAACCGCTAACTATTTGAAGAACTATTTTCTGAAAAATCAATTTCTTATTTGATTGGGCTTCTCTAGTACCATACCCACCTTGGCATAAAATAATTAATTACAAAATCGACTCTGTACTTTGTATAATTAACAAAAAAAAATTGTATTTGTATGATACTTACCTACTAAGTGTAACGTAAAAGTATGTACTAAGGTGATCATTTTGAAAATATATCCTTTCTCTTCTAGACGTATCAACGATCATATCCTTATTTGATTTGTGATGTGCCAATTTATTCAATGAAAGTTGCAATTATACGTGAACGTACTTACTGACAATAATAGGTAGGTAGGTATTTAACTCATTGATAATTGAAGGTCCCGAACAATGTAATGACGTAATGACAATCTTCACTCAGAAATCACACTTTTTTGAACAAGAGGAAGTAGATCAGTACATTTAATGTACTCGTCCAGCTAGTGAGTGCTGAGAAAAACTGTAAAACGTTTGTGTTTTAATTGATCAATTTTGGAGTTCATGCTGGAAAATTATAAATTCTGACATCATAATTTTTTATGTAAAAGCATATATGTGGCATGTGGCCTGTAAATGCGCAGAGTAGGCAATCATTTCTGCACCGTAACTTCGAGATGTCGAGTGCGCTGTTCTCCATACACGATCTACAATTCTACATTCTACACAATAACATACGTTCTTTAGTTCCGAATATTTAGTTATTTAATCCGAAGACTTGGAGAGAATTGGCTCCTTTATTTTTAGATGTCTCTGTATGTAACTATTAATTTCATTTTGTAAAACAGATATTTCGGCTGAGGGCCTTTTTTTGTTCACCTTTAAAAGCTGTAAGTAGAAAAATTCATCATTCAAATTTTCGTTTTTGAGTATTGTAAATTGGTGGCACCTACAGAGAAGTTGCCTCAACACTCAAAATTTTGATTGATGATATGTATATTACTGCGTGCTCTTTCAATTTAGCTTTGTCTAGTTCGAAAATATTTCTGCACGTTGGGATACCTTCCTTGTGAGAATAGCTATAAATTTATTAATTTGGTTGTCTTTTCTAGTATCATTAGCACTAATTTAACATTAATGCCTAATTAAATGTTATTTTTGGATTAAGACCTAATTTTATTCTTTTATACCTATTTCAAAGTAAAATCCTTTAGATATGGATACAACTCTACATTTAACAACTACTAATACGATCAACTAGGCTAATGCAAAAAATTGAAAGATACCAACAAGGTACCTATACTACCTAGTACATATAAAAAAAAACGTCGATAGTAGCTAAGGTATTAAACATCTTACAATGAAATCCATCATTCTATTCATTTGTTCAATTGAATTTTGAGTGCAAGCGTTTCGCGCCAACTGTCGGGAGTTACCCAGCCTGGCACGTCACCTGAAACACATAGGTAAGTAAGTATAGGTGATAAAAATATGAAAATTACATCTTACGTTGGTGATGACATCGAAATAAAGTCACGCTTTTTGATAAGAAAGGAACAAACTCATTCTCAAAAACTTCAACTGAAACGTATTCATGCCAATTTTGAGAGCTTCAGGGTAATTTCAGAGGTGCTGCTGAGATGGTGCAAATTGAAAATCGCAAAGAAAAAAAATGAAATTGGTGGAAAAAAATAATTTTTTTATCAGTTGAAAAGTGATTTGCGAGCAAAAATTTGAAAGAAAACATGCAAAAATAGAAGTTTTGTTGTTGTTTGGACCCATTTTTCTAAAAATTTTCGCTCTCGCTTCGCTCGAGCAGTAATTTTGCCTCCGTTTTCGAGAAATCACCACACATCACGATAGGTTTCAAGAAAATTACCCCTCATTTCGATTTTTCATGCCTAAAAATCTGGTTTTGCCCCCTCTTTGAGAAAATCCTGGCTACGCCACTGGGGGAGGTTAGAGATGTCGAAGCACTCAGAAGGCACATTTATATTGCATTCCAAATAAACATGCTAAGTTGCAGTCTCGCAAACATTTTTTTTTCATTTGAAAATAAGTGACAGAAAAGGACTGTTAAAACAAACTCAAGAAGTACTTAATCTCCCACATTAATTCTAGTAAAAATGTTCTTTTATAATAAACTTGTGAATGCGAACAAGTAGATAGGTAAGTACTAATCATCAATAATCATTCGCAATTTCGCATTCAATTCAAATTGGGTAACTGTAGCAATGGAGAATGGTATCGCATTAGAAAATAAATAAGTGGCGCATACATAACCTCACCTCCAAAAACACTCATAATTAATCTGATGAATAATTTTGGGTCTCTTTTGGACCGACACGTGTAAACACCAGTATCATAGGTTGTGGCCTTCTCTATTTTCAAAATCTTTTGATATGGATTCTCTTCATCAATTGAAATTGTAGCCTGTAAAATGACATCAAAAAGGCAATTTAATTACATTGATACTAAGCATTACATATACAGATACACCTGTTTAAAAATAAAATGCACAGATTTGAAAATCGTAGAGCTTATAAATTTCCTGTTTGCTAGAGGGCGATAAATTACACTAGGCAACAATTTTGAACTTTTTTTGTGTGTTTGGGTTGAAAATGGACTTCATCGAAAGTTTAGACCCTAAAACAAAAAAAAAGTGAGTTTTTTAAAATCTGAGTTGTTTTTGTGGTCAGGTCAGGAGAGATGAGAAATTATCGAATGTTTGCATTTTTGTATTTTTTCAACATAAGCCCCTCTTTTATGGGGAACCTACGCAGTCGCATCCTGTGTGAGAAAAAAGTGCTCGAAACCAAAATTGTAAAGCATAAACTTTTTTTTACTTCAGACTAAAAACCTATTTTTGAATTCATCTCAGATTCGTGTTTTTGACCAAAACTATGTAAGCCTACATAGGTAAGTCACGTAATACGGTTCCAGTGAAAATGCAGATTTTGTTGACATAAAGGTGTGGCGATTAATTTATTAGTTTAATGAGTATGACAATAAGAACTTACATTGTCAGTAGTGCGAAGCTTCCACTCAACTTCATTGATATCTGAACAAATTATGGTACAACTTTGGTTAGCGAAGAGCTGATAGAGAGAATTGTTGGGAACTCGATAATATTCGAGGGCAGAACCTTTAAAAATCACGTCATATGTCACTCATTTTTTTTCTCACAATATCCACTATTTTTTTTTTTTTTCATTTATATAGCTTAAAGTACAGTAGGTACCCATTAGGGTTCGGAATTTATAAGAATTCCGAAATGATAATGTTAATATTATATCCACTTACCGAAGGAAAAGGTTGAACATGAAATCATTAAGAGTAAAATCACATATCGAGTCATTTTTATGCAAAACACTGCGATTATACCTACACTTGTAGATTTATGGAGATTTATTTTTTTAAAGAAGTACGAATTAAGAAAGATTGAACCAGAAAAAAAAATCAACACACAACTTAGGCCTACAAGTTCAAAAAAGACTAGGTATCTGTTATAACAATCCGTTTTATACTTCTCCAAGCGGTTTTTAAAAAATAAAGTCTTTTATCACATTCACATAGAACTTAGTCAAGTACCGTTTCTTACGGCCTACCTATATGTTTTCTCCGACCTTTTTTTTTCATCGCCCTTTATTTCCGTTACTTCTTCTGTCACAGCGTGAATGTTTCCTAACCAGTTTAGTCAAATGATACAGGTATAGGTATAAACATTATGACCCCGTCTAGCGTCTTTTCGTGTTCAACCCTATTTTGTAGATACCTAGCTACTTAAAATTGATTAAACTTCAGAAAATTGTTAAATTTGAGCACATTTTGTTCATGATGTGGCTAGCTAAAATGTTCTCAAGTTTCAATATCAGGCAGAAAAATAAAACATTCCTATAAAGTGATGAAAATTGATTTTGATTTATGAGTGCGGTGTTGAATAATATTCTGATAAAATCAATGTTATTGGCTCATGATTGAAACAAGTACCTAGGTATACATATTATATATTTGTACAGTGTGAAGAAAATTCAAGAAAAATGTGAAAGTATGAATTTTATGAACAGTAAGGAATTACACCAAACACAATCAGCTCTAGGTATATGTATCTAAGTCATCATTCACTGCTGTTCAATTGTATTTTGAGAGTAAGCGTTTTCCGCCAATCATCAGGAGTTACCCAGCCCGGAATGTCACCTGAAACATGAAAAATGAATATTTAAATCGCAATCTAGCATACTGGCACCAAAATAAAATCATAGGTAGTGCCTATGATACAACGTATGTATGTGTAAGTATGGCCTTACCTCCAAAAATACGCATAAAAAATCTGATGAATAAGTTGGGGTCTCTTTTAGACTGACACGTGTAAACACCGGTATCGTAGATTGTGGCCTTTTCTATTTTGACAATTTTTCGATATGGATTCTCTTCATGTATTGAATTAGTAGCCTGTACAATAACATCGAAAAGGCGCATATTTATGTACATTGATTGCTTTGGTTTTAGTCGTCCAGATATTTTTGATGTACATACTCGTATTTCACATAATTAGGTAAACGATAAAATGAGATTCAAATGGAGCCTTATGTATGAAAATAACGTTTTACACATTTGGGACAATTGAAATGAACATATATCTAGGGCGATTCTAGATAATATTATTTTGCTGAAAATGAGACCAAAACGAGCCCATTTTATTCTCACTTTTTGTCGATTTCTGCGAAGTTCAATTTTGAACAAAAATGAATTTAAAAGAGAAATTAGTTCAGGCCTAGAGAGGGTGTCAGGGGGTTCTCAAAATAGCAGCAAAACTAAAATATGTGTATATGTTGTACACAGCTGGGAGCGATACACAACATTATACACGTACATTTTTTTGGTGATTTCACTTCTGAAGGGAGTAATCAAAAGTGTCTTTGAAAAACTAAAAATCATGAAGGTGCAGATTTTGTTTACTTACAAGTAAGAGTGCCGATTTAGACTATAATCCATACACGAAAAAGTGCTCTAGAAGTTGATTTTGTATTTTTTTTTCGGGGACCAAAAAAATGCGCTGCCAAAATGAAGGTACTACCTGCCCCATTTGGAAAAGTGCAATTTTGAAATTTTTTCCCCGCACAACGAGGGGGCGGACCCTCAAAAAGGTGATTTTGGGGACATGGTCGGGACCGAAAAAACTCGACGGGGTTGTGTTGGGGGACTTCTCCCGATACCAAATATGTAATTTTTTTCCGTGAAACCCTGCACAACTGCATTCTATGGCACTTCCCTCATAGAAAATCATTACTAGTGACTTCAAAAAATTACTAGCGTTTCTGAAAAAGTTACTAGTGATACCGAAAACGTTACTAGCGCTTGTACTGACGCTACTAGCGACCAACTTGACACTACTAGCGACCAACTCGTCACTACTAGTGACCAACTCGTCACTACTAGCGACCAACTTGTCACTACTAGCGACCAGCTCAACACTACTAGCGACCAGCTCGACGCTACTAGCGACTGACTTGACGCTACTAGCGATCAGCTCAACGCTACTAGCGATCAGTTTGGCGATACTAGCGACTGTCTCAACGTTACTAGTGAATGATTTAACGCTACTAATGACCGAGCCGACACTAGTAACGAGTGAAAATTAAAGAATTACCAAAAACCATAATTTTGAAAATTTTCCGCTTGGGCCAGATCATTTTCCTTTTTCTTTCTCCGACCAAAATTAGATAGTAGCAAAATTGACTTCTCACATCACAAAATAATGCGATATTTTTAGGATTTTTTCAAAAAAAGATCCTCCGCTGCATTTTAGTCAAACTACCAGAAATCCTCAATCTAAAACTCCCCTTTTTTCGCCAAATATCTGGAAATAATCATTTAACATTTCAATTTTTTGCCAAATTGGTTATTTGTAAAAATATAGAAATTATATCCTGAAAAAAATGAAGAATTGTCAATTGTCAAGAACTTTTGTTGTGGCTTGCTCAGTTGCTCTGGCCCCATTTATATTTTCAATATTCGGAGGGGGAGGGGAGGGGAGAGGAACGGAAAAAAATTCATGAATTTTGCAAATAAAGCCTAAATTCCAGTCGAAAATTTAAAAAAATCGAGGTACCAGCCCCCTCAGGGGGTGAGAGGAGGGGAGAGGAACGGAAAAAGTCCATTTTTGCGAATAAAACCGAAATTGCAGTCGAAAAATGAAAAAAAATTTCGAGGTACCAGCCCCCTCGGAGGGGGGAACGAGGGTAAGGGGACGAGGAAGGGTCTATTTTCGCAAAGAAATATCGAATACGAGTGTATGATATCCATTTAATTTTTATCTAGAAAAATCAACACACCAAAAACTCAGTTTTAATTTTGTAAAAAATCATTCAACTTGAAATTTTTTTGAAGTCCAGAGTGCTAAAAAGTGCATATAAATGTTTCAAACACCTCATCTTCCAACTTCCCCAGTGGCCTAGTTGGTTAGGCAGGTGACTAGAGAGTGAGAGGTTGCAGGTTCGAACCCCACCCCAGGCATGAATTTTTTTTTAATTTTCAAAATTTTTTTGGGGAGAATTCGTTGTTCTAGGAGGGTCTACGAGTAAATAGCTCCCATTAACATGTTTTTGCCATGATTTTCAGTGCAAAATGCGCAAATTTGCGCGTGTCACTACTATTGACAAACGTTACTAGTCATTAGTAACGTCTGTCAGTAGTAGTGACGCTACTTGCCGAAAAAGTTACTAGTGTTTTTTTTTAGTAATGACGCTAGTAGTGATTTTCTATGAGGGTTTGAATGCGATTTTTATGCATTTTTGGCCATTTTTGATGGTAAAATGGCTCTCGTGTCTACGATATGGCTGAGGACCGAACAATTTCTTGGACGTTTGTTAGACGGGGCTATTTGAAGCCCAACTGCGCAAAAACGGCGAAAAAATACTTGCACAACGCGATTTTATGAGCACTAATAGGCTTGTTACCACTCCCCCGCCCCCCGAATTAAATAATGCATTGTGAATTCGATAATATCGATGCGACCCATCAAAATGGTATAAAATTTCGCGCCGAACACAAAAATCGCAATCATTTTAAATTCTGACCCCCCGCGGTGGAGTTTTGCCCCCCAAACTGAATATAACGATGATATTGAACAAACTTTGCACGTTACACGTCGATACTGAGGATTTATGTGTACGCAATCAGAATGAATCTCATATTCGTTGCTTGGGAATATTTTTGCTTCAACATTTTTCATTTAATCTCCACCCCCTCCCTTCCCCTTTAAAGACTATTTTTGAACATGGATTTGAAAACTTGAACATGACCTATCAAAATGGTACAAAATTTCGCGCTGAGCTTGGAAATTGCAGTCTCTCGCTCCTCACATTCGATTGACTATTTTTCTCATGACTGGAATGAAGTTTGGAAACGATGGAGCTCGGGAAAGCGTATTCTTTCATTTATATTTTTTTCATATTTTATTTTTGTTCCAATTATCTTATTTCTTTGTATTTTTTTGTTTATTTCGTATTTTTTGTATCTTCCATTGTTGTTTCATTTTTTTCTCGTTTTCCTCATTTTTCTGTTTTTACCCATTTCATCTTATTTTTTTTTTTTTTCATTTACTTACATTTTTTGCATCTTTCATTGTTATTCCATTTTTCTTGTTTGTAATTTTTTTATTGTTTTTCTTCATTTCTTATTTCATCTGATTTCTTTTCATTTATATTTTTTTTTTCATCTTTCATTTCTGTTCCAATTTTCTTATCTGTTTGTATTTTTTCCCTTTCTTATTTTTCTGTTATTTTTTTTCATTTCATCTCGTTTTTTTCATTTGCATTCTTTGAATCATTCATTGTTGTTCCATTTTTTTGTATATTTTTCTGTTTTTCTTTTTTTTTTCATTTCATTTTTTCATCTTTTTTTTGGTATTTTTTTCCTTGAATATTTTTTTATATTGTCACATTGTTACATAAATCCTTATATACAGAAACGTAATGTGCAACGTGTTCAATTTCATAGTTGACTTTATGGAGGGAGGGAGGGGGGCAAAACTCCACCAAGGGGGTCAAAGTGAAAAATGACTGCAATTTCCAAGCTCAGCGCGAAATTTTGTACCATTTTGATAGGTCATGTTCAAGTTTTCAAATCCATGTTCAAAAATAGTCTTTAAAGGGGAAGGGAGGGGGTGGAGATTAAATGAAAAATGTTGAAGCAAAAATATTCCCAAGCAACGAATATGAGATTCATTCTGATTGCGTACACATAAATCCTCAGTATCGACGTGTAACGTGCAAAGTTTGTTCAATATCATCGTTATATTCAGTTTGGGGGGCAAAACTCCACCGCGGGGGGTCAGAATTTAAAATGATTGCGATTTTTGTGTTCGGCGCGAAATTTTATACCATTTTGATGGGTCGCATCGATATTATCGAATTCACAATGCATTATTTAATTCGGGGGGCGGGGGAGTGGTAACAAGCCTATTAGTGCTCATAAAATCGCGTTGTGCAAGTATTTTTTCGCCGTTTTTGCGCAGTTGGGCTTCAAATAGCCCCGTCTAACAAACGTCCAAGAAATTGTTCGGTCCTCAGCCATATCGTAGACACGAGAGCCATTTTACCATCAAAAATGGCCAAAAATGCATAAAAATCGCATTCAAAGTGCCATAGAATGCAGTTGTGCAGGGTTTCACGGAAAAAAATTACATATTTGGTATCGGGAGAAGTCCCCCAACACAACCCCGTCGAGTTTTTTCGGTCCCGACCATGTCCCCAAAATCACCTTTTTGAGGGTCCACCCCCTCGTTGTGCGGGGAAAAAATTTCAAAATTGCACTTTTCCAAATGGGGCAGGTAGTACCTTCATTTTGGCAGCGCATTTTTTTGGTCCCCGAAAAAAAAATACAAAATCAACTTCTAGAGCACTTTCTCGTGTATGGATTATAGTCTAATTAACTTACGAGTTTAATGAGAATAAAAATAAGATCTTACTTTATTGGTAGTGCTAAGCTTCCATTCAACTTCATTTATATCTGAACAAATTATAGCACAACTTTGGTTAACTTGAAGCGCATAAAGTGAATTGTTGGAAGCACGATAATATTCGAGGGTAGAACCTATAAAAATAACGTCATAAGTACATCTCACTCATTAAAAAAAAATAGATCTCACCTGATTCTTATTAAGTAATACCTTTACCTACTTACCTAGATAGGTGTTTAGTATACTTTATTAAAATTAGGGTTTGCTGGAGTTATTCGATGTTTTCAATAGGTAGATATTTTTACTAAAGTAGGAACGAGTAGGTAGGTACACATTCTAAACTAATAAGAAACTGATAATTTGGTACTCACTTACCGAAGGAAATGGTTGAACATGAAATCCATGCTAAGATTAAAATCAAATGTCGAGACATTTTATGCGAAAAAATGCACTTGAGTACATAAATTTAGTTCTTTATGGGGTATGGAAAGTTTGTACAGATGGTATACGAATATGTACTCGTAAGAAACAATTGAAAAAAAAATTGACACACAACATACGCTTTCAAAAAAAGACTTTCTGTTCAAAACTGATATCACTTCCATGCATCTTCGTTTGGTTTTAAAATAAGAAATCTTTATTTAGTCACCGTTTCTTACGTCCTCCTGTTTTCTGAAAACCAACTCTTTCTCCTCGCCTTTTTTGTCACTGCTGCAGAATAAAAACTACCTTCTATTCCCCGTTACCTTCTTCACTCATGAGCGTTTATTCTCCTTTTAGATATACCTACACTACCTACAGCTTAGTTTATAGTCGAGTGATACATATGCAATTAATTAGATACTTATGTAGGTACCATAATTATCCTTTTTTTTTTTTTTTTTTTTAGCCATTCGGATATGGTTTTCCCTGTAGGTAAGCTTACGCTAGTTTTTGTGCATATGAAAAAAGTTTTTTTTTTAAAAATAAGAAGTGTAAATTTTGAAGAATAGAACAGTACTTTCGGAGTCAAAAACATCAACAGAGGCAATTAGGTATTGGATAAGTACCTACGTACCTAAAACTATCTGTACATCGCAGCTATGTGGTGAGCGGCAGGGGGATCTGAATGCTGCGTGGAGGAAGCGGTTCTGGTGGAAGAAAGACGCGAAGGGGAAAACAAGAAAGTGATTCTACTGTGCAATGTGGATGGAATGTAAGGGTAATTTTGGTAAGTTGTGCGAGATGCTATGCGGGGACGGGGGAAGAACTGTATATACCTAGCTGAAAAGGTTGGGGAAGGGTTGAAAGGTTCAAACCTTTTAAAAAGCAAGAGTGAGAGCTGTTCAAATCGCGTTTCGAATCTACTGACAGCAAAAACCCTCCCTTCATTTCCGTTACTTTTTTACCGTCCCAACCAATTGCTTGTTCTACTTTTTCTAGCCTTGTTCGTGTAAACATCAGTTAGGTACCTTACCTAGAGGTCGTATTTTTGAGAAATCTGATTGTAAAAATGTCGCGATGTCTTCTGATTTTATTCGTAGTCTCAATTTCATTATTAGTCTATTCTGTTGGTAAGTACAAGTAAAATAAATTTAAAGTATGTACCTACAAGTACGTTCTAGATGTTTAACTCAAAACTTGACAATAATTTTTGAATTTTCCGAGTTACTTTTGGTAAAAAAAAATCTTGTATTTTTTTTTTCATTTCGCAGTGACTGAACAACTGTGAAAAAGTCTCGTATGACGTGACTCGATATTCTGAAATACTTACTCATGTCTCATACTCATGTATCTCAGTATCTGCATCTGTATTTGTAACTATGTACATTCAAAATGAAATGTTCATAGGTTTGGAATCATATCTAAACAATTCGCTTGTGTCAATATATCCGCTCCAAAGGTGTTATATACCGTGTTATGATACAGATGAAGTGGAATGGAGGGTGAACGCATACAAAGTAATTACCTACCTCGATTGGCCTTATAATACCTACCTAAGCGAAATGTTCGAAACATAGCCTAGTGTTGTTGACCAAAACAACGGTGCATTCACGGGTGCTATTTTTCAATTTCTGTTTTCAGCCCAAATATTCAATACAGGTGGAGTCGCCGAATCGAAAGAATCTCATAATGGAAAAACCTGGATCGTACAATACTGGAGTTTACACATGCGTATCTAAAAAGAACCCAGATGTATTTATAAATGTTGTACTTCACATTAAAAGTAAGCGTATTTCTATGTCGTACAATTTTTTACTTTAGAAAATTATTTTTTTTTCATTTTTAATTGGTTTCAATACAAAGCAATATCTACTCGGGTAACATTAGCCTAAGGTATCATGTGTGTGTGTTTTTTATTGAAAAAAATTTGATCGAGGGTGTTTGGTTTCAGAATTCAGTGAATGGCCATCATTCAATGATGATGCACCACTTGAATTGTGTTGAGCATACTGCAATGGATTGTTCGATCACATTCAAAATATTCAATTTCTTCGCCAAATTGAAGTATGTAGGTACCTACCTGCTTAAGGTAGGTATGTCAGATTAAACGGATCACGTCATTATCGGTCAACTTTCATTCTTATGCTTGTATCGCCAGAAGCTGAAATACTTCAACCAATTTACACTACTTACTTACTTACTTTTGGAAGTGGGTACCTACCTCAGTTCAGTCAAACACAAATAGGTACGCTTAATTCTTGATGTAAAAATTTTGTACAAATAGTTGGTGGTTTTTGCGAATATCGATGCTTAATGGTCTACAAAGAGATGTGAGTGAAAACTGAAATAGAAATGAATGAAAATGAAATTCGAAATTCTGTAAAATTTTAGAGAGCCCCCCTCCCCCCCCCCCAGTTGTTCGAATCGGTGAATTAGCCTTTTCTTGAAAATTATATGAACTCTCCGGGAACGAAATTCACTCAGGAACATTTTTGAACAAGATTGATTTTTACGTAAAGTGCACCTGAAAAAATTAATTTTGAGGAAGGTCTCACTTTCCTCCTGGGAAATGTTCAACTCCTAAAAGGCAGAAGCAGAACTTTTGTTGTTTAGAACAGGAGGCCATTAAATTAAGCACAGATAAAATTTCAAATGGAGATGTGAGAGACAGTTGAGTTCGAAATGAATGTAATTCGAAATTTTGTAAAACTTTAAAAACAGTCATTTTCCTCTTTTTTTTCTAATTAGTGAATTTGCATTTTTTGAAAAAATGTTGCGAGCTGTCCGAGAAAGAAATTTTCTTGGGAAACATTCTTGAACATAATTTGATTCTTTCTTAAGATGCACCTTTTCGGATTTAGGAGTGAAAAATAATATTAAGTATACATCTAGTTACTCGTACATTCGCAAGAAATCGCCAACTATCAATACTATTTTTTGAAAAATAAATTTCTTATTTGATTGAGCTTCTCTAGTTACTTACCTAGGCATAAAATAATTTACAAAATGGACTCTGCAATTTGTAATTGGTACTTAGTTAATAAAAAATATTGTTACCTACTAAATATGTATAACGTAAAAGTACTGAGCTGATCATTTTGAAATGTCTTTCTTATTCTCGCCTACATATTTATGATCAACGATCCTGATTTATTCTATGATATGTGCCGATTTGCTCAATGAAAATTGTGATTATACGTGAACACACTTAGGTACCACTACCAGCAATAATAAGTAGGGACCTATTCAATTCATTAAAATGATAGAAAATGATGTTAACAGAAATGGAAACTTCTTGACTATGAATTTTGCCAAAAATTGACCCTTTTTGACATTTTTCCCCCAAAAATCAGGGGAAAATTTGGCAAAAAATAACCTTACAAGCTTTCAAAAAAAAAAAAACAGGACTTTTGTTTTATAATTTTGGAACAGGAAGAGGACTTTCTAAAGCCGAAAATCAATTTTTTGGATGTTTGGGGTGCGGATGAGAAGGTACAAAAAATTATGGACCAACAACTTTCGAGAATTAAAGAATAAGTGGCCCCAAAAAGCCTGCTTATCTCACAGAGAAATTTGAATTGTCAACCAGGCCCTGTGTCAACGCCTTCCTTTATCAGTAAAAAATATCGTGCAAACATATTTTTCTATAATGGTTTAAAAATGCTGTGCTTACCACCCAAATTTTCGTTATCAAAACCACTTTTTATCGTTCAATAATTTGTAACTATATTTCCCGATAAAAAAGTAATCAGATAGGTACCTATCTTTAATTGAATACCTGCCTAGAGATCAAATATCAATTTTTTTTAGTTCATCAATAAGAAACCTAATGTGACGTGTGACTTTATCTTGAATTGGAAAATTGGTGAGATTCAGGTTCCAAATTCTAAAAGATCTCTCTCCTACCTCGACCATCTCTAAATCGCCAGGATATATTGTATTTCAATTTCCTAGCCCAACAAATTAATGAAAATTTGCTCAATTAGACAAGATTTCTGAGCTTACAGTCACGAAACAAAGCTGATTACGAGTAGGTAGGTACATATATTATTCACAATCAAAACAACGTATAATCGAATTTCACCCCTCGAATTTTATTACAAAATGATAAATAGGTACACAATAGAAAATAAATAAAAACAAAATGTAAAATATAAATAAACAACAACATAGAAACAGAATACTTAACCCATAGGGTTTACATAAACACTCCAAGCAAGCATGAGATTCTATACTTAGATAATACATAAATTGATAAATACCTATTTACAATTTACGAATAAATTACAAAAATGTATAAATGAAATGAAAATACCTAAGTACATATAGGTACCTATACAAAAAAAAATCAAATTTCACCGAATGAGGAAAAATCACAAAATCAATACTAATAATTTTCAGTCTCTAATAATATCATTAGTTTTCAACCAGTAGGTAGGTATTAGCTCCCACTTGAAGTGATACTTTTATAGGTAGGTATATCTTCTTTTTTCAGGTACAAATAATATATTTTTTGTTATTGAATTTATCAATAAAGTGATCAAAAGTTTGGACTTGCCACGAATACCTAGAATTTGGAATCAATTTACTTTGGGCTTGAGACCAGGTAAGTAATTTGAAAGTTTTTAAATTCGTTAATAATATATGATAGGCTGTTGAGGGTATTGGTATCTAATAACCGGTCTTTGATAAAACTGATACACTGGTTCGGTACGTTTCAATCTGGGTGCTTGATCAATATTATTAGGAACATAAGAGTAATAATAATACACGTTATTTTGATGATTGGCATCCGTATTGATTAATTCCGCATCAGGATCAATCATTACCAATCCGGAGGCAGATTGTTGTTGAGAAATGTGATCGTTGATGGCTGTATCTTGACTCAAATCATGTTGAGGTGTCCTCTGAAATCGATCAGCGTTTCTTAAATAAGAATTCTGAATAGGTCTGCGATTCCTTATCTGATTCGTGTATTCAGAATATGGTTCGATCATTTCACCATAGGGAGGTTGTTGTTCATCGAAAGTTTCTACACTAACGGACGCATCTCTGGTTAAATCGGAAACAGGAACTTGTTGTATGGTATCGGGAACGTAGTAATAATTGTTGTAATTTTTACTGCTGCTGCTAGGCCTGTCTAAGGAGATGATCTCTACATCGGGATCAGTATTCACTAATCCAGCAGCTCTTTGCTTAGCAGCATGTTCGTTTACCAAGATATCTCTACTTAGATCAATGCCTATAGAAGATTGATCAGTATTTGAATCCTGCTCTAAGCTGACTGGTTTTTGATCGAAAGAATTTGTACCATCGGTGCCGCTTTCTTCAACATCACGATCACGATTGGGTCCAAATCTCGATAAAATGCCCGAAGGCTCGCTGTGTTTTACATTTAGTCGAGTTCGTTCGCGGACCATGTGCCCTTCGTGTTGTTTAGGATCAATGAATTCGGTATCCGGATCAGCTTTTATCGATCCGGATGCTAGCCTTTCAGCCATATGTTCGTTTACTAAAATATCTCCGGTCAAGTCAGCAGCTGGGGCTTGATCTGTTTCTAGAGAATTATCAGATCCAACTTCTTCAACATCGCGATCAGCATTGGAAGAAGATGGTCGACTGTTGTATTTGAAAGTTGTACGAGTGTCTTGGGCGATATGACCTTTATGGTTCTTGGGGTCAATGAACTCTGCATCTGGATCAATTTTTACAATACCGGCTGATGCTTGTTGTTGTGAAATACGATCGTTGATTAGAGTATCTTTGCTTAAGTCCCTGGTTGCAGGTTGCCAGTAACTGGTGACTAGAGCTTCGCCTTGAGAGTGACTGCCTTCTGAGTCGATAGGCTGGGCTGAGTTGATTTTGGAAATGGATTCTGGACGATCTAGATTATTGGATACGTCCAACTGTACTTTGTTATCTTTACTGCGAATATCCGGTTTCTAGAACAATAAAAATTTTGATGAGTAAATTGGTTATTTATTCAATTTTTTTTATACGAGGTAGGATCACATATTGCATACCTACGAATTGAATTACTATACTTTAAAAAACTGCATGCAAAATTAATTGATGTGAGTGAGGTAACTGGAAGGTTAGATTACTGGTGAGTTTGAAGAAAAAAAGGTCTGAGGGTTTTTAAAAATTAGAATGCAAAAATAATTTTTATTAAATAAGAAGAAATAGGTAAGCACTTAAATTATTAGGAATGCACAAAGAGTAGAGTAAGTATGTAATTTTAAAGTGTTAAAATAAATAGGTACCTAAATACCTGCCACTTAAATTAGACTAAATTCTAAATTTAAAAGAAAGAAAAATTATTCCCACAAAAATTTTTTAAATCAAGTTGGAGTATATTTTGAAAGTCTACAAATAAACTAAAATAGACCTACGCCTGCTTCGAAGATTTCCTCGTTATTTTTTAAAGAACTGGAAAGCAACATCTTTACCCTGAGTTCCATCAGATTTAGGAGCTACTTTAATGGCAATACCATGAATAACTTTGGGTATTCCATCAGGGCCTACGATTGAAACAATGGGTAATTTTTGGGCGGGCTCATTTTGAGCAGCCTGATCCTGCTGGGCAACTTCGTTATTTTGAGCGGACTCATTCTGGGCGGACTGATTTTGCTGGACAGGTTGCTCATTTTGGGAAACTTCATTTTGAGTAGGTTCGTCTTGCTGGGACTGGGACGGTTGATCATTTTGAGAGGATTCGCTTTTAATAGAATCTTGCTGATCGGATTCGGATTGGTCGGTTTGAGAGGATTGTTGGCTTTTAGCCCATGACAGTGATTGATCGGGTTCGTCTAATGATTTATCGGAATTTTCCGAAGCTGGTTCGGTGGTTTGGTCAGAGATGGATTTTTTACTTTCGGTTTGTGTGAGGAAACTTAATGGACGTACGTTGATAATTTTATAAATGGCGATCGTTGCGTTATCTTTTGTTCCCAGGCTAACGACTTTTTCCTCCGTTTGTACGAGTTTATCACCTACGATCTTTGAAATAATAATGGGAAGTGTTAGTAAAATTAGATAGGTAGTCATATTAGGTAGGATATAATTATCTAGGTACCTGTTGATATCTATTTTGAGAAGTGATCTATTCCTTAGGTATGTCTAGTCTACATAGGTACCATAATGGCTTTTATTATTTAGGAATAAGCTTATCGAACAGTCAAAGTGCAAATTAATTTTAAATGAGTTCCAAAAGAGCAGGTAACTTATAATTTGTGATCTATTGAAATTGAAAAATACATTTTCTCGTTCGCATACCTTCCTCCCTCTTCTTTTTTCTTTCATTATTCAACGAGCAGTAAAACATCGATTGTAAAAAATTGACCATCACATTTTTTTAAAATCATGAATCATAAAAATGTATAGTTCTTGGTAGAAAAAAAAACTATTTACCAATGTACAAAAAGAAACCTCCAACACCATAGAGTTATTGCGAGAAGAAAGCGATAAGAAATTGTTTAAATAGAACAGACGTGCTTCAAAATGTGTGAATTTTAGTGCAGTTAAATTTTAAGCTCACGTATTTAAGTTTATGTTAAAAACCTGACGAATCGTAAGTAGGTAATTAATATTATGTATTAAGTAGGTGATAAATTTAATTACCTTTAACTGTTTGGTCGTTTTGTTTTGCAGATTTTGAATGAGCGACTCTTCGTTAGCTTGATTATTAATTTCACGGATCAAGGATTCTTGAATCTTAGCAATACTTTCTCCAGCTTTTTTCAAGAGATCTGAAATAAATAGATTAAGTAGGTATTATCAAACTGCTTCGTCTTCGTGTGTGAAAATAAATCACAATACGTTGAACTGGGATTGAATAGGTACTCACCATCCGTAATGGCTCCTTCAGATGGAGCAGCTGCAACGACTCCATTTTTCTCTGGCACCACTTTTCGAATTTCGATTGCAACACCTGTAGAATTAAGATAGATAAGTAAGTGGCCATGGTACCATATTTATCAATGATTCGGTCATATGCAAAAATAATAAATAAATATAGATAAAATTATCATTATTTCTGCATGTGGATTTGAAATGAATTTGAAAGCACATTTTTTGCTCTTCAATATGCTTAATTTCATTGATTTTCTCATCAATTTCACTGATCATTTTTCATTTTTCATTTTTTTTTCAAATGTGCGCCTGATTGCTATAATTTGAGTTGCATATTCGATTATTTTTTGAACTGTTTGTGTATCTTTTATGATAACGTCTCTCAACCACCTAACTCAAGTTTTTTTTTTAAATTTAATTTATTTCAATTTTTCATTTTTCAATCTCTCCTCCCCCCCCTTCAATCATGAAATGCTGAATTACGTAAAATTACTACCTGATTCTTGAAACTGTTATAATCAGATGGGAAAATTTTTTCACAAAGAATGAGCAGTGATTCATGATTTTTTCTGGGAAGCTCAAAAATAAGTTACTTCATTTTCCAATAAATCATCATTTTGTTGGTTTTTTTCTCAACATTGTGTTATTCTCGAATGAAATTTTTTATGGTGATATGGTGAATCGAATCCAGAGGGGACAAATAAGAAAGTAGGTAGTCTTCTGAATTCGCATGATTTTTCCCATAGCATTAAAAAAAATCATTTTAAAAAACATTTTTTTCTGTAAAAAATGTAAGGCACATCAATATATTGGGGCTGAAAATTTCACTCAGATTTAAAAGGCATTTTTTTCTGATTTTGGGCCATGCTTGAGAGGTTTTCAGATTATACTCTTTTTCAGTCTTTTGCTTCAATCAACAATTTTTCAAGAGCGTTTCTTGTCCAACGGATACCTAGTTGAAAAATTCATCGAAAGAGTTCACAATTTTTGAAGAAGAAAAAAATCTCAAAAATCTGCGTGATATATGTTCGTATAATTGAATTAAGTAATACTTGGTCGCAGTAATTGTTGCCTATATCGTCATCAGAAGGAGCCACACAGCTCGTGTCATTCAGAATTCATTTCAAATTTTAATATCTGGCATAAAATTGAAAAATTCCAAACGATAATATTATCATCGTTAAAGCGAAACGTAAACGATGTTATTTTCTTTCCCAAGGTTAAAAAATCACGTTCACGTAGTATCTCATTGGGTCTGATCGAAAGAGAAAGAAAGAGAGAGGAATAGAAAGAGAAATAAAAAGAACTATGCGTTGGCCAAATACTAGGAAAAGATACCGGATCACCTTGTTATGGTCAAATAGTTTACTTAAATTTTTCATCTTTCAATTCGACGAATTTTTCTTCGCGTTTTTGACTTATCGAGCCTCTCTGTACGAGTACAAGAAATTAAAATACGGTGGGATTTTCCCAAATCGATCGAACGAAAAAAAAAATGCATTAGCCAATCGTTGATATTACGCTCCCAGGTTATTGACCTCTAGCAGTTGGGCTCTGTGTACAACGTTTTTATAATTAGTAATGCACACTTTCTATGTTCGAATTGTACTCGTAGATATCAATTGAACTGAGTGAATTCTTGACACTCCTTGGGCCGACGTAGTGAGCGATTATTGTTTGGAATGATAAGTTGTTTATGTTGATGTGATGGAGTCCGGCCTAATTCATCGTAGAGTATCGAAATTAAGAAGGAAGGTTGATAAAGATTACAAAAGAACGTCCCCACGATCGAAGCAATTAACCTGAGAAGTTGGATGTCGACATTAGAAGGAATTTTAGTTATAAACACCTTCTTTATCACTTTATCTTCTCGTAAGTACCTATCGATTACTGAAAAAAATCGCATGAAATAGCGTCGCGGCTAAAACCGCAGAAACTGGATGGCTTCGTAATACGTTAGGGTTTGACGCGGTACCTAAACTATTTCTTAGAAATATACGTACATATTGGTTGCGGTTATTTGAACAGCAAGATAAATACAAAGGTTAACGGAACTAGAATATTTGGAATATTTAACCAGCCCTATAGTCTACTAGCGTATGTGATATGAAATAATAATACCATGTGATACGTTTTCAGCCTGGTAAACGAATGCATAAAGTGGCCTTCACCGAAAAAAAAGTGCAAATAAGAGGTGCGGCATGAGTCCAATTGTAGGTGATGGTCTTTCATCGTTGGCTCAATCGGAAGTTCACTGAATTACAAAGTAGAGAAAATGTTGGTTTCATGTGGAGAAATGGTGAGGAGGGTGAGGGGTGATTATTTATTTCGATTTAGGTGGCTTCTGGCTTGAAATTGAACTACAGAAAACACTTTGATTTTCTATTAATTTCCAGTTAATTATTTTTTTATGTAAAAAATGGCTGTTAAATGACTTCAGGGGTCGTTAATCAAATCGAGTTTGTAACGTGTAAAGTTGACTTATCCTCATTCCAGGGTCATTCCACGTCAATCTGATCAAGAAATGGTAAGGGGGGGGTCGACGATTTTTTTGAAATTTTTCCTGTGGAAAGACCTTCCGAAGGGATGACCAATGGCGCAAATCGCAGCCCTCTAGCCCTTTTCTAAAGGTTGCCAGGGGTTAGCTAGGGGATATCAAAGTTTTCAGTGAACTTGAAATATCATCCATTTCAGCAGTGGATTACTCGATAACCGCGATACCCACCAAAATGGAACTTTTTTCAAAAGTTAGGGGTATTGAAAGGCTTTTTGGTGATATCATAAAAATCAGTGTTGCCATTTTTTTTCGAACAAAAAATCCGCTTGAAAAGTTTCAAAACGTAGTTTTTATATCGTTCCAACTCTCAAAAATTCTAAAAAAAAATATATCATGGACCAATTTTCATGCTGAACAACATATTAAAAAATTGGGATGGCAGTATTTCGTAAAGTTGATTTTGAAAAATTAAAATTTTGCGAAAAAATGTGATTTTTTGATTTAAAACATGAAAAAAAGTTTTGATTTGTGAAGTTGACCCATTTGACTCCTATTTTTACGTATCCATTGAAAAAGATGAAAATACTCTTTTACTCGATGAAATAAACTCATCACAAAAAATCAAAATTCGGAAAAATTCAATTTTCAAATTTATTCAGTTGTCTTATTTTGACCTTTTTCTGTCGTTTTTCATGAAAAATTTGATGAAAATTACACTCATAGCAAGAAAATTAAAATTCGTTCATTTTTTCAATTCACCATGAGTTTCGATTTGGGGGGGGGGTGTTCATTTCATCGAGTAAAAGGGTAGTTTCAACTTTTTCAATGGATACGTAACAATAGAGGTCAAATGGATCAACTGCACTAATCAAAACTTTTTTTCATGTTTTAAATTTAAAAATCACATTTTTTTCGCAAACTTTCAATTTTTTAAAATCGACTTTACGAAATAATTCCATCCCAATTTTTTAATATATTGTTCAGAATAAAAATTGGTCCATGATAAGTATATTTTTTTCAGAATTTTTGAGAGTCGGAACGGTATGAAAACTACGTTTTGAAACTTCTCGGGGGATTTTTTGTACGAAAAAAAGTGGCAACACTGATTTTTATGATATCACCAAAAATCCTTTCAAAACCCCCAACTTTTGAAAAAAGTTCCATTTTGGTAGGTATCGCGGTTATCGAGTAATCCACTGCTGAAATGGATGATATTTCAAGTTCACTGAAAACTTTGACACCCCTATAGCAACCTTTAAAAAAGGGCAAGAGGGCTGCGATTTACGCAGGCATCGTAGCCAAATTTTTCTAAAAAAAAGTGACTTTAGTGACTTTTATCAGTGAAAAAAGTGACCAAAAAAGTGACCAATTTTTTAAAAATTCCAGCGTTCAGGAGGGCAAAAAATTGAAAAACAAGAGCAAAAAAACGTTCAATATCTCACCTAAAAACTATTACTTTATTCTCCCGCCTGGCCCAACCGGAAAATCCGTTTTTTTTTTTAAATGTGAGAACGAGTAGTTCATTTTTTCTATTTTCAAAATTTTAGAATTTGAATAATGTTTTTTTGAAGGAAGTTGATTTTGAAATGAAAAAAGACAAGTCTAATCGAGGGCGAAAGCTCTTGAAAATTTGTGTTTTGAGAGGCATAATAAAAACGATGTTTTTTTGTGAGAAATTTATTTTTTGGCTTTAGAACTTGATTTAAAAAAAAAAATTCCATCTTTATTTTGAAAAAGAAAAGAAAACAAGCCCGAGCGAAGCGAGGGCAAAAGCTTTCGGAAATTGATGTTTCGAAAAGTAAAAATTAATTGTTTTTAAAATTCTGAAATTGTTTAATAAAGAAAATTCGCATAAAATCCTTTGAAAATGAATTAAAAAAAGATAATTTGGATGAAAAACGATTCTTTTTTGTTTAAAAAACGAAAAAAAATTCAAAAAAGTGACTTTTTTGGAAGAAAAATGACCAATAGTGACTTTTTGATGAAAAAAGTAACCAAAAGTGACTTTTTGTGAAAAAAGTGACCAAGTCACTATATAAGTGACTCGCTACGATGCCTGTTTACGCCATTAGTCATCCCTTCAAAACGTTTTTCCACAGGAAAAATTTCAAAAAGATCGTCGACCCCCCACCCCCCCACCACCACCGCTTTTCGGTCTAATAGACGTGGAATGACCCTCCACAGAAATTCTTCCAATCTTATGGAATGAATATTGAATGAATAAGCTTCTCTTCTTGGCTCATTTCCTTATCGCTTGCTCTGATCTCGATATCAATTTTATTTATCAGTTTGGGAATTCAAAATAGGTATTTTTGAAAATTTTAATTTATATCGCGACGCATATTAGCGTGTTAATAACTTAATAAGCGATTGTCATAATTACAGTAAAACAGCTTACTTAGGCTTATTATGAAACAAGTTGGGTAAGTAATTGGATTTTCTTCTGTTGACATATATCCAAGGTAATTTTGCGTTAATGTGCGGTTTTATCGTTACGTAATCTTATCACCTATATCTAGTATTTTTTGGTACCTACGTAATTGGTTTTTTAAATGTATCCACAAACTATAAGTTCATAGAACGTAGACACAGTTAAGTTCTTGTTTTGATTTTTAACATTGATTGATTCTAGATAGGTATTAGCTAGACATATACGTATTGATCGAAGTACCTCTACACAGTACCTATTGGACGAGGTTACGAAATCCTCGATGTAGGTACACATCTATTTTACACCTTATAAAACCGTACGTAGGTACGAATAAACGAACATGCGTACCTAAACGTAGTAATAAAAAGAAAACGGAATACTTATAGGTATAGGTGTAGGTATAAAATATAAACTAACGTGCTAAACAGCACGCTCATGTATACTACGTTAGGCCTTCGAATTAGAACTGCATCATTATTATCATCCTTGACTTTTTACGCGAAAAAATATTATGTACCTACGCTGATCGTATAGTTAGTTGTCATGAGACAGGCGAACCGATTCTAATATGTGTTTTTTGAGCATATTTATAATTTAAAAGTTGGTGTAGGTATAAGTTATAAGCAGAGGTAGGTACTTCCACAGTACATACTTCTTAGGGTACCCACACCATAAACAACACGGTGTAACGACGCGATAATTGACGTTATCAAATCGGTAGCCATAACAATATACTGATGGGGATTTCACATGGTTCCTCGACGGTGTACCTACCTTCTGGTAAGTCTGAAGTATCAATCAGCAAGGACAGAAGTCATCAACGGTCGTTTACTTTTACACGGGTACCGTCAAACAACCGATTACAAAGATGGAAAAAAAATTACATACCATGTAAAATTCATCGAAATCGATTCTATATAATACCTTCATCATTACCTCAGCGCACCTCCTCCTCATTCTACCTCATTTTAACGTCAGATATTATATTATATGGGAAAAATCAATTCGACGAACCGCGCCTTTTATAAACTAAGAGATATTGGATGACGATGAACCGAAGAAAGAATAAAGATCGAATTGAGAAGGGCATGCAGACCTTTTTCTTTCGATATGCATCGTTTTTGGCAGGGTTTTTTCGGACACGATTCAAGTTCATTTTAATGGAACTGTGATGGATGGAAGATATTACTTATTGAGATAGATAATGGATATTGCAATTTCAAGAAATATTGATCTATAAGAGGGGGGGCATCGTACTCGTACGTGGTGTATCTAAAGATTACTATTACCGATGTTCTTTTGAAAGAGACGCGAAGAATGAGGTGGAGGGTATCACCACAGGTCGTCAGAGCTTCGTCAATCAGTTTACGGAGCAATGAACAATTAAAAATTATTTCGTAAATTATTGATAGAACTCTGGCGACGTGTCGTATAGTGTATACCCTTCTCAAGTTTTAATCTATTTTTCTCTCACGCATCCAATCGGAAAATTTAATAGGCGAGTACCCTTTGAATAATTCACAATTTTTGACCATGATTTCTAGCATAACTTTGACACAAACAAAACAAGATTATCTCATAGAATATCTTGTTTTCAAAATTAAAGGAGCGTAATCCTTGAAAGTTGAAATTTTGTAGATTTTGGAGAATAATTTTCGAGTAATTTTCTCATCACAAACAAAAAATGTTGCTTTGTAAAATTGCTTACAACTAAAATTGATGAAGCTAAATGCAATAATTTACCTATTGAAATTTTAGGCCACCCTTCAAAGTTGATTTGCCCACAAAACCGTCCGTTTTACTAGAGACTTTTTTCGCGTTGAAAACTTGTGACAGAGGCTGCGATTGAAAATTCAGTTTTTGAAAATTCAGATACCCTTGTCCCTTCAATTTTCAGATTAGGCATTTTTCAAAAAATATTAGGTACCTGAGTAAGTAGATGCAATGCAAGTTTCCCCTCTTTTCTAAACATCTCCCATTTAGAAGTATTTTTGAGAGCTGAATTCAATTTTCGAGTTACCTGCTGTAATCCCAAAATGAAAATTATGTCGCCAAAAGAGCGCAAGGGTCAACGTTTTGAAAAAAATGCAAAGATGCTCGTATCTAGGTATCTTAATCTACAAGAATTGAGCTCTTTATTTCATTTTCGAAATTATTTTAGACCCAAAAATGAAAACTGAGCCTAAAAATAGGAGATGAAGGGGTATGGGGATTATGAAGCTAAATTTTCAAAATCAAAACAAATTTTTTGTCAAAATTATGCGTATGGTTTTTGAGCAAGAATGTGCATAAAATCATCATGAGAATATTTGTTACTGATTTTTCAAGTTGAAACTGATCTATCTACTGCACCTATTAAAAAATATTTCCTTTAAACCGGAAAATATAACGTATCATTTTTCGTAGGTTTATCGATGATAACTATTCGTTTCTCAACCTTCTCTCCCTTCTCCCCCTCCCATAGATTTAAAACATGGTATTATAAATATTAATCCAACTCAAAACGTTCTACCAAAACCAAAAAGTACAAATATTTCAATATTTTTTCTTTTGGGATTCCCATTTTTACAGTTTGAATTCCAAAAACATGTTGGTAGGTACTGACATGCCAAAAATGAAAACATTGGATGCATGATTTTGAATAATTTTTAGAATTTAGAACAATTATAAAAATTGCCTTTTTTCTTATAGGTGTACCTATCAGTACAATATAAGTAAGTAACGTTTGGCAACACTGTTGTAATAATTCTATTCATTTTACATTCTTTCAGGTAATATGCATTATTTTTATCAAGAACATGCGCTCGTGTTTACGAATTCACAGATTGCAACAATTATTCAGTTCTTTCAACAGCATATCATTTTTTAATTACATTTTCATAGAGATATCACACGTTAGTATGCAACTTATAAAATGATAGAATTACGAAGTGAAAATGTGTTTGAGCGGATCTAGATATATGATCCAGAGTTGTATATGTATAGGCACCTATATGTAAAATTATATTCCTACCTGTATGCAGTATGCATATACCCTACATATTATTTTAATTCGTTTCATACTTTATGGCCATGAAAGTAAGTATTTTTCAACATTTTACATAAAATGAACACCATTTCCTTTTTCTAATTCCATCATCAAAGAGAGAAAGTATTGTGCATACAATCAAGTTATCCCTGTAAGATGTTATTAGGTATGTATATTATGAGGAACTATTTAAATAAAAAAAAGAATAATGTCGAATTTCGTTGCACTAAGGTAAGGCAATTGTGATAGAAATGTTTCGAGGTTCGTTTTCTGGTCTATGGAGATAGGTGAAATATTCAATTTTTAATCATTTTTCAAATGATGAATTGGGAGGACCCATGAGAAATTTCAAAGCCAGTCAAGCTAAAAAAGAATTAATTTGAAATCACCAAAGAAACTAATCCTCCTCCTTCCATTTTACAGCCAATGAAACATTTTTCACGTTATCTTATAGAACATAGACCGAAAAGAACTCAAAATTAAAAACTTCAACCCTCAGACAATCGAGAGCATGAGTTATTTAACAAAATGTATTATTAAGAAAGAAACTATGTAGTACCCTAAATGTGGGTCATTGACCCGAGATAAGAAAATTATCATTAAGATTTTTGAGAGATGCATTCGGTTTTCAAAAAATAATTTTCAAATTGGGAGAATTTTTCAGTTTTTTCCAAGAAAAATATCCTCAAACTCACTCGAGTACATATTACTCTTTTAAAAATAATTCGAAT
Source organism: Planococcus citri (assembly GCF_950023065.1). Classification (NCBI taxonomy): domain Eukaryota; kingdom Metazoa; phylum Arthropoda; class Insecta; order Hemiptera; family Pseudococcidae; genus Planococcus; species Planococcus citri. The sequence continues at coordinate 32,640,274 of NC_088678.1, read as the reverse complement.
ATTTTTTTTCTTAGTAGTTTAAAAATAAATTGTACATGCAAAACCAAAAAAAAAAAATGGAAAAAACATCTCATTACAGCTTGCTATTGTTAAACAGAAACACTGGGAATACAAAAAATGGCTGAATTGAAGAGAGAAGGAGTTTACTGTCCTTTGATTGACCAATTAAAATCAGCTTTCAAAGTGACTAATGAGTAAATGGAGGCTTTAGTTTTAGATGAATGTTCAAATATAATTTTCTTTTAAAATGTGAGAAAAGGAAAACTGTAAAATGGCACTTGGCTTTTTAGACAAAAATTATCATTAAAAACCGGTTAGTTTTCCTAAAATAGGTAGCTTCGAGTATAAGTATGAAGGTGTCATGTCAGTTTCATCATTCAAAAATACATAAGTAGGTACTTCTACCTAATTCATGATCATGACTTCATGACGAATTTAAAACAACATCAGATAAGTAGATATGCTCAATCTCATACAGTTAAGTAGGTACCTATATATTTAGGTTAGCACATCTTTTGAGTACAGATTGAAATTAATTTTGAACTTTTTACTTAAATTCGTAAATTAAGATTTACATGTTTGATAAATGTGTAGGTATCATCAGCAAAATTAGAAATCTTTCTAGAGATTTCATCATTCAAGTTGAAAAATAAGATATCACGACGATAAAGCATTTCCTTGATTAAAATCTCAATAAGATCTACCTATATTTTGAGACCTAATTTCATTTTATTTATCTATCGTTTTGAGAAATTATGAGGAAAAGGAAACTCAAAAGTTGGAAAGTGGGTAGGTACCTAAATATAGAAAAGTATATCTTTTTAATTTTGCACATAAGTACTTGCCTACGATATATCTGATGATTATTAGAAGATAAATTTAATGATTAGGTAGAAAATGAAAAAAATATCCTTATAGTGAAAGGTTAAATCAAACGTTCAATAAAATTGATTAACTTGAAATTGATTTATAAAACCATGATTAGAATTTTCTCAATTAGTAGGTACATAATACCTATCTATTTCTATCATTTCCGTGAAAACAGAAAAGGCTATACGATTCAATATGCTGATAATCTCTCAAATCCACATGAATACCTACTTACATGATGAAAATAATTAAGAAAATTAAAAGCAAGAAACAAAAACAAACAAATAACAATGTAACACGTAAACAATAAATTGATCTGCTTAAGAGATATTTCATCAAAGTAAGTAGGTAGGTAGGTATAACAACTAAAATAAAATGAATGAAAAAATATTTACCGAAAACTAAATCCGACGACACTATAACGCCACATATTATAAAAAAGCAATTAAATGCTTTCATGATGAACAAATTAATCGAAAAAAATACACACGAATAATTAATATACTTCGAAACAGAAACAATATTAACCAAAACTAAACACTTGTTTCTCGTTCAACCACACTATTAAAACTGTACAGTGTACGTACACGTAGTTTGACGTTCGCCGGTGAGTTAAGCTAATATAAGACGGTGTTGCGTGAAGCGTTATATAAAGCTGAACATTTATCCAATCGGGTGAAACTGTTCAAGGTCACCATGAATCACTTTTCCTACTCTTTTCACTAATCCGTTATCGGATTCTAAGGATAGGGTTAATTTTAAACATCTAGAAAAATCGTTTGATGAACTTACGATCAGGAGATAACGAACGGAAGCTGATTTTCATTAGAAAGTACAGAGATAAATACAAATAGGTATGAAGTAGGAGTAGGTAAGTTGCTATGTAAGTTCGTGAATCGAAAATATTTACTTTGGCGGCACACGCACCTTCTCACATACAATCACAAATAAACATGCGGCACTTGTCTGACGAATTTTTTAAGGAAAAATACGTGAGAAATAGATAATTGCGTAGGCGATCGTAAATCTTCGCGATTCGCGTGTCAATCTTAAACTCTATAGTATATCAAAACACAAACGTGATGCCCTTTTTTGGTAATATGATTGATAAAATTTACGTACCTAAAAAATGGCAGAGAAAAACAAATCATCAAAATAGGTGTCGAGAGGTGTTTTTTTGATTCGCTGATTAAGAACTGCATTGCAAGATTATATACTAGGTAGCTAATGAATCATCTGACCGACAAGTGCATTCGAATTACGAGGTATAACTAAGGACGTAGGTAGGTTGCAATTGTAATTTTTTGAGTTTTTACGTCGAATACCAAATTGGGTCCAGTGCAAATTCCCTACCTACTTCGGTTTTTATCTGATTCTTAGTAGAATTTTACGAGACGTATTTTATAACCATAAGTGTTATACGAGACGTCATCGTCAGAGTTTTTAGTAAACAGAAAAATCATTGCAAAATTATTCTTAAATTTTTTATTTTTAAATATCTACTTACATTCTCGCACATGTTACAGAAAGACGTCAAACTCAAAAGAACATCGTAGAAATTGTAGGTCTTCAACCCGAATGTCTTTTAATGGACTTTGAAGTTGGAAAATTTTAATTGAACGAGATTATGAGCTTTTTTAATTTCACTCATTCCTTTTTAAACGAATGGAAATGAAAAAAGATGAACGGAATTTGAACTCAATTTTAGAGCTATGTAATTTGAGACTATTTTTAAGCCCTGTAATTTTTTTCTTAAAATATCGTCTTGAATTTAATGTTTTTGGATCCCCCCCTCCCCGCCTTTGGAACAAATCATGGCAAGTAATGTGTGTATTGAGCAGAAATTTGAAGGAACTGAAAAGATATTTCGTACCTAAGTGTATTCTCCGTTCAATATAACTTGAGCTATACATTGTATATTCCAACAATTTTTTCTGATTTTTTTTGGTTCTCAAATTTTTTTAGAAATTAGAAATTATTGCCTGTGTATTTTTTGCATATTTATTTATGACTGGTTGGTTGAAAAAGACATTGAAAAAAATCAAGATATAAGTGCAATTTAATTTGGGAAACCCTTCCGCTATTCCTATGGCTTTCATAAAATCCGACTGACACAATAAGTATAGCTCAAGCTGTGTTAGACCAACAATATTGAACTACAGTTCTTTTTTTTATAAAACTTTGTAAATAGCCCCCCCCCCGATGCTCCCCTCCCCCAAAAATAAATGAACATGAAAAATATTCAGTGAAGAAAAATAGAAGACAACGTTGATGAATTATTCTACAATGCTGTAATTTAAAAATATGAAGGCTCATTCCACGTCAATTCGACCAAGAAGTACATAGTAAGGGGTGTCGGCGATTTTTTTGAAATTTTTCCTGTGGAAAGACCTTTTGAAGGGGTGACCAATGGCGCAAATCGTAGGCCTCTTGCTCTTTTTTAAAGGCTGCTAGGTGGTGTCAAAGTTTTCAGTGAACTTCAAATATCACCTATTTCAGCAGTGGATTAATTGATAATGTCGATACCTACCAAAATGGATTTTTTTCCAATAGTCAGGAGTTTTGAAAGGCTTTTTGATGATATCATAACAATCAATGTTGCTACTTTTTTTCGTTCGAAAAATTAGCTCGAAAAGTTTCAAAACGTAGTTTTCATATCGTTCCAACTCTCAAAAATCCTGAAAAAAATATATTATGGACAACTTTTCATGCTGAACAACATATTAAAAAATTAGAATGGCATTATTTCGTGAAGTTGATTTAAAAAAATTGAAAATTTACGGGGAAAAATGCGATTTTTTGATTTGAAACATGAAAAAAAATTTTGATTGGTGAAGTTGACACATTTTACCCCTATTTTTACGTGTCCATTGAAAATGTTGAAAAAACCATTTCACACTCAATAAAACAAACTCATTACAATAAAAATCAAAATTCGAAAAAATTCAATTTTCAATTCCAAACATCAAACAAAGTTTCAATTTATTCAGTTGTCCTATTTTGCCCTCTTTCTGACGTATTTCATAAAGAAGTTGATAAAGATCACACCCATAGCAAAAAAATTGAAATTCTTTTATTTTTTGAATTTTTTCGAATTTTAATTTTTTTAGTGATGAGTTTATTTCATTGAGTGAAGAGGGGTTTTCGACTCTTTCAACGGATACGTGAAAATAGGGGTCAAATGGGTCAACTTTTTACCAGTCAAAACTTTTTTTCAATCAAAAAATCGCATTTTTACGCAAACTTTCAATTTTTTTAAATCGGCTTTACGAAATAATGCCATCCCAATGTTTTAATATGTTGTTCAGCATGAAAAGTTGTCCATAATATATATTTTTTTTTCAGAATTTTCATGATATTATCAAAAAAGTTTTCAAAGCTAAAAAGTTCCATTTTGGTAAGTATCGCGGTTATCGATTAATCCACTGCTGAAATAGATGATATTTGAAGTTCACTGAAAACTTTGACACTCCCTAGCAACCTTTAAAAAAGGGCTAGAGAGCTGCGATACTGCGCCATTGGTCATACCTTCAAAAGGTATTTTCACAGGAAAAATTTCAAAAAAATCGCCGACCTCCCTTACCACTTCTTGGTCGAATTGACGTGTGGGATGACCCAGAACAAAAAATTTAACAAATCTATAGAAAAAAAAAACTGAAAAATTGACATAGGTACCTATTACATGGTAGGTATCTATTTTTTTTTTTTAATTTTTGAATAGAAACAATAAATTGGATATATATCTACTCATCAGAGAAAATTGTAAGTAAAGATAATTAATCGAAGCGAGTTGGAGCTTCCAACTTTATTTTTGACTCGAATTGATAAATGTAGAATACCTACTTTGAATACTTTTAATATAGGTAGGTACCTATTTAGGTAGATATGGAAATATTCATTGCGAGAGAGACTAATATTAGGTATTCATTACCAAGTTTGTAGTTTTCCCATATTTTCCTTCTTTATCTCTAAATTATTCTCTCGTTTCGACCATCCTTACCCAAGTCAGTACAGTTTTGTTTTCAACATAATATTTAATTTTACTCGTATGTATATGATGCGAATATACCACTTTATCGTACACGTATAGGTATGTGCATGTATAGACTTGGATATATCTACACAAAACAGCTTGTATAAATTTCTGTTTTTCATCGAACAAAAACCAAGCAGGAAGAAATTTGTATTTTACATTTTTATTCTTCTTTAACGAGCAATTTATAAGAAATTTACATTTTCCATCTAAATTTTCAAGGTAGTACGTAGAAAAATAATTGCGCGGGGAATTTCACACATTACGAAAAATAATTGAAATGAAAATGAATAAAAAAGAAGAACATAGGTACGTATATAGGGACGCTGGGTAATTTGAAATACACACTAGCCAGTATGACGTTGTTATACAAAAATCGATACACTACCTAGGTGATAAATCGACGATAAAACTGCCACATTTTTCTTGATCACCCAAGAAGATTGAAAGATGATCGTATAAGGTACTCGTAGTACTACGAAAGTTACAAGTTGTCGTTAGATATGCAGGTATGTGTGTTTATTCATTTATGGTTGAATCGTAAAAAATCCCGACTGAAATTACAGGTATGTAGGTACTCGAATTCTTCTATTTTAGATACTTAATTTGGTCAACAAGTACAAGTGCATTAAGTAGTAACTATGAAAGACTGGTAAATGGTAGCACGGTTCATTTAACTCGCTATACCACCTACTATAACTAGTTCCGTATACATGTGGATACTATTTGTATACTTGTAACTCACCTATTATGTATAAATAATGGAAGATTCGCTCATCAGGACATAAGTAGTAATGTACGTGATGAATTTTTTCAATCCGAGTTAGATGTACAAAATAAGATAAGATTGTTTGCGAATTTCAAGGTGTTGGCAGATGGCACTAGTACTAGCAGGCAGACTATACAGTATACACATATGTAATTTGTATAGTGGATTAACCTGTTTTGCCATCTACATGACTTATTTATACGTAAATGTAGCATAGGCGACGTTTACCTACGTCAATACCCGTAAAGATGCTACAAAGTTCACTTCTGCAGACTTAAAGCTTACGATGGCGACGGTTATTCTGCGAATTTTCGGTCGTTTTTCAGATAATATGGCCACAGCTACGACATTTGAACCGGGAAACCGCAAACTGATGAACTGCTGCAAACGACATCGACACCTTGGTCGATTTAATTTTGTGCACGGTGTCATCGATGTTAGCTCATAATTACTGGCACATAAGACTGAAGAGTCAGAAAACGACGCACATGACGATATTCCAACCCAACTATACGCGTAGGTCGCCATGTCTACGTATATAATGTCATTGTCAAGGTCATGTGAACCACAGAGGTCCTTAGATACGCTTCGATTAATAATTCATATACGGGATCGGGGGCGTAAATTAAATTTCGCCTAAAGCCAATCCCGCTGGAAACGAGTCACGAATTCGCCTCGCGTCTCAATCGAATACTAAAAGCGGTATTAATTTTTTCTTCACCCGTTGCCCCTTCCTGTCTATATATTTCCCCACATCCTGATCCGTATAGCGCAGCGCTGTGACGATGAGAGATTTTTATCTTAATTGTGGTCATAACGCTGGCACAGAAGGCGCCCTCTTCTCCTTCCTCTCTATTAAATACAGTTGCCAAATTTTTGACGACGTTTTCATTTTGGCAAACGTTGATCTTGCTCGATCTAACGATGATTTACACCTCGTTGTTTTCGATCTGTGAGTAAACAACTTCAGTTGGGCTGTTGGGGTGCGATGATTAAGCTTTTGTCGATTTCCATTCATCGTTTCGCAGCTCACCAGGTGCTTAGCCAATTGGTCTTGGATGTTTTCCGGCGCCGCCGGTACGAGATTTTCATCACTCGAGTCCATCGGCATGACGTATCCAGTTTTATTTAGAACGATTCTCTAATTCTAAAAATGCATCATAGTATCTTAGGACTGGGAACAGGGAGTAGGTACAAAGTTTTTCATCAGAAATCATCATCTGCGATTTGTGCTCGAGTCAACAAGAATGATGACGCATTATAAAATTTTTTATCAAATAGACTGCAAATACACGCGTATATATGTACTTGAAACAATCGTGGCAATCGTACCCCGAAATTAAACTTTGTTGAATCATTTTAACTGGCGTAACGATGTTTTCGAAGCGCATGTGTCTCATTATTAAACGTAAATTTACGGATGATGAGCTCAAAGTTCGTGCTCGATTTGAAAAGCCAAGTCAGAATTTACGAGTGTTTTGCAACACATACCTACTTATAAGTGGATAACTTACTTGGATTTAGCATAAATATCATCAAGTACATCTGTACACCACGCCTACGAATCTCTCAGTTCAATTTGTTTTGGTACAGTTGTTTTGAAAAGATGGTACTCGAGATTGCGAGTGGTTGCAGTTCGATGTATGACGGCTCTTGTTGGAGAAATTGAAAGTTTCTTATTGCTAAAATTTCACGTTGAATTCTTCTTAAATTAAAAAAGGCCAATTGCGTTTGAAAAACAGTAGGCCAAAGAACCTACATAATCTGAATATTATACGTAGAACAATCGAAATATGAGAAGTAAAATTCTTGAAGAATAGGAAATTATTGGGTTAATTTTTTGGATTTTTTTTTTTTTTTTTTGAGATACACGAATCAACAAAATGTTAGAGTCGAGAGAAGAGAAGGGAGTGATTAAAAATTGAAAACCAATTCAAAAGAGCAAAGTAAAAACTGAAAACTTTTGATACCTATAGAATTTTTCTCAGCGGGTTATCGAGTCATGAAATTCTAAACATTTTCAAAACAATTGAGAAATATCAACTTCATAAATTTTTCGTTTTGATGTACGAGTAGGTACTTCTTGCCATTATCATTTTTTAAAAATTGCCTATCTATGAAAACTAGCACTTTTTACATCGATCTTTATAGTCCGGCATATGACAATAGGAATAATTGCACCCCCCCCCCCCACCGATCATCCGGGACAACATTTTTCTTAAAGGGGACATCCTAAGGAACATTTTAAAGCAAACTTGCCCCAAAAAAAGTTGGCCTTACTTACAAAATGGCGGCCATTTTGATTGACAGGTCAGCCGAAATTGCAGATTTTGCGTTTCAACATAGGGCTTGCACGAAATTTTTCAAGCCTTACAAAAGTAGATCGAAAGATCATGCAAAAATTTATCACCTGTCCAAATTTCAAGTGCTAAAATGTGTTTTTCGATTTTTGGTGAATTTTTGAAAATTTAATTTATTAGGCCAAAAATGAGGGAAAAAATCAAAATTTTATCAAATTGACCAAGAAAGCTGAAATTTGGATATGCACTATTTTTGACATGCCAAATCGATTGTAAACGGTTTCAACCCGTTTTGAGCAGTTCTGGAGCCTCCAGCAGATTTTTGAAACTCGAAATTTCCACGAAATTCCATCAAATTGGAGTTGTAAAGCTAAAAATGTATTCTGAAAACTAATTTCAATACGCTAAAAAGTACTGCAGGTGAATTTCAAGTCGTTTTGGAGCCTCCAGCGACTTTCTGAAAATTCCTGGAGCCTCCAGAAGATTTTTGAAACTTTAAATTTTCACAAAATTTCATCAAATGGAGATGAAAAGCTGAAATTTACTCTAAACTTCAATTTTAACACTCGCTGAAGACGACTTCAGGTGGGTTCAAGTCATTTTAGAACCGCCAGCGACTATTTGAAAATTACTGGAGCCTCCAGCAGATTTTTGAAACTTGAAATACCCGCAACATTAATTTATCAAATGGGGTTGGAAAGCTGAAATTTACTTCGCAGTCTACATGGTGGTTCCAAATGGTTTTGAAGCTTCCAGCTACTTTTAGGAAATTTCAATTTTCCAAAAAACGCCATGCCTACAACCTTCCAAAAGGTCGCTGACGGCTCCAAAACGACTTGAAATCCACCAGAAGTCGACTTCGTAGCGTATTGAAATTAGTTTGCAGAATGAATTTCGACTCTCCATCTCAGTTTGATGAATTTTGGGGAAATTTCAAATTTCCAAAATCTACTGGAGGCTCCAGTAATTTTCAAAAAGTCGCTGGAGGCTCTAAAATGATTTGAGCCCACCTGAAGTCGTCTTCAGAGGGTATTAAAATTGGAGTGTAAAGTAAATTTCAGCTTTCCATCTCCATTTGATGAAATTTTGTGAAAATTTAAAGTTTCAAAAATCTGCTGGAGGCTCCAGGAATTTTCAGAAAGTCGCTGGAGGCTCCAAAACGACTTGAAGTTCACCTGCAGTACTTTGTAGAGTATTGAAATTAGTTTTCAGAACACATGTTTAGCTTTACAACTCCCATTTGATGGAATTTCGTGGACATTTTGAGTTTAAAAAATCTGCTGGAGGCTCCAAAACTGCTCAAAACGGGTTGAAACCGTTTACAATCGATTTGGCATGTCAAAAATAGCGCATATCCCAAATTTCAGCTTTCTTGGTCAATTTGGTAAAATTTTGATTTTTTCCCTCATTTTTGGCCTAATAAATTGGATTTTCAAAAATTCACCAAAAATCGAAAAACGCACTTTAGCACTTGAATTTTTGACAGGTGATAAATTTTTGCATGATCTTTCGATCCAAGTCCTATGTTGAAACGCAAAATCTGCGATTTCAGCTGTGGGAAAGTTTGCTTTAAAATGTTCCTTAGGATGTCCTCTTTAAGAAAAAAGTTGTCCCGGAGGATCGGTGGCGGGGGGGGGTTGCAATTACTCCTATTGTCATATGCCGGACTATTAGATCATACAAAGCTTATACCTTACCATAAAAAAAATTTTCTACCTGAAAAATTTATCTCCTTAAATTTTTCAATTTTCGTGCTCTTCTTTCAGGAAGCATGTTTTTGAAATTATGAGGAAACCATTTTTCTCTGCTAAAAGGTAAAAAATTCAAAGCATTTTACCAACATTAAGTAAGAAAACATATCAGAAAATAAAAAACACAGAAAACGTAGCAAAAAATGAAAGAATAAAAACAATTACTTAGGTAAAAGATGCCAAAGTCCAGCTGACGAAACACTCATATTCTGCTATATTTTCAAAAGGCTAAAAAGTATTCTGATGAAAAAAAAAGTAAATTAAACAATGAAAAATTTGAAAATTAATAATATTTTATGCAAAATTCGTTTAAAAAAATCATTTGAAAAGAAACATTGAAAAGTTACACAAAACTTGCAATACATAGGTACCAAGTACGTAGGTACTCGAATGTTTTATATTAAGAATTATTCATTCTGCTGATCCTAAAGATTTTAAATTCGATTACCCATTCGAACGAGATTTATACTTCAGATAAAATGCCACATTCGAAGAAAAAAATTGTTAATAAATTGAATGCATTCTTATTATGCAATCAATAGCCAATTTTACGATAAATTCTTTCAGGAAAAAAATTGAGACGAAAAGCACGTTGTGCCGAGTATTTGTGTAGGCACGTCTTATTACCTCATTTACGTCACCTTCATTCGCTGGAACGAGTATAGATATTGACGACATTTAATGACAATGCGAGTTGTAGGTAATTTTGTCGAGCTTGTATATCTCAGCTCACTGATCTCTAACCACGATTATACAGCTTTATTCGCAAAAAAAAGAGTAATGGCTGAATATTTAAACGATGACATACTTACTACGAGTATAAAATGACTTCAGTGTACGGTGTACACATTACTTTTAATAGGTAACCTATACTTTTAAGAAAATTCCTCATTCTTCTCGTGATTTATGGCCCACTGAACGAACATACCTATCGGTACTCGTATTTATGAATGAAACTACAAATACATACGTACAATAACGAGATGAAAAATTCTCGTCCGTGAAATCATCCCGAAATAATGTTATTTTTAAATAATTAATGAAGCGAATTCGGCGCCAAAACACACTCACAAACGTTACCGTTGACATTACACGGTCATAAAAAATTTAATGACATGCCGAAAATACTATTTACTATATATCCATCCTCCGTGCGATTAATTAGTCAATGATGAGACAAATTCGACGAATTTTATTTTCATATCATACCAGTAAGAATTTTCCTAAGAAATTCTCTCTTAGTATATACCCGTACCCTTGAAAACAGCGGATATGATTAAAGTATCGTGACGGTAATTTGCATAACGTCTGACTTAATTAAAAATACTCCCGAGTTTTTACATCCGATTTAAAGTTTCTGAGTAAACATTTCCGAACGATCTTCTCATAACACCATCAAAATTTCAATTTTTCTTTGTTAAGAATTGAAAATTGTGTGTGTGATAACAGCTGCATGGTTTTTTGTTGATATTATTAAATAAAAGCAACATGTTGACCCTTTTTTTCATTTTATACTTTTTTTATTATTATTATTGATAATTAAAAAATCAGTACAATAAGAACAAAAAACAAAACCATAAATTGTATTTAATTTATGGTGATATTTACCATTTTTAAAACAAACAGTAGGAAGGTACTAAGAAATACAACGAAAAACGAAATATTAATAACTAGAAAATCAGTACAAAAAGTAAAAGAACAAAAAAAAATCATAAATTGTATTTATAATGATATTTATCACTTAATTGGTAATAAGAAATGAAATTTTTGAAATAAACAGTAGGAAGGTACTTAGAAATACAACGAATAAACGAAATATTATTAATTAGAAAATCAGTTTTACATCCTGGGCGGAAACTAAAAAACTTACAACGGAGTATGGTCGGAGCAAAAGTTTTTGTTGTTTTTTCGATTTTTTTTCAAATTAACTTTTCCCATTTTTAATTATATTTTTGTTTTTAGGTCTTAATTTTACCGTTAGTAGATGTTTCATTGTTTTTCTCGAAGTTACTTTTCCATTTTTAATTCAATTTTTTTCTTTTTCAGGTTTTCCTTTGAGCCAAAAATACGGTATGTTGGGCGCCGCTGCAGACTTTAATTATTTTATAATCCTGCATTTGCTCACCACTGACGAGTTTGGGTTCGTGGTTGTCTTTTTTACTGCCTTTACCCAATTGGTAAGTCGTACCCATGCCCCAACCATAGGCTTCTCCTGGAATCGAATAATCGTTAGAAAATTGTTGAGAATACACATTAGACTGGTTGAGAGGTATTCTCACATACCTTCTCTTGTAAGTGCGAATGAAACGCAACTTCCGCAAGATATCGAAGTAATTTCTTCATTTTTTAGACCTGGTATAACAGTGGGTTCTTGTACGTCGTCACAATATTCTCCTAAGCCCAATCTACCGTATTCCTTCTTTCCCAGGACATACGTTGTACCTTTAAAAATATCAAGAGTGTAAAAAGGGGAAAACGAATCGGTCTCTACATGAAGACAACTTTTACCTGTATTATCTAAAGAGAGCGTATGATGATCACCACCGCATATAGATACCCATTTTTTATTCGTTGAAAACGGTTTACTGACCACAGGCCATGGATAGATTTTTTCTTCTTCTAATCCTGAAAAACACGCGAGTTTATTAAACACGTAGAATAATTAAGAAATAAGAAATGACGACTACCAAAAACCTACCCGACTGATAGTAATTATTTAATCCGAAGGAATAAATATGGCTTGTAGAGTGCTCTCTGGCAAAAGAATTATAACTACCCACCCAAATTTCATCGAATTTTTTCTTCCGAAGTGCGTGTATTATCCGTGGATTTAAAAAGTTTCCTGGAAAACACTCGGAATGAATTATTTTATAAACCATATCCGATTAGTTGAGAACCACTTACCTAATCCACATCTAGAACCACGATCGGCAAATCTAACTGATATTCTGCCAAGTTGGCCTTGCTCAGCGCATCCTAGACTGTATAATAATCCTTCTGTCGAAAGTATAAGCAAATGATTCGCACCGGATGCGATTTTGGCAGCGTTATTCATTATCAACGTTGGCATCTTTGGTTTTCCTTCCGGTGTCAAACCCATTTCACCGTGAGAATCCTTTCAAAAAATTACAAAAACGTTGTAAAACAATGATAAACGTGGGGAAAATACGAAATAAACCACTTTACTCGGAATGATCCCCAAGCGTAAACTTTGCCAGTTTCGGTAAGTGCAGCTGAATGTGAATCTCCGGCTGTAATCTGGACCACTTTCTCGTCGAGATTCACTTCACCAGGAATTGCTTCGGTTTCAGAGGTAGTTTCGCGACCAAGAGCGAGTTCATCGTTACAGCCCCAACTATGAACCTGATGTGAAAATGAGCTATAATTAGGCTGAATAATTTTAGAAAATACACTCGTAACGTAACGTACTTTGCCATTTTTATCAATACATAACGTGTGCATTGCACCGGCACATATATCAACGATATCGGTTAGATTTTCGACCAACGTTGGTATTTTACATAGCTGCCGTTCTGTTATTCCTAATTGACCTTCATTGTTGGAACCACCAGTGAAAACACTTCCAGAACCGAGCGTTTGTTGGTAAATTGGTTTCAACGTTAACCCTGTGATGAATTCAATTTCAATAAGTACACAAATGGTTTACAAAAATGAGTTATGTTAAGCGATGACGTACCAGATAATGAATTCTTTTTCTTTTTTGTTGAAATTGAATCCTGATGAATTGTACTTTTTCGTTTAGTAGTTGATCTTCTGGAATACATGGTTTGTGTGTAAAATTCCGTTGGAGATGGGTTGATTAATCTGACGTGACTGTCGATAAGTTTTGGCAGAAGATGTTACAAATGGAGACGTTCGTTGGACACGTAATTAACTAGAATTATAACAATTGATGGGTTCATAGATTATTCGATGTATAACCGACGATTTTATTAAGGCACTATAGCTTCACTTCACTCAGGTGAAATGATATAGATGGGTTATCTATGAATGATGAAATCGTCAGCCATCTTTTCGGCCATCTTTGGTGCAAAATAACAATGAAACGTCACAGTGACGTCACTTGCCAAACAGCTGTACTGTGCTATGATTATGGCTGACGTCATCATTTTGCACCAAAGAAGGCCGAAAAGAGTTGTTGAATTAGGCGCAGAATTTTTGCTAACGATGCGAACCGATCGTTTGTAGGCTAATTACGCCTGATGAATTTTTGATAAGTTTTTCTCGACTTGAAATTGTTTTTATGTAGTTGTAGTACATAGTGAATTGGGTGGAAGGTGGAAAAGTACTTGTTACGAGGTAATTTTCATTCGATCACGTTTCTTATTCTTATTCTGAGTTTCAAACAGGTTTGAAATGTCTTTTGGAATTGATTTGATTGAGGTACTTACTTATCGAATATTCCACTCCACTGATATAATATGCTTCTTGCCAAAATTATTTACGCTGCTGATCATGTTTTTTTTTTTATTACTATCTATCGATGAAAGAAGAGAGGGGAAAGAGATTATGATTTTAATTTAAATATGTATGACGTTTTTTAAATAAAAATTGTAAATTTATAATAAAAAAGTAGAAATATTTCTAAAAGAATTTTCTACGTACCTAAATTTTATAATTACATGCTTACTTATTAGGTATTTTTTAAAATCAAAATTTGCATAGGAATTGAAATTGTAGGTAAGTAAGCACAAGGTATATTAGAGTGGACCAGAAAAAAAAATGCCACAAAATTTTGACCAAATTCGGCGGAGACCTTAATTTTTAGTTGAAAACTACTTTAAGAAGTTTTTAGCTCCAGAGATATCCCTGAAAGCAAGATATAAGCCCTCAAAGATATGGAATTTTTGAAAAAATTCTGGGTTTTTACTCTATATAGCCTTTATCCAAACTGTTTTAGAAAAATGAAAAGATCTTCTACGTGCGTCCAATGCGAAAAATTTGAAATTTGATCATATGTGATCTGTCACGAGAAAACCAGGTTAGTGTCCAAAAAATCGATTTGTTTTTTTTTGTGGATATTGGTAGTACTCAGAGTGCAGAATCCGCCTGTGGTGGTTAAAACGTTCGCGAACGATTCTTTTGACCCTAAATTCAAGGTTAAAAAAATAGAGTAACTACAAAACAAGTTTGAAAAATTTTTTTTTTGTGATTTTCTTGAAAAGTATGTTCTGGGGAGTCAACATGCAAATTTTTGGGGCAATCGGCCCACATTTGGAGGATTAGTGCCATTTTATTGAAATTTGAATGAGGCTTAAGCTGGAAAAATCAACTCTTTTCACCTTGAACAAAATTTTTGTAAAAATTGAAAAACTCAATAAATAACTTTATTTTATATTAATTATTCATTTTTAATAGTTTTCGCGACATTTTTGGCTCAAAATTTTAAAAAAACGAAAAAATCGATTTGGGGAAATTTCGATTATCGGCCTTTGGCAACCCTGATTTTGAAAAAAATTGTAAGGTTATGTTGGCACCCCTTGTGGCCAAAAGTGGTCCAAGTTTCACGGACCTGCGAATCATAGATCGCCGAACACATACATTCAAAACTTCAAATGCCCATCCTGTAAAATTTACGTTTTGGACACTAACCTGGTTTTCTCGTGACAGATCACATATTTCCATACATACAAAATTATCGCTTTGCGTTTTTTAAAAATGTCTGAAAAAATTATCATTTTTAAAAAAATTTTTGAACTCCTTCTATGTGCTGGAAACGTCCATTCCAATTTATTATCCAAACTCAATTTCCAAATTCAAATTACAAAATTCAATTCCCAAATTCAATTTTCAAATATTTGTCCCATTCCGGTCCAATCTAGTCCCATCTGGATCCCATCTGGATCCCATCTGAGTCCTATATGGGTCACATCTGAGTCCAATCTGAGTCGCATATGGGTCCCAACTTACCCGCCCCCAGGTCTCATCTGGGTCGTCATATGCGTCCCATCTGAGTCCCAAATGGGTCCCATATGGGTCCCACCTAGGTCCTGTCTAGGTCTCGACTTTCATTTCTGAACTCAATTTATTAATTATTCTATTTTCAAATTTATCGTCCAAACTCGATTTCAAAATTCAAATTAAAAAATTTAATTCCCAAACACAATTTTTTCAAATATTTAACCCATCCAGATCCCATCTAGGTCCTGTCTATGTCATAATTTCCATTTTCAAATAAGATTTTTATTTCTGAACTCAATTTATCAAATTTTGAAGTTTCAGAAAATTTTCAAAACACGAATTCACCCAAAAATAAGAGATGTTCAAATTTTTCAACCGCTCCGTAGAATCCTAAATGTGGTCTTGGATTCATAAGGAAATAGCCTAGGTTGAAGCAAAATCTCAATACTATTGCGGATGTGAGTCATTTTTCCCTAAACAGGTTAGGTAAGATACAGAGCTAAAAAAAAGAACGCGATTTTCAAAAATTATTTCTCTTCATGAATCCATATCTCCCCTCCAGCACCATCTTCGGATCTGAAGTTCTTTCTGAGTAACTGTACCTACTTTCAAAATGAAGGTCTCCGCTGAATTTGGTCAAAATTCTCCAACATTATTTTTCACGATCCACCCTAATGTAGATATTTTGCTTTTGCTCATTCTTTCAACAAAGACGTCACAATTGCTGTAGAATTCCTAATTTAATGAAATTTTAAATAACTTTTCGATTTTTAATGAATTTTTTTGCCAAGCTGAGAATATTTCACATTTCAAAGTGGAATATGGATATAGTACCTATTTGTACAATCTTTGAACAATCATGGTTCGAAATTTCCATAACTTCAAAAACGTAAAATTGTGTAGCTTGCTAATTTAGCAGCGGATGAAGTCACGTTTAGGTTATTTTGCCAGCTTTTGCTTGGTTATCCTACATCAAATACATACTACGAATTACGATTCTTCCAAGACTTTCACCCAAAATACAGGCCAAATATGTGGAATTTCCCAAAATCAATAAAGCGATAGCTATCATCACGATTAAGATAAAATAAAAAAATATTCTCGAGTATGGTACTTCAGATCTGTTTTAACTATCCTCGTCTGAATTGAAAAATATTGAGACATGAGTATAAATACATACTTACATACTACAATATTTCACCTATGGTTCAACGTAATAGATTAGGCTTAAGCTTATTATAAATTATTCTTACACAATTATTTTTGATTGGGAATGCGTTTCAATTGAATGACCAACGACGCGACAGCGACAGGACATACCTAATTAAATAAAGTGTTTTAAAGAATGTTCTCGAATTCATTTTCCAAGTTCATTCACCGAATGATTCTCGTGTTCTGTGTAAAATGCATTTAATAAAATGAAGCCATTAGTAAGTGTGCCTGAAATGAAGAAGCCAGCCTGGCATTAGTCCTACAATTATTAAATTACATATGTATGTACCTAGTTACTCTTACGCAGGTACCTATTACTTACATTTGTGCAAGTAGTGAACAAAATTTTCCACTATTGAATGCAGTGAATTATTTTCAGCTCGGTTCCCTACTTTTCCAACGAAAAGCATTGAATACATATAACTTTAAAAAATTCAAATTAAAATGTACGTATCCTGGTAAGTGGTATGGTTTTTGAAACAGCTACATTCGCAATTCTTTCTTGAGCAATAAATTTTAACCTGACTAATGACTTCTACCACAAACCACAAATACCTTATTCTTATTTCTATAAGATAATTTTCAGTCGCAATTATATGCAGTAACGATACCTACTCTATAAATGTGCAATAAACAGCAGATGAGAAATTCGATGGAAACATTTCTATTCATTTGTGCACACAAATTTAAAGTGAACAAGTTGAGTAATTCAATTTTATTGAAGGGTATTTTTTCGATATTTATAAAAAGAAAAAGGGAGAGGTCGATTACGATGAACATATTCGTATAAGTAAGTATATGGATGTCAACGTGATCCGTGAACTCTATAAGTACCTAGATAAGCAATATGTTAATAAAATCAACGATATTTACACTCGACAGAAAATTATTAAATAAAAGTAATTGATTGCATTTTCCAAAAGGAAAACTCATGTCTGCAAAGATTCTGATAAGTTTGGTGTGCTGTAACTTCCAACTTATACCTTTTAATCAATATTCATATGCATAAGATTAATAAAATGAAGATTTCATAGAAATTTGATTTAATAATTTTTTTCAATAAATCATTAATAAAAGAATTTTCTCAGAAATAGTGAACATTGGAAAAATACATGTATAACTCATCACATTTTCCAAAGCTGATAAGATGAAATATTATTTTCAAAACTTTGAGTGGTTTGTTAGAAAAAAAAACAAAATCAACCGAAATAGGCGCCTATGCCTACTTAGTTGATAAAACAATTCACAATCTTTTATCGGAAATTTTTCAACATCAAACAATTTACTCTTACAAACTGAATTCTTATTAAAGAATTAAAAGCTCAAAATAATGGTCTTTTAATTAATCCCAAGGCTCGATTTATTCATGTAAACTTGGCATTTAACCAGTAAAGAAAAGTGTACTTGATCGTATAGGTACTGTTTGTTAAGTGATTTGAGACAATCGAAACTCGAGTGTTTTTCAACAATCACATTATCATCCTTGGAAAACTTCAACAAAGAACATACTTACAGCTGAACAAAACGACAACCTTATGTAAAAACAAAAAAATATATATTTGAAAATATTGCCTGCGAAATAATAACCATACGACGGTTAAGTAAATTGTGCATGGTAATTAGTGTATCCTGTTATGGAAAATAACGAATAAGCATAACAGATCGAAGTTGGTATATCAATTACCACGCTTTATTTCAACAACCTATCCTTTCTGAATGGTGTTGTAAAATGGAATGAGAAAATTAAATTCGCTCGTTTCAAGTAGGTAGATACTTATTATTCATCTGTCCAGAAATTCTCGTAATTTCAAAAGTATTAGCAGAAAAAAAATGCAGGCTGTCTAATCAAAAAATTGAGGATTTTAACCACAAAATAATCTTCAAAGTGGCTAAAAAGAAAAAATCGTATTTTGGAACACTTTGGCCCCTTAAAAATAGGCAACTTTATTAACATAACTGTAGCAATCCGTCACTCGTTTCTTTACAGGAAATTTTGCGACTGTTTTTTTTTTTTAAATTACAAAAACCAATTAAGAGAAGACTCTCATGATTTTCATTCTTCCAGTTTTCCTCAAAAAGATAATTCCAAAAATTATTTGTGAATAAGTTGATAAGTTTTAAAGACTGCGCTGGCACAATAATTATTAAAAATATTTATTATTCAATAAAACTTGAACAATTTTTCAGAGCTGCGCAGTAAGTTCAAAACTTTTCAGACGTTGAAGAAAATTTCTTCTGAAAACTTTCCGTTGTTTTTTATTTTTCGAAAGTAAGTTTACAAAGTAATTTGAACAAAGTCAATACCTTATAACTAAATTTTTGACCCTTAAGGTCTTGAATTGAATTAAAAAATTCAATAAAACAGAATTTAATGAGGAGACAGCAATTTTTATTTTAGCTGTAACTCGTCGGCCTGCTCGTTGGCCTATGGCTGGTAACTTCGAATCGAAAACACTAAATTTACCTTCACCTACATTCGGTTAGAATTTAGAATTTCAGAAATACTGATGCAGACTTTTTAAAAATGAAGCATTTTCTAGGCTTCTAGAGTTGGTTTAATCCTGTCATTTTATTTATTCAGTGAAGATACTGAAGATGTTTGCTAAATGCTAGTTTTAGTAAAAATAGAATTGGAATGACTTTGAAATTAATTATTGGAATCAATCAATCATGGAATGACAAAAGGGTGGAAGAAAAAGGATGAACAACTTAATGATATTTGATGAGTCGATAAGAAACAAAGAAATTAAATTGGTGAAAAATAAAATATTCCAAAAAGAAATTTAAATTTAAAATAGGTATTTTAACATGGGTAATTCATTTACGTGATGCGGTCGTTACGAGTAGTTGAGTATATCATTTTAAACGCCGAAGTTTAGGAGTAAAAACGAAAAGTAAGATTACAAAGCTAATGTTTTAAGATGTTGAACAAGCAAAATTTTGTTAATATTCGAAAAAATATAGTCTGTTTATTTCAACAAATCGAATTCATTTATTAATTTCGCCATAGGTACCACAAAACAAAAAACTCGTAGTAGTTTTAAAAAATACTAACAAATAATTAATCTGAGTTCAAATCTTCAACTTTGAACTGCGAAATAGCTTTGATCAAATCGTCGCTGCAGACGGATACATCATTTTCTAAATTCGTATCATCTGGAAGAGAAACAACATCGCATCATTAGAATTTCAACAAATAAATAAAAATCAATGCAAGGTACTTCATAAGACGAAAAAATACAAAATTAATAATTCATTACTGATCACTAAATTAAAAAATAATAGCAATTGTGTCTTCATACACAGATGAAGAATGCTATTCCAAAACTCGCTTTGTCCATTTTCACAACTTTTCAGGAGAGAGGAAAAACAGTTTCCCTTCAAACGGGTAAATTGGCTTTTTAGGCGAGTTTAGCACTTTATTTGGGTGGATTTATGATGTAGGAGTGTAGGTATACACTTCATCCACTAAATACTGCTGAAAAAATTTTCAATAAAAATGGACAAAGCGCGTTTTGGAACATTATTTTTTTTTAAATTTTTTAGTGAATTGGCTATTAAGGTGAGTTTAACACCTCATTTTGGTAGGTTGATGATGTAGGAATGTGAGTTAATACTTCATCTACCAGATACCGCTGAAAAACGCACTTTGATAAAAATGGACAAAGCGAGTTTTAGAATATCACTCTTCAGATGATACCTGAGACTCAAACGTTTATCGATTAGATAATTTAATCATTCAGGCGCAATAATGAAGTGTATTAAATCAGGAAATGATTTCTACGATGACATTGTGGCGTGACTTTATGCACGCAGGTCATGTACAATATAACACGATCATTTTGACATGAAATAAATTTGGATTAATTCGATAGTTTTTGATTTAATTGCTTTCACACACGTACTACATAGTTAGGGTTGTAACTAAATACCCAAATGAACCTTACTCCGAATCAAAATTTAAATTTTTGAATTAGAGAATTCATTTTCTCATAGATATGATAGAACACGACTGGTTTAATTTATTTCGTGATTAATAAAATAAGAAATAATTACCACTGGTTTGCGAATATTTTATGCGACGACGAGCTGCACTCAACCAGGCATTTGAGCAAATACCGTATAAATCAGCTCCAGTTAATTCACTCGAATCTGACAATAATAGAATTATTTCTTCCAATTTGACTTCGGAGGTGAATTTAAATCTGTGGTTGACAAATAAAATAACCTGGATTATTCTCAACGAAAAATCATAACGATACCTAGCGAGATTTTATAAAAATAAAAAACACGACGATGCTGATGATTTCAGTTTCACTCACTTTCTTGTCAAAGCTTTCAAAACAGCTAATTTACTTTCCGTATCTTTGCATTTCCCAACAAATAACATTTTATCCAATCTGCAAAAAAAATATTTTAAATACGATAAAAAATATTTTTAATGCTCCCAAAATGAAGCAAAGTTTTCAAATTTCTTTTGTAACATGACTCAAGTAATATATTTTTTAATGGTAAATTAAAATATTCAAATCACCTTCCAGGTCGAAGTAAAGCCGAATCAATGAGATCTGGTCTGTTAGTAGCAGCTAGTATGAAAATATTCTGGCTTTTTTGAATTCCATCCATTTCAGCCAATAATTGAGATACCACCCTGAAAATTAGAAACAACTTTTTTATTGATCACCTACTATCTGCTTCAACATTATTCTATAAAAAATGAGAAAAGACGATAAAATTACCTGTCCATGACACTTCCAGAACCACCACTCTGGCCTCTTCTTGGAGCCAAAGAATCTAATTCATCAAAGAATACCACGCAAGGAGCTGATTCGCGAGCTCTTGAAAACACTTTTAAAAAAAAACATTCATACAATAAACGTAATTGAATTATCTAAAGCATTTGACTTTTCTACCTTCTCGAATATTTTTTTCACTTTGTCCAACGTACATGTTCAACAACTCTGGTCCTTTTACCGATAGAAAGTTGTAATTGCATTCAGTAGCAACAGCTTTGGCTAGTAAAGTTTTGCCAGTTCCGGGAGGACCATACAGTAATAATCCTATGAGAAATTTCTCAATTAAATGAAAAGTGATTTGAGATTTACCAGTATTTTAACTTTACCACGAATATATAATTTACAATTACCAGAACGGCGTAAACCATTGCGCAGAATAGGTTTCAAAAGTGATGACAATATTTCTTCTTTTAAATGAGACAAACCGCCGATATCATCCCAGGAAACATTCGGAACATCAGGAGCACCAATAGCATCAGCGTAAGTTTCATTCATTTCATCTAATAATTTGACATTTTTTTTTACTAAATTAAAAAAATTTAACAAGATATAAGATAAATATTGCACTCACTCAGTGCTTCGAAGAAATGATCTGAACGAAGAATATCCCTTTTATGATCGATGAATTCCTGATTGGAACAAATGAAATTTCGATATGCAATACTACGAATAGAATTTTTTTTTGGTATGAAATCTGGCAAAATTACTAGGTAAATAACAGTTTAATCATGAATTGAATTTCGCTTATCTACCTTATTGCTCTGGAAATCAATTGAATTAAATCAGAGAACACGAAATTCGATGAAGCAGAAACCACTTTATCCAAATTTTCAGTTTCAATATTCTCTTTTTTTAAAATCCAATTCAGCAGTGAAAGTCTTTGAGTATGACTTAATTTTTCTATTTTTACGGTTTGTAAGAATACACGTTGTAAGGATGGAACTAGTTTAGATTCTTGAGAACTTGTACAAAATATTATGACGGGGTAGCTCGACTGAAATGACTTAATATTTTTAATAAAACAGTCAATAGTGCGGTCGTCTTTATTGCTCGATTCATCTTCGCAAAGTGCCTGCAACAATTTCATATCTCTTATAAGCAAACATGAAGTGAACATCTAATTTACTTAAATACATAATACAACTCACCTCTACATTTCGAAAATGTAGAATGCACGGCGACAAACTAGCGATTTTGGTGAAAATATTATTCATCATAGATTCGGTTTGAGCTGGATTACTATTCTGAATTGATATGCAATTTTCTGACCAGTAATGAATTCCTTGTTTTTTAGCCAAGACTTTCAGCAGTGTGGATTTACCTGATCCGCTTTTTCCACTGAATAAAAATACAGGAAATAGTTTCACATCTGTAAACAGTGAAAAAAATTATACTCGAGAATCAAGATGTGTTATGGTTAAATTGCGTTTTGGATAAAATTGAACAAACCTTCTTTTTTCATTAGCAAAAAAGGTAAAGTCAAATCTTCTAATTCATTATATATCGAATTCATTCCATCAGGAATCAAGGAACATATTTCATCTTTGAAGTTGGACAATTCGAAATCATGAGGAATTGTTTTATCACACATCGGGACGAAACATTGAGTGGTATTTACTTGGTGAAGCGTAGTACATTTAACACTGACATAATAACCGTAGTTGACTCCAGGTTCGTAAGTGGGATACGGACATCCTTTCAAATCCTCAACTTTGAAGTATAAGAAATCATCCACGTTTCTAGCATCATTATAAGCTGCGTCTGGAAGTATTTGACAGACATTTACGCAAATCAGGTCGCCGATATGAAGATATCTTGATTTCATAAAATAATTTTTCAAACAATCGTCAACTATTGAATAATCAACTTTATGATACGAATCGATCATGGCAATTTTCATTTCAGTAGCGAATTTAGGCTCGAATTGGAATGCGCTGCGAATCAACAAATCGCAATTCAAAGCTGGCTTCACTTCAGATGGAGAACAAACATTTAAATTGAATAAATTGGTATTGGTAAGTATGAGACAATGGTTACATGTAATATCGCAATCTGCAACAACTTGCCGGTAAAAGAAATTTTCGACTTCTGTTTTGGTGGATACTAAAATCCATTCAGTACTTTTGGTTTCAATTAGTTCAGAGGAAAGACGACTGCATAGAAGAGTAACATTTTCATCCAATATTATATCAGTGTTTTTAATGTTACAGATGATACGCTGAAATTGTGATTCTTGCAAGCTTATAGTTTCCATTTTTTCCATTGAATAATTAAAATCTTATTGTGAAATAGGTTGATGAACATAGCACCAGATCACTCAGAAATCATGTACGATGGAAAATGATGAAATAGCACCAATCTTCTACTTTCGCTCTTGGACTTTGTAGCAAAAATGATACTAAAAAAACTATTAAAAAACATTTGATTCGGTTTTGAATTTTTGATTTTTATGAATTTTGATAAGATTTTTTTTTTGATAAGAATTGATAAAGATTGAAGTAAAAAGATGAACATTATAGCCAAGCGTTAGCGTGAAGTGAAGATTAGTTTAGTTTTAAAACACGTTCACAGATAGCAGTAAAATTCATCATTCAATCATTCATCAAATTTTAATATTTTATTATATTTTGAATTTTATTTTTTGATCATTTTTTGTCATTTTGATGATTGATGATTGATGAATGATGAATCAAAAATAAAATTCAAATTGAATGGGGTCTTCGTGTACGAACGAATAAAAAATTGCCTAGCCCTACTTACTTACTGAGTACTGAGCAATTTTTCTCCAATTCTTTTTTTTTTTTTGGTAAGAAGATCCTTGGTTGACAGCCTGACAAGTGACAGGTTGACCAAGAAAATCTCATTTTATTGTGTCACGTCAAGTAGACAAGTACTAGAAAAATTTGAAAATATAAAAATAGTAAATGAGCAAGTACCATACATATGTACTCTAGAAAAACCTTACCTATGCTATGTGATATTCGAAATTCAAATATTAGGTTTTTATTTTTAATTTTTAAGGTTAACTCTTAAGTCTCAATATTGTCGATGTATTCGAAGCAGCAGGTTACTTTATTTTTCAAATGTGACGAAGACATTAGATATCTATCTGAAAATTATACAAAAACTTTGATCACATTGTAACTAACCTATCTCCTATCTATCTAGATCGAGAGATCGACTAATTATTGTTCATAATTCAAATGATAGGTAAAACAAACTTTCATATTATTAGGTTTAATTAATAATTAGGTAAGTTAGATTATTTTGATCGTTGAATAATATTAATTTATTTTTATTATTCTACTTACTTATTTGTGTCTTGCTCTTGTGTCAGTTATTTTTTGATGAGCCTATTGTAATCTATGTAATTAAAAAATGATGTGTTCAAATGAAAATATAAGGGCACTCGTCATTCATTAACAACAAAATTAGTAATTTGGAACTTTGGAGTTTGGATTTGTTTAAAACCAAACTGTCAACACCGTCCACGTTTATACTTATTCGTCGTTTTTTTTTTTTTTTTTTTTACCATACTAGATTCTAAATAGAAACAAATTTGAACTTGAGTTAAGCATTATTGAAATATCACCGAACATTATAAGTCTAAAATTGGACTCGAGCCAAGAACAAACATATACCTACCCTTATCTTGTACAAATCTTTTGATGAAATTACAATTTTATGTAAATGTTAAAAAGCAATATATCAGAGTTGGCATTTTACCTACTATTAAGGCTCTTTTACAATATCTAAAATATCTGCTTTTCATTTACGTGAGTTAAACGCACAAAATTAAACTCAATATTGGAGCTAAATTAGATTTTTTTATGTTATTTGGGAGCAATTGATATTTTTTCAACTTTTCATCGTATTGCTTACCTCATTCATTAAAAGTACCTAGGTGCATAACTATTTTTTTTAAAATTAATATTTAAAAAAATATCCTATTATGCATGAATTATTTCGTAAGATTTTTATGTTCTTTTAACTAAGCTGCAGTTATTAAAACAGTGATTTTTTTAAATTCTTTATGACGTACGCGATGCTTTTATTGAGTAAGATATAATCTTGTAAAATTTTATAATCTGTCGTAGACGTGGACTTCAATCAATGATTATTTGCAGTAAATTTTTTGTGCAAAAACGGTTTATTTTTTTTTGTAACGAAATGTGTAGAAAATAAATCACTAAAACGATAGTCGATGGTATTTGCTACGTTTCATTTTACAACCGAAATACTCTCGATAGATTTGATTGAATTAACTTAGTAATCCAGCAGAAAACAATATTTCCTCGAATTCAGTAGACCTAAATTAATTTCAAATAAAAAACAGATTACCTTACCTATTTTTTGTACTATTCATCATCCCTAATGTAATATAATAATAGGTGAATACAACCTTCCTTTCTTCCCTCATCTTCTGGGGGAAAAAAAACTAGATCAACGAGATACATTTGCAACATTCAGTATTCCTTCATCGCTAGGTACCTGAACTTTAAATAGAAATAATTCACGAAAGCGTGAAATCCTAATGCTTTTCATTGAAACTGGCGTGCAAAAAGTCTAATCCTATCAATTCGAGGGAAAGAGGATGGCTGTTGAGTGAATAAAAGTGAAAAACACTGTATAGGCATAAAGGAGGAACACTTTTTAATACAGCGATTTTAAGTTTAACACTTGTTATAGTATAAAAGTAGATACCTATACCTGCGATATTTACTTGATTCTCGTTTCTATTAATCGTTTCACCTAATGACCTACAATAAGTCCCTTTCATGGGACTTCGTTTATAAAATTCATGATTAATTAGACATTAGACGCGAACCAAACTAACGTACGATATGATATTTCATTTCTTAAATTTTTAATCAACTAAATGGGATTAGAGTTGATGAGCTAAACGGCTATTCGTGTTATAGTAATTCGTATAACGATGGATTACTTCGCACGTCGATGGGTAGAACTTTACTTTACCTAAATCATTCCCATTGGATGAATTTGCAGAAATAAGTCACAAGCTAAAAGCATGTAACTGTAAGACAAGACGTATAATGTTACATCAACTATTTGATTGTATAATGTTTTACACGAATTTTATACGTAAGTATTACGTAGCTACCTACTCTTTAAGCCTGAGCATTTAAATGTAGCGTGTCCCGGTGACGAAAGCATACAGCATCCTTTAGGGTTGTAAATTGAAATGTAAACGGTCATATGGCTAGTTTGCTATCGTCATGCGGTAATTGGCACTGGCTTTTACCCACATATCTCTGCATCCGATGTATTGTACTGTTTCATCATTAAATATTACCGTAGGGAACGCGGTTAATCCGAGGTGTTGAGTAGTTATCAACGCGCTTTACTGCAATACATCTATAGGTACCTATATCGAGAGCTTCAAGAAGTAGGTAATGACGAGTAAAGAAATTTTTAAAACCGAGCTTCCGTTTTCTATTCATCATATTCTACTAATTCATCACCAATGACGTGTATTTCAAAAGAAAAAAGTAAAAAAATTCTAAAAGAATGTTGACACCTAAAGCTGCACGATGCTAATTTTTAAAATTATTCCGCATAAAAGCACCACTGCTCATTAATCATCTGGTTGAATATGAACTTGTAAAAAAAAAAATGAAGTGTCTAAACATTACAGCAGCAGGGCATATAAAGAGTAAATTATACCTTAACAAAATTATAAATGTTTTATGCTCGCTGAACTGTTTGAAGTAGGTAATTCATTCTATCAATAAAATAAATAATAATCTTCAAGTGGAGTAGGTACCTATTTGTGTTCAAAACCACACCAAGCTAAAATTTTATTTCTCGATTTTAGTTTAAAAAATTAATAATGAAAAAAAAACAACAAAATTTGATCAAATTGAGGTAGAAAAGTAAAATTTGTTTTATTATCACTTATTTTTGACCTGCAAAAATAGATTGGAGATAGTTTCGGGTCGTTTTGAAGCCATCAGCGTATTTTTGGGTCCGGACTTGGCACTCTAACTTGCTACAACAATGCTCTATCCCTTCAAGGAGATCTGCCTTCCCAACTGGAAATTTGAATTCAAAATTTTGAAAAATTAAATTCAGTTCTTGAAATTAGGCCTATGTGGCTAGTGTTTGAATGATTTTTTTTTCAGACTCAGTTCAAAAATATTGTTGCTTATGATGAAAATATTTCACTTCATAATATGCACACCAAAAAACAGAACTATCCTCAAAATTGATCATTCATCTATCGATGAATTTCTATAATTTAATTATCCAGCTGATTAGAGTCTCAAGTTAAATTTTTTTAATAAGGATAAAAAATAAGATTCGTACTGACGACGTTGTCTCATATATAATCCTAGAAGAAAATTATTATCCTTTGTGAAATATGTTTACTACGGCGGCGGCAGAGCTTTTTCGATAACGTACTATAAAGCACGTATACTCACCAGTGATTTTTTTAATATCTTTTCTTCCACACAGAGCCAATATTTACCTCGTAATTTATTTTCTGTATCAATAAATCAAAATATATTCGCAGGAGTTACTTTTTGGAAAAGCTTATCCGGACTTACTAGTAAGTTTAATATCTCAATATTCGTACACAAGAAAAAGGGGGAAAATAAGAACAAGAACAATCATACGATTTGATACGTATACCTAACCAACGTTAATTTTATTCTAATAAATTACAATAGTAGCCTACCTATAGGTTACCTACATTATTTTACGTAAGCTTATTGAATATATACCTATACGTACTAAGAAACAGAGGAACCTGTATCTTCATCATCTCCGGATTCTATTTCGGCTTCTTCGTAAATATGATACTCGTCGCAAAGGTTATTCATATTGAATTCCGAGATAGTGAAATCTTCCTCGTCTACACCTTCACCTTGGAACCAATGCAAAAAGGCTTTACGTTCGAACATTTTGGAAAATTGATTAACGATACGTTTGAATATTTCCTGTATGGCGCTCGTATTCATAATTCCTGTCGCTGTTTTATGGAATCCTAAAGGTGAGATATCGCATACCGTTGTCTTAATACCATCCGGAATCCAATCGGTAAAATACGATTCGTTTTTATGCCTGAAAAATAACCAAACACATGTATGGATAATCCTTTTTTAAGCTTTTTAATTCCAATAAGTACCATACAAAAGTACCTACCTTTTTTTATAAGCACCAATTTCCTAGCTGCTACTTTCGAGTATACCTATATCGAAAGTGAGGTTATCCCATGTTTTATTTAAAATACGATAATTTTTTATAGCTATAAGCGTTACATGAGAATTGGTGAATTTTTTTTTTGCAAAATGTGGAAAAATATACGACACAGTTTCTTATCTGCGGGTAAAGGATTACGTGTTGGTTCGATATCTATCGCGTTTTAAAATATGAGTAGGTATATCTACAGGATGACGAGGGCATAAAAAATTACGCAACAGCTTCGTTAGTACTCGTAGGTAAGCCTAAAATTTACTCAAGCTTTGGTTTTAACCTCGTTAAATATTTTTTTGTTGTCGAATAAATTGCGACGAGCGATGGAAAATTATACTGGAAACAAGATGTTGGAAATAAATTTCCAAGAGGTCTATAGTTTTTGCTACGTGCTCATGTGACGTCATCGTAACAACGTTGACAAAAAACTAAACCGTAGATTTTGATTTTTTTTCACTTCTTTTTTACCGCAACAAATGCAATTTACGATAAAAATTAAGCTACCGTTGAAAATATACCGAGTTTTACTTTAGGGGTTACATTTTTTCGTCATCGTTGGTTGCATTTTTCATTTGTATACGAATTTTATCCAATCGTTTCCGGTTATTATGTTTCCTTTCGGATCACTTTACTTTCGTAACTGAAATTTCCGTCGATTGTAACGAAAACCAAGTGACGATGAATATAATGGAA
Organism: Planococcus citri; assembly: GCF_950023065.1. Classification (NCBI taxonomy): domain Eukaryota; kingdom Metazoa; phylum Arthropoda; class Insecta; order Hemiptera; family Pseudococcidae; genus Planococcus; species Planococcus citri. Next base: position 32,610,710 of record NC_088678.1, on the reverse strand, counting down.
AAGTATCGGTACGGTATGGTTTACAAGTCTAGATCGGTGATAAGTTTCAAATAAACGTTGCACAACGTTGAAAATTTACCAGTCCTTGCTATACAATTTCCAAAAGATCTTTGATGTAGAATTTTCGACGATGCAAAAAATCTGACAATAAAAATTATGGAGCTTTAAAATTCATCAAGAACCATTTGTTCATAATTATGTATTAAGTAGTAAAAACAGTTGATCGGTTTAATTAATTTCTTAGATTTTAAGGAGAGTAGGTAATTGAGTTTTTATAGCATTGAAAGAGAAGTGATACTTAGGTAGCTGGAATTAAAATCAGAAAAATAAGTCGATGTTCAAACTCGGCATTTTAAAATTTTTTGATCGTTTCGTATTGTTATGGAACAATCATTGTATTATTTATTCATATTTACGGCAAACTGGTTAGGCAATTCTATTAACATAAACGAATTCCAGTTAGCAATGGTGTTAGCAGAAGGGACAATGGTTACACACATTCTATTTTTTGTCAATTATATTTTAAATGAGAGAAAAGAGGTGCACGGATATGATAGTAATTTCTGTATTTTTAAAATAAGGTGATTCTCAAACAAAAATTTGTACCTACAATTAAAAAAAACTCACCGACTTTTCTTCAAACAAAAATCTTTTACGAACGAATCGATTCCCTTTTTTGAAACATATTTTGTACAGTAATTGATCTGTTTACAATCGAATCGAATCATTTACGAACGATTGGCAATCAAATAAATTGATTGATTTCTTGGTGAATCATTCGCAAACGGATCAATTAATTTACGATTGATTCGGTTTTTGTGAAACTATTGTATAGAAATTGATCTCTTTTCAAGCGAAGTAAATCAAATCGAATCGAATCGTTCACAACCGATTGGCGATTGAATAAACTGATTGATTTCTAGGTGAATCATTCGCGAACGAGTTGATCAATAGTTACTGAATCATTCGCGAACGAATCGATTCGTATTAGTGACTCGTTCGTGAACAAATCAATTCATGTACTCAATTTTTGATGAATCATTCGCGAACGAATCGATTCGTATAAGTGACTCGCTCGTGAACGAATTAATTTGTATAAGTGACTCGTTCGCGAACGAATCGATTCACTTACTCAATTGTTGATGAATCATTTGCGAACGAATCGATTCGTATAAGTGACTCGTTCGCGTATGAACCGATTCATTTACTCATATTTTGGTGAATCATTCACGAACGAGTTGAATTACTTTTTGTGATTCGTTCGCGAACGAATCGATTCGTATAAGTGACTCGTTCGCGAACGAATCAATTCGTATAAGTGACTCGCTCGTGAACGAATCAACTTGTATAAGTGACTCGTTCGCGAACAAATCGATTCACTTACTCAATTTTTGATGAATCATTCGCGAACGAATCGATTCGTATTAGTGACTCGTTCGCGTGCGAATCGATTCATTTACTCAATTTTTGGTGAATCATTTACGAACGAATTGAATTATTTTTTGTGAATCGTTCGCGAACGAATCGATTTGTATAAGTGACTCGTTCGCGAACGAATCGATTCACTGACTCGATTTTTGATGAATCATTCGCGAACGAATCGATTCATTTACTCAATTTTTGATGAATCATTCGCAAACGAATTGATTCGTATAAGTGACTCGTTCGCGAACAAATCGATTCATTTACTCAATTTTTGGCGAATCATTCACGAACGAATTGAATTATTTTTTGTGAATCGTTCGCGAACGAATTGATTCATAAATTAAAGAATTTATTGATTCGTTGGCGAATGGTTTTTTCAAAAAATTGATCACTTCATTCATGAATGATTCACCAAAAATTAAGGGTCGTATTAGTTTTTTGTAGGAATCGTGCAGGCCTATAGTAAGATTTCAAGTTTCATCGAAATCGATTCAGCCGCTTTCTAGGTAATGAGTTTTAAAAAATATTGAAAAAAAATTTGGCTCTCGATAAACTTGGAAGTTTGGAGCTTTTGGAACATAGTGATGATGGCGAAATTGTCCGGCTAGTAGCCTAGTACACTATTTTTCAAGTTGGTTTTAAAAATGTGATTCAAAACGTAAAAATTTCAATTTTTCGTACTCTCAACGTGTATTTTTTGCCTCAATTTCCAATTCCCAGATCGCAAAAGAATTGAAATTGGAACAAAACTTTTTTTTTGAAAAAGGAGGTTCTTAATCGTCTCGCACTTCTTTCTGAAAAAATGGTAGCCCATAAAAATACCAACTCATTGTAAAAATTGCTTTCTCTTGAAAAAGCACGTTGGTATTTTGTAATTATTGAGTCAAAATTTTCAACTCCTGTTTTTGAAGCATTCTCACAAGAAATTCAAAACAATTCAAAGTATCTCCACTTTGAAAAAAAAAAAAATTGAAAAAACATGCGGGACTTCTGAAACATACTATTTTCTATGAAAAGAAAATTTAGTCGAGTTCGCGCGAAAATAAATAGGTACTCGTATATTTGCTAATGAATAAAGTTAGACGTCATTTGAAATTGTCCAACTTGAAATTTCAATTATAAAATTTACATCTGAAAGTTACACCTTATCGGTGATGTCTACTGAAAACCTATCAAAATTCTACACAAATAGGTAAGTTTATCGTAATCTAAAAATAATTATTTCTTATATGAATTTGAAAATGAAACGTTTCTATACTTAATTGAAAATACATAAAATGAAGGAAATGTTACCCTTGAAAGACACGTACTGTACGTACGAGTTGAAAGATATCAAACTAAATTTTCAGTTTCGCTTTTCTTTGTTTTTTGTAAAAGGGGAAAAGAGGGATTCTCCATCATCTTACGAGTACCTACGAGTATATAACTTTTGTTTTCGATCAAGAGTTTGGATATTACCCTTTAATTTCGATCTTGTCCAATTTACTCAAAAACTTTTCTAGCTAGTAAAAAATCGATCTACCGATTAAATTTTGAATATCTCGAAGTAAATGTAGATATGTACACTATAGTTATAATAAATATTCATATTTTTTCATCGTTTGATTGCGGTGAATGATGTAAATATGTAAGTATCTTGAAAACGACACTTCCTATTTAATTCTCCACTCTTTATATGAGTAGATAGATAATTCCAAATTTTCTCTCAAAAAGTTCTCATTCCTCAATTTCACCCTCCCACCGCAAAAAAGCTACAAAACTACGTAAAATTAAAAAACCATCATCAAATCACGATCTTGATTAAAAAATAATATCCACTTTCAACACGTGAAAATTAAGTTTTCAATTTAGTATTATGAATTGAAAGTTTCTATTGTTTTTGTTGATAAAAATATTTGTCGCTCGTTTTTTTCTTCTTTCTTTTTTCTCTCCCTATAAAGGAAAACGTTCAATGGTAACTTTAGTTGACGATGGTGTATTACTTTTTACTCTGGTGTAATGTAAGTTTTTAATAAGTCTTTAAAGTTTTTCTGTTATTATTTCTTATTCATTGTAAAGATTGAATCGTTTATGGTCTCGCGAATCGTGCTAGAAGATAAAACTAGCGCTAGAGCTTTATTAATTAAAAATTATCGAAGCGAAGAGAAGTGGCTACAAATAGATGGGGAAGAGTGAGAATATAGTGCTGGAAATAGGGAAGAAAAAGTATTTTGAAAATTGAAAATGAAAACATACCTGTAAGCATGGGATTCGGAATAGAATTATTTCCAGACTTGCTTGATTCATTTTCTCTGAAACCTTTTTACAACGTAATAAAGACAAGGTTAACTTGGTCTTACGTTAGCTGTTTTGAGATAATTTTTATGAAAAATTGAGCTTCTAAGGGCAAGATTCAACTGAAATGAATTTTTCTCGTGTAAGTAAAAATATCTCCAAATAATTTTGGAGTTAATTCTCATCTCAGCCCGAATAATAATATGACCATACCTATATGTATGCCCAAAATTCAATATTTTTACCTTCGGAGAGGTGATTTGAAAAATTTCAGAGCTCTGGCAAAAAATCACCAATTAGTGAATGTGTAAAAAATTTTTCAACAAAGTTTGTTTTTTTTTCTTCAGAAAGGGATGGAGGAAAAATTTGTAGAGAATATGAGGAAATATGTCCTGATCGCCCTAGCGGGTAATAAAATAATCGCCCTTATAGACTGGAAGTATGGTAACGTGGGGAACTATTTATAGATATCCATGTCTCGTAGCTCAAAGGCTAATACATCGGATCTCTAACCATCAACTTCACTTGATTTTGGCTACTCACGATGGCTGGTTCTTTGTCAAAATACAGAATGATGTAAAAGCAACGGCGTTTTTCCCCTCTGCCCCTCTTTCCTAGCTTAGCCCACTGTCTAAGGGGATAATTTGTGCAATTTAACGTGGTTAATAATTCTGTTTATTAGTTATGGAACAATGGATATTTCTAAGATACCAGTCATTGGAGGTAGCTCTTGAATAATAAGGACTCTGTGTAATCCATTTCTATTGATGCACTTAGCTTGAGTCTGAGCCCATGAAAGAGACCAAAGATAAGTACAGTGTTCAGTAAGCAGTGAAATAGGTATGCTTATATAGTTTAATTTATGCACTTTTTCCCTATGGGTGTAGATCATCATATCAACACCTATAGCTTAACACTTGGACTAAAGGCATAACCTAACCATGTCTTATTAATTTTACGTTACTTCATCGCTAATTAATAATACTTGAGCTAATACTTAACATTATTACAGTGGAGTCTCGATAACTCAAACTCCGTTAACTCGAAGCAAAGTTTGTTTCCCTTCAACTCTCCATAAGACTCAATGTAAAATTCACTTCTTTACCTCGAAGTGAAAAGTCCAAAAACTCCAATAACTCGAGGTAAAATTTTTGAAAAAGACAAGAAAAAACCTCTGTAAGTCGAATGTTGCCAATGTTTTGTCTCTATAACTCGAATTCCTAGTTGAAAACACTTGTGAATTCGAATCTCATTGATACAAAACTCTTTCACATTCACATATCGGTTATCTTCAATGGTAGGTACCTATTGGCTATTGTACATTCTCATTCCATACTTTAATCTCTTCGACCAGGTATAATACATGTTTCCATTTCATTCTAGTAAAAAAAAAACACTCATTTAATTCAAAACTTCGCTAACTCAAAATATACCAAAATTAACCTCTATACTCAACTCTAACTCCGATAACTCGAAAACTCCGATAACTCGAAGTCAACTCCTTCTCCCTTCAGCTTCGAGTTATCGAGACTCCACTGTATTAAGATTTTTCTATTCACTAACACGAGTTGTAAGATGCAAGCGAAGGCTTGTGTCCATTATAAAATAATTCTACTATTAGGGTGGTTCAAAGAACAATAGAAAAAACTTTGTTTTAATTTTTTGAGCTTACCCCCTAGAAGTGTTCCATTTGGTTAGAAAACACTTCACAATAAATTTCAGGGCAAAAAAATGATATTTAGAGGTCACACACGAGAGTTGAAGGTTGAGAAGGCATGAGCACGTCGAGCGAAAACTTCCCAAGGTTATACGCTGGGGAATGCAGCGCCAGCGTTGCGTTCCCTCATTGCATCAAAGTAGTATTACACAATGTTATCCCCTCTACAATGTATGATAAGTAAGGAATTTTTCAAATCCGAAGCTCATTGAAGGAGGAAATACAAAAGATTTCAAAAGTAAAGAAAAAAGTATGAATTTAAGGTTGTTCTACAGCCAGAAAATCATAATCCGTACTTTGAAATGGTTGTTTTAAAAATCCAATAAAAATTAGTATCACTTAATAAGTTGTGGTGGGGATGCCGCTCTCAGTATAGTTGCGCCAAATCAACCCCGTCAAGCTTCGGTGCATTTCCTGCGGCGCCATCCTGGGAAGTATTGTGCTTCTGCGTGCTCGTTGCTCTCAAGTCTCAACATGTATTTTTTTCATCAAAAGGAACAAAATTAGGGGGTAAGACCTTGAGATTTCAAAAAAAAAATGTTACATGAAGCACCCTAACTATTATTTTATATTGATATTCTTACGTGTATTTTCAAATTGTTCTTAAATTGTAATAAATCACTAGTAGGTACTAAAATTTCGTCGATCTTTGTGTACCTATTTATTTAGTGTTTTCAAATGATTCTGTGCATAGGGTGACTGGTTTTATTGTATTACTCTACCTACTCCGAGCTATCCAGGACAAGGTAATTTTTCCTTCCCTAAGGAATAATTATTGACTAAACCACTATACCAAAGAATTGAAATAATTTCTCCCAATCCCAATAATCCCAAGTCTCACTCTATCAAATTTGTAGGGGTAAATACGGGAGGGACATAGCCAGTCAGTTCTAAACATTCATTCATTGAAAATATATAGGTACGTAGGCAAGCACAAAATTTCGAAAAATGTTATATTTGTGTCGAATTGAGAGTTTTTGAATGCGTCTGATTCAAATTCTGAAATCAGTTTTAACCTAAAATCAAACTGAAGCCCTTCCCAAAGGTCTAAAGGATGCTCGGGACTCGAAATTCAAAAAAAAATCTCATGCATAGGTACTCAAAAAAATGTAAACATTTCTTTCCTTTCCCACCCTTTCACCAGTTTTCAGCCAATTTTCGAACGGATGTCGACGCCAAGTACAGACAAAGTAGGTAACTCATCCAGTCGCATCAAATATCTAAGACGACGTTAAGTAACACCAGGAATAAGTTAAATTGAAAATATAAATATGCACTCGTATACGGAATACCTACACCAACGAAGCTATCTACTCGTAACAGATAATGCGTTGGCAACTTTTAAAACAGAAAATTAAATTTTTGCACGCGAAAAAAAAAGATAAAAAAACAACGTAGAGAAAAAAACTCCTATGCTTTTCTCGACTCGACGAAAATAGCAATCGTAAACCGAGCACGTAGCGGTGTGAAAACGAACGGTGACATCGGAGTTACAAAAATATCACCAATACGAGCTTTACGTTCGAGTTAAACCTCAAGATGAGCTCATTACGAAAGAAATTTTTTACCAGAAAGATACACTCGAAGAACAGCGTTAAATTAGCGTGGGAAAAAAAACGTGGAAAAAGAAGCAATGCAACTCACCTCAACTGTACAATTTGTTGTTCAACTTGTTTAGCGGAAACTTTGCCACGGAAAATGGCCCCAACGGCGAAAAATTTCCCCTTTCTGGGATCAATATCGGCCATCATGTTTTTCGGATCGAAAATCTGTACGATTAAATCGCTAACAGAGGCGCTGCTCGTGAGCGGTGCGAACGAAGGAATCAAGAAGTGCAGTCTGGGAAAAGGTACCAGATTCACTGCTAGTTTTCTAAGATCACCGTTTAACTGGCCAGGAAATCGGAAAGCTGCCGTGATACCGGACATGGTATTCGCAACGACGTGATTCAGTTCACCATAAACTGGCTGTTTTTTCTTCAAAGCGAACATTCCGATATTGTACAGGGCCTCGTTGTCGATTGTGAAACAGGTATCGGTGAATTCTACCAATGTGTTGGTTGATAATACAGCGTTGTATGGTTCAACTATCACATCAGATACCTGGAATATTCGCGCCGAGCAAATGTAATCTGCCAACTATATCATTAGCTTATACAGGCATCGATTTATACGTTTATCTACGCGAAAATCCCACGTATTCGTACCTTTAAAAATGTTAACGGAATTTACGACAATTAATTCTGAAAGAATGATTTCGCTATTCGTAAATTTACCTCGTCTGAACCACCCCTGCCGCAGCAGAGCGAAGCGACGGCAATCTCGTCGGAATTTTCTCATGCGAGAGAAAGCCTCTCTCCGGCAAAAATTATCAAACAACGAGATGAGGAGTAAAATAAGCAAAGTGAATTTTATCTAACGTTACAATCGAATCGCAATTCCCAAAATTTATAGTTCATTTTCATCAAAACAAAATGCAAAGCTCGCGCTACGCGAACTAGATTTATGGTATTTCGCAGACCCGCAATAAGCAACCGTTTCAAGAGCAATACGCATATGTACCTACATTTATATATTATATGGTGTTTAATATGGAGCATAAACATTAATAAAAGTGTCAAAAGGCTCCGATATAAACGATATGCAAGTGACGGTTGAAATTAAGTTTTAAATAAAACAACTGAATACAGTACGATGTGGAACGTGCCACGAAACACCGCAAATATCTTCATATTAAAATCTACAATACGTAGTACATACAATATCAACTCACTTTAGGGGAAGGTATCACTGTATGCGTACTAATTATTGGATCTGGGTACATATCGCGAATACGTTCTATCATCAAGCACCCTAAACCGGATCCGGTACCTCCACCGATCGAGTGAACAATCTGGAACCCTTGTAGACAATCGCAGTCTTCGGCTTCTTTTCTGCAAAAGTATGTAAAATGTGTCAAGTACTTACTTATCTGTTGTTGAGAAAAAATGGCGGCGTCAAGCGTTGCCACGAGTATCAATGTAATAGCCGAATTTTCCTTCAAAAGGTTTTATATTTGTTTTTTTAGATTGTTATATGGAGTTACCATCAGTACAGTGATTTTAGAAAAATTTTTAGTCGAACCTGGGAAAAATTGGGGGAAAGCTGAATTTCACATTATTTGTTCAGGTTTGTCTCTAAAACAATCCATCAAAAGTTGCACCCTGCAACTTGCCGGCTACCCCCACAAGAGGTCATTAACCTTTGCCGATACAGGTTTTTCGGCTGTATCGCCGAAATGAAGGGTCTGAGAGGGAAAATGTTCAAACAAACATTGTTCTACGATAAATTTCCTATCAGCATGACCAGTTTATGTTTTCTCAAAATGGCGATTTCACCCTTACTGGGTGGGGGGGGGATAAAGTTGTGGATTTTTTGAAAATTGTTTTAAAAAATGAAAATCGACAATTTAAAACGTGAACTCGATTCACGGTAGACTCGAAAATATTTTGACCAAAGTTGCACACCGCAACTTGTCTGCCACCCCCCGCAAGAGGTCATTAATTTACAGGTAAGTAGGCCAAAAATGAGAAAAAATCTAAATTTTATCAAATTGAGCTATAAAGCTGAAATTAGGGATGTATGCTATTTTTGACCTGCCAAATCGATTGGAAATGATTTAAAACCGTTTTAGCAGGTTCTGGAGCTTCCAGCTCAATTTTCAAACTTGAAAATCTCATCACAAAGTTTCCTCAAATGAAGTTGGGAAACGTAAATTTACGCTGAAATCCAATTTATACACGCTATTAAGTCGACTGCTGGTGGGTTTGAGTCATTTTGTGGCCACCAGCGACTCCACAAAATTTCATCAAATAGAGTTGGAAAGCCGACAGTTGATTCAGATAGATTTTGTGACATTTTTTGAAAAACAGAAGTTTCTATAAATCTGCTGGAGGCTCCAAAACTGACTGAAACTGCCTGCGATCCACCTCAGAATAATGCCAAAAATGCGGTGTCTCTGTTTGGTAAAATTTTATGGAAATTTTGAGCAGTGAGAAATCTTCTGGAGACTCTGGTAATTTCTAAAAAGTCGCTGGAGGCTCCAAAACGACTTGAAATCTACCGGTATTCAACTTCATAGCGTATTAAAATTAGTTTACAGACTGAATTTTAGCTTTCGAACAGCTTTTCATGAAGTTTTAAGTTTCTAAAATCTGTCGGAGGCTCTAGGAATTTTTGAAAAGTTGTTGAAGGCTCCTAAATGACTTGAACCAACCTGCAGTCGACTTGATAGTGTTTTGAAATTGGAGCACAGAGTGTATTTTGGATTTCCAAATCTGTTTGGTACATTTTTATCGAAATTTCGAATATTTAAATATCTGCTGGAGGCTCCAGTGATTTTCAAAAAGTCGCTTGAGGCTCCAAAACGACTTAAAATCTACTTGAAATTAGTTTACAGAATGAATTTTAGCTTTCCAACAGCTTTTAATAAAATTTTATGGGGTTTTCAAGTTTGAAAAATGTGCTGGAGGCTCCAGAACCTTCTAAAACGGGTTGAAATCATTTCCAATCGATTTGGCAGGTCGAAAACAGCATACATCCCAAATTTCAGCTTTATAGCTCAATTTGGTAAAATTTAGATTTTTTTCTCATTTTTGGCCTACTTACCTACCTATAAATTTTATTTTAAAAAATTCACCAAAAATTGAAAAATATATTTTAACTGAATTGGTCAACATGCTTATAGGAAATTTGACGTAGAATAATTTTAGTTCAATCACTGTTTTGCCTCCGACGTCCGACCCTTCATTTCGGCAATTAGCCGAAAAACGTAGATTGACAAAGGTTTAATGACCTCTTGCGGGGGGTAGCAGACAAGTTGAGGGTGTGCAACTTTGGTCAAAATATTTTCGAGTCTACCGTGAATCGAGTTCACGTTTTAAATTGTCAATTTTCATTTTTTAAAACAATTTTCATAAAACCCACAACTGTACCCCCTCCTTAGTAAGGGTGAAATCGCCATTTTGGGAAAACCTAAACTGGTCATGCTGATAGGAAATTTAGCGTTGAACAATGTTTGTTTGAACATTTTCCCTCTCGGACCCTTCATTTCGGCGATACAGCCGAAAAACCTGTATCGGCAAAGGTTAATGACCTCTTGTGGGGGTAGCCGGCAAGTTGCAGGGTGCAACTTTTGATGGATTGTTTTAGAGACCAATTTGAACAAATAATTTGAAATTCAGCTTTCCCCCAATTTTTCCGAGATTCGACTGAAAATTTTGCTAAAAATGACTTTACTAAATGGTATTTACTTAAGTACATAATTATGAGAGAGATTTACGTGGAATCATATTTATCAAGTATCATTTTAATTATTATCTACTTTCAACTCCATATGATAAGGGAACTTTTGAACAGACACTTTTCGAGCTAGACTGAAAGGTTTCAGGTGCTCAAGTTCATTTTTGGGTCTCTAGTGAATTTTTGAAAAATTGAAAAATGAATGTTTTTATAATGACGATTTTTTAACTAGGTAGGTATTTTCTGTTTTTTTGTTTTTTTTGTTTTTTTTTTGTTTTCAAACAAAATGATGATCGGGTGTAAATAATTACTTCATTTTACCCATTCCTCCCTTTGAAAAGTACCAACTTTAGAGCATTTGAAAATCTCCACCGAGTTTTCAATTTTCTTCAGAAATTTCAAATCATTCCAGCAGCAGCGAAAATGAATTTTGGCTCGTATAGATTTGGATGGTGTTCAATGCTCATTTTACCGGAGAACATTTAAAATTTGCTGGAGGCTCCATAATGTCTAATTGCAATCGTTTTCGAGTCGGATTTTCCGTCTATTTATACTTTTGAAAAGTAGAAATAATAATTCGCTCATTTTTTTACAGAAAATTCTTTCACGCATTCTATAGGTATATACGAGTACATCCGAAAAATAAAAAATTAGGTAAATAGCTGGAAAATTCGTCTAAAACCTAACGAACTCACTTTTATACTACCTGATGCGTTCTAAAATCCTGGACGAGAGTTCCAAGCCTTCGCTGAAGTACCCTTTGGCCCAATTCTTGCCAGCCCCCGATGAACCAGCCACGAAACTATCCGGTTCGAAAAGTTTTCCAAATTCTTTCTCTCTAATCGAATCAAACACCCCTGATTCCAAATCTGCCAATATTGTTCTTGGCACATATCGAGAATCTAATTGCGTCGCCACAGAACAGAATAGAAAAAAGTACACATTTTTATTAGGTACCATTCGAATGGATACTCCTATAGCTGTTTCTTTATTGATATAGGCTTTTATGGGTTTACATCGTTGTCGAGGGGGTACTTGAAATTTGAATTCGAAACTCTCGATATCACTTTAATAGGTCGGGTCGTGACCGTATTTTTCATAAAAGGGTGTCTCGATTCTCATCTTTTTGTAAAATCCAAAGAGGAAAAAAAGCTCACCAAGGGGTTTGTAAAATTTTTAATTGAGCTTTTAAACGGCTCTTTAGTATGAATGTACAATCTATTGCTAAAAGTCCTTTAACGGCGGTTTTTTCTTTTCCTTTTTTTTCTCGTGATTGATCACGTAAAATTTGCATACTTCTTGTTCTTATATAATTAATGTACAAATTATACTCGGTCGTGCTTTAATTGGTACCTATCGTTATAATGATTCGTATTTCCATTTTTGCCTTTTGTCACTCGAGAAGAAAAAAATTCGTTTGTTTTTATTTCTAAACGCCGAAAATAAATAACCTTTGCAGCTTGAGATATTTTTTTGAAAACGAATAAATCAACTGAAGTAGGTTTTTTAATGATTTCGTCATATATTATTCTTTATTTTTCAATTTGTGATTTTATTGGCTGGACAAATTGTGTTTTTTTACTGTCTAAATGGTTGTAAAATGTTATTTTGTTGTTTTTTTTTCTAATTTTAATTTTAGATGGAGTGATTTTATTAAATTTAATATGTACCTACCTAATACATTTTTGATTAAGTTTTTAGGCAGGAATTCTTTATCAATGTGGAAAAATTTCTTCAACAAATTTTGAATGAAGAAAATACATTGTATCATTTTTGGATTTTACTTTTCTTATTAGAAAATATTACGAACGAAAAATTCAATTGATATGAGAAAAAAAAATCAAAAAGAATCTCTTTTTAATAGATAGGGGTATTTGCAGCTTTAGGGTTAATCTTTGATGTCATCGATAACAAGGGAAAGATTTTCAGGTCTAGAGTATCTCGTCAACATTCTACAAACGCCGATAAAATATTTCTCATTGAGGTTCGATTTGGTTATGAGGTCAGTTCTGTCTTAACATTACGTGATTTTTTTTTCTGAAAAAGTGCTCGTATAGTTACCTTTGGAGATATTTTTTCATTTGTGGACGAATTAGCGCAATCATAGATTTTCTTTTTCTTAATACACGTTGAGTTGTTTTCGAATAGGAACCTCATTAAAAAAAAATCAAGAAAGCTTTTCATCGTAGGTATCTATTTCTCATTAGGTACGACCGAGGACACGATAGTTATATTTTTTACCCATTGAACGTGGAGTAGAGTAGAGAATACTGGCAAAGGACATGAGCAAATTTTCAACTCAAGAATAGTCACGTATAGTTTCAGTTTGCTATTCAATGATTTCTAAATTATTAGAAAACCGATTTCTTTTCTTGCCAGTATTAGTGAAAGAAAAATAAGAACGAACGAGAGAAAAAAACCGACCGAGGAAAAATTGTAAATCTTATATATAGGTACACGAAACATTTCCACGGTGGTTTGTTTGTAATCAGCGTTGAAAGATATTTAAGAAGCTTATCGAGAAATTCAAAAAACTTTTAAAAAAGGGATTGAAAAGTATAGAATTCAGATCGGCTCGCTTGGGGAGAGAAAAATGAAACAAATTCACCATAACCTTCCTAATGATTACTTCAAACCACGTATGAAAAGTTGGGACGAGTGGTGATTAAAGAAGTACCGTATATCGGAGGCATAACACTGCTGGGGAAAACTTATCTAGTGACAGTTGTGAAAATGCAAACGTTTTCATGAAAATGTCAAACTCACTATCTACTTCGCGAAAATAAACGTTAATTCCTTTCAGCTGACAGGGATCTTCACCGCAGTGTAACCCTTCCACGTTAATTCCATGCTCGGCTACGATCACTTCCCAAAACTGCAACGTAAATGATAAAAAATACGTTTGTATAATATTTAATTATCTCGTATCGTGTGTCAATGGAAGACGTACCTACCTTGTATCCGATTGAATTACCGCACTGACCAACATGCACGCTGATTATTTCTCTCATTATCGATGCTGAATTATACGTAGGAGTTGATTTTTTAAATACTCGTTAGGTAATTTAGCTGCATCAACACCATCGTTTAATATATTAAAATATTTTGCAAATTATTTTACTCGTTATTTTCGTGCGAATCAGTTGCGTGTATTTTTATTATCATATCATTTTGTTTACTTGATACTAATTTGGTATCGTCAAATTGTTTTTTTTTTCAGCAGCCAGTAATTTCTTAATTTTAAAATAAAGAACGGAAATTTTAAATCCAACAACTTTTAGACCACGATGTCATACCTTATTTTGCAAAGTTGAAATTACCTCGGCTGAGAAAATAATTCATCCCTATTTCTTATTTTTCTCCATCTGCAAGAAAGTGGTGCCGGATGCCTCCTCCCCGGTAGAAATTTTTATAATTTTATTTCAAAAATATGTAGTAAAAATTGAGGTGGCGCTGAAGGCTCTGAAGGGGTGAGATTAGTGTAGCAGAAAATCTGACGTCATATTCGTGCTCAGCGGTATCGAATCATGCAGAAACGACACCCCATTCATTAATATTTAATTCTACCAAAATTCTCATTTTACCACCTCTACGACACCTTTTTTCAATTTTTCACCGTGAATGACGCATCAAAACAAAAATTTCGAAAAAGTATAATATATGATAGATACTTGCGGGTCAAAAATAAATTAAAAAATTGTACCTCACAATTTTCATCGTTAGTAAAAAGCATGAAATAAGTTGAAAAACGCAATTTTGAGGGGTAAATATGAAGGGAGGTCAGGGAGGGTGTTGCAAATTCTTGTAGATATACCTCTGTTGTTGACCACACCATCCTAGATAATATTCACCAAAAAAACTTTGATGGTAATTATGGTATTTCAATAGGGTTATCAAAAAAAAAAATCCAAGTTTGAGAGCGCGCGATAGATCGAGTTTTCTCACGATGGACCCGTGGAACAGTGTTCACAAAACGCGCGGTAGTATGGGAGATACGAGATACATGTTTTTTTTTCAAACTTAGTTTTTTTGACCATGTTGTACTTCCTTTGGGACCTTGGGAAAATTATATGTTAGGTATACCTTAGGGTATCATCAGTTTTGACAAAAAATTCAGCCATGTCATCCCCCCTCCAAAATTTTCAACCCCCTGAAAAACTAAGAAAATGGAGGGGAAAATTTCAAAAAATTACCCCTATATGATGTACACAATCTATGAAATTTTCAAAATTTTTCATCAACCCCCCCCACCCCTCCGAGAAACAAATCATTTAATTTTTGATGTTTATGGGACAGTTTCTCCAAAAGGGGAAGGGATGGGAGGTCAAAAATTTGTATGGAGAGTTTTTACTTCAAGGGTAACTTTTTGGACCATTTTCAATCCATTTTGGATCAAAGGCCTTTTCACCCATCTTATAGGGGAAGAGCCTTTGGGGATAATAAAAAGAGCTGAAAAAATTAATTTTCGCAGAAAATTTTTGGGAATTACATATAATAGACTCGGACTTGAAATGGAATAACCAAGTACAAGTAGACCATTTAATCAAAAAACTCTCTACCTATACTTACTTAATACACGGCATTTACGTGATATCACAAATTTAAATACTCTAAAATTGCATACTATGGCCTGTTTCATTCAAATATGAGCTATGGAATATCTCTTTGGAGTGGTAACCACAATCTACGTCAATGGGTATTGCTAGCACAAAAAAGACTTATTAGAATAATGTTTCGAAAAAACCCGAGAGAATCCTGCAAATCAATCTTCATTGAAAGTAAGATACTGACAGTCCCATGTCAGTACATACTGCAAATTAGTATTATGGTAAAAAACAGAACAATAAAACTCAAGACACCTTCTCATACCTATGATACAAGACATCGAAATTTGGCAATAAGTGAAAATTTAAGGACAAAAAATACTTATGCAGAATAATGTTGATTTTATATGGCTTCCAAAATATACAATAAAATCCCTCAGGAATTCAAATCTCTGACATCTGGTAAACTGTTCAAAAATAAACTCAAAAAAGGGTTACAGGGATATGTACATTCTACAGCATTGATGAGTTGATGCAGCTGGAGTAAAATCATGGTAAATTTTGTTTGCTCTGAAATGTATTGTTTCCTATTATTTACGTGTATACTTTTATTTCATTTAAATTTTAATGTTAGTATCATTAGTAGTATTTATCTATATTTACCCTTAAACATATTTATTTGAAATACTGTACCTACATCACTTGAATTTAAGTTGACTTTGTAAACGCAGCACAGCTGCCCATTGCAAGAATAAACTTAATTGATTGATTGATTGATTGATGTTGATTCCCTTATAGGCTACATATAAAGCCCCTCTAAGTCGAAAAAAATAATTTTAAAAAAATGAAAAATTGATATCATCTGTACATGTATTTGGAAAATGATTTTTCATTTCTAGGCAGAGTACTTTCAAATAACCACATTTTCAAGAAGACCCCTCCATTGGTCCTCCAAATGATGTGGGTCCACCTCCACTTGCATGATAAGCTCATCTCGAAGTTGAAAAATATTGAAAAAGATGAAAATTGATGTCTGTATAGGTACACTTATTTGAAAAATTTTCATCTTTGAGCAGAATACTTCTATGTAGGTAAGTAGATGATTTTTTTTTTCAAAAAAAAAAAAAAACTTCCTTCAGTAACCTCTAACGATGTTGTTAACCAAAATAAAGATCCCTAAAGTTGGAGGAATTAAAAATTGAACAAATTAGGATTAAAAAAAAAAAAATCAGTCTTCTTTCAAAGTTCTTTTAAATGACTTCTCTTCGAGAAACCCCCTCCTTACTTGGTGGATGTTTCATTATTTCACCATAACAATAGGCCATTTAAGCCAAAAGTGACCTTGGTCCTCCAAGAAATAATCTTGGCTAGTTCAACTCATCCATGTTACAATAAAACTTGAAAAATCATTAAAATCAAGGTGCCTGACTGATAAATACTTAAGTATGAAATTAATCTTTCAATAAATAAAATTATGTTTAGAAGCTGAGAGGGACCAAATTTCACTTTTTTTTATCGTATGTAATAGTGAAGGGGGGAATTGAAAACATTAAATATGTATACGACTTTCTGACGTTTTGTTTGAATGAGAATTTGCAAAAAATCATGCAGAATTGTAGAGTTCCTAACAACGATATTTTCATCATCAAGTTGATAGCAAAAAAAGCAAATCCTTTATTCTAAACATTTAGATTAAATCTTCAGTATCAATAATAAGACAGTATTGTTGTCAATATCCATGGCGTCGAAATAACCAGCCACATCTTTGAGAGTGAATAAACGCCTAGAAATTAACTTTCAACTCCCCTTATTTCTGCAAACTGCGTGCAATTTTTCCTACTTCCAGAATCAATTAGAATTCAGTTCGGTAATTGAAATTCCTACGAATTTTTTCTCAATTCTTTAGCTGAAAATTATTAGTTTGAGCGAATTAATTAAAAGCTGCTGATACCATTATGATGTTCGATTTTCTTTTAACTCGTTAATCTTATGAGTATTAGCTCGGAAATTAATTAACGCGAAGGTGTAGGTACGTTAATTTTGTTTGCATATATTTTTTCTCTTTTCCACCCGCAGTATATCTGTAGGTAGGTACTACCTATCTTACCATAGGAGGGAAATTTCGTTAGAGTTTACTTTACGCAATACGTGAACGAAATATTAATATTAGAAGATTAATTGCGTAAAATATACGTACTTATATATACCTACACAGACAGATGAGCACAATCGGTATAGTCATTTTTAGTGCTTAAATTCATCATCTTGCTAAGTTTGTCTGTGGTGTTTAGAATTATGCTTATTCATCTTACAGTAAGAGTATTTTCGTATAACAAATTCGCCCCTCTTGGTGTTACGAGTATATTTGAACAACTTGGACGTTTCCATCTTAAAAGCAAATATATTTTAAAGGGTATTAGAAACAAGCGATATTATTCTTTTTCAAGTTCATACCTACTCGCGCGCGTTGTCGTTGTCTAACAATGAAAGCACCTCCAAAAAAGTTGACGACATTTCAACAGATTAACCATGTCGCAGATTTTCTTGTCTCGCATAAGAGATCGGAACACCGCCGCGGAACGAAATTTGATTAAAATGATAATTTTTCCATCTGCTGAGAGAGCTAAGGTGACAATGAAATTCATATTTCGTTCTACATTTGGAATTGGAACAAAGCTGCGAGATATTCATAGTCGACTACATTAATAAGAGATGTTAAATGTTAAACCGAACACCTACAACTAACCTGCAGCTATTTCCACATTGTAGTGCTCGGTTCAGTTATAATTTTTGGCGCTTTGTTATCGCGCCATGCGACAAATATTTCATTTGAACGTCATCGTTGTCGCGAATTTTCTTCCAATTCGACACATACTCATCTGGGTTATATTCCTACGCGTTAAATTGAATACCTACATTTCGCTGGCGCAATTAATGGTTCATTTTCGAGGTAATTAAAACGACTTAATGTCGTCTTGTTTACTCGGATAGGTACACGAACTCATATAAATGCGATAGGTATGTTACGTACAGTACGATGCATATAACTTTTGAGTATCTGTGTTTCATTTGTGAACAAGATGAGCTCGTAGAATACGTTCTTTTGGGATTTCTTTTTATACTTATTAGTAGGTATAATGTCTGATACGTTATTACGTTTGTAAAAACATCGAGGTGAGTTTAAAATACAACAGTAGGTACGTAAGTATTAAAAGACACGATTCGAGTACCTACATTTGGAATTACACTTATCGTATTTCGAGTTTAATTCATTCGACGAGAGGGTCAGCGCATTTTATTACAAGTAAGTATGAAAAATAATAATCTCTGGAGCGAGAAGGTACGAGTATTATATTAAAAGAATGGATCAACGAATGGAGGAGAAAAGGCAGAGAAGAGTTTCCGCGAATGATGAACTTGCATTTTAGGTAGGTACCTATGTGGAATTGTGGACGATTTCTTTTATGCAATCAAAAATCTTCAACGAACTAGAAATTTATTATGAAAATTGTGAAAATTTTAATTGGCGAAAATAGTGAAGTGTTACTTACTCATTATGAATCATAAGGTTTAGTTTCCAAAGTTCTAGGTACAATGGAAATGGATGCTTGCATAAAGACTGAAATTCAATAGAATAAAACACTATCTTTTTTTCATTTTATTTAATTTTTTATTTTCATTTTCATTTATTATGCATATACTTACTTAAGTATATATTGAATGAGAAATTATGTTACCTAACAAAATGGATATTTATATCACCAAAAAATTAAAGTCTGAGTCCATAAAAATCCACAGAGGTGGGTGGTTTTATTTTTTAATTTTTTATCAATTTTGGAAAACTTCAAATGTGGCTCATGAAAACTTGATATCTATAACAAGGTAGGCATTCCAAAAGGCAGAGAAATTTTTGAATTGTCAACGTTAAATCGAAACAGCATGCAAGAATACATTAACAGCTGAAATTTCAATTTTTAGGGGATAAAATGCATTTTTCGATTCTTGATGAATTTTTCGAAATTTTGGATCAAGAATGCAAAAAATCAAAACATTGTAAGGTGGCATCCTTAAGTTGGTGAGATCATTTCAGTATCGATAATTCGATTCTTTAGGTTTTGACAACTTCCTGGGGTGGGCTGGGGATTGTTTGATTAAAAAGGTAAGAAGCAAGTACTCGCGAATTCGAAGGGTGTACTCGAGAATCAGTGGGATTCACATTCTTAATAATATTCTTATATTTCCTATACTTATTTGATAACATGGCGCTAGCTGATAATCTCTCAAGATTGACCCAAAACTACAGGTATAACTTTAGATAGATTCGATATTGAGATCACTTCTTGTTTGTTCTTTGTGGTAGATGCGTGAGTCGGAACGGTCCTAAGTTAGGACCGTTCCGACTCACGCATCTACCACAAAGGACAAACAACCTAAGCGATCTATGAATCGTTGGATTGAGCATTTAGTCCTCTGCCTTAGTATAAATAGCGGCTAGGGAGAGTAAATGTGTACTTCAATAATTATAAGTTAAATTCAATCTCCTTTGCAGGAATAGTTAATGTGATTTTGACACGTGATTATACAATCATACACAGCATATTCTCTTAATCTTGTTTATAGCAGTGAATGTGTACATTTTTCTAAAAAACCTTATACAGGATGATTTAGTTAAGACCTGAAAAATTAAAACCACATATTCTACTCGTCAAATTGAGAAAAAATTTCCTTTGCAAAAATTTTGAAAAACCAACCCTTACTGAGATACAATTTGCAATTAAAGTTGTATAAAATATGGCAACACCGTTTTTACATTTCCCTTATGTGTTACGAGTAGTGAGATGCATTATTACATAGCTCAAATCAGAGTGTCATCAAAAAGTGTTCCAGTCACGATTTCCTACTTATGTTGCGAAAGTGAACATATTGGTTGAGTTTCTAAAAAATTGGAAAGTTTGTCAAAATCGAAAAATTTGACGATTCAGCATCCAATGGACCAAAAAAGAAAAATTGAAGTTTAATGAGTGTTGAATGAGAAGTACCTACTACCGCATTAATTAATACAATTTCGAAATAATTTAATTGAACTTCAAGTTTTGATTGTTTTTCATCTAAGAAAACACATTTCTGACTTCAAAACATCAAGTTATGGACCAAAACAGAAAAAAATGAGACTACATTTCTGAGATCTCACTTCACTTTTTCCACCACCTACCCCCCTCCCCTCAAAATTTTCAACAGAGACGCCGAAACGGCCAATTTTAAGAAAACAACTGGCCCCCTTTAAAGGTCAATAACTCCGAAATGAAGAGGTTTTGGTCCATGGTGTATGCAACATTTTTTACTCCTATTTATGAGTAGAATACGTGGTTTTAATTTTTCTCGTCTTATCCAAATCACCATGTATTTAAGAGACCTTATGTGATTTGACTACAACAATTACATTGGTGAAACGAATCTGTGTTTTAATTATTTCGCGAATCCATGAGCCTAATTGATACATAGATCTGTTTATTATGTTGACATAAATGACACTTATGTGGTATAAGTTGAGCTAGCAAGGGATAAGTAAATGGTTTCTTCTTGGTATTGAAAATATTCGTACATAAGGATATTTTTAATCTTTCACTCCGTTAAGGAATTATTCTCATCCTTCCACCATATCTCATTTGTGCTTATATAGTACAGTCTTACAACATAACCAAATTAACCTGGAAAACTGAAATTTTGGCATATAGGTAGGTACATTATACCTCATTTTCAACCACCCAAATCGATTGGAGATGGTTTTAAGCCATTTTGAACAGTTCTGGGTCTTCAGCAGCTTTTTGAAAGTTGAAACTCCCAAAAATTTTACCCCATGAAATTCTTAGTACCCTAATTTCAACATGCTGAATCTATTGTAGGTGGTTTTGAGCCATATTCTGAAAACTTCAGGCACTGAGATACATTTTGGATATTCTAGATTTTCAAAAAGTGCTATATAAACTGTTCAAATTAACTTCAGCTGGTATAAAAATGATTGGAGCTTGTTAATGATTGACCCACCACTCAACCGATTACACACCATTTTAACAAAATCAGATTCTACCAGCTCGAGGCCGCACCTTTTTTCAGCTACTCGACTACTTAGGAATCTAGATTTTAGTTTTATAAATTCTAATTCATGCTAATTTTTATTCGGCGATCAATTCACTTCACCTTTAATTAAATACAATTTCAAATATTTTTATTAAAAAAAAAAAAAAAAAAAAAAAAAACAGCCGCAACAACACTATAATTTGGTTTATTTATTTTATTTTTTTTGTAGATTGATATTCCTTCTACTTCATAGAACCATACCTACATAAAACTGTAGATCTCCTATAAAAATAAAAACTCCTCATTTCGAAAAAGCGTAGGTGAAAATATCCAGGTAAATTTGTCGTTAGGTTTAACGAATACTTACTGTGCATTAACTTAATTAGGATGAACGTCGTGACGTAGGTTTTTGTGAAGTTTTTCCGTTGCTTCGATGTAAGAAATCTCTAGGCCGAGTGTCATGCGAAACGCTGGAATGAACTAACCAGCATTGCTCGTAGAGGAAGGTTTTAGATTCGTGATATTTTGAACGTTAATTTTATGAAATGAAATAAGTAGGTACGTACTATGAGGTTTTGATTTAAATTTTTCTCGTGAAATTAATTCTCCTTTTGAGTTATCTTAGTTACCTATAGTTATTGGAAAATCCGCCATGCATTTATTAAATCTTGTTCCAAAATTTTTCCAAGAAACGTGCTTTAAGAAAAATTGTTTTTGAAAGGTAGATATGTATCTACCTAATTCAAGTAACGTATAGAAGGGTATAATTTCATCAAACTTCTCAGATATTACGAGCCTAGAATTTATTTCATCTGCTGAAATGTGAGAGTTTGCTCAGAAGCTCCCAATAGAGTGAAAAGATAGGAGATTTACAGAATGTCATACCCCCTCCCATACCTGTTCTGTCACTGTTTTTTCCATTTCAGTACAGGAAGAAGCCACAGTTCACATTCATGGTATTCAATTCATTGAAAATCCAGAGTGCTTAGGTCAGAAACTACATACAAATCCCCCCCAAATGGTTTTTAAAATCGTCTTTCGTAGCACCTGTCAATTCCTTAGAAAAACCACTGTTCGAAAGTGAAAATTTACAATTTTTTAGTCAGCTATATATCGAGCATTTCTGCTTTTCCACCTACCTACCTATCAACATTTCATTACCATCCCATATCTTTCCATCAGGTGACACCCTGTAGATAAGCTTATTTTACAATTTCCACATTACCCTCTTTAGATTTTTATAAAGCAAAATGGAAAATGTAGATCCTAGAGCCACGTCCAGCTCGTGAAATTATACCTACAGAGTACGCCTGGAAAAATGAATTATGCCGAAATAAAAAGGAATACCTTACTACTTTCATATGCTCAATCTTTTTCACAAGAGCTCTAAAAGGTACAATAGAAAACTTTAGTTTATAGTGTGTCCTGCGTCACTATCTGTATAGGCGCGAGCATGTGATATGAAACATTCACCGTATTATTGTTTTACGTTGACAACACTGTGCTGTATGAAAAAG
Organism: Planococcus citri; assembly: GCF_950023065.1. Taxonomy (NCBI): domain Eukaryota; kingdom Metazoa; phylum Arthropoda; class Insecta; order Hemiptera; family Pseudococcidae; genus Planococcus; species Planococcus citri. Next base: position 32,587,876 of record NC_088678.1, on the reverse strand, counting down.
CAAGTTTTTTTTTCACTCATAGCACCTTTTATAAGTCATACGTGTTTTTATTTATTGTTTCTCGTCGCGTGCAAAGTTTCCGAAGTAGGTTTTTGAAAATTTCACCGAAACACTTAAGGCTTTAAACTTTACCGAGTTGTGTTATTGTTTCAGGTATATATACGCGTGAGTCGAGCTACGGTTGAATAATTTTCATAAATAACAAGATGTGCAGCAGCGCGACAAGGTACACCGCCGAGTTCTCTTTTTATACCTTTCTTAGACGCGGCGCGTATGTAAGCAGTTGAAAGGCGTTGATTGGAATATGAAAAGTGCAAGGTAAGCGTTTCATTATTCGCATGAATGACGTAAAAATAATTTCCACGTTGTTTTCAACGCTCACAAGTAGGTATCACAAGAAGAACGGGGGAAAAAATAATAATGTCGGGTCAAAGAGCATTTTTTATCGTGTTTCTTTTGTTAGAACATAAATCTTTTTTAATATTTTACACCGATGTCGTCTCTTGTGAAACAATATTCGTAATTTTGTTCGGCAAATTTCCACTTCGTAGCGAATGATAATTCTTCAACCGATTCTACAACGTGAATTTTTCACCTACTCGACTTCGCAAAAAATAAAATTCGGTATGCAAGTTCGTTTTTGTAACATAAAGCTTCACAGTCGGAAAATTTAATTTTTAACAATAAGCCAAGTTGAAAATATGACAAAAAATATTATAAAAGTAGGTAATATTAAATAAAATGTAGATAGGTATAAACTTGGTGAATTTTCAACAGTCTTGCGAATAGACCACCTATGTAGATGTTTAGATCTCTCACATGACTAGAAAAGAATAGGTGGGCTTAGAAAGGACCTCAAACAAGGCTCAAGGTTGTAATGAAAGGCTCTGGCCTCTAGCACAGCAAGCATTGAAACATATCAGTAGTTTACCAAAAAGTTACGAGTAATTTACCGAAAAGCTACCAGTAATTTACCAAAAAAAAAAATTATTACCAGTTCCCTATCTACAAAAAAAGTACCAGTGATCAACCAAAAAAATATCCATTAATTTACCAAAGAAATTTTTAGTAATTTATCAAAAAATTATTAGCAGTTTACAGAAAAAATTACCAGTAATTTACCAAAAAATTACCAGTAGTTTATCAAAAAATTGCCAGTAATTTACCAGAAAATTACCAGTAATTTACAAAAAAAATTACCAGTAATTTGCCAAAAAATTACCAGTAATTTACCAAAAAATTACCAGTTATTTACCAAAAATTTACCAGTAATTTACCAAAAAATTACCAGTAATTTACCAAAAAATTACCAGTAATTTACCAAAAAATTACCAGTAATTTACCAAAAAATTACCAGTAATTTACCAAAAAATTACCAGTAATTTACCAAAAAATTACCAGTAATTTACCAAAAAATTACCAGTAATTTACCAAAAAATTACCAGTAATTTACCAAAAAATTACCAGTAATTTATCAAAAAATTACCAGTAATTTATCAAAAAATTACCAGTAATTTACAAAAAAATTACCAATAATTTACCAAAAATTACTTATAATTCACCAAAACATTACCAGTAATTTACAAAAAAATGACCAGTTTTTTACCAAAAAAATTACCATTATTTTACTAGAAAATTACCAGTAATTTACCAAAAAAGACCAATTATTTACCAAAAAATTACCAGTAAGTTATCTCCCAGAATTATCTATAATGGGTCAAATGTTTTTTACATTTTTTCTATGTACAAGCCTGGTAATTACATAATTATTATACTGAGAAATCTACCTAGATACTGAATTTTATCACAATTTTCAAATAGCAGGGTGACCTGATTCAGCGTCTAAATATGTAGTTTCATCAAAATTAGCGTCACACAAATTTTAGAAAAATCCTTGACACAAAAAACACATCCTTGTAAAAAAAATGTTCATTTTTTCAGCCATCACCTTAATCAAAAAACATAACTTAGCGAATTCCACATAAACCTCCTTACGAAGGGTGTGTAATAATCTGGTAATTAAAAACACTAAAAAAAGAGTATGTTTTCTATCATCTACAGTTTTTTCAGGATTTTTTGAGTAGCATTGCCTAGCAGAATGTCAGGAAGTAATTTTTGAGAACTTGACATAATTTTGGCAATTTATTGATTTTTTAAAATTCATCAAAAAGTAGTAGGTAGGTATAAGTTACTTGAGTAAAATTGAAACTGTCATAAATTAGGAATTTTTTGCGTTTTGAAATCTAACATAGCCTACCTATATCCTATATGTGTCAAAGAATTCATCACATTTTTTTTCAAATTTTCGAAAGTGAGATATCAGACATTGGTCATTTTTTTCACAATTTCTGACGTAATTTAAAGATTTCAACAAGATTTTCCCAAGTGTTCAAAGGTCGGACAAAATGTCAGAAAATAATTTTTAAGTGTTTTGGCAAGTTATTGATTTTTTTTATCTCAAAAGTGAGAGTTACGTGGTATATAAAAATTTACAACCCAGCTACTGATATGACGAGTTTTCAACTTTGAAGGACCTTTGAGGAATTGGTTATATAAAAATTTTAGGACACTTGTGAATCTTGGCTAATTTTTTAAATACATATAACAAAAAAGAATTTCAGCCCGTTGATAAGAATTAGGGATTGCACCCAGCAGAAACTTTTTTCAACATTTTTACCTACTGTCTATGAATCCGCAAAATTGAGCAATGCCTGAAAATCAAAAAATTTTTGAAAACATTAAGAAAGTACTTGATTAGGATTTACGTAAAAAATAGAAAGTAATTTTGCGAAAATTCTATATCAAGTACATATGTATTTGAAATGACTGCAAAATTGTAACTAAAATCACTAAAATTTTCCTTTACTTTGTTAGAAAAAAAATATTGGCAATTTCATCAGGTCGTTAAACTTTAAGTGAAATTAATACACATGTGCAAAAAATAACGCCGATGAAATGGAAAAAAATTTAGGCAGACATATTGCTTTCCAAAAAGGTTTGGGTTTCTTGTAAAAATAAAAAAAAAAGTTATAAAAACCCAACAACGCGATGTTAAAGTTACACAGGAAAAAATTGGCAAGCATAAAGGCGTTGAACTCTGAAAAAATTCTACAGGATCAGAGTAAAAATACATTGAAATGTGAAACTCGAATGGTTCGAAAAAAAATTCAAGATTGTGGGGAAAAAATCATCGCAAAGTAGAAAATTATAACGATATCGTGCTCATAGAATACAGATTTGATTTCTACCCAATTTTTTTTCCTTTTCATCCATTGCAAAAGTACAAAATCCTACGCAATTGCGTTACCTAGGGCTTTTTTTCTTACGTTTAAGAAATAATAAAATTTACGTAGCCTATACCTGCATAATACGCGACCAATCTGTGAAAATACGTAATTTTTTGGTAACCAAAAATAGAAAACATTTGATGTAGCCTACCTACGTTAATACGTCGAAAATTTGCCTTCTAAGACAGCTAACTACACACATCTTTCAAGCAATAATCTCGTATTTGCAATCTAAAATGTCAACTTGAAGAAAAATTTGGCAAATTATATTCCATTCAAATAGTCCGACTACCTTGTAATATTTCACTCACGGAAGACGTTATTATAAACAGGTACAGAGAGCGCAACAGAAGAAAAAAAAGATATAGCATGGTTTGTCGAAAAGGGGGTAACCGTACTTCGAGTATGATTTATGTTCTTTGTATATAAAGCAATTCCAGTATCAGGCGCATGGGTTTAAAGCCATGGTTACCACATTGAGATAGTCTGTACATAGGAATTCGCATCAATGTTTCAGTACCGTTCAAGATGCGCTTTGCGACAGTTAAATTTCGACCGCCTTCGCTTAATTCCGTGTACGAAATGATTTTATACGTTTGTACGTCGTAATAGGTGTAAGTAATTATTTTATTTTTTTTAAATTAGTCGCGGATTTTTTTAGTACATAATTAAAGTCAATTTTTTTTTTCAATTTTTACCAATTTTTTTTTAATTTTTTCAATTTTTTAAATTTAATTGCTCGTAAATAAGTTTAGCTAGATCAGCTTATGCATAAATGCAATTTAAAAAATTTCAAGGTTAAAATTTTTAAAATTAAAAAAATTCAACATTTTGGGAGATTTTTAAGTTATAAACCATTGACGTCAAAATTTCGCGTCTATATTACGCATTCACCTCATCCGGCTCTTTTTTTTTTAGAAGTGGAAACGAAAAAATACAGAAGAAAAATAATAGCTGAGCTTTTCATATTCTTTATCCATTTATACTTGATTTAATATCAATTTTAAAGAGCAATAGCTCGCAGCTTTTTGTAAAAATCATCTCCTTTTTCTCGCATCACCGACGAATAAATCGCAGTCGACGCGTTGAAAAGTACGAGTATTTCACGAAGCAACAGTTATATATAAAATGACAATCGACTCGAGCCTGTAGGAGGCCTTTATAAAAAGTTGTTTCGTTCGTTGGACGTGCCTAAATTATTCAATCATCCAACGTAAATATTTGATGAGAAGTAGAAATAAGCGTTTGATCGCGTTAAATGACGTACCGAACCTTTATCATTTAAACGACTAAAATGATGAATCAATTTGCTTGGCAAATATATCACACAATTTACCTTTCTGCTTAATAATTTACATGTCGAAAACTTGCTCGATGACTGAATAAATTAACGTTTTAGAGACATCTATTTACATTTGTCAAGTATACGGCGTGCTCCAAACAAAAAACCGTCGAGTGCGAATGTTAAATGACTATATTCCCTCTTCCTGCAGTTTTCCCTGCTGTGGTCCAAATGTCGGTGTCAGATTCTAAATGCGTTCAAATTCGTTTGTTCTTCTTCTTTAATTTGCTAATTATGCATAAAATAGTTCATTTTTGTTCATATACGACATACGTAGACGTACGACTTGAAATTCGCATTCAAAATATTCTCTGGTCAAAATAGAGGAAATTGTTTATTTATATTTTTTTCAATTTCAGACTTCCCTTCAACATTAGGATATCATAAAAAAAATATGGCAATCAAATGGGTACGAAATTCATCATGGGCACATCATTTTGATCCTTCTCCCTCTTCTCATACATTGGCTTTGAGACATTATGATCAGTGTTAGAACCTCCAGAAAATTTTTCAAGATGAAAAATTTCATATAAATTTTTTCTGATTTGGATAGCAAGTCAAAATTTAGTTAGCACTGAATTTTAAATTTTGCGAATCAATTGGAGGCAGTTCAAAGCTATCCTGGAGGCTCCATCACTGTTTTAGATATTCTAGTCTGCCAAAAACACCCTAAAATCTACCCAAACAAAAAACAAATGAAAGAAACAGTGTAGGTACCTACTTACTTGACAAAAACGACTGAATTTTTTCTCACACCTCATTTTGTATCTGCAGAGTCATTATGGGAGCTTTTTTTTGGAAAGTTGAATTTCTAAAAATATGTTGGAAGCTTCAGCGTGATTTAGAACCTTAAAATTCAGTTTTAGGTGACAGTTTGTGTAAGTTAAAATTTTCAAATTCGCTAGAGGTAGTGGAGGCTCCAAAATTGTTTAAAACTGCTTACAATCGATTTGGGAGTCAAAAATTGGGTAGGTCTTTACTTACACACAGTTGAGCTCAATAATGTAAATTTTTAGTTATTCTCGTCTTTAGCCTGAAAATTGATTAATACTTTTTTTTAGAGCCCCTTAAAATCTGAAAAATAGACTCAAGTGGCTGAAATTTTGCCGGATCACGAAACAATAAAGTTGAAGAATTTTTACCAAATTCAGTAGGTATAGACCTTCATTTCAAGTTGAAAGTCACCAAGAGAAATTTTTAGCTTTGGAGGAGCCCCGAAAAAGAGATATGCGTACTCGAAGAAGAGGCATTTTCAAAATAATTGTGGTAATTTCGCTCTAACCCAAACCCAATCTGCTTTGAGAGAAATAGCCCTGCTACACAATATATAATTTGTGAGATTCTGATTCATATTGACCTAGGTCATTTCCTTGAAAATCCAAGACCACTTTTAGGCTTCTACTATATTTCGCATAATTTTATAATTGTCAAAAATGACATCAGTGTTCTGAAACAGGAAGAATAGATATTTCAGAATACAGTGATGCCAATTTTTTGGGCATTATTGCCAATTTCAAAAAACGTGAATAACTTTCAGACATTTTTCTTGATTTTTTGGAATTGGTGGGCCTGAAATATTTCCCCAGATTCTGAAATATACTCGTAGATATCTTTCGATGTTTTTACATGATTAATGGGAAATATTTGAGAAGGAAATACGTTTCAAACATCGAATTCATCCCCAAAATAAGCGTTTTTCGAACTTTCAATCACTCAGTAGAAGCCTATAGTGGTCTTGAATTTTGATAGCAAATTAGCAATGGCCTAAATCGACGTCGAATCTCTAATGCATATCTAGGTAAACACATTTTTGAACTACATACTTTTAGATCATTTTTCTCAAAGCAAGTTGGATGGGAATTAGAGCGCGAAAAACAGAATTTTTTTTGAAAAATTCCACTCTCTTTACAAATGGATTCATATCTTCCTTTTCGAGGCACCTCCGGTCTGAAACAGTGAAACTAACATTTTATTGAGTGAGTTTCAACTCAAAATTAAAGTTTTCACTGAATTTTGTCGAATATCTTCCGACCTTTTTTCCTCCATCCACCTCAATGTGCATGGAAGGCAAGAAAAGAGCTTTTCATGTTTTTGATCCTGGAAAAATAAAATTTGGTAAAGTGTAAAAATTTGGAATATTTACTTAATCTGTAAGCTATTGAAACACGAAGCATAACGAAATGCTGTAATTTCTCGTCAATTTTACAAACTCGCAATCACACCAAAAGAGCTGATAAGATGGTTTCACCTTTTCCTCTTCCACCCCTCCCCCTCGACCTATCTCACATGGCAAATTTAGAATTCCAACATAAGTTTGGCTATAGCAACAAATCAAACAAATCCTTCAGGGTTAAACTTCCTGAATGATAAAATATCGAGAGGGAAAAAAAGAACTAGTCAGCTCGAACAGTTCATAGCGTGTATTAATGCTGTTACATCGTATGTTTGAGCTGATTCTCCACATCAGAACTCCTTTGAGACCGCTTGCTGCGTTAAATATTCGCATTTTAAATAATCTTGGTAGTTTTGAAAAATGGCAACGTGAATTCAGTCGGCTGTGCGACTCGATGGATGTAGTTTATAGTTTGCGCTTCGTGGAAACGAGATAATAAAAATTGATCGGGAATTTTACGTCGGTTATGAAATTTAAAACTACCTATTTCATTTCTCAAGGTCCACGTAACAAATGATCATGTCGCGTCGTATACTCGTATTTTCAAAACAATCGGGGGATTGAAGGGAGGAGTATTATGTACTAATAAAAGAGGGGTTCTTAATGCACATTATAAAATTCAAATGGCTGCTGATCACAGTGGTGTTTACATTTACATTATAAAATCTACTCTAGGTATACATTATTATTATCGAACGTAATCGTTACCATTAATCGCTGATTTTAAATTACCTACGTTCCTCTTTTTCGTCACCTTCCATATCTAAGTATAAAATACAAGAGAATGGGGGGGGGGCGAAAGCTGAAAAGGTTTCATCGTAGGTACCTATAAAAAGTGTAGTAATTTTACGCTAGCGAGTATAGGGAGTACAATGAGTGAACCTACGACTTGAGGTGTACAAAGATTATCCACCTTCTCCTTCTATGTAGGTACCTCGAGATAAAAAAAATTTCCCATCGTGTTAATGTTACAAAGAAACCTTGCTCGCGCCTTCAAATAAATTACAATACATAAACATCGCTTCCAATAAAAATAACTATAATTCAGTGCCAACAAAAGTTTTTTCTTCACGGATACATGTTGCTGAATGTTATACACAAGATCGAAGATTATAGAGCTTTTACACGGTATTTATTTGAAATAGCCGCAATTTGCCCAACGCCAAAACCAAGATGTTAGGGTGATTCAAAATAGAAAGCTTTTACCGCGTGACGTTAAAAATACGCGTATACGCGTAACTCTATATCGCCCACTTTATGACCTTAAAAACGTACGGAATTCACGGTACAGTTGTGATATGAAAAATGTGCACATGTAAAATATTATCTATTTACCTATATGTATAGGTAGGTAAACGTATGTAGTATAAAATACGAAGGTGGTTTTTCATTGTTACTTTATAAGTACCTGCCATAGTATCGTTTTGTTCTCTCGTTATTGGCGACCGTAATTAAAAAATAAACTGTTGGTTATTTATTGAGCGGATAGAACACAAAAAAAACACGTAGTAAGGTAATTTTAACAGCTTGTTGCTTCGAAACATTTTCATTTTACGGTGAGTGTTTTTTTTTCTGTGCGAGTTCATTTTTAAAATGTGACCACCAATATACCACTTGTAATCAGTTGGTTGGAGAGAAAAAATACGAGAGAAAAGCATAACAAAAAATTAGTTATCGAAGCTCTTGAAATTTTTTGAAAAATTTAAACGAAATTTCAAAATAAAGTAGCGAAGGAATTTTTCAAAAGGTATGTATACCTAGGATTCATTTTCTTAGAATTTCTATTTTCATCAAAGTAGGCACCTACTGAGCTACCTATCAATATTAAAATTTGAAACATTTTTTTAAAAAAATGAAACACATCTCATTTTTTGTTATTTTAGTATGAAATTATGTCCTTGTTTTCGGAGCAGTGTTGCGAGAGATTTGAAATTACTGGAGAAATAATCAAACTTTTAATAGAGGCTCCAGATTGAATCGAAAATACTTATTGCAGTCGATTTGGTATTTAAATTTAAGGAGGTACCTATAGGTAGACGGAGTTCAAAGTAGGTAGGTAATTTGTTTCAAAAATTGATTTTGAAAAAAAAAAAATTGTCATCTAAAAATATGCACTTTTTAACATCGTCACTTCAGATTTGCGATTCACTTGTATGATCGATTTAGAAGGTCGAAGTTATGGTAAAATTAGCGATTTTAAATTGGGTGTGATTTAATACCACGACAAAAAAGGGCGTCAGCACGACAAGCATAGGCACTTTCACGCCAAAAAAATCATTACCACGACTAAATTGGAAACTCCCGACAATAAAGAGCTTACCACGACATAAAAGGTACTCCAACGACAAAATAATGTATCAAACGACGAATTAAAAAATTCACGACATTTTATTACTTTCAACTGCTATATAAGGCAATGCACGACAAAATTTTTCTATCAAAAACAGGCATTTCACCGACAGAAATAAACGTTTAAAAAATATTAAAAGTATACCAAAAAAAACGAAGTAGGTATGTAAAAAATTGCTGTTTATAGAAGTAATGTTTTGTGGACTTTGATGGGCGACTCCTCTTCCTCTTTTGACCTCATGGACGAAGCGAAAGGGGGCTAAGGGGAGACAATTTGCCCCCGTCTAGTTCCGCAAAAGTAGGAAAAACTTGGGAAATTGTGAGAAATTCAAGAAAGTTAGTAAAATACAAAAGTTCCAACAATATTTTAGTTTCAGTTTTCAAAAATTCAAATTTTTCACAATCATGTACGTATTTAATTATTGTTCATTTGCCGACAAAATCTCCAATCTATCCTCAAAATTCTCATTTTTTTCCTAAGCTTTTGCCTTCGCTTCGCTTAGGCCAATTTGGTTCTCTTCTACTGAGTTACAATTTCACTCAAATTTTATTTTTTTGAAAGAAACCCTCAATTGATTATTTGTCAAAATTTGTACAAAATGTAATTGTAATTGAACTGATAATGTTCTGTCGTGTATGAAATTATTTTGTCGTGAATACTGCTTATCTCGTTATTAAGTCGTAGTCGTTCATAAATACTTTATTGTCGGGCGTCATCTGGCGTGGAACTTCATCATTTTTCGTCGTTCATTCATCTTTTATGAACGAAAAAATGCTTGTCGTGATGACGCCCTTTTTCGTCGTGCAAAAAATATTTCCCCTTTTAAATTGTTGGGGAAAAGTCAACTTTTGTTAGAGGTTCCAAATTGGCCGGAAAGTGGTGGATCGATTGGCGAAGGGGGCAACTTTAGTATGCAAGCCAAGTTTCAAATTTTTATGTGTATATTTTCACTCTTTTTGTTGAAAACTAACGCAGCAAACTAATTTTCACCATTTTCAAAAATTCGCCAAAAGGCAGCTGAAATTTTGATTTTGAGGAAACAAAATGAAATGAACATTGAAAATGTAGGTACTTACCTTACTAACCCTTTGTTATTCAAATTTTTCAACAATAGTAAAAAAAACAACAAAAAAATGAAAGTTTAATAGGTAATGTACACTTTTCCAGCCTCTTCTATTTTAGCCCATTCTGCCACAAATTTTCTTCCCCTTGCATTATTATAGAAAATGAAAGTAAAATGGGGAGAGAAAATTTCGAGTTTGTCATTTGACTCACCTAATCAAGTATATTCAAGTATTTTCTTTTCAGCTCATTTTTTCAATAATTTTCCCCTCTCTCTGTTTAACTACAAGTAATTGTTGCAAAATGAGAGTAAAGAGAAGGGGAGATTCTGAATATTTCATTTTGCTCATCTAATTATTTATGCATATGTAGATATGATATATTCAAGATAATCGTCCTTCCATGCAAAATGCAACCTCCGTTTTTTGACTTCCTTTGGTAGGTCTAGGTACCTACATGAAAAGTTTTACACGAAATCTCATGTCTGTCAATTCGCAAACACTTTAGAAAGGTAGTTGCAATAAAAAAGACATGATTTCAATAAATTTTCGGATTTTTTCAGAAAGTCAATTTATTATTGCTTGATCGGAGTGGACACGAGGGGTCAGAAAATTGTTTTGTTCAGAATCTCGAGTACTTACTTTCAAAAGCATTTTCCTCCTCGTACTTTTTTTTTATTTTCAATTTTCCCACATTTTTGTGTGCTACACAAGTTTTGGGTGCTTTAATTCATTTTAAAATTTTGGTCAACTTTTAAATAATATAATAAACGATGATATGTGGTTTAAAATATTATTTCGACCTCTTAAACCGATAAATGAATGATTTTGAACCTTTTTAAAGCTTCAAAAACAGATTTTTGGATTCTCCTCCGTTGTAAAAATAGGTACCTACCTATCTATTTAATTTCATTTTGTTCCCTTTATTTGACAATTTCTAAAAACTGAAAAATCTAAAAATCTCTTAAAGGCTCCGAAAAAGCTTAAACAGGACATACTTAAATCGAATTTCAACTTTCTACCTCAATTTTAACAATGTTTAATTTTTTTCGTGGAAAATAAACTACCTAGTACCTACCTATTTGAATTTTCAAAGATTTGCCAACATTTAAAAAATAAAATTCAACTTCTAAAATCTTTGGATGCTCTTTCAATTTTCTGTCATTTGAAATACCTCCCTGGTAAGTACATACCTTGAGTACCTACTCAAAATTGACAATTTTTTGCATGTACGTAATCAAAAATAAGAACCAACTCATGCTCATACAAAAATAAAAATTCAGTCTTATTACAGCACATAAATTAGGTGTAATGTGATTCCATCCAATTTATCAGTGATTGATTCTATTTTGACCTTTTCAACGACAATGCTACCAAAACTAAAAAATCTAAAATCTTCTGGAAATATTAGAACAGTTCGAAGCCATCACCAATCATTTCGAGAGTTTGAAAATAAGGCACTTTTGAACTAGATTTCAGCCTTTTGCTTCAACTGGAAAATTCAAATTCTTTCATAAATAATGGTCCATATTTTGAATTCTCAAAAATTCACCCAAAATCAAAAAAAATAATCCAATTCCAGGATATTGGCATAGTGATGGTGTATTTTTTCAATTCCCTTTCGATTTCACTCTGTCCAGAACCAAAATTTTACTGCTGGTTGAGATACCTCCCTTTTTAAATGAAATTCTATTCTATTTTTTGCGATCTATTTCGGTAAGCAAACCATCAAGAAGGTGAATATCAAATCAGAAGTTGAAAATAAAATTCTATCATGTTTCAAGGTTGGTACCTACACCAAATTTTCAATTGTTAAAAAATTTCAAGTATTTAAATGTCATTGACTCCTTTCTTCCACCTTCTTAACAAAATATATCTATCGTTTAGTTGAAAGAAAAATGATGCCCATGCCCTAACTTTCCCCAAACTACCTAAAATCCCCGTTGCCAATGAACTCTTTCCTAATATTGCAACAAAGTATCACGTTTCTTCCACTTCAAAAGACGTGCAACATAAAAGAGCCGAAAAAAATTTTTCACACTTTGAAATAAAATTATAAATGGAACATTGTGAATATTTCATATGAAAAGAAAGACGTGAAAAATTCTATGCTAAGCCTTGAACTAAATTTAGTGAAAAAGATACGCTGAAAAGGTGAAAATTAATAATTTTTTAGGTGTCAGTCAAATGAAAAAATGAAAGAAACGCCATAAAAAGAAAAAATTTTCAAGGATGGGAAAAAATTTCGTGCATTTGAAATAGATTTTCTCGCATTTGACATGCTAAGAGGGGGAGGGAGGGGGTAGTTTCTTTTAAAATATATTCTTGGTTAAAGTTTGAATAATTAATGTGTCAAGCCAGGTCGAATTTGATTTAGGGCATGTACCTCGAGTGTTTCTAAAATTATATTAGATACATTTAGTCGATTCAATAAGGTAAATTCTACGTAGCAGTAAGTACTACTTGCGGTTGTCAGTTCAATACCTTTACCTATGTATTGGATATTCTTACAGATCGTTGTAATTGAGTGGTATTCAAATTGATTGTTAGTCTTGACGTTACTCTCTCGGTACAAACATCGAGTTCGAATACCTACCTACATATTTCCTCGTAATACAAATTCGTTTACGGTTTCTCAGCTATACAACCGGGTACCAACAACACGGTTAAAAAGGTACGTTTCTATTGGTTTAGGTTACGATCTCGAGTCTCGAGTCTGATGAGTATCATTTATTTGAACGCTAAAGATCGATAGCTTTAAAATTGTTTAAGAAAATGTTTAGCGAATGAAATAAATATTTTATCAGCCTTTTATACCTCATTTCAAGTACGAATACATCAAAGCAACGAATGCAGACATTTAAATCGGTAACGAATGACTTTCATTCGAAATCTCAGTTACCTTTTGGCATTTTTGGCTTTTCATTCAACAAATTTTCTAGCCTTTTGATTGAAAAATGCTTGTCGTACGATGCGAACGCATTTATCTCTCCGATTTTAATACCAGAGCGAGTTGCTTTTCCGCTAGTTTAACTTTACACTCGCCTTCTTGACGTTATACATTTTACGCGTTAACGCAGAAAATCTTTGTTAAATGCGCTCCGATATTTTTTTACATAATTGCTATTTTCTTCTAGAATGATTTTTCTTTTTCTTATTTAGTATACGAGACGCGACGATACCCATTGTACATTCTGCTGTGTTTCAAAGTCGTAAAAAAAGAGCTATGCAGTGTACGCTGAAAAAGAGATAAGATCATTTTTCGAACGATTCTATTCGCGTAAAGTTGTGTTTAGGTGATAATACTCGAGGTACTCGCGGAGCGAGATACAAAAAAATAAATGAGATTTGCCCATTAAAAGTAATTTATTGAAGATGTATGTATTATCCGGTATAAGAAAAATGTCACCAACGTTCGCTTTAATTACTAATCCAAGTGCAATTTAAATTGAGCATTTTTTGTTTCATTTTTTTTTTCAAAAGTATTTGCAGATTTTCACAATTTGGCAAGAGAAGGAAGGCTTTGTGAAAATTACGATAAAAAAACAAGATGAAATTTAACAGAGGAGGATTTTTTTGAAAATAATTTTAAATCGACGTTTTAGCTTTGTGTTTCTTTTTTTTTTTCCTAAGCCATATTCGTCGGATTTATATTTTTCGAGTTTTATACAGCTTTACACGGTCCATTTGAGTCGGACGAAAATGTAACAGTTTTATCTAATCCGAGAAAAAAAACATCATTAAATCAGTTCTTCGCAAGTTTTCTTCTTTTGCTTCGTTTTTCCTCATTTTTATCGAAAAACATATTCATAAAAAATTTTCCCCGTCATTGGAAATCATTTATTTGAACGAATATAACGTTCTACTCTGCATTTGGAGGCGGATTTATAGGTTATATTTTGTTAAAACTTTTGGATTTTTATCCGATAAGTAAAATTTTACAAGTTGGAGTGAGCTATAACAAAATCGGCTGAGGTTTAGACAGTTTGAAGAAGGATAGATATCAAGATGAACACATCAGATCAACGTATCTTGAAAATAAACTGTCGAATCATATATGGGTAAAAAAATTATTATTCGTAATTTTCAATTTTTTGGAATTTTGATCGTGCTTGAAACCACTGGTTGTGACCTTCAGAAGCGCGAGGATCTCATTTTGAAAACATGTTTTTTAAATACTTAATAGATTTCAATATTGATAACAATGGTAGGTCATCATTAAACGTATAATTTTCACCATGAAATTTTGATTTTGAGATTTTGGAATTGCACAATGGATTTTGAATTGTCTATTGATCTTTTGTGAACCCCTCTCCCAACAGATTTGCATACAGTTCAATCAGGGTCATTCCACGTCAATTAGACCAAGAAGTGGTTTTGACATTTTTCCTGTGGAAAGACCTTCCAAAGGAATGACCAATGGCGCAAATCGCAGCCCTCTAGCCCATTTTTAAAGGTAGCCAGGGGGTGTCAAAGTTTTCAGTGAACCTAAAATATCATCCGTTTCAGCAGTGGATTACTCAATAACCGCGATACCTACCAAAATGAAACTTTTTCTCATAGTTAGGGGTTCTAAAAGGCTTTTTCTCACAAAAAATCAAAATTCGAAAAGATTCAAAAAATGAACGAATTGTTATTTTTTTGTTGTGAGTGTAATTTTTATAAACTTTTTCATGAAATACGTCAGAAAGAGGTCAAAATAAGACAACTGAATAAATTTAAACTTTTTTTGATGGTTGAAATTGAAAATTGAATTTTTTTGAATTTTGATTTTTGTGTGAGGAGTTCATTTCATTGAGTGAAAGGGTTTTTTCAACTTTTTCAACAGATACATTAACATAGGGGTCAAATGGGTCAACTTCACCTATCAAAACTTTTTTTCATGTTTTAAATCAAAAATCGCATTTTTTCGCAAAGTTTGAATTTTTTTAAATCGACTTTTCAACATGGTACCATTCCAATTTTTTAATAAATGTTGTTCAACATGAAAAGTTGTGCATAATATATTTTTTTCAGAATTTTTAAGAGTCGAAACGATATGAAACCCACGTTTTGAAACTTTTCGAGCTAATTTTTTGTACGAAAAAAGTGACAACACTGATTTTTATGATATCACCAAAAAGCCTTTTAGAACCCTTAACTATGAAAAAAAAGTTCCATTTTGGTAGGTATCACGGTTATTGAGTAATCCACTGCTGAAATGGACGATATTTTAGGATCACTGAAAACTTTGATACCCCCTGGCTACCTTTAAAAATGGGCTAGAGGGCTGCGATTTGCGCCATTGGTCATCCCTTCGGAAGGTCTTTCCACCTAGAAAAATTTCAAAAAAATCGCCGAACCCCCCTACCACTTCTTGGTTCAACTGACGTGGAATGACCCATCAGTTTTAGGATGTGAGCCTTCAAAATTTGGGAGTTCTGCAATAACATACAAAAATGTATATAAATTACTTACCTCTGAAGAGTTGGAACGAAAGTAGTCTTGGTTTATTCATTAAACCATCGACGGGAAATGGAAATTCATAGAAAATTTAGCGAAATCAGAAGGCCATACTTACTTCATTTTGTGTTGGAGTTTACTGACAAGCATATAAGAAATATCATATTTACGGCAAACTGGTTAGGCAATTTTATTAACACGTACGCAGTTGATTTGTTAAAGTGTTGCATAAGCATCAGGAGTAGATAATCTTGACGTTATTTGTTACCAACAAAATAATTTTGTAACATGCCAGCTACGAATGAGTTGAAATTTTGCTCATTAGAAGACATCTAAACCTCAGAACCAAATTTTGAGCAACCAAAGTTAATTCTTTGATTTTTGGTGAATTTTTGAATTAGATACCTACCAACATACTCAACATTTTTTTTTCTTCACAAAAAGGGCAAACTTCGAGATAATAATCTGAAAACTGGTTTCTGTCCCAAAATCGAAATCCCGAATCGATTTCGACCATTTTCGAGAAGATCTGGAGCCTCCAGCAAAACTTGAATATTTTCCAGTAATTTGAAATAGCTCCAAAAAGTGTTGAAATCAATTCGGCCACTAAAAATTTAAACTTGTCTCAAGTTCAGCATTATTGTACACTTCTTTGAAAAAATATTGAGAATTCACACACTCTTAAAGTTATAACAAAGCTTGGTAAGTTTTTATAGTTTTTCATCCTATGGCTAGTCATTGATCCAACAATTCAATGACATTCCTAAACAAAAAATACATTCGAAAAATCGTCTATGCCTTTTCAAGAAAAATACCTAACCCGAAATAAAAAGAAAAAAATCCCTTCAAATGTATGCTCGTGTTTTTCTACTATACCTATTCGTACAAGAATGACACTACTACGATGCTCAAACCCCTACAAAAAACGGTCTTTTTGAAGATATCGCAGGAGGTTTAAGTACTTCGAGCGTTAATAATAGGATTTTAAAAAGTTGAATTTTTTTTTCATCTAATGCCTCGCGGGATCAATGATGGTTCTTAAACACGTTTTTTTAATTATCACGATGAATAATTAATTTACATGCGTAGTTAACCTGTAAACGAATGAATTAAATATTAAAACGTCGTTTTACACAAACATTACAGATAGGTAGTGTAAAGTCTGCCTTTTGGCTGGTAAAAGACTGACAACAAGAGACTTTTGTCTCAAAAACGAATATTTATTATTACGACGAAAAAAACGGATAAAAATTTACAACACATATCTTCACGAATCGCCAGACCAGCCCAAGACACCAAAAATCACTCGACTGCCTTTTTAAACGAATTTTATTCGACTCAAACGATCGCATTTGCGATTTCTAACCTCGGTATATCCAACGGCCAATTTACCGTTAGCTTCCCGGTTTAGGTGAACTCCGCCGATTCAGCATTTCTGCTGAATCGGCGAAGTTTACCACCAATGCACCGTTAGACGACGACGAAGTTACATTTCGTCGCCTAACGGTGAAATTTTTCCACAAATTTTTTCCCAAGTATTTTCCATTCGTTTTTGACGGCGAAATCGTCGTCACAAATTTTCCCCTCCCCCCACAGAAGCGTGACCCCACGCGATTTCAGATGGAGTACTAGCCTGGCAATTTTCAAAATAACTGGTATAAATACATAAATTTATAAAAAGGTAATCTAACAGAAAAGTCGTAATTTTAAATATTAATAATATCTAAGACCCTAAAACAAGGAAAGAAAATGAAGAGAAAATAGTAAAAAAATAAAAACATTAATATTAAAACAATGTCCCATAAAATAATAATTACAGGTAATTATAATCCCATATGAGAAGCCTGTAAATAATTGAAATGTACATATAGAAAAGAAAGTGTAAAATGACTCACAGAAATAATTCAATAATTTAATTAAAATAAAATGAAATTTAATGTAGACGTAAAAATATCAAATATTCCCAAATCAAGAAGTCGAATGAACGTTTTCATAGGATATTACCTCTTCTACTATTAGTCTACATACACGCTTAACGAAGAATCTATTTATATACGAATATCAAAGAGCAACGTTTAACCAGTGTATTGTTATTTTGGTGAGGTGCGGGGTGATCAATCCCGTACCTCTATGTGTGAATTTTATCCATCAGCTAGGTGTATGAAACTAGCCGTATTTATGCAGTATCAGCAAAATGGCAACGTCTCTTCTTTGATAGGTAACAACCAGAGTATTATTTTGCTTTCTTCCTATGCTAATTTCATTTTCATAAGTGCAGTTTATCATTAAAAAATAGTGTTTGTTTTCCATTAGGGGGATTATTTTTTGATTCTAGTTTCTCAACATTATATCAGGTCATTTGCCTAAGTACAGTTCAGTAAAATTACGTAAATATGTACATAATATCATGGTAGATAATCTATAAACTACAAAGTTGATAAATCTAAATAATGTAATAAATTTTTACTCTCCCTCAAATAATTTTAAAGTAGGAAAAATATATAGGGGATCATAGAACATGAGTGATAAAATATTAATCATAAATATCTGTGCAGTTAGAAAGGTAGTTGGTAGGTAACTAGGTATTAAAAAGATGTTACACACTCAGGACTATATAAACTCGTTTTTTTTTCTCTTTCATTTCTCATTAAATAAATTCATTCGTTTTATTAAATCAACATTTCTCTATTTTCATTCAGTCGTTTTGGTAGGCCTACCTAGATTTTTTTTTCATTTTAATTTTTCTTTCTCATTTTTTCCATTACATTTGAGGCAAAAGTTTCAATCATTGATTTGAGGAATTTTTTCCAGCAAGTCAGAATTTTAATTTATGTGCACTATCTTCACTGAACATTTTGGATGTACCTAGCTCAATTTTATGAACTAATCCAATTTCATCTCTCACTTTGTATCCTAGCAACTCACTTACCCTTTTCAAAAAAAAATCAAATTGGTACACCACTTATCAGAATAAGTAATGTTCAAGCTCTGTTAATTCAGAGTTTATTTGAGAGTTAAATCTCCTTATCATTGTTTTTGATTTTTATTTGTTTTTGTTTAAAGCAAGCTTATGTTGTTTTGCAACTATAAAGATTACGTAAATTTCAAGTTTTTTTTGGAGATGTTTGAACTCTGACCATGCCTTAGAAATGTCTTATGTGGATTTTAAATAGTTTCCTCTCTTTTAATTCTTAACAAACATAAGACTTTTTCATAAAAATATATTATAGATTGGTGATCCATAAACACTCTAGATATGTTTAATGGCAATCCATAATTTTGTACGTACACCTACAATATTATAAATCTCATTTTTCATTTTTATTTCTTCATAATACCTCAATTTTTTTTTTCATCAATTCTTCATCATTCAATTTCCTTATTAAAAGTTCTAAATTTACCCATCCGTTAATTGGAAGTATGGTATGGGTCGAGTTTATTTCTTATTTATTTTTATTAGACATGTGTGATTTTTTGAAATTTCAAACAGGCATCAGGTATACCACTCAGGGTTATTTGAGACATTATAGGTTCAGTTTATTATTTTTTTTTAAAGCTTTCTATCTCCAGGATTAAAGCTTGAGCTGAAACCTCTGCAGTCTATTCCTAGCCTTTTCATGTCTTTCCTGCCATAGTTGGCTTTCCCAGAATATTCTCATTGAATTATATACCTCTCATTTGATTTTTAATTTGCACATTCGTGATATTTTACTTTTGTTTTGTACTTTATTTACGTAAAATTTGATCAATAGAAAGAATTTTTGTTACTACAAGGGAGGTGAGGGAGGATATTTTTTTTTTTTTTTTTTTTTTTTGATTCTTGATAGAATATAAGAATAAAAATACTAGGTATAATAATGCCAATTCTTGAAAGTAATTCAAGGAAAAACATTTTAGAATTTAAACTTAAATCTAGGTAAAATACATATTGTGGTAAGAATTTCTTCCTCTGTAAGATCTATTGTTAGAGAAGTAAATATTTGAGAGTTGAGGTTGTTCTGTAGATTTTGTCTCGAGTTTTTTTACTTTTTCTTCCAGTTCCCCCATCATGGCCTGAACATCAATTTCTTTTCTCTTGTCCTTAATTAACTTTCTGTTTTCGTATCTTGTGATACTGTCTTGCAAACTTTCAATTGTTTTGCAATCGTTTGTAGTGACCCAATCAATCAAATTTGGGGTGAGGCGATTTATTATTTTTTTGCAAATTTTTTCCTCAGACATATTTGGATCAATTTTCCTACATAATTTTTTAATATCCAAAATAAATTTATCTACATCCTCCTCGTTTTTCAAAACTTTGGCCTTGAGGTTTTGTTTTAATTTTTCCGTTTTTGGTTTATATTGGATTTCTAGAAGAGGTTTTATCCCTGCATAGGTAGTAATTTTTTTCACATTTTTTAAATGGTTGAAAGTTTCGAGAGCATCGTCTGTTAAGCACAATGGTAATTTTGAAAGTTTTTTAGCTTCGTCCCACGTAAAATTTGTTGCTAAAGCTTCAAATCGTCTAAAAAAATTATCAATATCTTCGTCATCTTTTCCCGAAAAGTATTTAATTTTGTATCTTGGCTCTTCCATTTTATTAAAGTTTGCTGATCTTCTATGTAATTCTTGCAATTTCTTCTTAAAGACGTTGACTCGGATTTCGAGAGAATTTACACTTTGTTCCTCAGAGTCCTCAGAATCCTCAGAGCTTGTTTCTAAATTTTTTCCTAAATTTTTATCACTCTCTTTTTCTCGAGTTTGTCGTTCCTCCTCTTGTTTCCTAAATTCTGCCTCTTCTAGTTCTTTTTGTCTTTTTTGTTTTTCAGCCTCCTGTCGTTTTTGGTGCAATTCTTCTTCTCTATCCCAAAATTTTGAAAGTTCAATATCACTTTTTTCTTTTTCCAAAAATTTGTGAAAATCACTCACCTCCTGCTCATCTGCTCTCAATTCTTTCCAATTCTGTAGTTTTTCTTGTAGTTTAATGCCAAAATTAGGATAGGTTTTTATGAAAATTTTTAATCTAACTCTCAACTCCTCTATACTCCCAGCACTCTCAATAGAATATGTACTCAATATGTTTTCAATTTCAGGTTTCGTTAAATAGTAGATCCAATTTGTGCTGACAGTACCACTCATGAATTTTTCTTATAAATTTTAAGCAGGAATAATGGAATAAACCAAAAATGGGTGCTTAAAAATTTTTTTTAAATTTTAAAAAACATTTCATTTCAGTTCAATAAAGGTTTTTTGAGAGAAAAACGAAAATTTTTTTTTCACAAGAGAGGCATTTAAAAAAATTGAAATTGCTTCACAAGAGAGACATTAAAAAAAATTGATAACGAGAACTGACGAGAAATTGAGGGAGTTTGGCACACATAGCATGTTGAGAGAAAAAAAAAATTTCAGAAATTACAAAATATAATCTATCAATAAATTTACCAACAATTTTTCCATGGTTCTTTTTTCGAATGAATATCCTCGAATTAAAATGAGTGACGAAGATGATTTTTTGGCCGGATTAAATGGAAAATGGCTGCATTTTTCGGATATGACCGCAACTTTCAGATATGACCGCGACTTTCGGATATGATCGCAACTTTTGGGTATGACCGCAACTTTTGGATATGACCACAATTTTTCTTCGGTGTTGGAATTTTGAATAATCTTGAATTTTTTTTTTTTCTTCTCAATTTTGGATATTCTTCAATAATTCTTCATCATCGACTTCAGCTTGTGGATTTTTGACATTTTGCGAAGTTGGTTTTTTCACTTCTTTGGCAGCATGAGGATGATGAATAGAACTTTCAGCACTTTTGAAGAGAATTTATGAAGTTTTTCAGTTAAATTGACGAATTTTTCACGATCATTTTCGGTAATTTAGTCGAATTTTTTCAGTTATGAACATCGGACGAATTTTTCCACGATAAATTTTTGAAAGTTGGTTTGCCGGATAGCTTTTTAAGAGCTTTTTAGTTCGGGCGCCATTGTAAAGTCTGCCTTTTGGCTGGTAAAAGACTGACAACAAGAGACTTTTGTCTCAAAAACGAATATTTATTATTACGACGAAAAAAACGGATAAAAATTTACAACACATATCTTCACGAATCGCCAGACCAGCCCAAGACACCAAAAATCACTCGACTGCCTTTTTAAACGAATTTTATTCGACTCAAACGATCGCATTTGCGATTTCTAACCTCGGTATATCCAACGGCCAATTTACCGTTAGCTTCCCGGTTTAGGTGAACTCCGCCGATTCAGCATTTCTGCTGAATCGGCGAAGTTTACCACCAATGCACCGTTAGACGACGACGAAGTTACATTTCGTCGCCTAACGGTGAAATTTTTCCACAAATTTTTTCCCAAGTATTTTCCATTCGTTTTTGACGGCGAAATCGTCGTCACAGTAGGTATTCTGTATTTTAACGATGTGAAAAAACTTCGAATTATAAAAACCATGACGAGATTCCCGGAGGACAATTTTACGATAAATACATTGCTTTTGAGTACCACTTGACGAAATAATTTTTTTACGATCCCCTAAGGATATATACACTTATACAGCCTACAATCGAACTTCGAACTATGAATTCAATCACACTCGAGCATACATTTTAAAAGGATGCATAATTTGAAATAAAAATGACAACACTAGGGTGGGGGTAAAATCTCAAAGTTTCATATTTCTGTGTAACGTGGCCTAAAAGCTTCGTATGTACAAGAATTGTGAATTTTTTAAAAAATGAATCGTTTCCCTGAATCCACTTGAGAAATAGACAATAATTTTTTACTTCACGTTTTTGATCATGAAAGGGAAACATCAACTCATTGCAAAATGATATCAGGTATTTCCAAAAATCAGAACACAAATTCAACCTTCTCAAGAGTAATTAGTGCTAAGTGCAATGTACATGAATATTGAATAACTTATAAAGTAGGTAGGTACTTACTTACTAATTGTATATCAATGTAAGTTGAGCACAGGTATCTTATCTGCATTCGCTTGAGTGAAAATCACAACATTAAAATGTACATTATATAATACAAGTAGATACGTATATGTCCATTTGCGGAACACCAAATAGAGAAAATGTAAGATAGATACATTTAAAGCACGGAATAAATAATAATCTTGCAACCTTATATCCTTGTATCTTAACCTCGGGGTATCTAGAATCCGATAATAATTAAATTTTCTTGACTGGAAATTCGATAATGACTTTCGAGTAAATTATTAAAATTAGTAAAGTTACCAGGTGCTTTTCACACTACAAATACTACTACGAGAGCCAAAAGCTAAGTTGAAAATATCTCAATAAGGGGATAAGGTAGGCATTAGGTAATAGGGTTCGCACGTTAAGTAATATTTTCAAAGTCGAAGGAAATCACGAAGCGTGGAATTTCAAGAGTGGTGGGCAAAAACATGTCGGCAAATTGAATTTAGTATATAAAATCGTACTCAACTAGGGTATCGCGCTGCTTGAAATTCATAAATTTGTTCGCAAGCAGCTTTATTATTTAGTCGAATACGCGAAAAACAACAGTGAAAATTTAATGCTCAGCCTGCTTGATAATCTCAATTCAAACGTTTTCGCCTTTTCGTTTAATCATGCAATAATTAGTACTGCCCTATAGTGGTGGAATTTTTGCCTCGGTTGTACGCCATACTTACATAAAAATAGCCGGACGATCGTGTACTTGTGTAGCAAAACAAGTATTTACAATTTTTGGGAGATTCTGAATTACAGAATTTTCGAACCAATGATGGTAAAATGCTACGAGTGGCTGATGCGGTTAACCCATTTGTAAGCGGTGAGAAGAAACGCATTACATTGTAATATTTCATCTTTCACGAATGAGAATAGTTTTAGATTTCGGCCTCTCTCTAAGACTGACTCGTTGTATTTGGATGTTTTACGTATTTACATTTTTCTTGACCGACGAATTATCTATAGTTTGATGAATTTTTTTCAAACTCTATATGTAAGTAGGTACCCTAGTATTTTTCGAAACGTGTTTATTCGCTTACCAGAAGAGGCTCTTTCCTCTCGTTGATACAGTAGCATAATATTTTCATTTGGCTTCGAAATGCTCAGGTTTTATATGTGTACACACATACGTATGCACACAATTAACTCGCTCGAGTAAATTTTGAGAATCACTAAATTCGAGTCAATAAATTTTACCATGTTTGAATAGGTTTATGAAATGATATTTCATACTGGAAACGTTTACTATCAGCGTTTTGCAAAAATTTTCATCCTTCACGTTACCACGTATTGTCGAGGGTACTTTGAGGACCACTTCATTTTCATAATGGCATAATTTAAGCGTTATTTCAATTTACATTGCATTACACGAATATGATAATGTTCCCTCTCAGCATCTCACGTACCTACTGTTCTGTATCCGTGATTAGTATCTGTTTTTCAAAATGGTTATCGTGTCGGTTTATATGAACCGTTCACTCGAATACGTTTCTGATAAAGCCATTTCGAACCTTTTTATTACTTTTCAATCTGCGAAATTTTACGATCAAGTGTACACGTTGTCAAAAATTCATCACCGGCGTGATAATTTTTACAAGTTTTCGTACTCGATAATAAAGCACTGCTTGTAGTATCTTCGTCGTTTCAGTCTTTATCAATTTTGCATTATCATTTCAACTAAAAATGATACAAAATTTTTGCCTCAAAAACTTGTTTTAAAATTGTATTTTTTCAACGTTGAATTTTTCAGGTTTAAAATAAAACTGACCATGATTCGATTCAGATTTGGTTTCATATTCCAGGTTGTGAGATGGAATTCATTTTGTTCCGAAATGTTGACTGCTGTCGGTGCACAACAGTCAAGCCCCTCTCGATAAACACCAGAAAATTTTTTCAATTTGACCAATCATTAAGTACGAATACTAGTATACTTATAGCAGGGTTGGGTATCTACGCGTAGAATAGCCTATTCTACATTTTGGTGTAGAATACGTAAAATTTGATGTAGAATGCGTAAAATGCGTAGAATGTGTAGAATGTGTAAAATACGATGTAGAATGCGTAGAATGCAGTAAAATCACCTATCTGAAAGCCAAAAAATTGGTTATTTAGCGAAAATGCGTCTTGAAAAATGAAAGTTCAACTTTTCTGTTCTGCAAATGAAATGTGAAATGTGAATTTGGAATTTCTTCTTCTTGATTATGTAACTTGATAATAAATTAAATGATGGAAAAAAATGAAAAAATAAAAGTTTTTCAAAAAAAAAATATCGTCTGTACATTCATTCTACGCATATTCTACGCATTCTACTCATTCTACGCATTTTACATGCTTTCCAGGCTATTCTACATGTGCTATTCTACGCGTAGAATGTCCATGTATTCTACATGGTGTATTCTACGGCACAACACTGACTTATAGGTACATAACTTTTTTTTTTTTGTATGGGACCTTCCAATTTTACTAAACATTTTTTCGCAAAACTGAATTAAAATTTTTGAGCTGAAGAAAGCTATAATTAAATTTTTTACTTTTAATTTTGGAAGTCTCAATCTCATTTTTGTGCACTCCTCTCTTCTTATAAACATTAGAGGGGATCGCAACAAAAAAAAAAATGTCGGAGGATTTCGACTAAACTTCGTGGAGACCTTAATTTTGGGTTGAAATTCACCCAAGAAAATTTTAGCTCTGGAAGTATCTCTGTAGGAGAAATGCGGGACCTAAATACGGGGGGCATTTTTGAAAAAATTGTGGTTTTTTCGTTCTATAGTCCAATAAAATTGACCAACCAGTTTGCTATGAATATTGAATATGACTCTTATCATATTGACTTTCCAAAATGGACTATTCCTGCATGTTAATAAAATTGCTTAACTTATTCGCCGTAAATGTAGTCAACTAACTAAATCTATTACTTTCTACAAACATACATAATTATCAATTCGAAGCAAAAATGAGGAATTTTTACAATATATTCCGTTCGTTAGTGTGGTTGGTACCTAAGGTTACCATCCTAACCCTCCATGGGCATGGGGGAGGAGCTGGTAATTTTCATTCACCTATTTGTGATTGTTTGCAAGCATGCTGAAAATTACAGGCTCATATCTCATACCTACATACGTTTGCGGAGTTTCAAGGAAAATAAATGAAAATTGATAACGAGTGATAAAAATTCTAAACGTTCAAAATCATGTAAAGAGGAATTCAGCCCTATGTGCTTAATACCTCATACATTGGTCCATTTTCCACCCTACTTCAAGGAAGTGAACCATTTACCTAGAGCTATGTATCATATAGCTCGTAAGCACTGGCAAATGAAAATATCAATCATATAATGAACATAAATGCATGATAATAAAAGATACAACTCAGTCGATTATATTTCGCCAGATTTATTCAAGCACTTACAATAGAAATGACGCTCAGTGGCGTAGTGGGTTGAGCCATGGCTTTCTGAACAAGAGGTCGTGGGTTCAAATCCCACTAGATACGCAGGCGTTAACGTGTAATGTATACATTGTAGTGCATTTAACATCTATTACACGTTAAGCTCCGAGCACCAGAACAGCAGAGGCAACAAAAATGCATGCAATCTGTTGCCAGTATCAAAAATCTGTAACTGGTTGAGCAACTATAGGTAGCGGTGATTACAGAACTCAGGGTTGTAAAAACCCAGCTAGTTATGTATGAGCTACTTTGTAGATAGTGTAGAAAGCAATGGGAAACTACTATGTGAAAGCTCAAAACAACGTCGGTTCCCCAGAATAATCGCAGTGGCAATAGGCATTTGCCTCACCCTGTTAGGGTACCACAAAAATGTGATTTCCAATGTCCTGTAAAGGACAAGGAACCACGACAACGACGACAATAGAAATATAATCTTTGTGTGGTTACATAATACAATAGCAGAATGCACCACGCAGGGATGAAGGGCATGGCCAACAAATAGGGCAGGTTCATCATCCATGACTCTACTTATGTTAGAGCTTTTCAATAGAGATGATAGTATATTGTAACACCCCAGCCACCTTGAACTTTGTGTGTTTGAATCCCAATTATATTTACGCAACAGATCAAAAGTGAATAGTTCATGTTACGTAAGTACAATATGATGTCCACAAATACAAGGCACCATACCTCGACTTATCTTATCTTCTCAGATAGGAAGCCTGACATAGACCTATCTTGGTGAACAGATGAAATACACATGCTACACATGGTGAGTCCATGGATAACTGAAGTGTGGCTCATTGTCAGAGCTCTCACAACATGTTTGTCAAGAGAGAACTAATCCACCAGATGGCGCTTTTATGTAACTAACCCACCAGAATGCGCTTTTACATAACTAAGATGAGAAGCAGCTGAATACAGAACAATTGTGTACGGTTATAGTGGAGCCAAGCAGAGCAGAGCCAAGCAAAGTCACGAACGTTGAAACATGGATAAAAAGGTTGACAAGACCTTTCACCAACGCATAGCCACGCTTTCAAGAATGGCAATCGCTATTCTTTAAAGCGCGGCTCTGCTTGGCTCGTCCTTCCACCTTTTTTCCGTGTTTCTAGCTAAGCGACTTTGCTTGGCTCTGCTCTGCTCTGCTTCACTATAACCGTACACTTAAGTGATAGAAAATGCTGCAATTCCTCCCTTTACAATAAAACTGGCAATAGCTCAACTCTTCACATTGAGTGACAAAAGCTGAGAGCAACTATTTAAAATTTTAAAAATTCCAGACAAACGACTTTTCTTTGTTGTTTTTAGCAAACTAATTTTCAAAAATGTTATCTCATAATGGGTGGTAGTCCAAAGAGCCTGGATCCTGGAGCATCCAAATTCACGGAGATCATTGAATGACTTGAAATTTTATAGGCTTGAGCCTCTAGATTTAGATTTCCAAGACCATGACCATAAATATAGTAATTTTTCTTAGTATTGACACTCTTTGTACCATTTGCAATAAACTAATGCCTACTTTTATCACCTTTTCTGGCTTTGGAGAAAATCTTTTAAAAGGCCTGGCACCTGCAGGGCTTTGATTTTCGGGACCCTTTGTCTCAAATGCAACAAAATAAGCGCAATTTTATAATTTGACATTTTAAGTGCAAAATACAGCGCATATATTAATTTTAATAATGTTTAATGTAGAATTTTTAATAAGTCAAACAAATTTAATTCTTAACCCGACGCGACCTGGAAAAACTTGTTGGTTGCTGGTTTTTTTGCGAATAAAATTTTCGAAAATTATTTTTTTTACAAAAAAAAGTTGAAAACCAAACTTTTAGTCTCAAAATTGTTATTTTTTAAAAGATTTTTTGGTACATTGAAGGACGGATGAGGGATAAGGGAGGAGCGGGAAGGGATCTGGGACAAACTCGCAAATCAATTTGGCAAAATGCTGCTTTTTTCATCAAAACTGCAAAAAGAACTAATTTTGTCAAAATTTTTACCTACCAAAAAATCTTTCTTTTTTTTCTGAAGTTGCAAAAAACTCTAATTTTTGTAAAAATTGTAAAAAAGACTAATTTTTTGCGAAATCACAAAAAAAAATTTTGTCGAAATTACTCCAAATTCCAAGACTTTTTTGTCATGATTTGACTAAAAATCCTACCTGTACCTACCTTTTTTTTTGCCACAATTGCAGAAGAAAATCCTATCTAAGTAATTTCTTCGTCAAATTTACAGAAAAAAACTCGTTCTTTGTCAAAATTGCCTTAAACTTTTGTTATGTAGCTGAAATTGCAAAAAGTCCTGAAATATTTTTTTTCAGCCCAAACCTAGTATTCTTGGGAATTTAAATTTTTAAAAAATACCTTTTCCACAATTTTAGAAAAATAAAAAACAAATTTTTATTCACTTCTGTTCATTTGGGAATTTGGGATGAGTTTGGGGAAATGTTTCTCAAAACTCAAAAGCTTCATCCCAAAAAAATTAGCAGATGATTGAATTCATTACCTTTTGCGGCCCATCAATTCTCAAAATCACTTTTTTATTCTACCTCGGTATTTTAGAAAACGTAAACAGCAATGAAAAGGTAAAAAAGATTCCAATGTGGTTTATTGGTTTATCTGCATAAAGTAAAAAAAAAGTCTCTCAAAACCACTTCCACTCAAGTAACGAAATGAAAACTGGAAAAAGTGATACTCAACCCATCTTCACACAACTTCTCTCCGATCCTTCAGTGCGGTTGGATTGCTTGATTTTATACAAGTATTTACCCACATGTAAGGAAAACTCAGTCAACCTGCGTAACCTGCAGGAAGGTAGGTATATCTACCCAAAATTGAAGAGTTTTTCTTCAAATCTAAACAAACGAATTTTCGTCTAATCGTAACCACTGACATATGCTACGAGTACAACAGAAAGCTCTGCAAACTTCTCAAACGCTAAAATCACAAAGTTGCTTATCGGTTCGGCGGTCTTTAGAAAATAATTTGAGCGTTTTACGTGAACACACATAGTGGCATGCACGATATCAGCATTAACTGAAGCCTTTAGATGGGTCATCTACACGCCGCATAAAACTTTCGCAACAACCACTAGAAAACGGTGAATAGAGAAGTGTACTGTACCCGTTAACAAAAGTGAAAAACAACTTTTATCGCATTATTCGAGCAGATTATTTTATAATTACGAAAAGATTTTGCCGACTGTGTGGGAGGGTAAGATTTCAGTGGGTAGCTATCCACATAGGTACGAGTAGGTACCTAGGAGTATGAATGAGAAAAACATAACGTAAACCACACGTACCTACAACAGGATAGAATTCCACACGAATTTCACTTCTTCAATCCTTAAACTGTACTTTTTTCCTTAGTCGATTACAAACAAATTCCTCGAGAGATACCGAAATGAAAATACAATTAAGCGATCGAAAGATGCTCTAAATTGATAAAATATTTAAATACTTTTTTTTTAATTAAATAAAAATTCAATTAAAATTTACTAGGTACGAATTCAGCACCCTTTACAAAGCGGTATTTTTCACTCCAAGTTGCAAATTGCTTTCCCCTGCTGAGAGTATCGTTTAAACTTATTCAAATAAAGAAGGTTGTTTTTTTTCACTCTAAAGCTGGGATAATTGTTGCGCATATTGGCCCCGGATATTCGACCGTATACGATTCATACTCGTACAAACAAGCTTTCGCTCGCTTTCAACAACTTTTGGTCCTTTATAGTTTATTTATTTCTTAAAATCACTCGAAAAATCCAATACCTAGACCGGTGAAAAGGCATTACACAAATGCTTTTCCGCGTAAACATTCGTCTATTTAAACAGTTTGCCTTTTTTCGATCTTTTCGCAGAACGTGACCTTTACTAAGCGAATTAATTTCAGGAAAAGTATGATCTTCTAGTTCGCAGATGGTTTTGAAGATATCGTCGTGATTCATGGGCTCGACTCGTAGAGGAAATTTTGCATTATGCGATCCTCTTTCGCTGATAAAATAAGTTCATGTTGATATATTTATATTGACAGGAGATCGAAATGTCGCTCCATATTTACTTATTCGTCAATGTTTCGTTTTTGCTTTGCCGATCTCGCTCGCGAACTGTTCACGAATTTCGCACGTCTCAGACGCGGAAAAAAGACATTGAAGTTTTAAAAATGGTTCGAGAGAAAGGGATAACGATATTAAACTTTGAAAGCTCAGGTCTCGAAACTGATAACACTCTCTAAACTGAATATCATCAATTTACTCGAGTTTGAAAAACTGAAAAAAGTACAAAGTTCTTCTTAAAAAATTCTAGGGTCTATAATTGAACTTTTCCCAAAAAACTTCAATCTATTGTAAGTAGGTGGGCTACTGATTTTGGGCAATAGTTAGTTATTCGATAAAATTTCCATCTTCGGATGATTTATACATAAAAGAAACACTTTTTTCAAGTCTTGTATTTTTTTCACCGTCATTCTCTTTTCATAAATTTTGAATCACGAATTGAAAAAACTTTTGTTGAAAATTATTGAATCACGAAAAAACTCGAACCAAGAATCGGTTACACTACAAAAGACTATACCACTCGAATGAAGTAGAACAGAATTTGATAAGCTATAAATTTTTCAAGATACCTGAAAACTTTAAAGTATGATAGCTCCGCCTTTGGCGCCTTTGTCCTTCAATTCCAAGACTATGCAAACACTTGTACATAAAGTTGAAATGAGTTGCCTACGTTGGTACAGCAGAGGAGGTCGATCGAGTACCAGGTCACCCTGTATAGAAAGACACTTCGTGTTAATAATACAGTCAAAGAGTAAATTATAAATTTACTCGTAAACGTGGTTTTATTTGTTGCATTTAACAAGTATAGCCAAACGTTTTAAAATGTTTATAAGAATGGTCTGGAATAAGATGAAATTTCACCATAGTTATCGGTATACCGAATGTAAATTTTTAATCCTTCGGTACGAAAGTTTAGTAAAAAGTGTAGTCAAGATGAAAAATTTATTTTATCAACAAGATATATACATTACGTTTACCTTTCGTTTGCTTCGGGCACCTTGATAATTGATTTTTTTAATTAAAAAAATTCCATAGCAATAATGATGTATCGTTATACGATAAAAAGTCAAAAGGAGTTAATAAAAATAGAAACAATGAACATTAAGTAGTAATAAGTAACTAGACGAGAAGGGGAAAAAATAGATACCAAAGCATGCGAAACGTGAACGAGGCTAAAAAGTAAAAAAAAAAAAAAAAATACCAGAGAGGTTGAAAAAATTAGTGTTATGGACCCGATGTACCTACTCGTATAGGTTGTGAAACAATAGGCCATTCGAAATGGTTAAGACCATTTTACTTTACACCACATTAAAATGTTTTCGGTCGAAAAAAGTCCGAATGGTTTTATACGTTCTCCATTGAAACGTTATTTATGATCAACACGCGAAATATACATAAAAACTAAGTCCGGAAAACCAGCGATTATTTTTATAGATACAGATACATTTATTTATTTATTTTTATTCGCGAACACAAAATCGTTGAGTTCGGTTCGAATAATTAAAAGCACTTCGACTGAAAGGTTGTTTTTTTTTTGCGGCCTTTGTTTGTAGTGTTTTTATTTTGGTTATCACGCGAGAGGTACATAGCTGTATAGTCGGATAGTATGATAATGTTGTGTCATCGAAAGCAACGTGTTGAATGAATCATCTATCATTGTCAATAAGATTTCGCTTTTTAATACATCTAATTGTTTGTTTGAATAACAATGCATTCGCTTCGGATGTGAGTTTGAAGAGGTGTTGTTCAAATAAGGGAAATGTTGTGTCGTGAGAGATGTAGAGTATACAAGGTGTCCTATATAAAATATCTGATATGATGCTGATTTTCGTGTAACCATAAACCAGAAATGAATAACTTTACGTGAAGAGGATATCTGTTTTTAAAAGCATTTGCAACCTCAGAAAGAGTCTCCGATTCAAACAGGATCATGCGATTTTTGGAAAGAACATGGACGAAATTTTCTTAATCAAGATTTCAGCTGCCCGAATAATAATTTTTCGATTTTAGGTGAATTTTTGAAAATTTAAAATTCATCATTTTTGGCGATTTAGGTTTTTTCTATTCAGTAAAAGTGATGGAAATCAGTCGTGAAACAAATAGCATCACCTCTCGAACCAAATTTCACCATTTCTAGCCGTTTTGAAGCCTCCTTACTCAATCAGCTAAAAATCGAGTTGTGGCTTATTCCGGACTTATTTAACAAGTTGTCTACGTTTGATCGGATTTCCAAGAGGGCACCCGAAGTGTGTTTTTTTGGCCAGAATACTTTAAATAATTTCTGGAAACTGTTGGTCAAAAAACACCTTCGTAATGTGTGACTGAAAATCGTTTCAAGTGAGTGTAAATTCTTCAAACAGGTTGAGAATAAGGCACAACTCGATTTTCAGTTGCCCAAATAAATTTCCGGGGTTTTCGAAGAAAGGCTATAGGTGGATAAGTATGGCGAATTTGCCCCCGAGAGCTTCTGGGTTGATATCTGCATGGAAGGTGGGTACCCTTGAGCACCTTCCGTCACGAAAGTTTCAGACCCCCAGACCCCCCCGTTTTTGAGAAACCCCCCCTTTTATGAAATTTCAATAGAAATTTTTTTCTCAGCCCCATGTGAACAGATTTTTTCAATTTTTTGGTATGTTGTAAACATTCATAGGAGGTATCCCCACAAAAATTTTCACCCCCCTCCCCCCATATTTGCCCCCCAAAATGACGTTTTTTAGCTTTGTTTGCCCGATTTAGCAATGATCATGATTCTGCACAAAAATGGGAATAGGATTTTTAAATGTGTTTTCGACCCCCAAAAAACATATATTTTTTTCAAAAAAAAATTTTTGGTGGGTCGTGGTCAAAAATTGAAAAAACTAACAGAGGGGGTAAAAATGAATTCTGGTGTAAATTATTGTTTTTGGTAAAGGAGGTGTCGTTTCCATATGAATCGAACCCCCCGAACACGAATATGACGTCCAATTTAATGCTACCCTCAACCACACCCCTCCAGTGCCTCTGCCCCCAACTAAATTTTTACTAGGTGCTGAACTATTTTTTTACCCTAATAAGTACAACGTATTTTTTCGAAAAGTCTAGAAAATCTGAAAATCCATTGGAAGTTCCAGAACGGTTCGAAACCATCACAAGTAAACTCGGGAGCCCATGCTAAAATAGGATACGAGCTAAATTTCAGCCTTTTATGCCAATATGATCAAATTTTAATTTTTTTTTCGTGATAAATGGGCCAAAATTGAATTTTTAAAACCTTAGGACAATTTTTGAACCAAAAATTGAATTCATTTCGAAATTTGAATTTCAAAATACGTAGAATCAATCTCATCAAAAATTCAAGAAATGAACTGAAAATTTTCATACACCAGACGCGTGTGAAACATCACAAAGACAATCACATCTCATACACAAAACACAAGTTACCTGTATTGAAAAAGGTGACACATTTTCGAATTACACGTCGTCGTCGTCGTAATAATGAACCTTCTTCGCCAAAGTCTACCACCGAACCGAAATTCCACGTCGTCTTCGACAAACTTTATTAAAATCAATCATCTGGCACCTTTGAAAATACTTCGGAAAAGCTTGCAATCGAGCGCAAAACCTTTCACCGCATTATACGTCTTTTACAAATGCAATAAGCGAGACAAAACCTTCGACAATGTTTATTCAAAATAAGGAGCTCGTGTAATTAAAGCATAAGGTAAATTCGCGCCGTGTACAAGCTGGCAATCACAAGAGAAAGGCTTTGGTGTGTTGTAGGCGGTGTACACTGGTGGACCACATCGAAATAAACCAACGGTGAATAGGTAAGGCGCTAGATAACGTCAGGAAATTGCTGGCTTTTGTAATCGATGTTTTACCATTTGCATGTCTTTCATGCCATTTAATACCGTTTTAACGGAGGCTTTCTCAGCATCCTGTCTAAGTGCTTTTCATGGTATTACATTTTAATATAAACATTCGCCGTCGCCTTTCTCGTCTTGCAGACGTAGGCTACCTAATGTATGTATTACTCCAGTATAATTCTACCCCTGCAGTACAGCTGTGGGTAGGACTACGAGGTATTATTTCATCTCGATTCCTTTTTTTTTTGTGCTGCGAATGATTCGACTCCAGACATACAGATTTTTTTCTTCACACATTCGATACTGTATTATTCAAGGTGAATGGACCATCGAACTGATTTCAAAGATTGGTTCCCTTATGGTATAAAAATTTGTATTAACTTGGGTCTACTTCATCACTGTCACGCGATGTTACGTTAATAGCCGAATATGATTGAACAATAATAAATGTAACTGAGGAAAAGCTATTAGCCTTTTACCCTATCAAGGGAGCAATCGGTGATTTCGTTATTGGCGCCTGTTTTCTAATACTGTTAATGCACCTACTAGTCAAAATTGTCAAGCTTTTATGAATCGACAATTTTCGCTGGAAATTTTATCTTTCTCTCGAACATTTCAAACCCTTAATGGAAAAAAATTTGTTCGAGGTAATGGGAATGAAATTTTCTCATTGAACGTAAATATAAGTCCAATTTTTGAAAATATCACTTTTGATTAAATATTTGAAACTTTTATTTTATCATTTTCTCAGAAAAATTTCTCAAACTGTTCTGAATCGAATGAGAAAAATTGTATGGAACACGACCTTTAAATTTGCACCTCTCTATAATTATGCTCAAAAAAAGTTATGACATGGCGTAAAAAAATAGAAATTAAAACACTCACGCATTATGCGTGAGAAGACCGACTTCTCTTCGAATACAAATCTTTTACGAACAAATTGTGTCACTTTTTTTAGAACATTTGTAGAGCAATTGATCTGTTTACAATCGGATCGAATCATTTATGAACGATTGGTGATTGAATACATTGATTGATTTCTTGGTGAATCATTCGCAAAAGGATCAATTAATTTACGATTGATTCGGTTTTTATGAAACTATTGTACATATTATAGGAATTTACCTGTTTGCAAGCGAAATGAATCGAATCGAATCATTCACAACCGATTGGCGATTGAACAAATTGATTGATTTCTAGCTGAATCATTCGATTAATTATAGTTGGTGAATCATTCGCGAACGAATTAATTTTTTAAGTGAATCATTCGTGAACGAATTGAATAATTTTTGGTGAATCATTTGCGAACAAATCGATTCATTTACTAAACTTTTGGCGAATCGTTCACGAACGAATCGAATGATTTTTGGTGAATCATTCGCGAACGAATTGATTCGTATAAGTGACTCGTTCGCGAACGAATCGATTCATTTACTTAACTTTTGGTGAATCGTTCACAAACGAATTGAATAATTTTTGGTGAATCATTCGCGAACGAATTGATTCGTATAAGTGACTCATTCGCGAACGAATCGATTCATTTACTTAATTTTTGATGAATCATTCACGATCGAATTGAATAATTGTTGGTGAATCGTTTGTGAACGAATTGATTCTTAAATTGAAGAACTGATCAATTCATTCGCGAACGGTTCTTTTAAAAAATTAATAAGTTCGTTCATGAATGATTCGCTTAAATGAATTCATTAATACTTGGAAAAGTCTGTAAAGAAAATGATGAAAATTTCAAACCACTTGTACGAAATCTTCACCTATTTTTAATTAATTTTACCAAAAAAACATCGAAAAATTTCATTTCTGAGACTTTTGAAAGGCTAAAACTCCATTTTTTAAAATTTTTGATATCGTAAATAGCTATCAAATTCCGAAATGTTCCCTAGTTTCAGAAATTATATTTATATCGATGTTTTATCATAATTAATGCGAAATTTTTGAGAAGGAAAAATTTTCAAAATACAAATTTATCCTAAAATGAGTGATTTGTAAATTTTCAATCACCCAGTTGGACCCTAAAAAAGGTTGAATTTTAAATAGAAATAATGGTCCAAGTCTAAACAGTATCTCAAATACTATCTTTTGGAATTGCAGGCATACTATTTATCCTAAAACAATTCAGGTAAGGCTAGATCAAGAAAACCGAAATTTTTTCAAAGCAACTTTTCTTTGAAGACCCGAATATTCCTCTTCACAAACACCTCTGGAGCTAAGCTTTTTTCTGAGTGACTTTCAACGAATGTCTCCACAGATAATTCGGTCAAAATCATCCGCCATCTTATTTTTACGGTCTACCCAGATGTCTATAACCTATAGGTACCTTTCCCTTTCTGTGGATGATGATGTCCAGCGACAAAAATGACGTAGGTAACACAGTTCACACTGCAAAATTCCATATTCAAATACCCTACCTACCTAATCGTAGGCCTTATTGAAATTTGACAGTGACCGAAGATTTTTAATACCTTCAAAGTACCTACACGAACATTTCAATTTTTAATTTCGACAAAATCCTTACTTACAAATTTTTCTAGCAGTTTTCGAGTTATTTAAACCTCTCGAGCTGTGTTTTATTCAATTGACCATTGAATCCTCATCCATGTGAATTAAATTTTAACCCTATGCTCTTGAACACTACACTGCAACAGTAACAAAACAGATGATAAAATTTAATTTCGTACATTTCCAACTAAATCTGCTTCTTTATTTATACTTTCATCACGTTGAGCACGTACCACTTGGAAGATTATACATCGTAGGATAGAAATTAACAAAGCTGGAATTACGTACGTATGGTACGACGACTCATGGTGCCATCTTTCGACACACATCTATTATATGAAACGTATATAAGCGTGCGGATTGAAGTCGTCATTAGCGAAGATTTAATTTACTGATTGAAAGGACTATTATTAATGGGAACTGTTTAAAACTTCCTACGCACGTTCGTTTCGTAATACTAAAATATTTATCGAAGTCTGAACATCGGTTACGTATCGGTGTTTCGCCTCAGAACATACCAGTTTGGAGGAAAAATTGCCTATTTGGGTACCTATCGAAGATTAGAGGTTTTCACGCGTTCAACAGGAAGTAAATCGAGGGTCTTTGCGTAGATATTTATTTACCTCTCGAACTTGGTATGTATGATAGGAATGTTTTCGGTTATCGGGTTATCAAGAAACGTAAGCGTTTTATCCTCAATTCTTTCGAAAAATGATTTGAATATTTTCAATGTATATTTTTTGGTTTATGTTTTAAAATATTTGAACGGGAAAATTTTTCTTTATCGTTGTATAATGCGAAAATCATATACTCAGTCGTTGGATACATTTCAATATAGCCATACTTACAGGTAGCTAAGTACAATAGTCGTGAATTTTAAATTGATTACATTTCAAAAATTAAATTAAAGAAAATATAAATACAAAGCAGCTCGTTCTAATGAATATGATAAGAAATCCTGATAAAGAAAAGCCGTAAATTCGCTCTCCGGTCAATATTTTCACTCTCTTTTGATTTTCTTAACGAATTAATTTCAAAATGTAATTTTGCTTTGAAACAAGTCGACGAGCTAGACCTGCTCCGACATAATTATTTTCAAGTTGGATACAATGTTGGAATATTTTTCAGCTCGGAGCAAAACATTGCTGCGAAAGTAATGAAGAGAATCTGTCTTTTTGATACAATTGTGTAGATACTCGTATATACGCGAATTGAAAAATCAATTTCAGCAGCCAACGATACTGTTGAAAAATTCACCGAAAACATTTTAAACTTGTAAAAAAGTTTATTTTAAGTCCGGAAAAGTAGGTACTCGTCGTTTCAAATGTAAACAAAAATGATTAGCATAATTTTTACACGAAGCTTTTCCAAGTGAAAAAATAGCATTACTTTTGCTCTCGACGACGACGACGTCAAACCTATTGTTAGGGAAATTAATGTACCCCTGTTGAGGAATTCTTTTTATCAAAGTATCAAAAAGCTTTCGAATAACGTGTTCCATTCCATTCAACTTATTATCGAGTTTTTGTAATTAAGGCATTCTATTGTTTTGACTTCTTCCGTGCTCGTTTTCTATACCCTCTCGGCATGTAAATGCATTGTGAAATTCATTCGCAGCGTGCTCGTTGGCGGATTCGAGTTTCTTGCTTTTTTTTCGCGCCAAAAACCCGCGTATTCTAATTTCCCAAGTAACAAGTATTGAAAAACTTTTTACCTTTATGATTTTCCAGTCGAGTCGTCTCATTGTTTGACGTATGTGGAATGTGTAGGCGTGTGTCTTTTGTATGACAGATTTATAATAACCTCAAACCTCTACTATCGTATATCTAGGCGCGTACGTAGGATTTTTTGTTTTATTTTTTTGTGTAAATTTTCCGTGTGAAAATGCAGTGGAATGTATCATATTATGAAACTTTTTAAAATTGGCGGAAAATTGAATTTAACAAACAGTTGGTTCATCAAATGGTAACGTTTTAATTTTTTTGTTGCAATTTTGAAATTTGAATGGATTTTTTCGTGGAAATTTGAAATAAATTTTTCTCATGAGAATTCAGGAATCAGGATGATTATTTTTTGTGGAGATTTAGAGTGAAGCTTGTTTATGGTGATTTAGAATTCAGTTCTCAATTCAGTAAAGATTATTCTGTAGGTACTCAGCTCTGTAGTGTTTTCGATTGAAGTTTTTTCATGATGATTTCCATTATTTTTTTTGAGATGAACAAACGTTTTCGTATTGATTTCAAATGAGTCTTGTTTGTTGAATTGTTTTTGTTATGATCGAGTAAAATTTTTTGTGGTGATTTTGAATGCGTTTTCTTGTAGGTAATTGTTTTGAAGGGATTTTTTGTGGAAATTTTATTTGAATATTCTCTTGACGATTTCTAATTGATTTTTTCATGGTGATTAAAACATATTTTTTGTAGGCGATTAATTGTGGTGGTGATTTGGCATTTTGTATTTTTTCGACCTGGAGATGAATTTTTCCGCGATGTAATTTTGAATTAATTTGTTTATGATGAACAAGCAAACAGAAGAAATACAAAAAAAAAACCATAGAAAACTAAAAGAAAATAAGGCACAGAATATAAAATGGGTCACAAACTGCTCCCATTTCACCCCCACTCCTACTCACATCCCATCCCCAGCACACACATGAAAGCAGACCTGCCCATACTAAAGATATCAGCATCTGCACACCTACAGAGGAAAGCGTCAGAGATACCCATGACATTATTCATGGGAGATACCTTCATCCTAAATGTGTTGTAATATTGTCTAAGGAGAATATTTTTTTCTGCCTAGAGTGGATTTTTGGGGCCCAGAAATTGATTTTTCCAAAAGGTTACTATAATTTTATGTTGCAGTGGATGAGATCATGTAGAAACAATAATGCAATATTGTTTCTCTTCTTTTTTCTAACAGATCCACTTCAAATCCCTACAAGAGTTCTTTTTGTGATAAGTCATAAGGATAATATTCAAAATTCGTTAAATAAGTATAGGTATTTCAAAAATCTAGTTTGAATTTTTTCAAGCTCTTTAAAAATTTTTTAGTATGAGGGAACCAAATTAGTAGGTACACCAAACTCCAGAATTGACCTTATGCATGAACTTGCCGCAACCACGAGCAAGCTTTGGTTGCTTGTTTTTATTCGGCTTGTCGGGCGGTAATTCGACTTCTTCACTTGCCTTTGCTAACACATACCCAGGTCCCAAACAGTACTTAAGCGACAGAGTTCTTCCCCACTAACTGTGTACTTATACTACAAAAGAGTGTTTTTTTGAGTAAATGTCATTGTGGCACATTTAGAAAGATTAAGGGACAGTTTATTCTCAATACTCCATTTTACGAATATATCCAAATCTGCTTGAAGGCCCTTCACAATCCTTTATATCTTGGATTTCCTTGTACATATATCTTAAGCCTGGTACACACAATCCAATATATTTGACAAACCAGGTTTGTCAAATTGATAAAATTTATCAAAATATATTTGGTTGCATGGAAAGTCAAATATATTAGATCATGTAAACGCTCTGAGATACTTAATCTAAGTTTTTTTTTCTTCAAATTTTCAACGTTTTGTTGATCGATGACACCAATTCTGAAAATAGAAATTATTTATATTTTCAGAATTATTTTCAGAGTTGTGTCTATATGGTGTCTCCGATCAACAAAACGTTAAAAATTTGAGAAGACGTCATCAGAGCGTCCGCACAACCAAATATGTTTGATTAAATTCAATTTGATTTGACAAATCGAGTTTGTCAAATATATTGGAACGTGTGTACTAGGCTTTAGCATCATCAGCGATAGCTCTATTTTCAAATTACCTATTGCAGATGGAAGGTCATTTAGCATTTACAAATAAAAGAAAGAAAATGGGACCCAAGTTGGAGCCCTAGAGACAGGCGTGGACCCTACCACCGAGTTTCCGAGAAAATCTCGGTGGGCTGCAACATATTTGGACCAGTGAGGTAAAAAACTGGGCTACTTAAAAAATTTCTGAATGAATTTGTATGCTCAGTGTCCTGCACTTTAAAAGATGGGATAAAAAAATGTAGCCAATTAATTGAGGAGTCCAGAATCAGGGCTGCTAAAATTGGATATCTTGATGGGCCTCCAACTTTTCTGTGTTCTAGGATCCAGCTCTGCCTGGGGAACAACTGATTGGACAGGGGTAAATACTAGATATTTCATTTTTGTTAGAGACATATTGGGTTCTACCATTAAGATAAGACCAGAACAGATTACACAAATCATTGGAGAAACCAAGTCTAGCTAGTTTTTGAATTAGTAGGTATCCTATGGCTGACACTATCAAATGCTTTTTCAACATCTGTATGTATTGCATCTACTTGACCACCACCATCTAGGAAGCTTAGACTACTATATTCGACAAAGTTAAATTTGTGTTGATTGATCTACTTACCCTCAACAAAGCCATGCTGGTTCGCTGAAATAATATTCTTAATTTTAGGATATAGTCTGCTAACTGCGAGTATATGTAAATTTAGTGCAAAATGAGGTCAAAAAATTATATACATAGTGCAAAACGAGATCACCGACTCATTTTTGGTGATCTCGGTTTTTTTCACATAGCGCACGTTAATAACGAGGTCATGTACTGTCTCTGTGCAAAGTTTCAGGGGTGATCTCGTTTTACACGCATTTTACGTATGGATATATACATGTAGGTATCACCATTTCAAACAGTTTTGCTGGCATAGAGATTAATTAGATTGGCCTATAATTGGTAACGTTTGCTGATGCCTCTTTTTTAGGAACAGGAATAACTTTTGAGAATTTTCATCCAGTTGGGAACTTGCTCTTCTGGATTATCAAATTGAATAGGTATATAGGTAAGAGGTTTGATCAGAAATTCTCCCACTCCTTTGTAGACATAAGAGGGTACATCTTCTGGTCTTAGTGAGTGTTTAGTTTTGAGCTTTGAGACAGCATGTTCAACTTCTTTCACATTTATGTTTTTGATAAATACTGAGGCACCTACACCTGAGAGGGTTGAATCACTCACTATATTGTCAATATTATTGTCTTTTATATAAACTGACAGAAAGAATTTTGGCAAATGAGTTAGCAATATCGTCTCCTTGTCTCTCTATTCCATGAATATCAACCATAATATCAGCAGAGTCATTCTTAGAGATTCTGTTTGAGTGCCCTTTTGAACTGTAAAAATCAGTTTTGATCAAAACATCATAGCTTTGGAGGCATACGCTGCTAAAGTTGAGTACCTTGAAACAATGTGAAAATAATTGAAGCTTCCCCCCCTACACCCTGAGGGGGCTGGGACCAAACTGATTACGGGTTTCTTACTTTATTGGATGGGTAGACTAGACATTGTAAACAATATTTCAGCGAAATCGAAGGATATGACTCAAAAGCGTTGGTCGATACTCATTTTTACATTTCAAGTGTAATCTTCTTCAAAAATTATATTGTTTCATAAATAGTTTGAAACATAATTTTTTTTTTAAATACCCAGAAGATGATAAAATTTTAAAATTAAAAAAAAATCCAAAAGTAATTTAAAAACAAAATATATACCTACCTGCGAGTAGGTAACACAGAAAAAAAAACGTTCAGAGGAAAAAAATGAGAAGGTGAAAATCTTGTCAAGCTATAGGTATTAGATAAGGTATACAAGCAATACACTAGGTATTCTGTTCTCGTATATATGATAAAGTTACATCAAAGTTGATGCGAAAAATTGCTATTTTACTCGACGCGTAACTTTTACACACAAAGTTAACCGGCGGTGAAAGCTCGCGGAGAGAAAAAGAATGGAAAAAGAAAGAAAAAATCGAATCAGCCAACGAACGAACGAACGAAAAGAAGAAATAAGCTAATCTACGCATGCAAATTTAGCCTAACGTAAAATATGGAGATTCGATATTTTACAAATAACTAAATAGAAAATGAAACATATTATTTGTTGATTTTTCGACGATGAAATTGCTATTATATAGAAAATAACACGGAGAAAATTCAATTTACAGAAGGCTCATTCAAATTAAGGCGTTATTTTTCGTACGGCTCAGCACACTTATAAAGAAGGGAAAACGGTTATGAAATTCGTGGTTTAGAGCGAAACTTGAAGATGAGGTGCAGGCTATCTGTGTACCTATATGTATAGTAGATGGTATAATGTGGTAGGGTAAATCGAGTCGCCATCCCACAGAGAGATGAGGTGAATATTGCGGCGCGCGTACGTTTTCGGAATAAAATCAAGGTTAACTTTTTCGACGACCGTAAAAGAATAACAAATGATTACAAATCTTTGAGAATTTTTCTGCCGCTTGACGCGGTTTTGATTTACTCGTGCGATATTTTTCATTTTTTTTCTATACGAAAGTGTGTTTATTTTTACAGATACCTACGCAAATACGGGACCAGCTAGCAAGGCATGTGGAATAATTTACTCGTATGTGGAATTTGCTTGTTTTCTTTGAATTTTCTCTCTTTATCCAAATCTATGGAATTTCCAAGTACTAAATTCACCGTTCAACAAGCATGGAAAAATCAACAACAACAACAACAGCGACAAGAACAAGAGCATCAGCAGCTGAATCGGCGTGTCGATACTCCCGTATTACGTGAATTTACGCAAAATACGACGTGTTCGCATATCGCGGAAAATTCCGAATCGCCTCGAAAAAATATTCAAAATAAACCCTACGCTTTTCACGAGGGTAAAGAAAATAAATTTTTTTATAATAAATTTTTTATAACGAATAAAACAAAGCGGCGATCGGAATCGAAAAACGATGCTTTCGATGTAACTAAAACTATAAAGGAGAGTAAATTCAACCGTGTAAATAATGATTCGGCGATCTCGACGAAAAACTCGTCGAAATCGTGTCTGTCGAATAGCGACGCTTCTGCCACAGTCGAGTCAAATTTTAATATCACTCAAAATTCATACGAGCCAACGCGAAATAGCTTCGATGTAAATAGAACGTACTACCAGGACGCCGCCGCCGAGTACGAGAACACGCATACTCGTACACCTCGAACGCCCACTCGACGAGTTAAAAATTTCAAATTGCAATTACCACTTAATGGCTGTGCTAACAACGTGTGCGAAATTAAAACGACACAAAGTCCTATCTCCGATCTATTAAATATTTCGAACCGCCGGCGGCTTCAGCAAGTTTCCAATGCATACGATCGGCACAATGATGCGAAAAATTTCAACTTATATGACAATCAAATGAACGAGAATTTAATGCGTACCAAACGACCTATTTTAAAAGCGCACCGAAGTATCGATACGCCGAAAAAATTACACCGTGCTCGGTTTAATATTAGCCGAACGGATTA
Source organism: Planococcus citri (assembly GCF_950023065.1). Classification (NCBI taxonomy): domain Eukaryota; kingdom Metazoa; phylum Arthropoda; class Insecta; order Hemiptera; family Pseudococcidae; genus Planococcus; species Planococcus citri. The sequence continues at coordinate 32,544,050 of NC_088678.1, read as the reverse complement.
TCCCATTAATGTAAATTTTCACTCATCGTCTCAGCAAAAGCGTTTTAAAAATGGCCAATTTAATGCCAGCTTATCCGTAAACCACCCTTGTGTTCTATCAGCGATGACCAATCGATCTGACAATTTGTATCGCAGTATCGCCAACGAAACAAATCAGATTAGCATCAACGTAACAGGTAATACATACCTAGATTTTTTTTTGTAGATATTTATTTATTTACCGAGTATTTTATTTTTTTGTTTATTTTTTCTAAAGTATAAAATGTAGGTAGATAATCTCCAATTTACCATGGGAAAAAAACAACGATGATAGATTATTATTGAAATTCGTGTATTCTGAAGTTGACTTTTCTAACAATCAGTGGAGGTGGTAGAAAATTGGATACTAAGTGACTAATTTGAAGTCATCAATCATGCACCACACACCAAATCATTCTCAAAATCGTCAATAAGTTTTCTTCTTGTAAAGGCCTCAAAAAATTCAAATTAAGTTTATGTACATATGTAATACCTACACATTATTACACGTATCTCTATACTCACTGCAAAAAATACTATGTCTCGAAAGTTTTTACCCAGCGATGGGTATAACGCTGTATGGAAGACGTAGACGAGTGTTGTAATCAACGTGCAGATCTCGCGAACACGCGGTGCGCTACCGACAATAATTTCTATGTATTCATGGGAGGAAACCACGGTCATCTAAAGTGTACCTAATGAGCAAAAAATGAAAATTAGTCAAAATGAAAAATTCGACAGAGGGAACTTGCAGAGCATTTTTTTAGCTGAAAATTTCAATTTTTACCATCGACCTGCTTTCATTTTTGAAGAATCTATGCAATTTTGAAATTGATCAGTTTCCAAATCCAAATATGACTGCGTTTTTTTCAAAAATTACTTCACTTTGAATGCCCTCAGTTCCACTCTTCTGTGACCCAGGAAGCTCGAATTTTGTATTGGACATTTTCAGCTCAAAGTAAACCAACTCCGTGAATTTGGTCAAAATCCAATTTAAATTTTTTTTATCCACCCAAACGTCTACAATTGAGAAAATTTTTACAAAAAAGAATGTTGAAATTTGAAATTAAAATGTAAGTACAGTGTGGTGTGTTACGATTAAAAAATTGAAATTAATTTTGGACACGAGGTTGTCAGCTTCATTTCTGAGCATGTATCAAAAGTTGGTAGGTAGGAAAATAGGTATCGGAAGGAGAATTTCTACAAAGGTAGGTAGGATCAAATTACGTAGGAAATAAGATATAATAAACCCTAACACACCACATAAGCTTCTCGATAATAACAAAATTCATTCTCGAATAAGAAACTAAAAAATTCTTCTCCTTAAAATAATTTAGAGCAAAGCCAAGAAGGAGATGAGATAGAAGATCTCATTTACGTAATTTTGTTCACAAAATCCAAAAATTCAAACTCAAAAGAAAAACGAATTTATTTAACAGAAACCAAATCATCTTGGTAATTTGAAGATAGGTAAAAAAGTAGAATCTCGTATGTTGAGATATATCATTAAATTTAGACAAAATAAACTCGATTCATCATTGAACCATTTCAATTTATAAAGCAAATAAAAAGCTAGTGTTGAGTCCTATTCGACTATATCATACTATACAAAATATACATTAAAACCATATAATCATGGTATATCTTACAGGACCTTTGTTGCTCACCTACTTAGGTCATGGCAGGGCCATGCCTACACCAGCACCCTCGGTGCAGCGACTTAGGCTTCCATATTTAGCCTGATGAGCACTTTGAATAATATTTAAAAATCACGAACTCCGAACACAATTAAATTCTCGATTCAAGTTGGATGAGGGTTGGGGTCAAATCGAATGTCATAAGTACCCGTGTTCAGGAGGATTGATTCATTCGGAAACAACCTTTCATTCTTATGAAGCAATATTTTCCACAAAAAATCCATTTTCACTCCCCTCCCCTTGCATGTTTTTTCAATTCTGAAGTACAGTTCACCCTGAAATTTTTCTAGAAAAAAATATGTTTTTTAGGGGATAGAAACACATTTAACAATGCTATACTTATTTTTGTTCTCAAGCATTATCATCGCTAGAAAGAAATGAACAAAATTTAAAGCGTTATTTTGAAGGGATAATATGTATGGAGGAATGGGTTACATTTTTACGGGAATGCCCTAATAGGTATATCTACAACACACACAAAAAAAATTTAATTGGGAAAATGAGCTTACATGGACCACATCTCAGGCAGAGAAAAAAAATGTATAATAATTTTAGAAATAAAGGAGGCATTTCTCAAAAAACCAGGTGGTTGGGGGTTCGAGCCGTTCGAGGGTCTAAAACTTTTCTAATGAACGATTCTCTATGGTACCCATTTCCCATGCAAATATCAACCCAAAAGCTTTCAAGGGCGAATTTGCCATACAACTTGCAAATTGAAAGGGCTACAAATGGTGGCTAGTCTACATTTGGTTCGAAAGATTGATATTTTCTTTGATGAATTTAAGAATGTTTTCCCTCAGTTTGATGTTGTCAGGAATTGTAGGGTCAAGGTCAGATATGTTTAAGGATTGGCGGGTTGTTTTCAGGAAAGGGCAATAAAATAGAAGGCGTTGAGTGGAGATTATTTCAGAGTTACAGAATTGACAGGTGAGCTTACAAGGGGACCTCTTGAGGTGTCCGCCTCTGATTTGAACGAGACCGCGATTTTTTGGAAGAGCATGGTCTAAAACCCCCAAAACCAAATTTTTAGCTGCCCAACTTCATATCTCGATATTTGGCGAACGTTTGAAAATTCAAAATTGACTGTTTTTGGTGATTTATACTTTTTTCAAAAAAGTACGTACCTACATGATCAATAAAAATGATCAAAATAAATCTTAAAACTGATAATAATTCCCCAAATCCAAATTTCGACATTTCCAGCCATTCTGGAGCCTCCAGCGCGATTTTTCAATTTCTCCAGAATTTTTAATTTGTTCCAGAAGACGTGAATATGAAGTTGGGCAGCTAAAAATCGAGTTGTGTGTTATACTCGAACTGTTTAACGAATTTATCCACATTTGAGCAGATTCTAGAAGGGACGCCTCAAGAGTGGTTTTTTGACCAGCTTTTTTTCAAAATAAAAATATTCAAAAATCAATAATTTCTAGTTTGTGAGAAAATGTTCGAAATTTGCGCGAATCGCTGTATTTCGTCATTAATTAACCCCACAAGAGCGAATTTCGCCATTTCCAGCCTTTCTGGGGCCCCCTTCAATTTTTGGATATTTTTATTATGAAAAAAGCTGGTGAAAAACCCACTCTTGAGGTGTACCCTTCCAAAATCGACTCAAATGTGGATAAATTCGTTAAACAGGTGGAGTATAATACACAACTCGATTTTTAGCTGCCCAACTTCATATTCACGCCTCCTGGAACAAATTAAAAATTCTGGAGAAATTGAAAAATTGCGCTGGAGCCTCCAGAATGGCTGGACATGGCGAAATTTGAATTTGGTGAATTAATATCAGTTTTAGGATTTATTTTGATCATTTTTACTGATCATGTAAGCACTTTTTTGAAAAAAGTATAAATCACCAAACCAGTCAATTTTGAATTTTCAAACGTTCGCCAAATATCGAGATATGAAGTTGGGCAGCTGAAAATTTGGTTTTGGGGGTTTTAGACCATGCTCTTTCAAAAAATTGCGGTCAAATCGGAGGCTGACACCTCAAGAGGTTCCCTTGTTAGGTGTTTTGGTGTACAAACGGTTATGGGTTAATTTTGTGTGACCAATTCGGAGGCGGGTGATTATAATTTCTTCTGATCGATTTAGGAGATGAAGGTGTTTCCAAGGAAGGATTGATTTTTTGTGAGTAAATAGTTTGTGATCTGTTTTTGAGTTCCACAGGTTTTGCCAATTGGAGTTTTGGATAATTTTTAGAAATTGGATTTTGGCTCTTATATATTTTGAAAACGTATTTTGCCACTTCAATTTTCAAAATAGTCCACACTTTCACAAAACCTTTTTTCTTAGTCGAACCCGCTGTTACATTCAAATCTGAAGTATTGAAATCCACTCACCGGACGACCGGACACCCTGTATGTAGATGTACATATGTATAGAATTTATTCGTATTTACGGCAAACTGCATGGTTAGGCAACTGTATTAACATGTGGGTATTCCAGTTCACAATAATGTAGGCAGTGAAAAAAGATGTCATCCCTCCCTTAAATCAGTATTCACGAACTGGTTTAATTACATAATTAGGTACATCTCGTGAGAAATTTTAGAAAATCTAAAGAATTGCCGGGGCACTCTGATCATAATTTTTAATCCAGTATCTTGCACCTACGTAACTAGTAACTACTACATCCAGTCATTAAAAGGCTAAAGAGAGAAAAAAAAACGAAAAACATTTTCATCAAGACGAGCAACAACTAATCCGAGAAAATCTGTTTTACCTATATTTCGAAGAGAAATTCAAATTTGAATAATTTAACCGTGCTTAATACGTATTTGCACGTTAGAATATTAATTTAAAGTCTATCGCTTAACTATCGGATAACCACCTTAACAAATTATGTAATAAGATTATATCGTTAAGTCCTGCAGCTTAAAAGGGGACAATAATTCGCCGCGTTTTCATAATCAAATATCCCACAGGAACATGACATTAGTACCATACGCCAACTAGCTTTTTCTCAATGGCGGCATTTCGTGATTTTTCATCGGTGGCCGCGGCGGTGGCACAAATTTGTAAGCGGCGGTGGCGTCCTCGGCGTAGCAGCAAAATTGTATACAAAAATTACAATTTTTTTTAAGTACTTGTCCAAGGTCAACATGCTATTTTTGAAATTTTCATATTTTTCCAGTCATCCTAGGTGCCGAGTAGGGCTGGAATGTTAATAGCCATAGAAAATTCTAGCTTAGGATTGAGCCTTAAGTAAAACTCAGAAAATTGAAAAATACCACTAATTCATTTTTTTGTCACTTCTGAAGTTCTAACTCCCCCCCCCCTTCTCAAACGAATATGATCTTGAAATTTTCAGAGTTCTATCTTGCTTCCAATTATCACATTTTTGGCTTTTTGAATTTCCATTTCTTATCAACATGAAGTGTCATTTTTGGCCCTATTAGGAGAAAGGAAAATGAGAATACCTAACTTCTTGAAATTCTGATTGATCATCAGTTTTTTTCTTTCTGATTTCCAAGGCACTGCAAAGGAGAGGTTAAAACAAAAAAGTTTTTTCAATCCCGAGGCAAACGAGGGCAAAATACTTTTGAAAATGTTTAATTCAATGAATAAAAACTTCATTTTATGATGCATTAAAAGTGAAATTTTCCTCATTCCATGACTAAAAATAGTAACCACGCCGATTGACGCCACCTCACAAAATCGGCGACGGCGGCTCTGCTCGGTGGCGTGCGATACTACACGACATACTGAACTAGTACCTCGTCTCCGATACCGAAAAGTTAATTAAAGCGGTAACGTAATTTTAGAATTACCTACATATCTTCATCCTAATACGTATTTGTATCTATTATGTATACACTTTGTTCCATTAAGTACCTTTTTGAAATCGCCTCGCTGTATGTTTTTATAATATCGCAATTGATATCATTATTCTAGACGGTAGACACCATATTATACAAGGTGTCCGCGTAGGCTTAATATTTCGCTAAAATGTTCTCGTATCACAATCGCGCAACTTATCGCGCGTGGGCGATTCGATAAACCGAATGAAAAATATGAAAATATCAACACGTAGCGCGTATAAAAAGTAAGAGTATTATAGGCGCCACTAAGGTTGAAATTTTAGCGACTTTGCACGCTTTTATTAAAATTACCTCGCGAATAACTATACGCTCACTTCTGCGTGTAAACTGTAAATTGACGAAAGAAAGTTTATCAGAAATTGCGCCTGCAAAAATTGATTATATGACACTTTATACGCGTATGTATACGATATATTTTCATGGAACTTTTATACCAGAGCTAGATTTCTTTTGCTGTTGTAATTTTTTTTTCTTATTGAAAATCCGAGAGTTTTGTAAAGCAGGCGATTTAACCTTTAGAATTTACACAACCGTAATATTTTTTTATCGGTGTGTCAGGAATTGCACGGTAACGAAATGAAAACGATGATTTAACAAAACTGGATAAATGCTAAAGTAGGCACAATACGTCAGATTTTATCTCAGCAGGTGGATTTTTTTCGAAAAAATATAGATGCAAATAAAGTGAGAAATTTGATGGAAATTTTAAATCGAAAATTTTTCAAACTGATGAACACGGTGCTTTTTGGAAATTTGGAATTTACAAAATGTAATCGCAAGTTCTAGAACGGCTTAAAACCAGCTCAAAATCGACTCAGCTTGTTGGAATCAAGAAATAGGTAAAGTGGATTTTAGCTTTTCAACTTCATTTGGTAAAATTTTGTGGAAATTTCTACTATCATAAAAACGATTCGAAACCGTTTCCAATCAATTTGGGAGCTTAGAAATAGGGTACTTGAACAGGGTATTTATATTCCTTCCAAATTTTATGTTTTTGGGTAACTTTAGTGAAATTTTGATTTTTTTTTCCATTTTTAGCCCAAAGGGTGCCCCTAGTTATGATTAAGTATGCGAATCTGCTCTCAGCTCGGATTCTGAAAATATTCCCAGGATATGTTTGGAGGACCGAAAAGTATTCTAGAATTGAAAAAATCTCGCCCACGTCTTCCTCTCAGCTCCTATGCAAAAAAAAATTAAAAAATGACTACTTTAAGGACTCCTGACTCAGCTCTTTGGAAGGTGGAGGCTCTGAATTTTTCTGGGTAATTACTCACTCAAAGGATACTTATATCTCCTAACCTAAATTTTTTTGATTTTTTATTGTACCTTTTTTACCCACACGACCCACTACTTCAAAATAGTTTTTTTTTAATACTAAAAATATTATGGCTGGAGGTTGAAATTTTGGTCGAGTGGTTTGAAATTGTGATAATATAGTTAATTTGTGAATGACTGGGTATAGAAATAGGTATTATTATAATTTGTCTGTTGGAGAGAAGGATATTCATCATTACCTAAGTAGTGAATAATTCCCCAATGCCAGAATAGTGTTTGTAGTTGGAGAGCTAGAAGTCATCCCAATTAACTCTATGCATTAAATGTAACACTAAATAATAATACAACCAACTCCCACAGGCCCGAACCCACCCACCAAGTTACCGAGAAAATCTCAGTGGGCCGCGACATATTTGGGCCAATGAGGTAAAAACAGGGTCGCTTAAAAAATTTCTGAATGAATTTTTATGCTCAGTGTCCTACACTTTAAAAAATGGGAGAAAAAAATTTGGCCGATTAATTGAGGAGCCCAAAATCAGGGCCGCTGAAATGGGACATCTCGGTGGGCCACGTGCTCTTGGGTCTGGCCCTGAACTCCCATGATCGTGTCAATATGATTTATTATTATAAAGTCAAACATGCCCTATTGACAAAATTATGCATAAAAACAGGCGTGTTGATGCGTAATGCATGAATTTGGACTTTTTTCAAAAATAAACATGTGATTCGTCCTGCGAATAGCATACGTAAAAGCAATGTTAAGCATGTAAAATAAAATAAAAATTGAAAAAATCATGTAAAATAAAAGAAGGATTGAAAAAATTTTCTGCCCTGGATGGGAATCGAACCTGGGACCCAAGATATCAATGTTTCCGCATTACATAACCCACTCAGCCACTTCACCGCACGCAAAGTGTGGAGTTTTTTCCGCATAAAAGTTTGTGCGTTGTGAACTTATTAAATTTTTTAATTTTTCTATAAAGTCCAAAAAGTGTAAACATTTATGGGGAAATAACTCCCATCTTTGCAAGAAGCGAAGTGGCCGAGTTGGTAAGCTAACGCGGATAAATAGAAACGGCGGGTCCCAGGTTCGATCCCCACCCAGGGCAAAAATTTTTTCGATTTTTATTATATTTTACATGCTTTAACATTACTTTTACGCATGATATTTGCAGGCTGAATCACATGCTTTTTTTGAAAAAAGTCCAAATTCACGCGTGCTTGTGCTATACATAAGAGCATGCATTTTAGCATGCTATCGCATAATTTTTGTCAATAGGATGTTAAGGGGACTAAAAATATAAAATAAAGAAATAAGCTAAATCATTTTATATTATAATTAAAGGCAGCAACCTAAAATAGACGACTTGCATTAATAACTTGAGACATCTTGATCAATTGATGTATTCAAATATCACTATTTTAATCGAAGATGGTGAATCAAAGGTCACTGCACAGATATATTATATTCCCTATACTTATTTATAATATTCGTGAATAAAGTGCTTATTGCTCAGTATTCACGACTATTTACATCATTAAGATGGAGCTAGGATTAAATAAGAATGGTGTTGATTAGACACCACTTACCAAATGGTCCATATTTTCTGCCTCTTTTGCAGGTGTCCCTAATACTAAACACGGCGGCAGAAATGTATTACACGAAGCTCCTTTTCAATGAGAAGCAATATCGATGCCAGGGAAGATTGATTAAATTGCCCAAATGTACTGTGATAATTAAAACAATTAAATAACATCGCGTTATCAGCACAAATTATCCACTTAGTAAAGTGGGCAAAAACAGGGAAGAGGGAAAGAGGGGGACCTCTCCTGCCTATACATCTGTATTATTTTACTCATATTTTACCTAGCACCAACAAGCTTGAGATATCGAAGCTAAGTGAAGATCCTCTCATACACCAAGCACTACGATGGTACATAGCTTGGTGTATAAGTGGAAGTCTTAATAGTTCCCACGTTACCTACACTTCCAGTTACGTATAGAAAGAATTCTAATAATAACTACAAACATAGTAAGGCCATATCTCACCATATCAACTGTACTTATTTCAGACGTTTTTGGCTAGAATGTAGTGCAAAAAAAAATTGAAAAAAAAATTCTATTGGCTGACCTCCAGGTGAGGTATGCACTACAGAAATTTCAAAATTTTTGGTCAAAATGGTGATGGATAGAAATTATTGTTTGCTTGAAAAACAAGATTTTTTTTACATCATGCGCAAGGGCAGGGGAGTAGACAAAAGTTTGTTATAAGTAAAATTATTTTTGGTCCTTCAGAGATACCTTTGTCGTCTGATTCAAAAAATTTTCTAGTAATTGGGATGCCTCTTTTGTCAGAATTTTTGATTGATTAGATCATCATAACGTTGAAAATTGAAATTCTCAGGCTTCATTGCTGGTTTTTGAACCCCCCTCCATATTTTGAGAAATTCAAAATGCTCAATAAATCGAAAAAGTGCGTAAAGTTAATCTGAAATGCTAGAAGTATTATTCTTTTTTTAAAGGAATGGACAAATCAAGTTTTAAAGTTGCAGTTGAATACAATTAAGTTGAAATAAATCACATTTTGTAGTGCTTTTCAGAGCAGATACTGTAGGTACCTACTTAATAATAATAATGAAAAAAAAACAAGGAAATAATTTTGAAAAACGGATTGGAAAATATGTCATGAAAGCAGATAAATTTTCCAATCACGCGAATTTCCCTACGTCACTCAGAATTCGATTCTTTTCCAATTTAAGTAGATATGAAGTTGAAACTCGAGTTTCACCGTTCATTTTTTAGCTATAGGAATTGAGAGGCCAGGTACGAATAATAATACGATAAAATTTTCATACACAATTATTCAACTTCCCATCGAGATAGGTACATATTTAGAATAATTGGACTCGTTTCCATTCCTGTAAAAGCTCCGTTTTTATGCAATATTTGCCAATAACTCTACCCCTACCCTATTTTATGTTACCTCCTCGTTATAACAGTACATTTCATACATTTGTAATTATTGCAGGTAATAAGGCTGAATTTTTCACAAAAGAACCAATTACGAAGAACGATACGTGGCATTTTTACCATTCAAATGCTGTCAATGGAAGTACAGACAGGACAACTAATATAACCGAGGAAAATATCAGTCCATCGATAGAGATGCTACATCGTTTGAACTTTACGGAATTACAGAGCGCTGGAAATAATCGTTATAACCGAATTATTAAAAATCACAAACATTCTAGAACAAAGAGGCAATCAAAGAATGAAAAAACAGACTTCACAAGCCAGACATTATCGAGCACTTCGCCATTCTTTAGTACGCAGACAGTAACTAAGAGAATACAAATCAATGAAGACAAAGCAATTACCATCGAGTATTACGACAGTAGAGAAACTCGTAAAAGTACCACGGTTACGAGCCAGCCGAGCGTTATCTATAAAAATAATAATTTTAAAAATACCACTGCCGCGAATATTATTAAAACAAACGATAAAATTAGTACTACGAAAAATGAAATTACCCTGAAACCTTCTTCGCTGGTTAGAGAAAATATCACCATGCAAAATTCATCACGTGGTCAAAACGTTGCACAGAGTGAAAAATTAAGAAGACTGTCTTCCACTTGCGGCGCCAGGTAATCAATTTACTGTTTTAAAGTTATGTAGATTTTTAACGAGCATTTTGCTCGCAAATTCCATATACGTAACTATTCAACTCGTTAGATTTATTCGATGATTTTCTAAACACCCTATGAGTGCCATATAACTTCGAGTGCATCCATAAACAAATCGAATATATTTAACCAAGTTTGGCAAAACTTATTCGTTGAAATATACTCGTAGTTTGAATTAATTTTCAGATTTTATACACGATCAAACATGATATACCGTGAAGATATCACACTCAAATAAAAACATGATCGAAACACCGTAATGTTTCAAGTAAAAAAATTCTATGCGAACTATATCGTCTGCCATAGTTTAATTAAGATATTCGTTGAAGAAAGGAGAACTTTTTATAGTATTCGTTTTCGGTTTCAAGTCATAAAATTCTCTATCTAGAGCATCATCTGAGAATTTTCATTCTTCGTCCTGACCACTTGTTAAAGGATTTTTTTATTATATAAAGTTTTTCCCCTGAAAAAATACCTACTTCTTGTGGTACTTTAGAAATCTGTCAGTTACCAAGACCGTCTTACTATTTTTTAATTGATGTGCGCGCCACTCAGTTACATAAGAATGGGTTCTAAGAAATGAATATCTTGGAAAACAGAAGTATAATGTCTTTTACAGATTTAAAACATTTCAATTGCTTTTATAAAAATTAAACCTTTGATTTACTCGAAAAAGTGCAGCGTATCTCGAAATGAAAACTTTACCGCGAGAGTACCGCTGAGTTACTGTAAATGAGAAAGATTTTATCTGTTAGTTTGAATTTTTAACTCGTATATTTTTTTGCACAACTTGATGATAAAATTCATTGAACGACTGAAAATATTACTACGAGTACGTTCATCGCGAATGTGAGAAGTCTAGTTTTATGACACAATTGAATTGAAATTTTAACGAGACATTGGTACGAGATAATTTTGTTTTTTTTTTTCAATCAGGGCTCGTGTCTCATTATCCTTGACGTAGATCGTATTTTTTCAAACTCATCCGAGTAACAAACCGATTTCAATTGCAAATTCCGAGACGAGAATAAAATAAAATGTAACTGAGAGAGAATAAACGAATCCAGTCTCGAATATAAGTTCCAAAAAATGTGAAATTACATGTTGCCATTAAGAAGAGAAATATGAGATTCTATAATGAAATAACAAATCGTAATCTTGAGCATTTTGTCGACGTTGATAGCAATATCACTCGTATAATTTCGAAAATCCGATTCGACTTATTTATTCATTTATTCTTTTTTTGCCTTTTTTTTTCGTTTGAATGAATAAATCATTTTGGGCAACGAAATTAGATTCTGAGAAGACCTTGATGAAATGAAAATTTTTGGCCAATTTGGTAGATTTTGGTTCAGTTCGTGTGCCTATAGGTAGGAATGACTGTAAATCAGTTTTTTTTTAGCCTTATTTAGTTTTGTTTGGCTTACCACTATTGAGATAAAGTTGAGGAAGGGAAGGGAGGGATTTTCAAAACTGCAGAAATGTAAATTTTTGTTCAAAACTGATGATTAAATAGGAAACATCGTCGATTTTGAAGGTTCACAGATCACAGAAGGAAGAAAATCGTTAATGGGGGGGGGGGGTCATTCTACGTTAAATCGACCAAGAAGTGGTAAGGGGAGTCGGCGATTTTTTTGAAACTTTTCCTGCGGAAAGACCTTCTAAAGGGATGACCAATGGCGCAAATCACAGACCTCTATCCCTTTTTTAAAGGATGCTAGGGGGTGTCAATGTTTTCAGTGAACTTAAAATATCATCCATTTCAGCAGTGGATTACTCGATAACAGCGATACCAACTAAAATGGACCGTTTTTCAATAGTTAAGTAGGACCTTTGAAAGCTTTTTTGGTGATATCATAAAAATCAGTGTTGCCACTTTTTTTCGTACGAAAAATTAGCTCGAAAAGTTTCAAAATGTAGTTTTCACCCCCCCCTTTCACGCGATGAAATGAGCTCATCAGAAGAAAATCAAAATTCAAAAAAATTCCATTTTCAATTCCAAACATCAAAAAAGTTTAAATGAATTTTAATTGTCTTATTTTGACCTCTTTCTGACGAATTTCATGAAAAAGTTTATATAAATTGTACTCATAGCAAAAAAATTAAAATTCGTTTATTTTTGAATTTTGTCGAATTTTATTTTTTTGTGATGAGTTCATTTCATTGAGATGAAAGAGGTTTTTCAACTTTTTCAACGGATATGTAAAAATAATGGTCAAATGGTTGAATAAATGTCTCCAACTTTATTCGATTTTATTCTAAAATGCTTCTACAAGCTGCAAAGGAGTCAGGGGTGGAAGGGTGGTAGATCTATAACCAACTCAATGGGAGGAATTCATGAATTTTTTACCAAAATATAAAGGCATACGAGAGAAATAGTTCAATTTTTTATGGAATAATCCCGCTTCATCAATCATTCATATTTACGGCAAACTGGTTATGCAATTTTATTAACACGTAGGTAAGAAATGAACGAATTTTTATAAAGGAACAGGAGCAGGTGTCGAAATCATTTTTTAAACGTGGCAATTTCCTAATAAAAATCTTGAAAAACCAAGTTCTTCAGTGAATCGTGAATCGTGATAATGATGTCGATGACCCAAAATTTAAATATGCCCATTTTTATCCATGAGTCATTCCATGTCAATTCGACCAACGTTTTTGAGTCATGTCTTTCGATTTCGCTCAATTTTTTTTCACAATATCTACTCACCCAGTAAGTAAAAAATCCGCAATCAGTTTGGCCCCAGCAGGTGGGGGGGGGGCTTCCATTATTTTCACATTGTCTCGAGGTACTCAACTTCAGCAGCTCATTCCTCCAAAACTATGATACTTTGATCAAAACTGATTTCACAGTTCGAAAGGGTATTGAATTTTGAACTTCTTAAGCATTTTGAACTTTTCGAAATTCAAAAGTTGAACTTTCAAATTGAAAGTTCAAATTTCAAAATAGCGCTGTAAGTGGGAGCTTCCATTTAAAATTCCTAAAAAATTTCCATAGATGTACCTTTTGATGCTTTTTCGAAATATTCAAGTTTCGAGATGGGATCTTTCAATGTAGGGGGAGCACCCCCACCCCAATATTGGGCAAAACTTTCGAAAAAAATCTGAGGCATGTGATATATTGAATTGCATGTTTTTGGTACCGCTGAACACGAATATGACGTTAGATTTTTGATTGGACGCATCCACGGCCCCCAACACCTCCCCAAATGGGGTAAAAGTTCAAAATTGATTTTTTTCGTGCGATACATCAAATAGTATGTTTTTGGTGATGCTGAACACGAATATGACGTCAGATTTTTGGTTGGACCCCATCCACGGCCTCTAAGAAATTTTTTGGACATTTACCAATTGGGGGAGGTTCTGGGAGCCATGGGTGAGGTCAATTTGAAAACCCTTTCGAACTGTACGTGAAATCAGTTTTGATCAAAGTATCATAGTTTTGGCCCTCGAGACAATGTGAAAATAATGGAAGCCCCCCCACCCGCCCCCTGAGGAGGATGGGACCAAACTGATTGTGGATTTCGTACTTACTGGGTGAGTAGATATTGTAAAACAATTTGAGCGAAATCGAAAGACATGACTTTCAAAATCGCATTTTTTGGTCGAATTGACATGGAATGACCCCCCATGTTGGAGCATTTCCAGGTAGATTTGAATTAATAAATGCAAAAAGGGCAAGCTTTCATTGTGCATTTCAGACTCTAACCCGTGCCTATTAGAGAAAGCTTCAGTCAGAAAATTCATCCCTGTAACAAATTTCGGAGAAATTTCTTTGCCGATTTTCAAATTTTAGCAACCCAGAATACCAATAAATGTGCAAAACTCGCACTTTGCTTAATTTAAGGGAACTGAACATTGTTTGAATACCTAATGGATTTATATTTATTTTCGTATTGGTAGAGAGGTATCATACATTCCCAACCAGCAAAAAAATTTCGAAACCAGCTGTGGCAAAAAATCAAAAAAATTTTCAAACTAGCACCAAAAATATAAAGATTCAATTTTGCGCCTGAAATGTTGGCTGGTAAAGTAATGTATTTTTTCATTTTCTCTTGAGATTTAGATTCGTCTCGTTTAAATTTTTTTCTGCCAGTTGGAATACCTCCCTTGTTGAATAATAAGTAGGTAGGTACCTAGTTTGATAATTGAAATATATTGATAAGTATTTTCAAGGTCATTTCGAAGATAGTAGTTTTGTTTTGAAATTGTTGAAAACTTTAGATTGGCACTTAGGTATCTATACTCACCTAGTTTATTCAAAATTTTTAAAATTAATTTTTGTATTTTTCAAAAAAAATTCAAAGATTTTGAAATTTTTCAATAATGATTTTTGATTAGGATTCGGTGAAAAAAAATGAAAAAATGTATCGATTCAGCCAAATATTCCATTCATGAGAAAATTTCGACAATTTTGTTTTGATATTTCATAAATGTATCAGACTTTATTTGAATTGTCCACAAACATTTCAAGTTTTCTTCACTGATGGTAAAACATCTTCTTCCTACAATGTTTATTACATTACTCTCATAAAATAAACAACAACAAACCACGATTTAAAAAACTCGCGAAAAGAATACCAATCAGTTAATTAAGAAGGGGAAAAAAACAAACAAAAGCACGAAAGAAAGAAATATGAGCACGGTTGTACATATAAATCTGCGAACCCACTTTTATACCGCTCAATTACCGACACTGAATAGAAACATCAAATAAACCGATCGGAATTCGATTTACTCGATAACTGCATTAGAACATAGAAAGCTTAAACGAGTCAGTCGACCAGTCGTCGATAATACCGAATGAAATTTCGATTAGGTAACTCGTTAAACTAATATTAAATTTACGTTTTTCAGCTCTACGAATACGACGAAAAAAACCATTTTCATCCTGGGGCTATTTGCATTAACCAACGGGCCATCGGAAAGAACAGCCGGTCGGAGTGAAATAGCAGCCGCTTCGTTAGCCATCGAGCACATCAATCAGATGCAAATTTTAGGATGCGAATACGAGCTACAAATGCTCGTTAATAACACGCAGGTAAATTCGCCATTATTAATTTGTTCGATAAACACGAAACATTACTAATTGTTTGCAATTCCGCGCAATGCATCTTTGCTGGTGGAAAAAAACTAGGCGCATAATATAGTCAAACTATTCGTATAATTGCGAAAGGATTGGAATGAGTTCGTTATACATGAAATTTGTATGATACAGTTGAGTGTATCCTGAATAAAAAAAAAAACAATTTGTAATACATATTTTCACGTTGGTATTTTATTACGAAATGAGGTTACTGTGTGCCCTTTTTTTTTCAATTCTCTTATCGAATACTAACTTTAACCCTAAATAAAGTAGGATTTTTTGTCTTTATTTTGAAAGACTGTACATTACACTTGAACTATATTTAGACGTATTCGGGCCCTTATTTGTTTTCCTCGAGAGAGATTACGTGTTGACTGTACAGTTACTGGTGTATTTGTTCGATGATTCGAGACAGTTTGCGATTTATCATAATAAATCACCATGTAGAGGGGATAGCACAGTAGCACACAGTTCGATAAGTATGTCTATACGAGTAGAAAACTTCTACCGCCTGTTGAAGAAGTTGCAAAAATAGTACACACAACGAAAATAGCACTTTGATTAGATTATGTATTTAAGGCATTTCAAACATTCTAAATTTGATTTTCTTTCAAAGCTGGTAACTTTTTCGCTGCCTAGTGCCTAGTATACCTACAAGATTTATACAGTTTGACTAAGTATATAGCCGTATACTTTTTATGTAGGTAGCTAAATCCACATTACGTAGAAACTCGAGTCTATTTACATAAACGAATGTTAAGAAAATGTAAAATTGCCATCGTCATAAAGTTATAGGTACCATTCGCCCTATACCTATAGCCATATTTTTCCACTGCACAGGTAAGAATTATTTGGCTTAAACGCTAAAAAAAAGTTCAATAACTCGGTTATACTACTACGACGATGTAATGTTTTTTATTCCTTTGTGGTGGACTGAGGACAAACGTGCTTTAAAACTTTCGAATGTGCGATCATTTTTTTTTTTCGTCTATATCTTACACTATACGGTGTCAAAAAATCTCAAGGCTGTTTCAACCATAAAGAAAATTTAATTTACACTCCCTCGAGTAGCGCCATTTTACTCGCTTTTAAATATAAAAATATTCCTCTGTGATGAATCTTCTCTGCTACAAAACTTTATAGGCTTATGGAAAAAAATTATAACGTTGGAAGCTCAACGTGAGACTGGATCGATTTCACGAATTTTCATCCAGCAAATCCAACCGACCTCGATTTTTAAATTATAAAATAATTAAAAAATGCAAATTTTAAATGACGCTTCTGAGTGACATATACGTCCAAAAGTAAACCGCGTTAAAGGGCATTTTTTGCGTGAAAATAGCAAAAGCAACTTTTTTTGTACGTTTAACATTTTTGGCGTTGTCGTTACAACTGGCTTGGATGAATTATTCGCCGAAACGATTAAATTTTGATTTTTTCCTATTCTTTGATTCTTAAGAATAATCTTTTTTCCGGTTAAGTAAAAAAGAAGTTGAAAATTGAAAATACCTGGTGAGAAAAAATTGACATTTTTGAAAGAAAATTAGAGCCCTTCATGTTGAAGAATTTGACAAACTCAATGGAAACCTTCATTTTAAGTGGTAAGACATCCAGAAAAAATTTTAGCACCAGACTTGCCTCTGGAGGAAAGATACAAGAAATTCGGATATTTTTGAAAAGGTCGTAATTTTTTCGCTTTAACCCCTGCCCCATCTACTTTAAGAAAAATGGTCCACTTCCAAAAGATGATATTTATTTTGAGATTATGCGTTGACCTAGACTATTGCAATCAAAATCCAAGGTAACTTTTAGGGTTTTACTGAGTGGTTGAAAATTTGCAAATCGCTCATTTATGGGTGAATTCGTCCGGTAAAAATATTTTTTTCTCAAACATTTCGATTTATTAGTGCCAAAATATTCCAAAATAGCATTTTTGAGACTAACGGCATATTTTGGAATGGTATTGCCATTTGCCATATTTTTTGATAATCATTACCTAACTCGAAAGATTGAGAAAAATGACCAAAAACGTATCAAATTTTTTCGAAATTGGCTGCACAAAATCAAAAAATTTGGCATCACTGTATTCCAAAATATTTCCCCAGTATTCTTCAATGTTCTGGCATTATTAATCTGAAATATTTGAGAAGAAAATAGGTATTTTCAAAAATTCCACCACTTTGAGGACCCACCCATTTTCTCCAAGGACACCTCCGAACCTAAAATTTTTCTGAATGTCTTTCAACTCAAAATGGAGGTCTTCACTGAATTTGGTCAAAATCCTCCGATATATTGTAACATGCAGCTCTCAGATTCGATACTCATTTGAAAATCAAGCTGTCACAACAAAAAGTTCAACTTTAAAGTTTGAAATTTAAAAAAAAAAAAGATTATGAATTTTCTTTTGACGTCTTTCAAATCTGTGCGAATAGATTCGCTCCATATTTAACCGATTTATTTTTATAATTCTCCAAAATTTGTATTGAATTGAAAAATTAAGATTGACGAAAACATTCAGACACTCTCTTACAACTTTTGGAAATTCAAGAGTAAAGTTTAGGTAGTCGTAACCTTACCAGCTGGAAGAACCCATTAACTTTTTTTAAATTACATTAAGAAAGGTATTTAGAATAGTCCATCAAGTTATGAGACAATCTATACCGAATGGTGAATTCATATTTACGGCAAACTGGTTATGCAATTTTATTAACACATACGAACTAGAAAAGCAACCAAGCTGGAATCAGGCGTAATCATTTTGTTTCATTTTTTTCTCAATTAGAATGAGAAAGGCGGAGATTCATGAAAGTGGTACTTGTATTTAGCCGAAAAAAAAAGACTAAAACGCAGTAAAAAGTCAATTTTATTGGTAGAATTTAAAAAGTTGAATATCTTTACCAACATTTTAAAATTTTTTGCAAGTTTTTAAAATTCAAATTCTCATAAAGAAATTAAAATTTTATTAACTAGGAAGGAGACATTTAGAATTTGATTCACTAGTCCATTTTTGATAATCGCAGTAAAAAGTCAATTTTATTGGTAGAATATATAAAGTTGAATATCTCTACCAACATTTTAAAATTTTTTTGCAAGTTTTTAAAATTCAAATTCCCATAAAAAAATCAAAATTTTATAAAATGGGAAGGAGACATTTAGAATTTGATTCACAACCAAGTCCATTTTTGATCTTCAGAATAAATTGATGGCAATTTCGAAACCCTTCTGAAAATATTTAGCAAATTTTGAGATCTCCTAGTTTAAAGTCCTTGAAATTCAAAACCTGAAAATTTGATAATTTAATAAGTACTTATTCTTAACAGAAAAAAATTGAAAAATTAAAAAAATTAATTGTTTTTGAAGCCACGTGAAAAGCTAAAATTTGCTTTACATTCGTATTTTCAACCTCATAAATTGATCAGTTGAGTTCCAGAAATTCTAGGACCTCTTTGATTATTTTTGAATCGCTGATTGGTAGCAGTTTACATTTTCCATTTGAGACTTTCTCTTTTAGGAATTTTGAAAATCAGCAGAAAAATCGAAAGATCATCAAAAAATTAATTCTCAATGATGAATAATTTCATCATGAGATTTCTGGAGGATTTTCAAAAATTTGGTTCATTTTTCATGAAAAAATCAAAATATGATTAAATTGAAATAAAAAGATGATTTGTGCCTTATTTTTGATCTCCAAATTTTTCAATTTGTCCAATTTTCAATTTGTCCAATTTTCAAAAAACTTTAAAAATCGCCCAAAATAATATTTAGCATCTGAAAAGCTTATAAAGAAACCCCTCGACTCTGGACTTTGATTTTTCAAAAATTTTCTATAAATCTACTAATTAATTTAAGCAGCCAAAACGTTTCTTGAAAATGTACTTGAAGATGCTCTTTCAATTTATCTTCGTCTGGTAAGAAAATTCTCCTGTTTGGGAGTTCTCTTCGTCAGCAATTATCATTCATGTCCAAAACTTGAACAAGACTTAAGACTAGATTCAAAAAATTTGTTAAGATTATTTGTAAGACATTCCACTCAAAATGAAACACATATATCCACATTCATAACCAGAAGTACGTGAGATAAAATTATGAAATATTTGATCTCAAAATTTGCAAATATTTCACTCAAAAGGCCCATCCAGCCATTAAAAAAGCATCTCAAATCCAAGCTTCCGGGGAAAAAAAAGAAAAACAAAACACACTTAGAATCAATTGCAGGAATGAAACACGTTGAGAAAGACGTTGTGCGTTGATCCTTCATTAATATTTATAGAGAAAAACTTTACAGCCCTGTTCTTCTTCTTAACTTAGCGCACTCAAAAGATCTGATACGTAAAATACAACAGAAAGAACACGACGAACCATCGTTTTGAAAATTTTTTCTATAAAAATAACTCAAAAACTCAAAGAATTTTTCCGAATCTGCGAACATTTTCCCATTTCGTTGACGTATAACGGGGGAAATTCGAGAGAAAATATGATAATGTACATAATTCCATTAACGCCGTATTAAATAGAACGCGTTTTCTTCCCATTGTAATCTTTCTTTTGTCAAATATATCGTTTTTCTTCGTAACTCTATTTACCTCATCGTCGTCGTCGTCGGTGGTACCCTACATTAGCTTCTTTTTTTCTTTCATTTTCATTGCACAAGTTTCACATGGAAACACGGTCTGACCACGAAACTTTCTTTGCCCTAAAAGTTCACTTTTGATTGCTCGAATAAATCGCAAAGCTTTTAATTACGACCGAGTCGGGTCTGTTTTAATTTTTCATTTTTTAATCAAAATGTTTACCCGGACTAAGGCTGCAGTAGTTTCGTTATACCTTTTAATTATCACTTCTCCTCCGAATTTATCGTATTCTCTTTAATTTTATGTTTATTAACCAAAATGTAAAAAATGCCGAACAAAGCGAATAAAAAATTCTAAACTTAGTTTTTTTATACGCTCTTAGCGAGAAAATGGGCGAAAAAAGTAAAACTTCTGAATAGACATTTTTAAATAGTTTCATGTTTTGAGAAAATTTTCGATTCGAAATTTTTTTATATTTACTCCTATCGGCTGAATTGGTAGTTTTTTGAGACGATAACGTTGAGCAAAAGTTATCGATAAAAGTTTATACTTACCTACTTTGCTTAGCCCATAGATACGAATAAAAATGTAAAAGTTTCCAAATCGGCTATATAAGATTCTTTTTACTATCGAAAAAGACAACTATAGACGAGAAGTGATTATAATGATTCCTTTTCTGTAGAAAATTTTCATCGAGAAAAAAAGTCTCGGAATAATCTTTGAATTTTATCAAGTTTTTTGAGACGTTCTTTTGAAAGTAAAGTAAGTACATAACTTATCTACTCGTGCAAACTAAACGCTGTCTTCATCAAACTTACCTATAGGTACATATACTCGTATTGTGATAAAGTAACAATTATAATTTAGATAGGTATGTAAATACATATAAGGATACCTATCTACATCTAGAAAGTTTTCGAACACTTGTATTGTACCTACACCGATGTCTAAAGAATTATACTGCATCGGACCCATAATCTAAATTAATTCTTAATGCTGTTTTATTACTGGTTTAACAATGAAAATCAAATTTATTCGTAACACCGCCGCCAGAATGCAGACATTTGAAATAATATAATCCGTAGAATCTTCCTTAATAATCCTTAAGCTCTTTTCATAAGTACATAATCGAAATTAATGTCGGAAATCCTATCGAAATTAATGAAATAATTTCATAATTCTTGAAACGATATCGCACCAAGATGTACCTACCAATTCGACGAGTTGAAAATATACACAGCTCGCTGAATATAGATAACCGACAAATTATCACGATTCCGATACACCAGTTAAGCTCGAAAATGCCAAATTGTGGGTGTAGTGAATTAGAAAAGACGCTGGAAATAATTCAAAGAAGAAGAACAAATTTGAAATGGAATTCGAAGAGTTTGTGGAGAAGTAGCGTGGAAACTCAGAAACGGATTAATGACCAAGAAAGGGGAAAAGTGTCAGAATTTGAAACTTGGCGAGAAAAAGTTTAACGTTGAAATGGAGGGATTGGAGGTGTTTCAAAATTCTGAGCAATATTACTGAAATTTGAGGAATCAGAGAGGGAAATTTGAAATGAAATGGGTGAAGTAGGTGTAAAAAAAATAGGTGGCGTCAGAATAGGTGAAATAAAAGAGCAGAAAGGCCACAAAAAGATACCTAAGAAAAATGAAAACGAAAGTTACCTATTTCCTTTTTTTCCCGCATCTTTTTCAAAATATCTATCCTCATTTTGCAAGACGTCCTATATCAAGCATACAGATAATACTGCCAACCATCACTTTACTGCCTCGATATCAAAAACGTTTAAACTGTATACGACACCTTGTATCTCAACCTTTACGTAGTACATCTCGTATGTGTAGGTACCTTATGTATATTTTTTCTATCGGATTTTTTTTTTCTGCTTGCAGGAAGATCCGGGTGTAGCGTTGAATAATTTTTTCTACGCTATGTACAAAGATCAACAAAAGAAGATTAAAGCTTTGTTAGGATCATCTAACGCCGAAGTGACTCACGCTCTGGCTAAAATTACTTTAGCATGGGATATACCAACGGTAAGATATATAGTGGAACTTTTAGTAAAATTAGTTTCGTCCTTTGACGCACCCTCGAGAGCAAAAGGATGAATTTTTTTTAACATGAAATGGGAAATGAACGGGTTATATAAGCGCGCGACATCAACATGGATTCGCCTGTCATCTGTGAAATTTACAATTAAGACATCGGTGGGAAGAATTGTTTATTTTACACGTCTATTCTTTACGCAATTAGACTCCAAAGTTGAACTTTTTTTTTTTACTTTTTAACAATTGCGGGAACTAATTTTATACTCGTAGTACAAGACGCTCCATATCTCTGGGATGCTGAATAATTCAAATACTGTTCTAGAATGTTTAATGCTACAAGTGTCAGTGAGCGGAATTATTTTACATTTTTTTGTCGAGTAGTTGAAGTACGAGATGTCAGAAAAAACAAAGACAGTGTGAAAACCAGTGTTATTCGATGAAGTTTGAAAATCTCGCGAGGGTTAATTATTCAAGTATTCCAGCTGACTGCGTGTTGCTAGCTTATGTATAAGTGCAAAACATTTCGTCGTTCAATTACTTTTAAATTACTCGAAGACGTTATCTCGCTACCGAAATAATTACTGCAACGTTTTACGTAAAATCTTGCAATAAAACGATACTTTGTTCTTTTTACGTAATTTTACTTAAAAACAGCTTTGATCGAATTAAGTTAATTAAGGTTATAAAGGTGAGGATGAATTTTGGTGTCTTGTACTTACTCTACTTTTAAGTGCTGTAAGTAGTTTTGGTACAGTACCTATCTAATTGCATCGACGGTTGACAAAAAAGAGACAAGGTGAAGCTTACGTCATTACGTATGAAAAGTTGATAAGTCAAATTCAAGTTCAAGACACTCAGAAAGCCCTCATTTTTTCAACAAAGCAATGCTGTACATTTCCATTGCCTTTTTTGAAAGAAGGGGCACAATAAAAATGAAGACATTTGAAAACATTGAACAATGAAATGGAATTCACGCTCTTATTTGGTAATGAATGAGAAAATACTTACTTTTCCGCGTAACACTGATTATTACAAAAATCGTAAATCTCAAAAAATAGGGTTCGCCTTTCTCAGAAAAGAGAGTATTTTTTTTTAGAAAGTAGAAGGTAGAAATTTGAAGAGAAAAGGGTTATATGTACAAGGACATAAGCAGAAAAGTTTTTTTTTTTTTTTTATGAAAAAAATTCTAATACTTTCATTCCTTAAAATAAGTTCGTTGTTTCAAAAATTTCAAAAATAATTGAAGAGGGAAAGTTGAGATTAAATGAAAATTGTGTCATAGAAACTATTTTTTTTTCAAAAAATAGTGCTCAACTGCTCACATTTTGAAAATTGCTTTGGAAATTTGGAAAATGAAAACCACTTTTATTTTGCGGGAGTTTCATTTTAAAGAGATAAAAATAATAATTTTTACAAGTTTCATTTTCCAAAAAAAAAATGAAGAGTTTGAAGTTTTACCAAGTTTTGTTAACATTGCAAGGTTTAAAAAATGTTCCACTTTTTTGAACCTCAATTTCTTATTCAAAAATAGTGAAAAAGAGACGGAAGCTCACCATCAAATTTTCAAAATTCAACTCCCTTTTCGGCGACAAATTGAGCAACAAAATTGAGTTGGTGTGATTGAAACAAAATTTTAAAATTTTTCTCATTCTATGAGTTTATCTCGTAAGGAAGTGGCCTTTGAGAAAATTGAGTTTTCAAATTGCTTAAAATGAACACAATTGAAAACGAATTTCTCAAAATTAAGCTACAATATTTTTCATGATGATCCAAAGTTTGGAAAAAATTCAACTCTGATTTTGAAGAGCCGCGTTTCTGCGGGAAATAAGGAGAAATAACGAATTTGGAAATCAACCTCGCCTTCCTGGCGTGGTCAAGATTATTTGAAATGGGAGGAGGAAAATGCTATTTTCAGTTACCTATGCATAAAAGTCAAAATCTGAGATGACTTTTCAATGTTTAAAAGCGATCATTTTAAGAAAAGAAAATAAAACAAAAATTTTGAAAATTTTAAAAAATTAAAAAATTTGGGGCTCTTTAATGTCATTAGTCTTTTACTACGAAGGTTTTTTTTTAGGTAGGTACCTATCTATTTTTCCTCGTGAAATGAGGCTTAAGAAAGCAGCTTTGGCCACTCATACATTGATTCCATTCATCTTTTCATGGAGCATAGGATCCATAGAGCAGCTCATAAAAAATCTCATCTGCCAAAACGTTTGAATCACGTAAGGCCCCCAATTCAAATTCTGGCGGGAAATTCCAAAAATATTGAGCATCTAGAAAGAAAAAAGTGCACTTTTAGGTCATAATTTTCTCAAAAAAATGTTGTAAGACCTCAAATAAAGTGGTTGGGAATCTTCAACTCTTGAAACCTTCTATTTTTGGTGGTGTTCTTCGAAGTGGAATTGCATTTTGAGGGGTCCACTTTTCAGGATAATTGAGAAGAAAAGTATTTTTTTTAAATTTTCTCTACCAAAAATGGCAGGTTATTTCCTTTTGTGTGACTAAGAAGTGAACGTTTTATTTTGATTTTTTTCGGGCTATTTTGGAAAATTCACATCCCTGTATAAAATCTTAGTTCTTCAACTGGACAGATAAAAAAAATTTTGAACTGTTACGTGGCGATTCTCATGTATGTTTTAAAATGAGAAATTAATGAAATCGGCGACAGAGTGACGATGAAATTTTCTTGTCAGTAATTTTAAGGAGACAGTCAAAAAATCGAAAAAATCGATCAATTCAAAAACTGAAATACTTATGACTACGATTATTTCTGCCAGAAAAAGTGAATTGAAATCATTTACCAGGTGCTTAAAACCGAACGACCAGGTACCTACTTTTTAGTTCTAAATGAACATTACGAATCTTTGACCGTGCCATTAAATATTAAAAATCCTGCAAAAGCAACTTGCTGGTTCTTTTACCTGAAAACCATTTTCTCTGTCGTCTAATCTAGAGACGAACAGCATCAGAAAGACAGAAGAGTGATACTTATTTCAAACCTTTAAATTTTCATTTTTGTGCTACCATCAAAACATCTGTTTGAACTCTAAATTCAAAAAATTTGATGATAATGAAAAGATAATACGTACCTACTAATTCATACGATTTACCAACAAAGAAAAATTTCAAATAAATCACAACCCCAAATTAATTTTTTATCACATTACATAGCTTAAAACGATACGCTTTCGATACGCGATTTAATAATTTTCATCATGAATAGTAATGCGATAGGATAGATAACAAATTTTGCATACTGTGTATTATTTTAAGAACGTGCCACAAGCCACAGCGTATATGAATATAATTCTTTCACGAATTCAAGACGCGTATCCAAAATTACATTTCTTTAGCCCTATACATTTTTAATAAAAAATTTCTGTATTAAAATTGCAAATGTGTACAAAAGGAATAATAACTTTAGTACAAATGTGAAACTGAAACGCGTCCTGAATTCCACTCATGTATAGGCAATCGACTCGCTGAAATTTTCTTTATTGTTTTTCATGCATCTCTAACGAACATTTATGTATACTACATTTTGTATATGTGTAGTAAATGTGGTACGTTTAGTCTATATTGATACGTCCTGTACAAGTCAAAAAAAATTTCTAACGTCAAAACAATCTAAAGATAATTTCATCTTATTTAAAAACTTTTTATTCGCGTAAAATATCACGACCAAATCTTTATACCAATAATCTCTTTATACAGAAAGCGATTTCTCTTATATGTCTTGCCAGCTTCGTATATACGGTGTCAATTTTTTGGCCAATAATGATAAAACCTATTGAGTATGTATTATATTTCTTTATCTTGTTAGATAAACGGTCACATTTCACTTCTGAGATGTTCAAATTGAATTAGAAGTTGATGTTTTATGAAAAGAAAAGAAAAGAAGTGCTATTTGAGATACTTTTATTGAAAATTATCGAATTTCGGGTCAATATTTCCAAGGAAAGATTTATCTATTTTATACTCGTATTACGTAACTTCCTTTCAAAAAATGAAACAATTTTTCTAAAACGAAAATACTTTACAAGCTTTTATTACCCATTAATTATCATTCGTATATGGATGGATTTTGCACTATACGTACGCTGAGGTAATGTGGATACAGATTGATTTTTTTTTCCTGATGACAATGAAACAAGTTTGTAGATATACCTGTGTGCAAAATTAGGAACGATTTCATGCAAAAAGTGTGAGATGATAAATGACCTCAAAGAAACAATAAAGTAGGTATGACAAATTTTCTACCGAAAAAAAAAATCAGCGACAAATGAATAGTCAGCAAAATTACCATTTTCAACAGCTTCCCTCTTCGCCCCTCTTAACGTCATTAATTTACAATAGCCGAGTAAAATGCAAGTTACCGCCTCCGGTATCAAAATCTACATAATATTACAAATGTTGAAAAGAAGACGAACATTTTTACCACTCCGACGTTTACTCTAAACAATAAACCTACATAATTTAAAATTAAAAACGTGCAAATGAACGAAACCTTGCGTTCAAATACTATACATTTTCAAGAATAATGCTACGCGGAGTAAAAAAGCAACGGTTGCATATATATATATATAAAAGTGAACACGTACAAATTAATCTTTTGAATACATACCAAAAAAAAAAAAAAAAACTCTACTCATCTGAAATATGTGCCAAACAATTGCAAAAATTTTCCGTCAACGCGTGATAAAAGCGACGTTGGCGGGTATTTTTTTCGATATTAATTGCGCGATACACGGATGAGGCTTCGATTTAGAGCGAACGAAATTAAAAAATACTGCAAGAAGGTAGGTAGGTAAGGTACCTACAACATAGTTTTGCATTTAAACCGCTTGAACGAAAATTTCATCGATATACGGAAATACGCCGGCAAAAGAACAGAGAAAGGAAAGTGATTACTTTTGGGAGAAAACTCATGAATATTTTAAACCACCTACATATTTCGATTTTGTAGAATTTTTCGATATAAAGTGGGCGAAAATTCTTTTAAATTAATCCTTTAAAAGCGATAATTAAATATTTATTCGAGTTTTTGTGCTGTTTAGATTGAAATCATCGCTATACCTAAGTAATACACCGACTTATTGTACCGTCAAGTCGTCTTACCCCCACCCCCTCCTCCACAAAAAATCTGGAGAAAAAATATTTTCTGAAAATTGTGGTGCGTAATTACATATAATAATAATGAGATTCGGTTAACACAACAATAGAAACTGATGCTGAGGAATGTCTCAATAAAGGTGGGTCATGTTACATACTTTTTTTTTTTTTTTTGAAATCTTGAGATATTACCCGCTAACGTTGTTTCTTTTGATGAAAAAATGACACCATAAAATTTTTGTTGAAAAATATTAATATTTAGAGGTGGCCATCGACCCTATATAATGGAGGAATATTTCAAATCAGCATATATGAAGCCAACTTTTTGGATGCAGAATCCAGGAAACCTTCTGCTCATGCGCCAAACATGCTTAAGGCGCTGGTGGAGAGAGAGATGGTTCATGAACCAATGAACCATATCTCTCTCCACCAGTGCTGAAGAATCGTGTTTTGCGCATGAGCAGAAGGTTTCCTGGATTCTGCATCCAAAAAGTCGGCTTCAACTTCCGCCGTTTTTTTTTACTTTGAAATATTCATCCATTATATGCGATTGACAGAGGTGGCGCGCAAGCGTTGAATGTTGAGAACTACAAGCGCGCAATACTCCCCCCCCCCCATAGCGACCCGGGAAACGCAACGAAGCGTCCCAGGATTGATTCTGCACAACTATAATGTGAGCGGCCTACCTTCACTTTAGTAACAAGAACTCCATTTCATAAATGGTCTTGTTGTTTTCTTTTGGGCTAAGATACCTAAGTAGGTATAGGTACATAAAAGAGTGGTAATGCCGCCTTATATGATTTCTTACTCACAATTTCTCCAGATTCATCTTTTTTATTCACCTCTGTTTTTTAAATAAAATTAGTGACATTAATGGCATTATATCCAATTTTAATCAATTCTAATTTGATATCCTCAGGTGAAGTGGAGGGGTGTAGCCCCCTTATAACTATCTGATAGGGTTTATCTTGTTTCAACTGACATGTATGGTGCCCAATTCCATACATTTTGTGATCAGGATTCTCCCTTATAGTCTCCAGTACCCTATACACATGCTCTAAAGCCTTGCTCATTTGAGCATGCTATTTCAACATCTCAATTAGAGAGGGTTTGCAGTATAGGGGTCTCACACTATTCCATGCTTTCTAACATTGCAGTAAATTCAGTAATATTTTTTATTCCACTTACGCAAATAGGTGGAATACATACGTTTCTTTTTGCGTTTTTCACTGTAAGTTTCTTTTGGCTAGATAGATTTAATGCTGTCTATTGTCATGTTGCTTTGATTTTCCTCTGATTCATCTGTTGATGAATGATGATGTTTGTTCACTGAGATGCCCTATTGACAAAAATTATGCAATAGCCTGCTAAAACGCATGCTTTATGCATAGTACAAGCAACACGTGAATTTGGACTTTTTTAAAAAAAAAAGCCTGCGATTCAACCTGCTAATACCATATTGTGTAAAAGTAATGTTAAAGAATATAAAATGAAAAAACAAAAAAAAAAAAAAAAATTGAAAAAATGTTGTAGGTGGGGATCAAACCCAGGACACGCAGTTATCATGTTTCTGCGCTACCTAACCAACTCAGCCACTTCGCTGCTTGCAAAGAGTGGAATTATTTCCGCATAAATAAATGTTTGTGCGTTGTGAACTTGGTAAATTTTTAAATTTTTCTCCAAAGTCTAAAATGTGCAAACATTTATGCAGAGATAACTCCACTCTTCGCAAGCAGCGAAGTGGCCGAGTGGGTTAGGTAGCGTGGAAACATGAAAACTGCAGGTCCCAGAAAACCGGGGGTCCCGGGTTCGATCCCCACCTAGGGCAACATTTTTTCAATCGTTTTTTCATTTTATATTCTTTAACATTACTTTTACGCATGCTATTTCGCAGGCTGAAGTGCATGTTTTTTTTTTGAAAAAAGTCCAAATTCATGCATACGCATCTACACGCCTGTTTTTATGCATAATTTTGTCAATAGGGTGGTTTTCATCCTCTTTTGACTTGGCATCAACTGTGAGCTACTACTTCCCATATGTGGTTGATTTGCCTCTGCTGTTCTTCCAACTCTTTTTGTTGAAATTTTAGTTGAAATTTATTTTGTTTCACAATTGCTTCAATCTTAAGAGGCGACGCAGCGCTGCATCCCCCACTGGGCAACCGTGGGAACTTTTCGTTGGACACGCTCGTACCTTCTAAACTCTCAACTCTCATTGCAAGACCTGTAAATATACTTTTTAGTGTGCGTAGCACACTATTGGTTTCGCTTTGAGAAATTGAAATTTCAATTGCAATGAATGTTCTCTTAAGCTATCCAACCATTTTTTGTACCTATTGGACACCATTTGAGAATCATTAAGGCGGACGGTATAGATTTATTTTCATTCAATTCGGATGGGTAATTGCTGAGTAATTGCAATTTTAGTTCATTATTTTAATGCATAAATTCCTAAAAAAGGTGAAAGGGGACTTGTAAACCACCTGCCGCTCATTGTACCCTGCTATACCCCCAGCCATATCCCTTCATCATTTTATAAACAGCTGCGTTGCATTGTACCCTGTTACACCCCCAGTTTGCCAGCTGTGTATTTCAAGTGGGAGTGGCTTGGTGGGGTGTTTACCAAACAAATATATTATTTTAATGCCTTAACCCTCGTAGTGAAGTGGTGGCTGAGTGGATAGGGCATGTAGGTAGGAATAGGAAATTTAGGGACCCAGGTTCGAATCCCCGTGAGGTAAGTAGGTAGGTGACAGATTTTTCATAGGAAAATTGGATAGGTAAATGCTTTGGAGTTACTGCCTATGTAGTACAAATGATAATGGGGCAAAAATAATGCTGAAATCGAGTTATGAATTATGATATCATTTGCTAACTAAAAATTCATTTCATTAATTTTTTGTCTACCTATAGCCATAAGTATAGTAAGAATTACTTGACATGAATAATTTTTAACTTTTTACTTATAATTTAAAAATTACTTCAAAATGAGTAATTAAACTAATTTTTGTACAATTGAAACATGAAATTTTTATTATCATGATTTAGTAAAAATTATTAAAACAAAATGATTTTTACTATTGGTACCTATAGCAAAATTTATTAAAATGATAATTTTTACTAAATGATTACAGTAAAAATTATTAAATGGGATCTGGTACTTAATTGTGCTAAATACCAGTATTCAGTTAAATTTTTTTGTAAAAATTACCCATATTTTTTTTCGTGTAATTTAGAGGCAATTCAAATTCTTAACATATTTTATAAGATTTAATTCTTAATTTAGAATAAAAAGCAAGTTCTGAAAGTTGGTTTGAAAATTTATAAATTTGAAGACAATGGAAATTCTAAAAAAAATAGTATGAAAATTTGTATTTAGAGACGCTGAGAATTCCAAAAATTGATTAAAAGTTCTGTAAGTTGCAGATAATGTGAACTTGAAAATTATAAAAAATAAGTATTGTAATATTTATGAACAAGATGAGAATTCTGAAAAATTGGAGGCAATGTAAATTCCAAAAATTGAGTAAACGTTTTACAATTTGTGAACAATATGAACTTGAAAATTGAATTTGAAATTTTTTAATTTAAAGACAATAAGAATTCTGAAAAATTATTCAAAATTTGACTATTTAGAGGCAATGTGAATTCTAAAAATTGATTGCAAATTTCCTAACTCAGCAGCAATGCAAAATTCTGAAAATTTATTGAAAACTTTATGAAATTGTAGCAATGGGGAATTCGGGAAATTGATTTGAAATTTTGTAAATTTTAAAACAATGCAAAATATGAAAAACAACTAGAAATTTCTTAATTTAGAAGCAATACAAGCTTATAAATTATTCTGAAATACCTATTGTAATTTGGAAAATATGAAAACACCGAAAAACAATTATTATTTTGAAGCAGTGAGAGTTTCAAAAATACTCATTACTGTGACATGGTTGATTCACTTATGCACTACCTAGATGTAATAACGGTTATAGCTGTAGAAAAGACAGCTAGCTACGCACACTTTGCTGCTTAGCTGTCTAGTTTTAATTGAAATTTTAGATATGTGTAGTGTTTTCTGATCAAATGGAACACTTTTAATTGGTAAGCTACTTGTAACAACATTTTTTTAAAGATTTCCATTGTTATTTGATGCACCCTTAAAAAAATTTTAAATTGGCTTAAAAATCTACAAAAATTGACGAATTAGTAAGTTGAAAATTTTATAGAACATAGTTTCACTTCTGCCATGAGCTATTTTAGCATTTTTGACCAAATTGATGAAATTTTTGATTTTTTTTGTAGCATTTTTTGGCTCAAATTCACAAAAAATCGAAAAATGTAGGTACCTACTTTAATGGCAGAAATTTTGAATGGTGACGTATTTTTGCATGCTCATTAATTTAGTTCTGTCTAGTTTCAAAATTTTCCTACCAATTGAGATATCTACCTTGTTAGCAAAATATATCTTACTTCCTGGCTATTTCTCGTCAGACTGCTTTCTGACAAGCTAGAGAAAATAACTCTATGCAATGTCAATTAAACGCAGCAAAACCAACCAATTCTTTAAACACTTCAACTTTCGAGGCATAATCACGAATCAGAATCATTGACTCGAAAATCTAATTTCAAATTTCGATAAATTGACCGTAAAAAATCGCGCAACTCATTCGAGTTGTGTTTACCGAAGAAGAAACACGTGTGAGGAAAATAGCTTGATAAAACAGTAAACAAGGCGAAAATGTACATGAAAATGGATTTGTGAAATTGTTAATAAATTTTAAGCAGAACTTATACCTTCGTGTGCGGTACGATTGTTCGTATATCTATGTAGTATTGTTTCTATTATATCTGAATTCACACGCATAGTTTGTGTAGTACCTACGTAATAAGTTCGCTACACACGCTTAAAAACAACAATAGAATTTTAAGATATGAATCGCGTAGGTATGGAGGTACATTTATAATAATGGTTGAAGTTTCCTACATAGTTAATAGAAAAGTCGCGGATCGAACGTTGATGAACGATGTGAAATGTTGTGTACCTATAGATATTGCATCAAAACGAATTTGTTGAAAAACTTTCGCGTTGAACAAGCACGTTAATAACGTGATAGGTAAATCTCGTCGGTATTGGAATAATATAATATGCATCTTGAATCATCGACTAAAGCGAAAACAATATATACAAAACACAGATGAGAAAAGCAAAACGAATAAATAAAAGAAGATTTCGCCCAGAACGAAATGTTATTTCAGCGTGAAAATCATTGCGAAAATTCACACAGCTTTAAAAAAGCATTAAGCCTTCAACCTCATATACATCGAGAGATGGTAACAGCTAAAGTACGCTGCATCGGAATCACTAAAAAATACAACAGCTAAGAAGAAAAAAAAAAGATACTCGTAAATTTTCGACTCAATAAGGTATACGTTATGTGAGATAAAAAGTCTACAGACGCCATTTTCTTCCCGAGTCATTTAAAAAACTATAAAATTTTGCGATAATTTTAATTGAAAATAGTATATTTTTCTCGAGTATCTCGAGGAGTTTTTTTTTCTCCCACTTACTTTGCTTTATCAAAAGAAACAATACTTATTTGAATTTTCTACTAGTAAATTTTCTTTCAACGTAAACTCTTATAGCTATAAAAAGCTAAAGAAGTTTTTTTTTTACCTAGGTCGAGTCTATGTAATAAGGAAGCTAAAGTATACGCCGCGCTTGTGTTAAGATCAATTTTATCAAAAGCGAAATACTCGTATTTTACAAGTTGAACATAAACAAGAATTTTAGAACTGAGAAAATCGTATTTAATGTTACAAAGTAGCAACTTTTGTCTTTGTAAAATTATATATGTTCGTCCTATGTACTCTGCCTACTGCTAATATTCCAAAAGGGTAGGTAATATGCGAAGGCGTTCATATTCAAGGAAAACTTTCGTAATGCCTTTTTTGCACGGCGCTGTTGTTTAGAAAAACGATGTTTTTAAGCGATTTCAACGTCTTTTGTTAAACCTGTTGATGTAACTCGTTTATGGAATTTTAACTTGACTAATAAATGTCGGCGGTTCTTTAATGGTTTTACGTCTTGGTGGTAATAGTTCCTCAGCAGTAACTTTCAACAGAAACTAAGGTTAGAGGTGGAAAATCATAATCTGTTGTGTGGTTTTGTGCACATTCCAACCACATCTAATTTTTTATCACGAGTTTTAAAATTTAAAAATATGGAAAACTCTAAAAGAAAAATCAGTACCTACCTAGTTTCGTCGTTGATTGTACATCTTTTATCGAATGATGATGCAGCCAGAGATGAGCAAACAGTTTTTACATTGCACCCGCCCCGTAAATGTACCATAACTGACGTAATTTTAGGGACGTAGGAAGCCATTAACAGCATACTGTATTGTCTAGCTCTAGAGCTGGACAATATTAATACTGTCCGGCTCTAGAGCTGGACAATACTGATACTGTCCGGCTCTAGGGAGGTAAGTAATCCACCTACCTCTCTCTACAAATTATGTTCAGTAGTTCTGAATTTTACACTGCACCGCTCCAAAATACTATTCCCGTTTCTTCGCTTTCGCTACTTGACATTTTAGAAACAATTATGAAATGAAACAAATTATAAGAAACGTTAGAAAGAAACAAATTATTAAAAAAGGTTGGAAAGTGATTTATCCCGCAGTTATGACACGATAGATAAGAAACAGAAGATACCACCATGAAATTTTGTGTAAACAACGAATTAGTAACCATGTATTTCTTTTAAAGATTCATTTCGCACAAGACTATAAATAATTCCAGCTTTCTATAATTGATTTTTAAATATACTATTTCAGATTCCGTCAGCTAAAATCACGTCAGTTATTTTACATTTAACGGGACGAATGCAATGTAAAATATCTTACAATGTAAGGAACGTAGGCAACAATGACTGCCTCGAGCGATTGCTGCCTCGCCTTCGGCTCGTTCGCAATCATTCGCTCACGGCAGTCATGGCTTGCCTACGTCCCTTATATAGTAATATACTATTTTCAACTCCAAACACTGAAAAAAGTACAGATTTACCTAATTAGATACCTAACTGTTTGTACGTATGATTCTTTTCAAAAATGAGTTGGTTGAATCACGATCTTTTTTCAAGAGTTTGGTCAAACTCCTTTGAACTCAAAATATTTTTGCATTTGGTCATTACAAAAGTGAGCACTCAAATTTCAACTCCTCAGAGTTACTCATCAAATAGATTTCGAAAATTTTCAAGGGAGAAATTGGACTGAAAAATCGAGTCGTAATATTTGAAGAGAAAAATCAATTCAAGTCATCACTCACTCTAGAAAATAAGAATTCCCTCAATTTTTTCAAAAAATGTAGGTACCCTCAATTGATTTCTTTAATCAAATACCTAATTGTTTAAAAACACATACGAAATCAGAAAGCTAAGTTGATGGAAATTCGCTGTAAAATATCACCAAATGAAAATTTTTCCAATTTCCTCCTTCTAAATTTTTACAGGCAATATTTCACTACCTGGTTTTGACAACTTTGATAGGTCACAAGGAAACATTTTCACATTACAATAAAATTGAAATGAGATAGAATTAATGTGCAAAACAGGGTTTTTAAATCGAAAGTTTTCATTTTAGAATTTAAAAATTCATAAAAGATCGGTAATAACTGAAAGTTTTGGAAATTTTTGACAAATTTTTTTTTTCAAGTTTTTGAGTAAGGAATTTACTTAGTTTCATTTTTGATGAAAAAAAAAATTTTTGTGGAGAGCAAAAGAGCAAAAATTTGAAAATTTGTTGTTTAGTTTTGGAATTGGGAAAGAAAAATGAGATATGTATTTTGTAAGAATTTTAACTCTTAAAAAGCTGCGGGGAGGCTCCAGAATTGCTCTAAGCGGTTGGCAAACATTCTCATTTGATTCAGGTTGAAAATAGAATACTTACCTACTTACG
Organism: Planococcus citri; assembly: GCF_950023065.1. NCBI lineage: Eukaryota > Metazoa > Arthropoda > Insecta > Hemiptera > Pseudococcidae > Planococcus > Planococcus citri. Next base: position 32,508,773 of record NC_088678.1, on the reverse strand, counting down.
TAGATAAGCTTTCCAAATTATAGCTTTTCAGAACAATTTGGTAATATTTTGATTTTTCACATTTTTGGCCCTTTGGTTTTCGAAAATTCACCAAAAATCGAAAAACAAGTTACACTTCAGCCTTCAGTACTTGAAATTTTAGCTGGGTAATGTATCTTTGTGTGTACTTTTGATTCAGATTTGTCCAGTTAAAAAATTTTTCTGCCGGATGGGATACCTCTCTTGTGAGGAAAACATTACATGAAGGTGTTGTTCCCTCCCCTCATCAAAAAAAAGAAAGAAAACGCGTAAGTTTTTGACTAAATTCAGAACAAATTTTAATTTTGAGTTGGAAGTTACCCACAAAAAATTTAAGCCCTCGAGGTGTCCTGTGGAAGGAATATGAAGCCTCAACGAAGGTGCATTTTCGAAAAAATTGTAGTTTTTTTGCTCCTGTCGCCACTCAGCGCTCAGTTTATTTGAGGAATCGCTTATTTTTGGACCTGTGTTCAGAACTCCTGAGCATGGGGTAGGAGAAGGTATACATTTCGTTCTTTAGAACTCCTGCTGTTCATTGTGTGTGAATACTCACTACCTGACTTGGGCAGGTGGCACCAAATCTAATGATAACAATGGCTGATTTATAGCTCATTGTACCCTGTTTAACCCCCAGTCATTCAAACACCTGCATGGTTAATGGTTGGTGGAGGTGGAACTAGTTCTCTCCTCCCACTTTATAGGTTACTTCGAGGCCTTTAGCGGCTCTCCTAGTCAGTTCAGTTCTACACTCTGAAGAGTTAACATCTCCTAGAGATTATTACATTGGCTTATGGCCAATTATATACAATCACAACCTTACCCTTGACAAGGTCAAGTGGTTCATCCGGTGCATGATCTCATGCATTTAATTCAGTACAGTTTAGAGCCATTGGGTTGTGAACAACCTGGGAAAATATTTCGGAAAGCAGTGGTGCCATTTTTTTATTTTTTATTATTGCCTATTTCCAAACTCGAGAAAAATGGCCAGAAACCTATGAAATTTTGTCGATTTTATGTGACCAAAAAATTGACACTAACTGCGTTCCAAAACATTTTCCTTGTTTCAGGAACGATATTTCTTAATATTTTGACATGATTATTGCAAATAATATGCATTATAGAATAAAAAATTTCAAAACAAGAATTTATCTAAAAATAATCAATTTGCAAATTTTCAACCGCTCAGTAGAACCCTGAAAATGGTCTTGAATTTTGACGACAATAGCAAAGATCGACGCAGAATCTCAAATACTTTCATTTTGGACTGGACCATTTTTCCAAAAACAGGTCGGATACGATGTTTTCGAAAATTCGTCCTCTTTGATGGCTCATTTCTCCCCTCCACAGGCACCTCCGGAGCTAAACTGTTTTCCAAGTAACGTAAAACTTCACAATGAAGGCCTCTGCTGAATTTAGTCGGAATCCGTCGCGTCGATTGTCATTTTCTCGATCCAGTGATCCACCTTAAGGTGTCAGGTATCTTTGAAATTGAAGTATGTAAATTCTATTTTTACTTGAAAAGATTGAGTCAAAAACCTGTCACGAATGTTTCTAAAAATATTACAAATATGGAATTTTTTCATCACTTAACACTTTCCTGTCAATATTTCATTTCTTGCAAAACAAAATCTAATTTTTATCACAAAGTTCAGCAGAGTAAATTTCAATACTTGACCCCAATTTCAAAATACTCAAGTACCTACCTGTAGTTTAGAATTTTGGAACAAAGTACATTAGGTTAATCTAATTGGCATTAGAGTTACTTATTTCAAAACTGACTCCTCGAATAAGTTTCTTTATAATGTAACAAAAATTTGGACATGGCAAGATAAACGATTACGAAAAAAAAAAAAAAAAAAATACTCAAAAAGGCGACATGTGTAGATAAAAAATTTACCCATTTCGTTATTCTTACGTTTTTCAATTCTGGTAACTGCTACATTTCCAACATGGCAATACGAATAGGAGAGGTTTAATGTATATTTCAACTTGTTCACAAGATATGGAATTTTATATAACAAGCATTCGTTAAACATACTGAAAATAGGAACGTTTTTCGAGAAGTTTTCTCGTCTTTTTTTCCTGCTCCGTCTCCGTCTCGTTAATGATCATATACACGCGAAGTATTCGCTTTCGACATAATGATTACCGTCGGCAATTTGACTTGTGAGGTGAAAAAAAAGGAAAAAACGACAACAAAATGTTTAGAGGTATTTGAAATATTAAAACGACCACGTAAAATTTTATTTCCATGTGTACTTAGAAAAATAGGTAGCAGCTTTTACGCTTAATAAACCAAACGATGCGTTGTAAATTACCAACTTTAACATCGACTCGTTTCATAATGACTGGAATATTAATGTTGATGGGATTAAATTGACGAAACTGCACGCTTATTTCGCACGTTCAACTTTATAATTAGCACGTTTACCAACATAGAAGAATTCTCAACGTCGCGGCTATTGCGCCAGGAGCGCTAGGATGAAGGTATTCGAGCGACGTATACGCAAGGTGATTGTAGCTTTGATAAAAATTCTAGACATGATTGGCTTGATTTATGGTGATTGGTTTCGTCGTTAGCACTCTATTTTGATAACTGAAGCGTAACGGGTTCGTTGTTGTTTTTTTTTTTGTTTTTGGTAATGCGGCCTAGATGCTAGTTCAAACATGTGCCTGGAAAATTTTCAGCAGCTTTTGGGTAATTTTTGTACCGGTCTTTGTATACACACGTAAAGTTTCGCCTGAGTTTGCCACCGAAAGTTTTGTTTTGTCGGTTGATTTTGTCAAAAGTATATGCGCAAGAAAGGTCTATAGGTATAAGGATGAAGAAGAGCGGTGATATATGTATAGGATCTCGTCAACTTACAAACTTTTCGTCGTATCCGAAAAGGTGACTTAATTAACCTCGTCGAATCCGTGAATTGCATTCGTGGACGCTTCGAGGCATTTACTTATTATTTTCATTAACATTTGTATGTAATTTTCAGATTACATCGCGATGCCTTTGTAACACCATCGAGTGTTTTGGCGTGTGTGTTAAATGGAATTTATATGTACTGGCAGATGGGGTGAAGTCGGCCGTTTTTCGAGGTTTTTTGGCTCTTACTTCTTAGATTATTAAGATAAAAATGTGGGCGATGGCTTATTTTGAAGCCCCAGGACTTGTCTACAAGTGATGATTTTTAAAAAAATTTTCGGTGAACTTTTTGAGCTTATTTTTAAAGTTGAAATCTGTCCGACTTCACCCTGAAGTTGGGGTGAAGTCGGACAACCATTTATTTAACTATTTTGATCAACTTCAACTGCATCTGAGGTGAAATGGGACAACATTATGTTTTTTAAAAAGTATTTAGATACAAAATACCTTTCCTAACATACAAAAAAACCACAAAACTTCAATTTTTTCGATTTAAAATTTTTCTTTAATTTTAAAACTTTTTTTTTGATTTAAAAATTTTTTTTTTGATTTTGATGCCTGATGGTGAATATTTGCAGTTCCTTCTACCACCTACACCAGGTTTATGACTTTGTGGCATCTCTATGATCCTAAATCACACAAAAAAATCAGTATATTGGACATTTACAATGAATATACGGTTGTCCGACTTCACCCAACATCGGCTGAAGTTTTTGTTTTTCGGCCATATCTTTTTTAAATGAAGCGATACAACTGTGGGAGTGCGAAATTTGGATTCAGCGTGAAATTTGCTATAACAATACACTTATTTGTGGGCAAAATCTTCGGTAGAATATCTCCACCGTGCAAAATTTTGCACAAATTTACTTTTTTTCGAAAATTATCACAGTTTTTGAAAAAATTGCTGTGATGACACATTTTATCAGAAGTCAAAAGTAAAAAATGTCAGAAACTCACTAAACGCCGCTCTACACAATGGCCTAAACTGCGTAGGTCTATGAGAATACTAAGCGAGTCTACATTTGTCTAAAGCTCAGAAAATTAGATTTGTCCGACTTCGCCCCAGTGGCCGACTTCACCCCATTTGCCAGTATTATCAAATTACTCGTATACTCGTGTAGGTACTAGCTTCGTTTCTAAACTTATACGACAATAGTTGATGAGAAATTTCTAGAATGTTTAAGAAAAAATCAAATTTTCACATTTTACCTGTATGTTTATGTATTTCTGAGTATTGTGCGGGGTGAAACGATTATTCGCTCTTGATAGCGTCTAAAAAAGTACGTCATTTTATAGAATTCTACTACATATGCGTTATACCACCTTGACATCTGACACCGTATCGTATCCGGAGATCACACGAAAAATATGACAAACGTACGTTTCAAATATCACTGCGTACGAATTTTTTTTTTCATCTCTACTGCTGACATACGAGTATCTAATAGCGTATGTCATGAGATACGTGGTACCTACATACGTAGACGTAAGGTACCTACTTACTGCATCCATACATTGTGTTCAATGTTACTCAACCTTGTGTAAAAATTGAAGGTACGAGTGCAGAGAAATACGTAGTGGAGTTAGCTTGGCTCAATTTGGCATGTGCAGCTGCACTGGCTCGTTTTACACTATAGGCAACGGCAAATTTGTGTTCGGGTTGAAAATGGGCTTAATCGATACTTTAGACCCTAAAACAAAAAACAGAGTGGGGTTTTTCAATTTGAGTAGTTTTTGTGCTCAGGATAAACTGTAAAAGTTGCGAAAATGACCATTTTAGCCCTACTTCAAGAGTTTGTATCGACATCCGTATTGTTTTGCGAAAAAAAAACAAGGTCATTTTCGGATCTACCCACTTTTTTAAGTAAACTACTTTCCCCGATTTTTGATTGAGTAATTTTGGCAAAAATAGAAGATTTTAGAATTTTTCAAGATTTGAGATTTCAATTTGTAAAAAAATACCTCCTACGCATGATACCAAATTTCAACTTTCAAGGTCAATTTGGGGAGACTCTGTTGAAAAAAAAGCTCAAAAACTCACTTTTTTGCAACTAAAAAGGAATGAGTAGGGGTTGGGAAGTTTAAACCCCCAAAAGGCGCATCTAAGGCACTCATCGGATATACATAACAAATTTCAATTTCCTAGGTCGTTTTGAGAAGGCTTCAGTGGTAATAAAAAAATTAAAACGATTAAAAAAGACGCGAAAATACATTATTTTGCAGCTGTAAATAGGTAAGGAGGGTTTGAAAAGTTGGGACCCTTACAAAATGTGCATCTAAGTCAACAACCCCTCGGATGTATATTTTTTTCAAAATTATCTATTTATGGAACTGATACAAAAATCAACAACCTAAAATTATCAAAACTATTTACAACGCTATTTAAAAATTATATTTAATTTACAGTTATTTGAGTAGTTCGCGCTTTTTGGTGAATAACTATGTCACCTGGTTCGAGCCGGAGGTCACTTTGAAGCTGCTCATTTCAGACAAACCAAGGAGCCTTAGTTATGGCTCTCATCAACTTATTTTGGAAATGCTCGATGACAAGGCAATTTGACCTTTTTGTGATGCCTTAAATTTCCACATCCATATGACCACGCAGGGAGAAATATGTGACGTGCTCTACGAGAATCGACCTTAGGTAAAAAAATGTGTTTCGAGAAACATGCATTTAAAGTTTTGAAGTGTGTTTTCGCCTTATTTTCGGGTAGGTATGCAACAGAAACGTCTCCAGTAGTTTCGTCTAGGTCCCCTTTAGCTCTGTGACTGTTCGTGTAAACCAGTCATAACCGCGTGTTCCTATGCTACCACGCTAGCCGCGTGGCGCAGCTGATGGACTATCACGCAGGAGGTACTGAGTTCAAATCCCCCCTAAGCCAACAAATTTTTTAAATTTTTTTCAGTTGTTTTTTTTTTATTTTAATATTTTTTCAAGCAGATTTTTCACTGAAAATGAAATTTATTCTACGTTTTCTTCTTTTAAAAAATTAATGAATTAACAAGTTTTTATGAATTGAAATACATGAATGGGGCTTGATAAGTGTTTGTATGCAAATTAGATTATTTTTCACTGCCAAAATCATAAAAAATAAAAAAAATGAATTTTGAGTTGATTTTGGCCCTACCTCTCAACTTTGGGGTCGATTTCCGAGGAAAGTAAAAGAGATAGGAAGTTGCGGTTTGCGCCATTGGAAAGAGCGTCTTTTTTTCTATAATAATCGCTCATTAACTTGAAAACCCTTTTTTTGACCTAAGGTCGATTCTCGTAGAGCACGTCACATATGGTTTTGTAAATTAGTCTCTTGTTGGCTAAGCTCAATTTTGAATGGTTTCCAATTAACAATTGAAATTTTGGAAATTGTAGGTTCATATGGTCATGTTTCTTTTCGGACGTACATGGCAAATTCCCACTTCCTAGCCTCCTAGGTCAATTTGGAAGGGTGGGGGATGTGACATGAGATTTTTCAAGGTCAAAAACAACATTTAAAAAACTGGTTTCTCCCCTCCAAATTGCTCCTGAAGGCTAATTTTTTCACTTTTGATTTCTCATCAACTGGCTCTTAGTTTGACATTTTTGTTCTTTTTGGAACGCCGATGGCATGAAATCTATTTCAGAAACTCACTTATCTGAAGAAGAAACCTTTAATTGAGCAAAATTACCCTTCAAGACTCGAACCAAAAATTCCTCAAAATTTCTTTTAGGTTTCTAGCCCTAACTCTTTTCTTTCTTAAGCTATTTTTTTAAGTATCCTATTTATAAAATTTGTGAATAGCGCAACTGCGCTGAACCGAATAATAATAAATTTTTCATTCATTCATTCATTCATTCAATCCTCTATACTGTAGAGACCAGAGGGTATTTTGAGGACTACAATTACTTGGCCTAACAGGGAACTTCATGCCCTTAGTGGGAGGCAGCACAGAGTAGTGGCACACTCTGGGCAGATTAGTTCCACCAGAGCTGACGATGACTGACACGGACAGCGGGTTGGCTATGTCCACCTCACTGTTTTCTGATGGTCCCATTAGAGAGCAGAAGTTATAAGTTGAATTGTTTTTGTAAGAAGTCACAGTACTTTGCATGGCAAGGATGGATGCTGTCGATTGTAATTGAGTATTGTGCAATAAACCTGTGAAAGTAATATGTGAGGGCGCATATGGAAAGGGACCTTACGACCAAAAGTAAAATTTCACAAGAGGGTTTAAAGTTTTGCGTTATTTCCCTTGTATTAAGGTACAATTACATACCTATGGCTATTCTAACTTCGAAGGTCCTATACATTATCACACATTCACACACGCCCTCCAACGACCTGTACTGGCCAAATTAGGCACTACAAAGTTGATAAGTGAGCAATTCTGTTGATATTATCAAGAATTTTAGGGTATTAGTTTTGATAAAAATCGTTTGCTGCTGATTGTGGCAGTGTTTTTTGGTTCAACTTGTGTTTTTTATATAGATTCACATTAAAGTTGGTTATATATTGTTAAAAAATACATTTTGTAAATCAATACCGGTGGCTAGGTGTATGTACCTTGCCGAAAGTCTTCGATTTGAGTTCCGCTATTGGAAAATTTTTTTAATGATTTTTTCCACTCATGTCTTATTAAAGTCACGAGCTTTTGTAAAATTTTCATTTTTTACGCGTTTTTACGTCTTTTTTCAAATTTTTTGCGTCATTTTTCAACTTTTATGAATGATAAATGTATGCATGCTTCGCTTAAAAGTAAAAAAAATCGATGAAATAATAAAAATTGGGGCCTATGGAGGGTTCCACTCGATTTTTAAAGAGTCCCTACAAAAATTTGGCGAAGAAATAGAAAATTGATTTTTTGGTCATAAGGTCCCTTTCCGTATGCGCCCTCACATAATGTGTTGTCTTGTTTACTGTTGGTAGAGTGTGTGGTAAATGCCTGACTAGGTTCATACTACTAGGAAGGGTTGATGCAAACTTACTCCAACCCATTTGTGGAAGAGTAAGCCAGATTCAGCATTTACTACTAGATAAACTACCCCCCTCCTAAAAAGTTGGACACTCAAAAAATTTTGACTCAAGGTCATCCCCACTCAAACCCTTTAATTCGCACGGCAGCGAACCAACCACAAATAATGTCGAATTTTAGCGAATTTTGTTGAAATCCCTAGGACTGAAATGATTCTATGTACGTATGTTCCAGCAAAAAAAAATCAAACATGCGAAATATTGATGGAAATTGACTCCAGGGTCCCAAACCTGATTTTGTGGTTGATCCCACACTCAAACTTGGAATCATTATACTTGTACGCTGTAAAGTGTTGAGCCTTATTTTTTTAATGTTCCAAGGAAAATCCGGTTAAAAAGGTCAAAATCGTGTGGCCTCTAATTCGAGGGCTCTCAAATCGGATAATACATACCTACTTATTATTCATTCTTCGGATGTGGCCCCTCAAGACCCCCTCTCTCATCACCAATTGAGAAACGCTTTCTAATTTTAATTCGTTCCAAGTTGTGGAACCAAATTGATGTTGAGTATAGGAACTAATCCAAGAAGAACTGGCCCAACACCGTTTCGATTTTGAATATTACATAATTACATATTTACCTATCTGAGACTATTAAACATATTAATTATTTTTTCTTCTTTCTCCTTCGGCTTATACCTTTATTATTTTCACAAAAGAAAAAAAATCATGTTGGCTTAAAAAAATACATTGTCCACAAGTTTTTTCCATCTGTGATATGAAAAGTGTTACATTATAAATGGAGAAGATAATATTATTTGAAACTGAATAACACTGCTCCATTGAATCCCAAAGGATTCAAATTGCCCAACTTTTAGTGCAATTTGGGTTGCTATAACGCCAAATGGAAGGCGACACACTATACCTAACTGAAACACTCTGTAGGTATGTATGATTTACTCTTCAAGGACACAAAGGTCACTAAAGGAACTAGTAATTAGGTACCTATCTACAAGAAATTTCAAAAATATTCGAGATCAAACGCTGCTGAAATATTACCTATACGTGGAAAAAATATTAAACACAGGAATGGAATTATCGCTCGACACATTTTATCTTATACTATAAGGAACTAATACCAAGTAACAACTTTCATGCTGGATAATCTTGTCTAGACTGACAATTATTAAGATCGCAATGATGCTTGAAAAATGTTAATTCAATCATACAATTCAATCGACGGAAAACTAAACCGATTCTTTTCAACAAAACGTTATACACTTCGCCACAAGTAAAAACAGAGTTTTACATAAACTTGGGTTTACTTATGAAAATAAGATGCCATTTATACATTTTTTTTTCGAGACAGCATTTCAGTTTAACGATATTAAATATCATACCTTATCGTCGAATGATTATGTAAAAATCGTAGATTCAAAGCAACTTCCGTCATTAAACGAACGCTGTCGTTGTTCGTTTCTTTTTTAAAACCTCGCATTTACAATGAAACATCTGTCAGCGGTTTCCACACCAACGTAAAAATTTCAACGTATAGTTCGCATGATTTACGAATAACTTAGCTATACACATACGTATCAGATATAAAATAAGGGTAAAAAAATAGTACACACACGACAGCTTGCTAGAGGTAGGTACGTACGGTACCTACCTAATAAGAAATGTACGGATATATAAGATGATGCATGCACATATTACATTACGATACGATTGGTTAACTATGTATGTAGTACATTTATATGAGCTACCTATCTATCAAGTATCTCATTTATTCCACTTCAAAGTCAATATTAATATTAAAATATTCGACCTTTTTACCCACGGAACTGAATTTTATTTAAATTCACGCTTCATTTAGGCAAATTGTTGTGGAAAAGTATGCAACGAATTTCACAAAATAAAATTTCATTCGATGCGAAAATGTGTTAAAAATAACGATGAAAAGTTTGCAAACAAATTGTATAAAAGTAAGTAATTCAACTGGTGGAATTCATAGCGAGATTTTTCCGCGCAATATAAAAACCTATTATCGGTTTTTCCTTCTTTTTATCCTTATTCTTAAACAGTGCTCAAGTTTTACGCCAAATACGAGAAAAAAACGAATAGCAATTAAACGATTTTCATTTTACTATAACCGAAGCTATTTCTGAGTATTTGTAAAAATGAGCAACTCGGCTGAAAATGTTATCGAAGTAAGAAAACTTTTTATATAATTTTCATTACTTTGATTTAATCGAAACGGCCCCGGTTGGGACTTTATTATCATATTTATATACCTTTTCCCGAGGCTTTTATGTTTTTGAAAATGGTATTTTTTTATATTATCACTTTTTCACCACGTGTATAATGAAATTCTCGCCGTCACGTCGCGTCGTCGGATTGAAAAATACAAGTTTGAAATTTAATGAAAAAAAATTTAAACCGCATTTGGTGTATTTTTTTCAATACAAATCATAAAATAAGTAACGCTGGATTTTCACTTTTGATTGGAAAGGTTGTATTGAGGGTAAGGTTTTCTTTCACTTTCTTTCATAGGTATTGTTGATGAGAAATGAACTTTCAACAGCGGAATATTTTCAATTGGGAATTTGCTGTTAGAAGTGTTTGTTGACTACCTGAAAATGTATTCTAGATTTCGTTAAAATCTATATATAAACACTCGATAGTAAATTATTCGTCGTTGATCCCTCATACTCGAGTACTTCGTTGATAGAATGAATATTCAAAATGTTTATTTTTTTCGTTTTCGTTTTTCTGTTACAGATATCATTTGGATTCTCATCGCCTCAACTTAGCGATAGTAAAAAGTATCCTATGTTTTTTCGTACCGTTGCTCCCGACTCTTCGCATAATCAAGCGAGAATAGCGTTTCTAAATTTCTTCAAATGGAACTCCATCATTACCATTTGCCAACAGCAAGATTTATATTCCTGGGTAAGTTTCTGATATTTCGCGTTATTTCGCAAGTATGTAATAAAATTTGCCTGTCAACTTAGTAACATGAGATTTCTATTTGTTGTACCTATTGGTCGAGTGTCTCGAAATAAAATTCGCGATGAAGTCTCTTAACAGGAATGTGTAGGTATTAGGTACCAATTTAAAAGACATTCATGTTAGTAAAACGAGACCAAAATACGAAATTCCAAAAAAAAAAATTATTTAAAAGGAGATGAGTTATTCTCAATGGTAAGTACTTATTAGGAGTGATTTTTTTTTTTTTTGGAATCTCGAACACGATTACGGCAAACAGTTGTGTATGAATTGTGATGAAAATAGGCACTTACTTAAAAAAATGTGCTCAAAGTCAAATTCTTCGAAAGAGCTCGCAAAAATATTTAGCTGTTCAAAATTCCAGACGCTAAATCCGTTTTTTGAATTTTGAATGTTTAAATATTATGAGTTTGAAATCTGAAATTCTATACTTACGTAAGTGGATTTTTGATCCGCTACCTCTACAAAGTACATATATTAGAAGCATTTTCAATAAGTTTCACATTGTTTTGAAAAATTCCGGTGACCCTATGGAAATTTTTTAGGAATTAAACTTATTCTTTGAACCGCACTTTTAACCTCTCCAGTTGGTTTGGGGTGGTTTCAAGTTATTCTGGAGGTTCCAGTTTTATATTTGAGATACTTCAGTTTTAAAAAAGCTTTTTAGTAATCTGCCCAAATGAACCTGTGTATAAAAGCGATTGATGCTTTTCGGTGGCCCACTCGACTTATTATACTGACGAAACATATTCGCAAAAATTACTTTTTTCGCAAGATGTACCTACCTAATTACCTTCTGAATCAAAGGTAGGGGACCCGATGTCACTCAAAATATCTCAAAAGGAAATCATAAAACAATATTTATACCTTTTCCATATTTAATTTTAAAAATTCTAATAGCTCAAACTACAGTAAAATAAAAAACAACAAAAATACTAGCTCTGAAAAATAGGTTTAGGCGCAGAATTTTACGCAAAAACAAAATTTTTCACTTTTTTAAAATTGGAGCTGAAAGTTATTAAGATATTTTATGAAACAGAAGACCAAATCGATGAGTTACTGTAATAATTTCGAACCATTTTTGAATTTTTGAAACATATGTATTTTTTTCAACCTTTGTAGATTTTAAATGTCCCCGAAAACACTTGACGATCAATTGATTTTGGGATAAAAAAAAATAAAGTGAAGCTTCAATCTCGCAATCATTCCTTGTTTAGCTTTGGGAAAGTGAATTTGCTTCAGTTAAAATTAATTTAATATCACTTCCGCCAACATTGGAAAATTTAAGACTTAGAATCAATTTGCAGAGTTCCCTCTTCTCAGAAATTGGTCCCAGCCCCCTCAGGGGGTGGGTGGGGGCTTCCATTATTTTCACATTGTCTCGAGATACTCCACTTCAGCAGCCCATTCCTCCAAAACTATGATACTTTGATCAAAACTGATTTCACAGTTCAAAAGAACATTGCATTTAAAACTTTTTAGCCATTTTGAAATTTTCAAAAGTTGAAAGTTGAACTTTCAAATCGAAGGTTCAAATTTCAAAATGGCGCTGTAAGTGGGAGCTACCATTTGAAATTTTGAAAAAATTTCCATAGATGTACCTTTTGATGCTTTTTCGAAATATTCAAGTTTCGAGACGGGATCTCTTGATGGTGATGCAGCACCCCCACCCCCAATTTTTGGCGAAACTTTCGAAAGAAAATCTGGGGCATGTGATATATCGAATTCTATGTTTTTGGTGACGCTGAACACGAATATGACGTCATATTTTTGATAGGACCCCGTCCATCGCCCCCAGCACCTTCCCATAGGGGTTAAAAGTTCAAAAAAGTGTTTTGTACGTGCGACACATGGAATAGTATGTTTCTGGTAACGCTTAAACACGAATATGACGTCAGATTTTATATTGGACTCGTCCACGGCCCCCCGCTCCTCCCCAAAGGAGGTAACCCAAAAAAAAAGGATTACATTCGTGTGACACAGTATGTTTTCGATATCGCTGAACACGAATATAGCCATATTTTTTAAAATCGACCTCACCCATGGCCCCCAGAACCTCCCCCAATAAATAAAAGTCTAAAAAAATTGTTGGGGGCCGTGGATGGGGTCCAACCAAAAATCTGACGGCATATTCGTGTTCAGCGTCACCAAAAACATAGAATTCGATATATCATATGCCCCAAATTTTCTTTCGAAAGTTTCGCCCAAAATTGGGGGTGAGGGTGCTCCCCCTCCATTAAGAGATCTCATCTCGAAACTTGAATATTTCAAAAAGGCATGAAAAGGTACATCTATGGAAATTTTTTCAAAATTTTGAATTGAAAGTTCAACTTTCGACTTTTGAACATTTCAAAATGCTTGAAAGTTCTAAATGCAATGCTCTTTTGAACTGTGAAATCATTTTTGATCAAAGTATCATAGTTTTGGAGGAATGGGCTGCTAAAGTTGAGTATCTCGAGACAATGTGAAAATAATGGAAGTCCCCCACCCGCCCCCTGAGGGGCTGGGAACAAACTAATTGCGGGGTTCTTACTTACTGGATGGGTACATATTGTAAACAATATTTGAGCAAAATCGAAAGATATGACTCTCAAAATCGCCTTTTTTTGGTTGAGTTGACATGGAATGGACCCTTCTGCAAAAAATTACCGATTCGTAGGAGTAAATAGAGGGTAGACTTATATCCTTAACCAAAATACAGATTTTTGACTACAACTCTCTCTGAAAATCAACTTCGGTGATAAAAAATTCAAGAGGTAATTTTTATAACAAGCTCGATTCGTGTCAAATTGTCCTTTAAAAATTTTAAAACGAGACAGGTCAGTGACACTAAAAACCAAAAGTTACCAACTTTTCAAACTTTGAAAAAGAATAATTTATACACTTTTATAAAATAAAGTTATACGTTTGGCTTTCCTCTCGCAGTACCTACTTAGGTAATCTAGGCTAAAAAGTTGATAATGAGATGTTACTAGTTGAAGACTTGATCTCTTGGCATTGTACGTAAGTACCTACATACTTACTACCAGTGAAATAGGTACCTATATCGAAGAATTCTTCCATGATCTCGTTGGACTCAGTCGTTGAGTAAAACTTTCTTAAAAATACACGAAGTAAAAAATATTATGTGGCTTACTGCTTATTGCGTAAAAATATTCAAATTTGATTCCTAGATAGATAGGTACATACCTCAATAGTTGCCTCAAAAAATGAAAACTTTTTTACACTATTCTAAAAATAAGACTACCTATATGAATTTCAAATCATCATACGCCATACTTTTGGAAAACAATTTATTCAATTTCTTCGTGTTCATTTCATTTTTTAAAAAAATCGCAGCTATAAAAAATGAACTAAAACATAAGCAAGCAATCGATACAAAAGGCTTTAAAACATAGACAAATTTTCACCGAAAAAAGCTCTCAATTCAAAGGCATAATTTTCACGAAGAAAGTTACGAGTAAGAATAGATTTGATATGATTTATTTGGTACCCGTGAGAAAACGAATTGCAAATAGGGCCTTAGAGGGTTGCAAAAACAAAATTACCAAATACGAATACGTGGCCTGAGGAATAATGGGTTCAACTTGTGATATATACATAGGCGAATAAGTTTCGATATCACGCGTAATCTAAACGTAGTTTATCATACAGTATAGAATAATATTTTATAAGATGCATTTTGAGAACTTTCGGCTGTAGGAAAATAATCATCTCGTAGCATTTCGTAATTTAACTAATAATTGTAATTTTTTTTAAACCCAGGGTATTAACGATCTATCCACTAAATTGGAGGAATCCAACATTACGCAAGAAAAAACCATCTCGTTTTCCGAGCAGGATTTTGAAGCACATTTAAAACTGATGCCGGTAAGTCTCTCGAAAGTAATTTTTCCTTTTAACAATACGTCCACCATAATTCTAGCCGAGTAAACGAAAAGAAAGGAGGGAAAAAAGGCTGCCGCTTGAAAAACCTCAGTTTATGAAGCCAACAGAATGAACACTCCATTGTATATATGTAGAGAAAAGCACTGTTCATAATCTCACCTAAGGGATGGGTATTTCATACAAATGTTTACGTATACTGTACGTATATCGCCTGAAAGAATCTACCTACTTGTTTTCGGCTGCTTATGACGACAACGTCTTGTTTTCGTAATTTCTAATGCGAGCATTTTCACAACGTGAAAAAATATTTAACGTGGGAAAAAAAAGAAAAAGGAGGAAAAAAATCCAGCCACACGGTAAATAAAACTTGTAAAAAAAAAAGTCTAGGGTAATATTTTACCTAGTTGAGGTTTACGACTTTTGGGAATCCGACGACTCGACGCGACGACGTATCCCATGCGTATCTCTGAATACCTATTCTATTATCATATCTATTTATTTACGATTTATCGATTGTTTTCATTTCATGGCAAATGTTGGATTATTAATTTTCATGGGTTCGATGTGTCGATTGTTTCCTTTCGGGTGATGACTAAATTTTTCGGTACGATTACAATACGCGATGCTATAATCCGAGTAATTAAAGGACGTTTCAATGGTAAATGGGCATTATTGCAAATTTCGGCGCCACTTTCGAAGAAACACTTTCGCTTTTAATGAATCATTCGTTTTCGTCGATATTCGAGCTGTTTCATATTTCAAAACGTTGCAAGAGCGTGAACGCCGCCGTGAAAAAGCTTATAAAAAATTGAAGCTTTTGAAACAAAAAGACGGTTTTTTTAGCGAGAGAAAAAAAGTAAGTGAAATGGTATGGAAATGTCATCTTTTAACGGCGACGTTTTTTAAATTTTTGATTTTTTTTTCGAATGAAAATTTCTATATACGGTGATTATCGAGTTGCTCAGGGTTTCAATTTTCTTCGAATTTCTTTTCTTTTCAATTTTAAAAGCTCGGGAAGGACGTCGAGAAAATTTTGTGTAAAATTTGGTATTTCTACCTCATTCTGTCTGCTGCTAGTAAAATACATATCACGAATGGAATTCCATTGGCTTGTGATTTTCTCGAAATATTTTTATATTTTTTTTCAAAAATATTTGAGATAGCATTCTTGAAATTTATTATCTGAACATTTTCACTCGGTAAAAATTGATAGAGTAGTTGAAAATCCATTCCAGGTTAGTCTGAAACCTTCAATTTTCAAAATAAACAGGCTTCGATGAATTAAAGATGGCAAGATGAATTTTTCAGCTTTCCACCAAAGTTGACTTTAATACCTTTAGGAGCAATTCCAACCTCAAATTTATTCAAAATTGGGCTCAATCGATTGAAGAATACTCTACTTTAGCATACCTATATTATTCGTTTTTCAAATTTACGTCTCAAAATTTACTCTTTCTAAAAAATTAACACAATAGGTTTTTTAAAAAAAAAACTCTACCTACTATTTTCAAAAATTGGCGAAAAACAAACTTCACAAGCTCGTCTGTATTCTTCTTTTTTATCTCGAAAGGCAAAAAATTTCAATTTCAAATATTTAAAAAATTCAACAACGAGTAAAAAAAGTTCACTTTGCTCGAAACAGCATCTCTTTGTAAAATAAATCACAGCATTGGTCGGATCACTTCAATACCTGGAAGGGTACACGCTACATTCATGGCTGTATTTTTCATTACTTTACATAGCGAGCACATCAATATGAAAAAAATAATACCTACCTAAATAAAAAATAAATACCGTATTGAAATTCATACCCAGCTATTCGAGTGCACAAAGCATGTAGGTTATCTCGAGAAGGGAAAATCCACATCATTAGAACCAACAATTTGTTGACGCTGGCGAGTCTGCGTTTCTTCTCTCTCTCTCTCTCTTTTTTTTTTTTTTAATGAACATTGGAGTAAATTTTCAGGTCAAGTTAGGTATCCTTTATGTACGCTTTTGATAGTATTTTTCTCTTTCGTGTATCGTTTCAACAAAGAAAAAAAATCTTAATGATAAAGAAGCATTTTGGGTGTTTCTAAAGCGTCAGTGAACCGTGCAATTTTACTATGTAAGGTCGCGAATTCGCTAGAAATTGAGATGGAAAAATTCGCAAAATCGATGAAATTCGTGTGTCGATGTCGTTGCGTTTTGAAAACAACTCGACGAGACGAAATGATTAGATAAGTTTGTTTCGTGGTGTGCAAACAAAAGTGTAGAAAGGTGCGAGGCAAAGGATTTAAAACTTGGGTAGCCCGCCTAACTTGTGTGTTTGTTTCTGTTTTCGACTTTTTTAGAGAAAAAATATCTGAACTGACGAGAAAATTTTGGGTCTGAATAAATAAAATTACACGGGCATCAAAAAATGCACCAAATAAAGTATTTCGAGTAAATATAAAATCACTCTAAAAAATTCCAAACAAATATTTTTTCTATAGTGTAAGAATGCTATATCATTTGCTTGATAGAAAGACGAATAAAATTTTTTGTCCTATAAGATGGTGAAATTGGCCCTTGACCCATTTATGTGGTCAGAAATGATCTTAAAAGTCATCTATGAGCTAGGTAAAAACTCTCCTAACAAATTTTTGACCTCCCACCCCCTCCCCTTTCGAAGATACTGCCCCATAACATCAAAAATTCAAAAATTTGTAGTATCTTGGAGGGGGTTGATGAAAAGTAATTTTTCGAAATGTTCCCCCCAGACCACCGTTCCACCGCAGGGGCACGTAGGGGACTGAAAGTTTTTTCGGGATAATTTCCACTCGAAATTCTCCAACATACCTACATTCAATTTCAGCGAAAACAAAGACTAACCATGAATTTTTTTTGATCCACCCTAACGAGTACCTTACCTATATGAGATACTACATAATATACCTACATTATACAATGATAAAACGAAACCAAGATGGTATTTCCCCCTTCCCTCCGTCGCGAAAACCCCCTCAAAAGCCAACTCCTGATGGATTAACATATTGGTTCATTTAATAGTATAAAAATTATACTAACAAGACATGCACTTAGCAGAGATAAAAAGAGAAAGAAAATTCAACACACGCTGATACATAAAATAATAACAAAAAAGAAAAAAAATGTAATATAGCCTATTTATTCTGACAGATAGGATGATTTAAAAAGAAAAATACCACCAGTGCGTACTCGGTACGAGAGAAATATTGAAATCTCGACGATGTGAAGGCAATTTTCTGCAATAAAATGCAAATAAATACAATTTAAAGAGCACGAATATAATGGCATAATTTGCACAGCTGGCTTGCGGAGGAAAAAACGCGATAAATTAAGCGTACCTATTTGATAAAAAGCAAATTCATCGCATTGACTAGGAAAAAAATGCTTATACTCGAGGACAGGCGAATAGCATATCGCGTAATGAGGACAAATTTAAAAGGAAAAGTTTCGCGTACACAAGGAAAACACAGCGCACAGGCTGACTTTCCACTTGAAAATGATAATCTCATGGGATGAAATAAATTCGCATCAACGAGCAAATAAAAAATGGGAAAGGCTCGATAGACGAAAATAATTTTCACGTTGGAGTGGAAACGTGCGTTGTCGATGACCTAATGAACATGTACTTACCTATACCTACCTACCTAGATAAAATTTATATTTATCTACTTATCTAGCTCTCGTAACGAATTAATCCTAATTCAAATTCAAGGTTTCGGCCGTAAGTTTTGGCGGACTTTGTTAAACTTTTTTAAGCGCCGGTACGAATCGCGTTCAAACGATGAGATAAACCACTACCTATAGCTATTCGGCATTTACTTTTTATAGTCGATTTCATCCCTCAACCTTATACGAGTAGGTAGCCTACAATCCAATGAAAAACGGTTCTATCATGTTTGCGATATATTTGGATACCTGGAAATTGTATCAACTTTGATCCAAAAAAGTGATATACAGGGGTCGGCATAAGTTAGTATTCCGATTTGCAGAAACGAAATTTTTTTCAAATAAAAATGATTTTTTTTTCTGTAACTATTATTACCAAAATGTTGGTGGGACTTCCACAAACACAACGCACTACCTACAAAACCTTCCATCTACTCATTACACACAACAGGGTGTTAAAAAGAACGCATCCGTTTTTGAATATGAATACTAACTTATGCCGACCCCTGTATGTAATTTTATCAAACTGCATACCTACTGTTTGATTAAACAACCAACTTATGAGAAACTGTATCAAATTTTATCAATTTTTATGAAAGTAATTTTACAATGGATGAAGAGATAACAATATATAAAATGCAAAAGGTAATAAACAGCATACATAGGAACACTAGAATAAGAGTATGAATTGGAAATAAACTCTCAAAACAAGCAGAAAAAAACATAGTTCGCCAGGGATGCACACTGTCTTGTGTTTTATTCAACGTGTACATGGATCGCATGGTAAAAGAATGGCAGAAAACGAAGCCAAAAGGAATCGAAACAGACAGAAGGAAGGCAGGAAATATCAACAGTACTATTCGCAGATGATCAAGCAGTACTAGCCAAACAGAAGATGACCTACAGAGATCAATGTATTCAGGGCCAGACCCAAGAACACAGAAAATTTAGCAGCCCACCGCGATATCCCTTTTTAGCGGCCCTGATTTTGGGCTCCTCAATTAATCTGCCAATTTTTTTCTCCCATTTTTTAAAGTGCATGACACTGAGCATAAAAATTCATTCAGAAATTTTTTAAGCAGCCTGGTTTTTACCTCATTGGTCCAAATACATCGCAGCCCACCAAGATTTTCTTGGTAACTTGCTGGGTGGGTCCAGGCCTGTGTACAATAGGGTGGTTCAAAGGACAATAGAAAAAATTTTATGTTTTAATTTGTTAAGCTTACCCCCTATAAGTGTTCCATTTGTTCAGAAAACACTTGACAAAAAATTTCAGGTCAAAAAAATAATATTCAGAGGTCGCTCATGAGAGTAAATGTTGAGAAGGTATGAGCGCGTCGAGTGAAAACTTTCCATGGTTGCGCGCCAGGGAACGCAGCATTGCGTCCCCTCCTTGGATCAAAGCAGATTACAACATGTTATCCCCTCTACAATGCATGATAAGTAAGTCTAGTCCTTGGTGGACTTTTTAAGATGTTATTAATGATGAGTCAACAACAATTTTTCAAATCCAAAGATCACTGAAGATGAAAATACATACAAAAGATTTGAAAAGTAAAGAAAAAAGTATGAGTGTGAATTTGAGGTTGTATTATTCTATTCTACTTTGAAAACAAAGGGAAAAAATTTATGGGATAAATTTACGTTGAAATATGAATATTTTATAAGATTTAGCACTTCTTCAAGTTGATGTTTTATCAACTATTATCAATTTAAGAGCTTAATATACTTGGTAAAAATGGAATTTTTTGATTTCTAAATTCCAGAATTCGGGTTCAAATGAATTCTACAGCTGAAAAATCATAAACAATACTTTGGAATAGTTGTTTTAAAAACCCCCCAAAAAATTGGCATCACTTAATAAGTTGTAGTGGGGATGCCACTCTCAGTACAGTTGCATAGAATCAACCCTGTCAAGCTTTGTTGCATTTCCCGTGGCACCATTGTGGGAAGTATTGTGATTGCGCGCGCTCATAGCGCTCAACATTCAACGCTTGTGCGGGACCTCTAAATATTATTATTTTTCAACAAAATTTTTATGGTGTCATTTTTTCATCAAAAGGAACAAAATTAGGGGGTAAGACCTTGAGATTTCAAAAAAAATGTTACATGAAGCACCGTAGTGTAGGTACAATTTAACAAAGACATCGGGAAAAGTATGATATGAGAATTTTGTAAGAGAAAACAAAAACAATGACTTTCAAAGGAAAAGAACCAGTAAGAAGCAAGATTGCAATAAATGGAAAAATCATCAAACAGGTCAATAATTTCAAATACCTGGCCGGAAACACGATATCATACCAGGGAGTAGATGTTGGTGGAAAGATTGCAAAGTTCCTGAGAGCCACTAAACTGATAATAGGACCCTGAGAAGCAGTAAGGTGCGAATAGAAACAAGATTGAAGGTGTATAATATACTCGCAATACCAATGATGCCTTATGGAAGCGAGGTATGGGCACTAAAGAAATCTGATAAAAGAAGAATAACAGCAGCAGAGATGAAATTCATGAGAGGAACGGCAGGGATGACTCTCAAAGTCAGAGTCCCATCTGAGAAAATAACATCAGATCTCGGAGTGAAGCCAGTGATGAAGAATGATAAAAAAAAGTATAGGAAAGATTGGAGAAATCATGTCAAAAGGATGGAGGAAACAAGATCGCCGAAACAGGTCCTCCAATATACACCAATGGGGAAAAGATGCAGAGGGAGACCAAGGAGAAAACTCACTGATACCTCAGGCTCATCCTCAACAAGTTCCACACCATAGCAGACAGACCAACAGACCTACCACTCGTAAGGAAACGACGACAACAATAATTATCGACCCCCTAGTTTATTTTTTGAATTTCTTAGAGCCAAATTGAGCTGGAAATGTCGGAGATGGGTTAAACGATAGCTTGACATGCCTACTTCAACATCCCAGAGCCCCAAGAAGCAACATTTTCATTTACTATGTTTTTTTTACATTTTCCAAAAAAGTATAAAAATTCAACAAAAAAAAGTGGCCCAAATATCAACCTCCTAAAAAAACATGTTAAAAATGAGTAAAAAAAAACACTGAAATCAAAGTCTTAAGGCGTTAAAATAAATATTTATTACTTAATACTGAAAAATAAAGTAAGTATTTAAGTAGAACGTTTTTACAAATTATGAAAAAAAAGTGACCCTATCAATCCCCTCAAAAAACGTGTTAGAATTTTAAAATGAGTAAAAAAACAACAAAATCAGAGTCTGAAGATGTTAAAACAGATATTTATTACTTGACATAATTATTAACATAAAAGTACCTTAGAACATTTCAGGCCCATTTCTTACAATTTTGGTTCATCTTTTGGCATTTCTGTAGCAAAAAACAAAGTCGTGAAATTGCCAAAACAATGGGGGGGGGGTCGAATTTAGGGTACTTCATAAGTATAACTTTGACTAGAAATTTGAAAACTCACCGTTGAAATTATCCAAAAAGTAATTAGCACTGATTATTTGTTCAAGTGTCAGCTTCAAATAAAAATTAACACGAAATTTATCCGCCAAAAACTATTTTCACAAGCTCACTTCGAACAAAATTTAAAATTTAATGTCGACTTTCTGATTTTTGTGTTTTGCTTGTCATTTCTCACCATTTGGCTATACAGCGGTGATTTTGTTCTCATTCGCTTTTTCTGTGAAAAAGGAATAAGAAAAATGTCTTTCCAAAAATTGTGTGGCATTATCAGGCGAGTTAGAGGAGGGGGGTCGGATTTAAGGATGGGGTCGATATTTGGTACTCTTACCCTTATTATGTAAGTATTAGATCAATTTCATCACCATTTGATAAGATTGTGTCAAAAAATGAGTACCTGTTTTTATCAAATTTGAAAGAACCACCCTCCCCCCTCTGAGATAACAAGAGGGGAAGTGAGAAAAAAACGCAGTCGTTTATGTATCTTCAGAAGTGATTGCAAAAGGGCACGATACATAAACGTAATTAGGATATGGTAAAAACAGGCGATGCTAAATTTTCGCATCGTCATCGTCGCATATTTGTATGTTAAATTTCGCAAACTAGGTACCACGCAGTGTGCGTGTGTTTTTTTCACGAAGCTTATTTTTTTCAAACGTTTGAAAATATTTTTCAAATCTTCCGAACACCGTTTTAAGCAGATTCGAAACTTTGTTTTTCTTTGAGATTTATATTTATTCCTTCGAGGTGAATTTTATTTGGCATAAGCGAGCGTGTTGTGTGTACCTATTTGTCCGTTTGAAAAATGGTCGCGTTTTGACATTTTAAAACCTTGGGATGAAAAAAAAAATTCAAAATTTACTTTCGAAACGTGCTCTTTCTATCTCGTTTTCGTAATTTACTCTATTTGATATTAATTATAGGTGGTTTTGTCGTTACGAATGAAAACGAGTAGGGATAAAATGTTTCCAAGTCCCTAGCGATACACAAATATGAAATATAACCTTTACGGTAATTAATTCGGTTTGTACGAATAAAAAAAAACATGCCGAGTGATTAGAATATGTAATTTTTTCGCCAATTCAAGTGCCGGCCTTTTTATTACCTACCGATAAAACGTCGTAATGAAGTAGGTTTCTCTTTCGCATACCTACCTCGTATACGTAGACGTACGACCATTTCGATAATCATTCGAGTAAACCGGTCATTTATCTTTGGGAGCCTTATCATTATTTACTAATTTCAGCATCGGTGATTTCTACTCTTTTTCACAATCAACCAATGTCGAATAAGACGCCATAGTTTGCCGAATAATTTTACATTGCCACATATTCGGACAATTCGATTCGTCTTATAGGATTAACGCACCAGGAAAAAATAACGATTTAATCAAACGTGATTTCTCTTTCGTAAGTAAACAGTCAACTAGTAATATGGATAATAGGCATACTGAACTTGAACGAACAAAGAGGAAAACTGTGTTTGGTATTAATTAAAATGGGTTTCAATATACACTTTTCTAACCCCTTGCTTTGGATTTGAAAAGTTCTCGGATAGGTATGGTAACTTTTGACAAGTGTTACTGAGCTTGGGGTATCATCAAGTTTTGATTTTGAAAAAAAAATCAGCCATGTACACACCCCTCTCCCAATTAAACTCCTCCAAATTTTTGAAATCCCAAATTTTAGCTTTTTATTGCTTAAAACTTGCTGTAAATCCTGGAATGCGAACATCCGCGTGTTTTTTCCTCAAACCCTTCACCCCCTCTCTCATTGTCTTGTTTTTTGATGGTTTCATTTTCCAATATTGCGTCAACTACATAAGTATGATTCTCGCTCCACTTGATGCAGGAGTCCAAAATTAAATAAGTGAAAAATGTTCTCCCCACGTACTAACACGAGTCTTCCTTATCATACTTACATTTTTGGCTCATCACTGATCCATGCCATACAATACACTCGCTGGTATAATATAACATCACCTTAATCTTAACCTCAGGCCAAAACTACGGGTTTATATCGATTTTCACCACAATTGAAATGGAAACACGCGAAAGAAAAAAAATAGAAAAAACGTGTTTTTCACATCTCAAAGTATATCCTGTGTAGTTAAGCTCTCTATCGACGACTAGCCCGAATCCAATAAATAAAAAAACATTAATCCGACAAGTTCAGTTCGAGCCAATATACTCGAAATCACCTTTGAAAAAATATTCCAACACATCTCCTACGCCAAGCTAGGCAAAAGCTCTCGACAATATTATCTTAATAAAGCTCATCGCCTCGGCTAAGCTGGGAAAATTTTTTTAAGCCCATTAAGGAAACGAGAGGTAAATTAAAAAAGAAAATTCATCGTTTATATTCACGGTTTGTTTAATCCTGTATAGCTCTCGCTTTTCGCGAAACTTCATATTTTACACGATTTATTTTTCATTGGTTTTCTTTTTTTTTTGTTACTTTTTTCAGGAACAAGACAGTAAAATAATAGTTGGAAGCTTTTCTAACGACGTAGCACCGAAATTTTTCTGCGCGGTGAGTTAATTACGTTATTATATTCTCGAATGAGCGATTGCCACTCGCTAAATAAATAATGTAGATATTTTTTTCTTCGATGAGGGCTTTCGAGCTACTCGTATAATGAATTAGTTTGATTCGATTTAAATTTTGAAAAAAATCGCATACAAGAGCGAAATATAAGCCTCATTACAGAGTGGATTATCAATATAGAAGAATCTTTTTGTTATTTTACGAATAGCTTAATAATGGAATTTTACACGGTGAGGTGTGTTCAATGTAATGTACATACAATGTGTTATCAGGCACGTAGCGTTGTATGCATTTGAAGTTGCATTATCGAGAGCCCCGCTTCGTATGGTATAATTAAAATTTCGTTAGGCAACTTATTCAACACATATGCTAAACCCGACCTATATTAGCAAACTGGGTATATATACGAGCGCAAGGTGCAAAACGAAATTCATCACGAGCATGAGTAGGTACCTACTACCTATATTCCAAAGATTAGAAATTTCTTAACTCAGAATGCAAAAAGTAATGAACCGAGAATACTTTACATGGTTAAAATACGTCAGCATTGATAAAGTAGTAGGGACCTTAGCTCTAACTAATTCTCCTGTACACATATATGATGTGTGTGTGTATAGTTTCAAATACGCGCTGCATGCATAAATAATAAATCTACAAATATAACGCACTCCCTTAATAAAACTTTCAACTTTGTAAATTTCCTAACCCTTTTACCTGTTACGTTTTACTGTCGTCTTTTCAACGAATGAAATTTCGTTTTAATAACTCTCTCCCGCTATTTTTATACGTACAAACGAATTGGTATACCTATTTATAATTTCACATTTTAATTTAGTAAAAAAGTTATTTTACACGAGCTTTTTATTAAATTAAAAATTTGTCAGTCTCGTTCTGGTTCGAATCAAAAACAACATTTTTTGTCTATATTTAACTATAACTTTATTGCGAAAATAAAGGTAGGAATATTTCGTTAAATTTGTAAGTAGACGAATAATGACCATAATGAATGAAATACAGAAATGAAACGAGTTGAAGACCGGCGAGACGAGGAAAAAAGCAATTCTTTTCAAGGTTTCGACGCAAATATAGCGAGTTAACTTTCTGAAATGTTGGTATAGAAAAAAAAATAAACAGGATTTTATAACTTTTTAAGATTGAAATTGAAGTGAAAAAATTTCCGAGGGACAAGACTTTTCATTATCTGATTCCATAGTCTAAAGCAAATTAATTAAAATATCGGGCAAAGTTGAAAAGGTGGAGAAAAATGAGATTTTAGATTGCCAGGCTATAGGATTAAATGTCGAGAAAAATTTTCAAACTTTTTTGATACTGAGTTTAAAAGCAGGTGTAGGTACTGATGATAGAAGCCATTAAAATTATGTAAATAATTATGTGCCTATAGCTACGTACGTCCTAGAAGGGATATCTGATGAAATGAGCCGAATGCACTGAAGTGGTTGAGATCCTATCGCCACATGGTCCTGGATATTTCTCGTGCAGAAAACAGAAAATGAAAAAGTCCAAAAATAAGCGAAATGTGGATTATGGTAAACAAATTTGGCATATTGGACCTAAATTCTATCATTGCAGCCAATTTGGACTGTTCAGTTTGATTTAAATTTATTTTAAATGACCTGAAATTAGAAACCAAATTTTACATCAATTTCGACCCTTGTGATAAGATTTTAAAAATTTATAAGTACCCAGAAAATCTAGAGACTCTAGGAGTCCAATAGGCTATTTCCATTTATAAAACCATCCTTATTAAGAACTTGGAATGTATTTGCGATAATCTCTGCTCCAATTCACTTTTGTACAATTTTCTAAAATCCATTTCTGTCCATTCAAATCCAAAAATATTTTTCGTTTTTCGTTTTTCGTTTTTCGTTTGATTTTTATTTTTTTATTTTATTTTTCAAGTATTGATTATTGTTGGAGATAAGTTGGGCCATTAAAAAAAAAAAAATTCAAAGCTATAAATTCAGAAATCCACTGGAGGCATGATAGTTCCTCAAACGCATCCTTGTTTGGTGAAAAAGGTCGAAAATACATTTGTGTACCTAGTATGTGAACCGAAGTGAAAAAAAATCAAAATTTAGCCCCAGTAGCATTGTGATCGATGCTTTTTATCACAAGCTAAACATTTTTTTCAAAGCTTCGTGTGGAAAAAACATTTATGTGAATTGCTAAAGGGGAAGGGGGCACAGTAACTGCAACTGAACGAGATCATCAAAAGGATATTTGCAAATCTGATTTCCGTTTTTAAATGCTAAAAAATTTTCTCTGTGCCATTTTTTCAAGATTTTTCAGCAGTAAAAAATTGGCCATGGCGATCTTTTTGTAACCTAAATAAATATCTACAAAATTGACTGTTTTTGGTGATTCAGGTATTCAAAATCAGTCCTAAAACTGCGATATTAATTCCCCAAATCGAAATTTCACCATTTCCAGCCATTCTGGAGCCTCCAGCGTGATTTTCAATTTCTCCAGAATTTTGAATTTGCTTCAGAAGGCGTGAATATGTAATTGGACAGCTAAAAATCGAGTTGTGTGCTAAGTATACTCGACCTGTTCAATGAGTTTATCGTTTATTCACATTTGAACCAATTTTGGGAATGACACCTTAAGAGTAGTTTTTTTTTTTAACAGCTTTTTTCATAATACCTAAAAATATCTAAAAATTCAAGAGGCTCCAGAATGGCTGGAAATGGTGAAATTTGCCCTCGGGGCGTTAGTTCTGGACGAAGTACAGCGATTCGCATAGATTTCGAAAATTTCCTCGCAAACGGAAAACTTTTGATTTTTATTTTTTTATTATAAAAAGATGGTCAAAAAAACCACTCTTGAGGTGTCACTCCCAAAATCGGTTCAAATGTGGATAAACTGGTTAAACAGGTCAAGTATAACACACAACTCGATTTTTAGCTGCCCAACTTCATATTCACGCCTTCTGGAGCATATTCAAAATTCTGGAGAAATTGAAAAATCGCGCCGGAGGCTCCAGAATTGCTGGAAATGGTGAAATTTGGATTTGGGGAATTATTATCAGTTTTAGGACTTGTTTTGATCATTTTTACTGATCAAGTATTTTTTAAAACGGTCAATTTTGATCGAAAAATGTACTTGGGCAGCTGAAAATTTGATTCTGGGGGGGGGGAGAGGTTAGGCCATGCTCTTTCAAAAATCGGTCCTGTTCTAATCAGAATGTGACACCTCAAAAAATTCCCTAGTCAGAGCACCAAAAGTGGTGAGTAGATAAATAAATAAATAAATTCCTACATTAGATATACAGTTGTTTCTCTAATACTAGCAAACCAGGCCCAAATCTTAAGCAAAGGATTCCTTTAGCCAGGCCCATTCAGCCCGGTCAAGCGCTATTCTGCAGTAGTGTTTTGTTTAAAGGAATTTGACAATGTCATCCGACCACCTAGCCCTCTGTGCTGCTCATCTTCCCCCTTCTGGTATCCAATTTAGAATTTTGGTCCTTCGCCCTCACAATATGTCCAGCCCACTCCCATTTTTTCCTTCTAATTTCGTGAGTTAACACCCTAAGCTGTTAGTCTGAGGCTTGACATTCTAATTTTTTGCTTCCTTGAAACCCCCAACATTGAGCGAATCATGGCGTTTTGGTGACATTTATTTTTTTCTTGAGATTGCTGCTGATCGAGTCCAAGTTTGAACTCCATAATAAATCACTGGGAAGACACGTGCGTTAATTTTATCAGTTTTTAGTTTATTTGAATTACATTCCTTTTGGGATAAATCAACTTCTTTCACCATTTTGTTATCGAATGAAATAATTTGACCCAGGTATTTTGTTTCTATAACATTTTCAAAGTGTTCACCATTGATATTAATTTCATTCCCTTCAGAACATTTTGGATAAGATCTTAGTTTTGGAAGCATTCATTTTTAGTCCTGCTTTTTGACATGCCATTTGCAATTCTGAGATCATTTTCAAGAGCTCATCTAGGCTTTTGGCCACCAGGATTACATCATCAGCAAACCTCAAGTTATTTAAATTTTGCCCACAAATTTTGATACTCCTATTCTCCCATTTTAATCCCTTGAAAATTTCTTCCAGAGCTGCGCAAAAGAGTAGATACTCTTGTTGAATTCCAAGGTCAATGAGTGAGAAAATTCAACAAAGTCCAATTGAAATTTTTGAGCGGAAACAATCTTAGTTTAGGGACCTCTGGCTTGGCCTGGCTGGCTCAACATTTTTCGGGAATAGTCTCCCATGTTCAAAATGAACTTTCTATCATCAATTTTTGCCAGAATCTAAGATGCACACGTTTTTTTCACTCCATCCTAAGTACATACCTTGGTACATGTAATTTTCCAGGATAATTTTTTTGCCGCGAAATTGCGCCAACGCATTACAAGGAAACCGTGTTAACTCGCTAGACATTGTTTTTATTGCGACGGCAATTGCGTTTCAGAATGCTTAACTTTGGAACATTATTGTTTACGTTAAAGTTAATGGATAGCGAGTGTAAGATGAAAAGTCTACAGTCGAGTAAGCAGGTATTTAGTTTATGTAAATTTGCAACCATAACTTATCGTATAAGATGGTTTACGAGGCGAAATATTCGACTTATATTTTCGTTATTTCATTTACACGAAGCGACGACGACGACGCAACAAGAACAACAACGTCATCCAGGCGCTGAAAACTTATCGCATCGCATCGTATTTGTATTTAAAAACAAATTTATACTACATATCAATGGCGAATAAATAAAAAATCGGCCTAAACCCGCCTTATCCACTCGAATGCGTAGGACAACGTGGAAAATCAATTTCACCTGCGATAATAATAGTCGCCGCCGTCGGCGCGGCGGCGGCGGCATTTCGGGCACGAGCGCGAGTAAAGTCATAATGAATATTTATCGTAACAAATACCCGACTTTAATCACTTTTGTATGCTCGGATTAGACGAGACGAGGGGGAAAAACATGTGGTTTTATGGCGAATATTTTTTTTATATTCGTCGGTAAACCGATGCATACATAGTAGCTATAACTGCATCCATCCACATGAGAAACCGAAGCATTGGCGACGAGCTTCGCGATACGTTTATGAATAATGTATGAAGACCGATGGAAAAGAATTTCAGCGTTGCTCGAATTGGTAGAATTATGCGAACGCGAGACAACATAAACGGATTTTAAATGTCACCTGATGCGTTAAGTTTAAGCCGCAGCAAATCCAATATTTTCTACTCCAAAAGCTCCAAATGTTTTAAGCTGGTTAATAACGAAGTTTACCGTTTCCACAGTCAAATTTAAGAACATAAAATATCAAAATTACGAGCTTCGTGTTAAACTCGTACCCTAAAATAGTATATAAGATGGTTCTACAAGTAATATAGGTACCGAATTAACCGTTCAAACATCAATTCCACTTCTATAAGTACAACCATTTTGACCATTGTTTTCAAGTACCTATATTCGAGTTATACCAACCAACCTTCGAATTCTACAGATTTAATTTTTTTCCACAGTCAAAATAATCCAGCGGACCAAATTAGCGTTAAAATAAAAACTTTTTTGTCAAATAGCGTAAAAGTTTTTGACAACGTGGACATTTTTTTTTTCGAAAAAAAAAATGTCGTAGTACGCTTATGTCTCATTTTAACGATGAAAAAAAAACACCATTTATTTCCACCGTCAATCTCAGCCCTTGTCAAATTTGCAAATGTTAACGTTGAATGGGTTTTACATTTTCTCGCCACAACGACGTCACTTCTTTTCGCTAGTAATTTAATTACCGGTATCAAAACTCCAAAAGTCATGCCTTATTCTGAATGGAAAATCTTGAAATATGATAACACCATAAACACATTTGTATACGGATGATTTTTCACGATATGTTAAGTATAAACTTTTTTAATCATAAAACCAGCATTGAAAAAAAAAACAAAAAAATACCTACTAAATTCATCAACCATTCTTTTTTTCTCTGCGGTAACTCGAACAATGCTATTTTTTTGGTTTGGTTAATCAACGAAATGGATTTTCGTCATTTATTTTTCTACTATAAATACTGCAACTAGGTATTCGGTGGCTGTGTACAGTGTAGGTACCTACAATGTGAAATAATGAACAAAGCAAAAGCATACTTTTCGAATGGTCGACGTTTCAAGATGACTTCGTGATAACTAGTTAGTTGGTTACGAAGAAATTTCAAGGCATTTAAAGCCTACATACTTTGCTCAGGTTTAAAAGAGGAAAATTTTCAAAATTCTCAAAAAATATCTCGCGAATTACGTAAATTGAATCATCATTTTTTCGTAAGCGATTTTATGAGTGAATAATTTCTTTGTCTCTTAACTTTTTCAACACCTTGACCGAATCATTTGATTCATCGAGATCTGATTGTTCTCAAATAAAAATGTAGATCTTGAGCAATACATGCAGCCATTATTATATGTACAAAGATATGGGTCCATTTTCCCCCTTTAACTTATCTTATTTTTCAAAACGATGAGACAAATTACGTTTGCAATTTTTCTTTGGCCCCTTAAAACTTTTATAATGAAAAAAACAAAATCAACAGTTTTTTTGTTTTATGTATATAAAAAAAACGAAAATTTTCTATTTTTAAAATAAGTACAAAAACTGACTGAAAAATTTCAAAAAAAAACTGTTTTTAACAGGGTATTTTGCACGTGTTTTTTTTTGGTTTACAACTCAATCAATTTATTTTGTTTTGTTTTGAACGTTATTTTAGGGCTAAACAGTTTTAAACATTACATTTTTAAAACGTCCAAACTCAGAAAAATAAAAAAAAATATCCCAAAAATGAATACCTAACCTACCTACTCTTTTCAACGCTCATGTACGTCGAAAGTGGTCCTCAAAATGCAGTGATAGTTGCAATGTAAGTTGAAAAGACGATTCCTAGAATTGCAGCTCTTTAATCCCAGATTTCAAGATTTCAGGTAATTTTTTTGAAAAAATTTGGGCAAGAAATACCCACCTGCTTTCTTTCTTACTTATGCCCAAAATGGCTCTGAAAATGCATTGGTAGTTAGAATGCGACCTAAAGAGCCCGCATAAGGATCCATTGCACACCCCCCCCCTCCGGTTGATCCTCCGGAACAACTTTTTCCTTAAAGAGGGAGTCCAAGGAACATTTCTAGCCCTTGTCAAAATTTCAAGTGCTAAAGCCTTTTTCGAATTTTTAGTGAATTTTTGAAAATCAAATTTAGGCCAAAAATGAGGGAAAAAATCAAAATTTTACAAATATGACCAATAAAGCTGAAAGAATGTACCCTATTTTCGACATGCCAAATCGATTGGAAACTGTTTCAAACCATTTTGAGTAGTTCTGGAGGCTCCAACAGATTTTTGGGTTTAAGTCATTTTGGAGCCTCCAGCGAATTTTTGAAACTTACTGGAGTCTCCACCAGATTTTTGAAACATGAAATTCCCACAACATTTTATCAAATGGCGTTAGCAAACTGAAATTTACTTCGCAAACTAATTTCAATATGATATAAAGTCGACTGCATGGTGATTTCAAATGGTTTTGAAATTTCCAGCTACTTTTTGGAAATTGAAATTTCCAAAAAACGCCATACAACTTTTCAAAGAGTCACTGGAGGCTCCAAAACGACTTGAAATACACCAATAGTCGACTTCGTAGGGTATTGAAATTAGTTTGCAGAATGAATTTCGGCTTTCCATCTGCATTTGATAAAATTTTGAGAAATTTCAAGTTTCAAAAATCTACTGGAGGCTCTAGTAATTTTCAAAAAAAGTCGCTGGAGGCTCCAAAATAACTTGAAATCCACCTGCAGTCGACTTTGTAGCGTATTGAAATTAGTTTGCAGAATGAATTTCGGCATTCCAACTCAATCTGATGAAATTTTGTGGGAATTTCGAGTTTCAAAAATCTGCTGGAGGCTCCAGAACTGCTCAAAACGGTTTGAAACAGTTTCCAATCGATTTGGCATGTCGAAAATCCGGTAAATCCCAATTTTCAGCTTTCTTGGTCATTTTGATAAAATTTTGATTTTTTCCCTCATTTTTGGTCTAGATTTTCAAAAATTCACCAAAAATCGAAAAAGGCGCTTTAGCACTTGAAATTTTGACAGGTGATAAATTTTTGCTTGATGTTTCTAAGAAAAAAGTTGTCCCGGAAGATCGACGGGAGGGGGTGCAATAGATCATTATGTGAGCTCCCCGACTGTTCCCTTGGTTAGAAATTTTTACTTTTGTCAAAGTCCGGCTTAAAAATGTGATTAAAAAAGTGTTTTTTGGGTTCATAATTGATCATTTTTTTTCATCCATTTATGGAACGTTTGGACCCTGTTTGAAAATCCAATATCATGTAAAAAATTCAAGGTGAGGTTATTCCAAAAAGCTTACTTCAGAAACTTAGTGGCACTCCCCTCCTCATCCTACCATTATCAAATATGCCTTTAATCACTTTTTTTTTTATATTTTTTTCTCGTAATAGGTACGAGTTTAAACCTTTGTAAACTTGTAATTTGGTTGTTAGCTTTTATGTGCACAAAAGGAAACACCTTAGTCTATCCGGCGCCTAAGTTATTTTGTGAAAATTTCGACCTTCCTACAGTCATTTTCACTCAACGTAATTCATGTTAATTAAGCTCCATAACCTTGGGCCTGTATTTTAGATTATAGCCAAATAAAAATACCTACCTACGGTACGTTGTCGATTTTCTTGTCTATTTATTTTTTTTTTAACACCCTGCAACTATAGGAGATACTCGTATTAACGATTGGAATGTTCATTCGTTCTCGATACTTTTTATTAAAAACTCCCACTTGCTGTGTAGTTACGTTCTTGTTGATTAAATTATCTACTATTTAGCGAGAAACCAAGCGTTTTGCCTTTATACTAAATTTTTGACGTAATCGCGTTCGTTCATGTTTCATTACTCGAAATAGTATCAGAAAGTTTACTCGTTTTGTTGAACTTTTTGATTTATCTCATTGAAAACTTTCTATTGAGGTTGAATCGTTTCATGTGTAGTATACTCGTAAGTTTGCCATCGTATCTTCATTTTGCTCAAGAATAAATTATCAATTCTGTATCGACGTTCAACATCTGATAATTAAGGATTTCTTTCCATCATTATTTACTTGATGATATTTACAACCTTACACATAGGTACCTATACACATAAGTTGTGTGAAATATTTTCTTTACAGTTTATTATATTAAAGAATGTGGCTTAATGATTTTAATTCAAAGATGTTACCTATTCAGAATCAGAATTTTCCATGAAAGGTTCTCTATGCGTCCTTGACTTTTTTGTTCGAGATTTGGAGGAGGGAATCGATAAAAAGTCGAGAGGGAAAGATATGTATCATCAATTATTATTATTTTTTAATGTTTTGAAAACACTTTCTGGTGATTTTCAATTACGTTTTAAAATTTGAAACTCGTTTAAAAAAATTATGGTTCAAGTCAGGAATGCAAAATTTTTCCTGTAGTCTTTTGAGGTCCTTCACAACTTCTTATCGAATCTCCTCTTTAATTTTTCCGAAAATAAGTCAAAATAATTTTTTGCTGTAATTTTTTGAGGTTTTATTTGGTATTTATAATCTTTTTGGAAAGAAAACTCGAAGTCAACTCTCAAAAAAAATGTCTTTGACGTTAAATGGTTCTTTAATTCTGAGTTTACTGGCGATATTTTTTCAAGCCCTATAGTATCTTTTCATTCCCTTTTCACCCCAAAAACTGCATCATTTAGGACGTTATTTGAATTACAGGAAACTTTAAAAACTGAAAAAAATGTGAATAAAACATTGTAAAGGATTTTCGAAAGATGTGTACGATTATTTGATGCATTGTTTGTATCAACGACACAAGAGTCCCTCGAGGTGCCTGATTCTAATTTCAACGAAAATTAGTTTTTCGAAAAAAGAATCTGTTTAAACCTCTGTAACCAACCATTTCAGTTCCCCTGAGATATTTTTTGACAAATTGGTAAAGATTTAAAGCTTGCTATTTTTCTGCAAAAAATGTAATATTTGCAAAATAAAATGATCTTTTAGAAGAAGGATGGAACGTAAAGTTTTTTTTAATGGTCCGGTAAAAATATATGTAGGTGCAAAAGGTGTCTACTTGGTATTCCTGGAATTTGAGAACGATTTCTTCAAATTATTAACAAAAATTCAGAGGGTATTCCTTCACTCCCAGCTTTTAATATTTCTACGAGTACGATTTGGAAAAATATGCTCCCATAAACTTGAGATAGTAAACAGTTTGACTTCTTTGATCCTTCAGCTATATTTTGAAAATTACAAAACTACCTATTCAAAACTGTTTCCAATTGATTCGATGGTCAAAACTCAGTCAAAAGTAGGATAAATACCAAATTTCTGATTTTCTTACGAATAAATTTAGTGCAATTGAAGGGTTCCTTTCCAAGTCGGCCTAAGTCCATTTTTTTCGTTTCGAGAAAAACACAAATAAGTGTTTTTCTCGCCCTTCCGCTTCAATAATAAATGATGTGATTATATGGTTGTGAAGCTTGATCTTTCTGCTTTAAAGTACCGTATTGGTATTTTTTTAATTTTGCGTATTTTCAGCTCCAGAGCGCGTCAAACAGTCAGAAAAAGTGGACTTAGGCCCATTTGGAACTATCTGATGTTAAAAATTTCGAAAAAGAGCTGAAAAACGCGTTTTTTCAACAAAAAAAATTCACGAATCATTAATTTAATACATTTCTGAAACAATTTTATTCGAAGCACCTTCAAATTTCGTCTCTCGAAAATCGTTGAAAAACTTGAAAAAAACCGGCACAACCGCACTTGTATACAAATTCTTAAAAAATGTATGATTTAGGCCACTTTGGAATAATCAGCTGTTTTTTCGAGCCGGCAAAACAGCGCTCCTGAGCGAAAAAAGTAACGCCAGGTGTTGGGACAAGGTGATAAAGGTGTTAACCGACCTGTACCAGCAGATGGCGCTGCTAACTCAAAAATGATAAAAATGGACTTAGGCCGACTTGGAAAGGAACCCTTCAATTTTAATTTTTTCACATTTCTGGGGTTCAAGTTTGATTTTCAAAATTCACCAAAAATCAAAAAATTATTTTTAGCGCCTCAAATTTTGGGCGTTGATACATTTTGATATGTTTTTTCGATTTTGTTCTGCGTGCCTGGTTCAATAAAATTCCTGCTAGTTCGAATTAGCCCCCCCCTCCTGTAAGCATACGTCACTAATGAAAAAGGGATCATCTGAACAGAGAAACCTACCTACTGTATAAAAAATAATAACACCTCTTTCCTCCAATTCGTGTACCTACTTCTTTCATACAAAGAGAGCATAAAAAAAAACTCAAGAAATCATCTCGAATGTAAGTAGATACAAATTATTTTAAAAATATCAACTTGAAATAATAAATATGGTGCCAAAACGTAGGAGGGTTCGGATTGAGAAAAAAAAATATTTAATTAGAAATGAACGGCTCAGTAATTTATCATTTTTATCGTTTTTTCGATCTCAATTCGCGAGTAAATTGTAGATTAAATTTGAAACATTTACGATCGCAACTGCTACAAGAGAAGATGAATTTTGCAATATAGAAGGTTGTTAAAACTGAGACGCTGTGTAAAACGCAATTACCATAATTCTTTCTTAACGCTGATAAGATTTTATTAAATTAATGGACTTTTTTTTTACCTCAGGGGGTAGGTATATATCACCACGTATAACAAACCTAAAAACCTTAATCATTTTTCGTTTCATGTGCAAAATATCCTACCACGTTAAGTGTACGTAGCTCAGCTATCGTACCTACCATGCAACAAGTGTAGTAAACTTTTAACATTATTTTCAAAAAGGTGGCAAAATTTTACAAAGTTATTTTTGTTGTGTTAGATTAATGAGCTACACGACGCTGACAGTAGGTTGTTCGCTGCGTTCACAAAAAAATCTGTTTATGACACAAAAACCGTGGTTTTTAAATGCTGCTTATGGTAGGTATAGAAAGTAGAGAAAAAAACGGTCGACGAGAAACGTATCAAAAAAAAAAAAAAATAGGCGTCATATTGTTCATTTTTTAACGTTTAGTCGTTGCGCTTTCAGGCCTAAGGAAATAGCGTACAAAATTACCAAAGTATTGGTTCCTCTGTTACGCATTAAACAAGATGATTTTATCGAATAAAAAACCAATTTATTCGAGTAAAAACAACAAGCCTCGAACATGGCTAACGATGGAAAGCGATTAATTTTAAATCAACATTAACTTCGCCAGCGTTGATTAAATAAAAACTCGAATACAATTTGAAATTAAAAACCATCAACTTTACAAACGGCCTAAAAATGCAAATAAATTGGAGCCTTGGCAGTTCGCAGTATCCGTTTGGCGAAAAGATGAAAGTATCTTTACCGAGATAAGATAATTAGGTATCTTTCGAAATATCCATAGCTAGGAGGGGGAGGGGGTTTCTTATAACAAAATTATCTATATTATTATTATTTTCAAAGTCATCGCCATACATCAGCTCTCACTCACACACACATGTTAAAAATTCGTATACCTGTCGTAGGATAAAAAGTTGACTTTCTCATCAACGTTTGGCTTTTTAAAAATGTGAGATTTGAGAACTACCTATACATATAAGGTTATTACGACAAAACGATACCAACAGATGAAATTTTTATCCGAGTAAGTTTGCAAAGTTGAAGGATTTTTGACAGTATACTTACTACCTACCGTTAAAGTAAATATTTACTACGTGCGCTTATTAAAATGTAATTTATTTCATTATATGACGTGAAAGCATTCGCAAAAGATTTTACTTTATTATCCTTTTCAACGTTATATGGAGCTTCTGTGAAAAAAAAATAAGAGGATATAACTTTGCCAATTATCTACATGGAAAATACCGACTGCAGCAATGTTTCAAAAACACACTCAATTATAAAGGATTCGTCGGTAAATGAAAATATCCTAGCTGAATGTCTTGGAAATTTATCAGATTTAATTTTTTTTCCCCGAGATCTATTTAAATCTACCCTTCGATGTTGATAATAAATCACTGATAACAAGATTAATGCTCTGAATTCGCAAGAATAAGCAAATTCTCGAAACCTGTACGTGTAAAATATAATAAAGCTATTTCCAAATAAGCACATTCTTAGTTATCGGTTCGATTTCGAAAGAAATTTACTTCTCGTAGTGATTTTATGTCGAGTCGACGACCACGTGATTGCTTTATTAGCGAAATGTCGAAAAAATTGATGGATGGGTTTTTTAAACGAAAATACTACAAGCGAGTTATTTGGATAGGTAACATTCGGAATAGTACCTACAATTGTAATTTTTCAAAGCAAAATGATTTCTTCTGCGGCATAGATTTAAAAATATAAAAAATAACGTTACAACTTGAGAAAAAATAAAATAAACGAATTCGTTGTTTTATAAAAATCTCATCTAGAAACAGTTAAAAAAAAAAAAAAAACTCCAGCCTAACAATTCCCCCTGCTGCAATAAGATAAAAAAAAATGATATCTTTATTCGTCAGTTTTTAAAAGTATAAAAGTCACCACCAAAGCCATATTTTTTCAGTCTGTGTTTATAGTAATTTTTAAAGGCGAAAATTTCATCCAACCATTTGTATTCTTCCGCTCGAAGAAATTTCCAATTATGTGAGAACCCCTCATCTTTGCAGAACGCCTTCGCTTTGTGGACGTTTAACGTGATAACCTCCACAAATTACTCAAGTTTGGCAGAAAAGTTATGATAACGTTAAACGATCGTTCATCCGAAGAAATATTACACTGTTGCATTGGGAAAAGCAACAACGCCAAAACAACCTTCATAAAACTTATACCAGTCAATAAAACACATCTTCACAGCGAACAGATTTTTTTTAACGAATTGTCTATTTTATTGACGCTAAAATTAATGGCACCTTTGAGCGAAACTTTTTTCTCCGGTTTCGATTTTTATTTCGTGTACGAAAATTTTTCAAGTAAAAATACAGATAAGTAGGTAGTTCGTGTGTGTGAGTGTCTGCCATGCAGTAATGGAGAGGAATTTGTTAAGAAAAGCTGACGATTCATGATAAAACCTTTATATTGCTTAATTAGGTGAAAGAAAAGAGTAAGTAGCTAGGTACCTAAAATATTGAGTATCGATATAAATAGGTAGGTAGGAAAGCTATATAAGAAGAAAAGTTGAACTTTCAAAAATATATCAATAAAACAACACATTCCAAGTGTTTCTATCACGTCTTTGTTATTTATTGTGAAAGAGGAAAAAAGTTATCCAGGTTTTACAACGCGTGATTTTAAATTTACTCTTTTAAATTGAAAAAAAAATGGCCTAGATTTATAAAAATTTTACGGCACGCTTTTTTGTTTTCTTTGCGTTGAAAGAAAATACGCTTGTTATCTAGATAGTTTTTCACTATTATAGGATTTCGTAAGGTGTTGTCAAGTCGCGATAGAATTTCGTTCAAAAGGTCAATAAAAAAAGTGTTTTCGAAAAATTTTACTACTTACTTGTTTTATAACTCTCAAAATAGAAGATTGAGATGATCAAAAAAATGTACGTAGGTAGGTAACTAGAAAGTTTCAAGTTGTATAAATAGGTATTTACAAAATATAAATGCTTACAGGGAAGGTATCCCTGCCAACAAAAAAAGTTTTGAACTTTGACAAAGCTAAATAGAAAGAGTAAGTGTGTGCAAGAAAACATCAAGTGAAGTGCATTTTTCGGTTTTTGGTGAATTTTTGTAAAAAATACCTACGTAAAAATTTGAGCCAAAATTCAAAAAATCAAAGTTTTATTTCATTTACTTACCTAAAAGCTGAAATTTGATGTTTAAG
The DNA here is from genome assembly GCF_950023065.1 of Planococcus citri. NCBI lineage: Eukaryota > Metazoa > Arthropoda > Insecta > Hemiptera > Pseudococcidae > Planococcus > Planococcus citri. Next base: position 32,469,509 of record NC_088678.1, on the reverse strand, counting down.
TATTTCTGATCCTCCAAATTAATTAATGATATAGTTTCAAACCGTTTTGAGCAGTTTCGGCGCCTCCAGCAAATTTTTGAATGCAGAAAATACTTTTAAAAAATCACATAATGAAGTTATAAAAGCTAAAATTTCATTCATTTGGTAATTTCAACTATTTGAGTCGATTAGAGATGGAATTAAAACGTTCTTAAGCCTCTATGGGAAGTTCCAGGTTTTCAAAAAGTAGCATAAAAACTGTGCTAATTTACTTTAGGACGCAATAACACGCTTGAGGCTTGTATGGTGATCTGTAATTCTGTATGACTGATACACACTATTTTTTTGGCAATCGGTTTCTATCAGTTTGAAACGATGTGTTTTCCAAACGATTTCAGGCTCTCTCTCTAAAAAAAAATAGGCCATAAACTGAATTTCAGAATTCACTGTAGAAAAATAATACCGGCTTTTTGAACTGACAGAAACTAATTTTGGAAAAGTTGCGTGTAATCGGTCAAATTGGTCACTGAAGAGCACTGCAATCGTATTTTTATGTTCTTGTTTATAATGTGAAAAGTTTCTATGTCACTGTGTGGTTAAGGTCAGAATATATTCACAAAGAATAGACATATTGTCCCTTATGGTTTTCCAGGGTAGCCTACGGGATTCAGAATCCCGTAGGTTGAGAATCCCGGATTCTCATTGATTTAACTCTACATCAAGATAGTCTTACCTATTTGAACTACCAAGTATAGATTCGAAATATACACAACTGATATCCTAGTCAGATTACCTATTTAATTGTACCAATGAAATAAGTACTCAAAACTACTATATCTACACTCGTATATTTGCAGTAAATTTACTTACAAATATACACCTTATATTAACAGCACACAGATTAGCTAGATGTAATTAATTATAACCAACTGTATCCTAAATTAATGGAGACTATACACATACCACAACAATGATGAGAAGGAATCAGTGTTTGTGAGAAACCCCTTCAAATAGTTACCAATTCAAGGGCTTGACATAAAAAACGTATCCCCCATTGGCAAAACGGCTTTTTTTAGACAGTGCATAATGACTGCGGGAATGTATTTTCATCTGACTGTGGTTCAATGCCCCTACTGACAAGAAAAACGCAGTTAAAAGCGTAAAACTGAGACTGCGTTTTTTGGTGCATTTATGCCCAGTGTAATCCCATAAACACCGTGTGTAATTGCTTTTATAAAAGACCCCCTGGAGTGTGAGATGGCATAAACACAGTGCGGATGCAGTAAAAAAACGTGATCTACTTCAACAAAACTGGTTTCAGGTAAAACAGAGTAACAGCAGATTTGAAAAAAGCTGGCAGATTTGAAAAAACATGGGCATAATAGCTGAAAAGTGAGACTAAAACGCGTTTTTCTTGTCAATAGGGGCCATCTTGGAATATCAAAAAAAAATACTTGTTTGTGATTGGTTGATGGTAGTCAGACTGCAAATCTGAATGTCAAAATGGCAATTTCTGACTGCATAAATGAGTAGTCAGATATCACCAGAAATGTGCCAATTGGGTCAGAACAATTAATAGAATCACATGTCACAACATGACACACACAAAGGGCTCAAGCATTGATCAGGTACCCGAGATTACCATCTTTGGTCACGTATAGTGCAAGGACATACATAAGCATAACAGACCAAATTCTCCTTTGTATTTCTTCGCCGCAGCAACTTATGCAGTGACAAGAGAAAGTTCCAGTTTGGTGCATTAAGCCTCGAACTGTTCCAGTCACTTTAGAGTTTGGTTTAAATGGGAGTTCACACATAGACCAAGGAGGAGAATAATACAGTCACCATCATGGTATCACGTACTGGCATGGATGCTAGTGCTACCTCACACCACTTTTTGCAAATCTGAAATGTTCTAAAATATATCTGGACGCTTTAGAACGACATTAAACAATCTCTAATCAAGTCAACACATTTCAATTAGTGTTTTAAGTGAATTTAGGTGTTAACGTGTAATGTATACATAGTAGTGCATTTAACATCTATTACACATTATGACATTAAGCTCCGAGCACCAGAACAATAGAGGCAACAGAAATGCACGCAATCTGTTGCTGGTATCAAAAAGCTGTAACTGGTTTGAGCAACTATATGTAGGTAGTGATGATTATGAAACTCAGGGTTGTAAAAAACCTGGCTAGTGATGTATGAGCTACTTTGTAGATAGCGTAGAAAGCAACAGGAAACTACTACGTGAAAGCTCAAAAACAACATCGATTCCCTAGAATAATCGCAGTGGTATAGGTATTCGCCTCACCCTGTTAGGGTACCACAAAAATGTGATTTCCAATGTCCTGTAAAGTATAAGGAACCAAAACGACGACGAGCTTTACAACTCTTTATTGTATAAAATATTGTAAGTCCCAGAGTTCCATATTGAAACGACTCAAAACCATTCTCAGACGATTAATGGTTACAAAATAGGGCACATAACAATATCTCAGCTTTTTAGATCTATTGGGAGGTACATAATTATTTTGATCTCTTAATTTAACTTTTTCAATTTCAAAATTTTTTCTGGCAGTTATTGGGAATTTTGGAATACTTTACACGTCAAAAATAATTACCTGTAACCCAGAAGACGACCACTTTGCTCAACACCACCTATAGTAAAAGGCCTGGGCGCAGAAAAAGTTCTCGAAGGTGGCAACGTCGCAAGGAGGCTAAGACTTACATGGTGTACGATGGGAAAAGCACCGTTTTCTTGTTTTTCGCGAATTTTTCAAAATTTTGAACGGGCACGTGGGTGTTTATGGCATCAAAAATGATCTATTTTTACGCTCTACAACGTCATCTTTCATTTGAAGCTCTAGCACTCATCAATCAGAAGATATAAAAGCTCAAAGCTCAAAAATCACAAATACCGAACTTTTGAATGAATGTTTCTCAAAATTTTGATCGAGCACATGGGTGTTTGAAACATGAAAAATAATCTACGTTTCACGCTCTACAATTTGGTTTTTTTCCGAAAGCTCTAGCATCAATAGATCAAAAGTTAGAAAAAAGCTCAACTTTGAACTTACACAACTTTTGATCCATTGATGCTAGAGCTTTCGGAAAAAAACCAAATTGTAGAGCGTGAAACGTAGATTATGTTTCATGTTTCAAACACCCATGTGCTCGATCAAAATTTTGAGAAACATTCATTCAAAAGTTCGGTATTTGTGATTTTTGAGCTTTGAGCTTTTATATCTTCTGATTGATGAGTGCTAGAGCTTCAAATGAAAGATGACGTTGTAGAGCGTAAAAAATAGATCATTTTTCATGCCTTAAACACCCATGTGCCCGTTCAAAATTTTAAAAATTCGCGAAAAACAAGAAAACGGTGCTTTTCCCAATAGTACACCATGTAAGTCTCAGCCTCCTTGCGACGTTGCCCTTTTTGTGCGCCCAGGCCTGCTTGGATTATACTAGATAGGCAATCCGCAAAGAATTGTGAAAAAAACTGTCGGACGATTTCGATAAAATTTCATTTGTTTTTCCTAAAAATGGAATTCTTCCAAAATTTTTCTCAGTCTTTTCATCATAAAAAAAAAGAATTCATTTTTATTGAAAAATGGTGTTTCTGAGAAAAAGGATGCGGAGATTTTGTAACCCCCCTCCCCTTCAAGTTAACCTCCGTGCAAATTGTATGTACATTGCAAAGGAAGACTAAACGTTTCATCTTTCAAGGTCAAGTTGACTGTTCAAAAAATCCAGTGGAATCTCTGATGACGGTAGGATGATTTTGTAAGCTTTTCCCTCTCTAAATCATTCATAACATTTGATCTCAAAATGGGCCGATTTTTCCATATTTTGAAAAATCTTGCACAAACCCTCCGATTTGTATCAAAATACAATGAAGTGGAACAACTTTTGAGAGATGCACCTGCACAAAAAAATGAAAAAAAAATCTCGATGGAAGAAAATTTTGAGATCTACATTCATCTTTCCGTTCCCTCGCATCACTACTCACCACCCATGGCCAAAGTATTGAAATTTGAAGAAAAAAAAGTGAAACACATTTTCAAACTAGGTGATGTATTTTTTTTTTTTTTTTTTTGAGAAAAAGAACTAGGTACCTACCTATTATTGTATAATTACTTAATTTATAGGCACCTACTCCAACTTCAAAACAACATTTTTTGAGCCACTATTCAGCCTCCAGCAAGTTTTCAGCTTTTTCGAGAAATTTTAATTGCTCTGAAAAAGATTACTTCACTACCTACTGACATTTTTTGGAATCCTATTGTCCACATACTCCCTGAATCCATTTTTTTTTTTTTTTTAGTAACTCTGGTACCTCTTGTAAATTTTAAATTTTTTCAGAAATTTCAAATTGTTCCATAAGAGCTCAAAAATGACTGTTTTTTCGAGTCTGGTGGCCGTACGAACCCAATTTTTAATAATAGGTGACTAAGTGAATGAAGTGGTCATTGGTGTGTCGTTTTGAGAAATTCGATTCACCTGACAGCGAGATTTAAATTAGATCCCTTCATAAATTTTCCACTTTTTGTCAATAGCTTAAAAAATTGAAAAAAAATACTTCTTTACCAGTAGGAATTATATATTTATTCCACACGTAGGTATCTTTTACAAATGCAAAAATTCATCAATGTCAATTGTCAACATTACTTTCGAAAAATCTATCAAATAATTACATTTGACAACTGAACTTTGGTAGAAAAGATTCAAATGTCAAGAATTCTTCAGGGATCACACCAAGCTCGCATATTTTCCACGCAATAGTTTTCAAAAGAGTAGATAGGTTTCACAATAAGGAAATCTGTACGGTTAAATATTCTGTTCGCGGCGTTACGTAACATGACAATTGATCATATTGGTTTACCGGAGCGAAAACGAGCAAAAATTCATATCCTTTGGTACAATAGGTATAAGCATGTAGGTGAAAACGTGTTCGAATGATTTAAAGGCACAAAGATGTGAAATTTTCTTACTTTTATTCAAGTTGCGAAAACATGTCTTTATCAAACTATGGGCAAAATTTAATATTACATATATATATAAGAAACTGAATGCATAACAGAAATTGAAACTTTCAAAAGAGAATTTTCAATGTTTGTTGGGACCGAAAACGTGCAACGAATTATAATCGCTATTTTGTGTGTTTCAAGGTACACGATATGGGTCTCTATGGAGGAGATTACGTTTGGATTCTACCTGGAACTTTGGAAAACCGATGGTGGAACACGAATAAATACTGTTCCAAGCAAAAGCTAATCGAAGCGGTAAATGGATTGATTTTGATCAGCAGTAAAAAGCAACTAGACGAAGACGAATTCGCCGTTTCTTTTGTGGTAAGCCACGTTTAAAACATTCTAACGCGGAAACCTTTCGACGCTTAAGACGGATTTAATTATTATTTTAATATCTCGAGTCGAGATGAACTACTTATATAGAAATAAGAACAACGTACAATAATACTGAATTATTATACCTCAGCTAATAATTCAATCCAGCCGAATTAATCCTCTCTCTTCGCCACTCGAGTAAAATTTTCCACGCGGAAAATGGATTCAAAACTCGAAAATTAATTCAATGTAAATAAATCCATCTTTTTTATCGATGAAAAGAAGAAAAAAATTGAGAAAAATTTTTTTTAAAACTTTTATAGCTTATTTCGCGAAGGTTGATTTACATTAATTTCCCTTTCAGAAAAAAATCACAATCTTTTACATGTAGGTATACTTCTCAAAAAAAAATCTATTCCAGTAACTTGTGTTTCATGTTTAATCGAAAGAACCTTCCAACGTAGTATCCGAGTAGGTACCCCGACTTGAAAAGTTTAAAAGTTAAATAACAAGGCGATATTTAAACAGCGCATCTGTAAAAGATAAATATTAAAATATTTCTTTTCGAATTTTAATAACATACGACGGTTTACCTCGGATAGGAGAACTATATTAAGGATTAGAATTAGTTCCCCGAAGCTTAACCATGCTAGTAAAATAAAAAAAAAATGTAAAAAAGAAATCAAATAAAAAAGAAGCTTGTACAGAACGTTGATACTATGATGTGCAAAACTATAGAGAAAAAATAATACCTACATAAAATGCAAAAGCAACGGACTAGTATTTTTTTCGAGCGCCTTGCAAATGTTCATCCCTCGTCCATCCATATTTAATATGAATGTTACTTCTTGAAATTTACTCTTATTTAAAGCGTAATATTTTATTCATAAACAAACTTTGATACTGCCTTTTGAAAATTTCACTTCTACGCAATTTTTATTATTTTTTTATAATCGTCTTTTTACGATACCTATATTCCTAATGCTAGCGGTTTACATACTTTTCCTTGATGTGAATAGAAAGAAAGGCGTTCTCGTCTATAGCGAGACTATTTTCACAATGAAAAGCTAACCGTCGCGTCGCGTCGTAAAGAATTTTGTTATGCAGAAAAATTACTCCCGGTGGAAACTGTAACTCGCACCGGGGTATGATTAATAATTTCTGAGTTGTTTTGTGACTTTACTACGACATCATTATCAATGAAAAATTTTATATGATAGATAATAGAGGTACATACTTTCTAACATAGGTAATATATTCACATTTACTTGAAATAATTGAAATGGTCAACTCGTTGGAAATGATGTCATTTTATTTCTTTTTCTTTTTTTTTCAACTAGTGTGTACTTATATTGTTTTAATTCAATAATTCTAGAGAAATCGCTTTCAAGCTCACAGTATTTCCTGTTCCTTTTTAAATTTTGCCCCAATTTTTGAGAAGGTCACGCTCCCTCCCATCGAGAGGGTCTATTTTGAGAATACAATACTTACATATTTTTAGGATCTAAGATCACAGCTCCGAGTTTGCGTTCGATTTTCAAAGTTTGACTTTCAATTTGAAAAGTTCAACTTTTACTTTTTCAAACTTTATGAAACTTTTCGAAATCTGCGTTTAATGACCTTCTAAACCGTGAGATTTGTTTTCTATCGATTCACGATTGTTCAGAAGATAATAGCTGATTATTACCTACTCCTAAGCATGCCGTATGGAATGAATAAAGCCACTGCTGCTTGCCCCCTCCATGGAGGTCAACTGAAACAAAATTTTTTTATTGATTGGGTGATTGAACTTTGCAATTTATGACAAAAAAGTTGAGTGAAATCAGACGATAAGGTCGAAACCTTGGTCGAAGTAACAAGAAATGACTTTCGACGATTATTTACGGCAAACAGGGTATGCAATTTTATTAACGTCTGTGAAATTCACTTTTAATCAGGCGAATTGACGAGGAAGGTATACCGCAAAAGGCAAAATGTAACATACTGGGCCGAGAAAAATTTAAAGGAATCCAAAAATGAACCACAGATCAAATTTCAGATACAGAATTTCCTGTTTTCGATTTTTTGAAGGATTTTCAAAAATTCAAATTTGAACCATTTTCCACGTAAAAAATTAAAATTTGATAAAATTGAAGTAGGAAGCTGAAATTTGGTTCATTTACTATTTTCGACCTCCAAAATCGAATGATGATGTTTTAAACTCGTTTTATGGAATTCCAGTTGTTTTTAAATTTTCCATTGAGGAAAAATTGTCAAAAAAATGAGCCAAATTGGAATTCAGTGCTCATTAACTTGAATTTACCATGATTTCTGACCCTTTCGACCAATTTCGGTGGAATTTTTGAAAATCTGTTTTTTTTTCAGTTTGAATGAAATTTACAATTTTCTCCTGTGATTATTTTTAAGAGAACATAACAAATTCATCCTGATGAACTTGTCAATACAAAACACTGTTTGGTTTATATCCATTATAATATATTTTCAACCTCCCGATTCAATTAGTGGAGGGTTTGATTCCATCTGCAGCCTTCAGTTCATGTTTGGATTTTGCGGTTTTGGAAAAATTGCAATTTAAAAAGTCAAAATGGAAATTAGAACTTGAAATGATCGACCTTGTGACTTTGTAAATCAATTTGAGAACAAATTTTCAGTATCAATTTTCTGATTGTTCAAATCCACACCAATTATAAAAGTTGTTTTCAAGAACTACATATAAATTTTAAAAATCTGCTGAAGGCTCAAAATAGGTAACTATATTATATAAGGGCCAGAAATCGATTTTAAAGATCAAAATCGAGTATTATACACCAAATTTCGACTCGTTGAGAGTTTTGCTAAACAATAAATTTTTCATTTTATTTATTTATTTATTTATTTATTTTATTTTTTATTTTTCATTAGTAATTGTTAGAGAAGGCACAAACATATTTTCATTTTTCCGCAGAATCAATCAAAACTGGAAAATTCAAGCATCCACTGGAGCCTCCAGAATGCATAAAAATCACAAACCAATCGTTGACTTTATTTATATTTCTTCATGGAAAATGAGCCAAATTCTAATTTTTCAAAATTCCCTGGAAATTGAATAATTAAATTTATTACCTGAAATTGGGTCCTGTGATTTATTTTTGAATGTTCTTTTGATCTTTTGTTGTCTAGTATGAATAATTTGCGAGTTGGAATACCTATTTTATAAGTACATACATACGTAGTTCATGAATACCCAACTTCATCAGCATTATTTAAAATTCATCTCATTTATAAGCAAACTAATTTTCAATTCGACCCATAAATCTTTGTGATATTTGATTCTTGGCCTGAATTCAATTTTGGAAATTAAAAATATCACTTTGATAAATTCATCAATTTTCAAAATAAGCCCAGAACCGACATTGGCTTTTTTGAAAAAAATTTAAAATAGGTAGATAATCTCATTTTCCTAAAATCTTTGGCTTTCATCTTTCCTGGAAAGAACTCTAGCCAAAAATAAACCTTCTCGACAAAATTTACTAAAACGATACAACTAATTTAATCAATCACAAAAATACAGTCGATCATATCAAACACCTGTATCGTCCATTCAGAAAACTAAACTATAGGTATAATGGTATATAAACAAAGAGAGGATTGATCGGTTCGGTTCAATCTTTATAATATTTAATAAAACTCATTTCAGTCAGGTGTTGGTCGAAGGCGAACAATCGTTAGCTTTTTAGTTTTTTCATTTGGTAATTTTCGCAAGACCAATTTCCAGCACGAGCATAATATTTTTCTCGATGCTAGAATATTCAAGATGCTAATTTACATCGCGTAGTTTTCATAATTTTTTTTTTTTTTTTTTTAAGAAATACCATACCTAACTTATTGAGAAAGTGAAACATGTGCGAATAACTGGAGCAACTTTCAATTTCCTTCTCGTCTTCATAATTCGACAAGACGTGTGAAAGCGTCTGATAAATTATTTTTGATGTTGCAGAATGAAAAAGAATTCCTAAATTTGTTACCGAAATTAAAAAGCGAATTTGTGAGGGAAGCATATGATGCGGTGTGGGCGACCGCATTATCATTAAATCGCACTTTGTCCTCGTGCAAGCACGACAACAACGCGGACTGTTTGAATAAATCATTTCATAAATCGTTCCAGAAACAGTTCGTGGATAATTTCCAGTACATACAATTCAAAGGTACTTCGGTAAGTAAAATAATTCTATTAAAATTTAAATTTGGCAACGTTGCACATCATCATAAAAAAGTTCAACCTTGAGCTTATGATGCTTTTTTCTAATTTGTTCAAATGAAAGAATTTTATAAAAAAAAAAATTTGAGCAAAATACGTAAGACTTGTAGACCAGAAATGGTTTGTTTAGGTTGAAATGGATCTGGCATATTGAATTAGGAATTGGGTATTTCATATTTACGGCAAACTGGTTATGCAATTTTATTAACAACTATGAATTTAATTCATTTTGAAGGGTACTTAATAAAATTTATATTATCTTCTTCCACGATTTTTCAATTTCTAATTTTAAAAATTACAATTTCAGGGCTTCGAAATTGAATATTGAAATTAAAAAAAAAATTGGAACATTACAAAAACATCAAGATTCCTTTTCATTTGACTAACCGAACCCTGGAGGGAGGGATTGGGAGTTATGGGATGAAATTATGGTGGTTCCATAACTAACTCAGTTGAAATACTCCTTCCCCTCCAAATTCGAATCCATAACCCAGGCTCAGACGATGCAAATGTCACAATTTCCGACGTTGTCAGTGTCTAGATGGTTTAAAGCAGGGTGTCATTTCGATTGATGAGATAAATAATCCCGATATTCTGATCTATAATTGATTAGCGTGACACTCTTTTTGAAATTTTTCTCATAAAATTCCATAAAAATGTCAAACATGGCGTATTAACTCTCGATTGAAAAATTACAGCACGAATGGGCGGAATAAAAGAGAAAATATGCATTGAAAAAGAAAACAACACGTCAAAAGCCAGATACAACAATAGATGAATTAATTTTCACTTTAAAAAATTCTATTATAGGTGGGAAAATTAAAATCTTATTATACTGCGGAGAGCAGATAAACCAAAGGCGTCGAGCTAGATATTATTTTTCTCAGCCTCAAGCCTTTGTCTATAACTTTTGATGAATACCTTTTAATTTTCCTAAGCGAGGGTTTTTTTAACGAGTGGTAAAATGCGGTTAACGTTTTAAAAATATTTTTCATCCAAATTAAGTGCGTCATTTTTCAAATGAAATCTTTCCACTATTTTGTATAATTATATTCTTCGGTACGTTTTCGCGGTCTTTTTGCTGCTCGCGCGTTATGCGAAACTGGTACTTTTGAAAAAGTTGCCTTAATCGTTTTAATGAAACGTTTCCATCATTGATGAACTAATTAAGTTTTTAAGCGTTTATCCTTTGAAGAGAAATTATTTCTTGATTGAATATTAATTTTAAACAGGGTCCGATACTATTTCACGGAGCGGATAGAATTTGCATAACCAACTTTTATCAAATTCAAGGTACGCTTTTAATTTACAATATTCCGAGTAAATTTATAACCATATTTACATTTAAAACGGCTTTGAAATGTAGGAATAGCGAACTTACGGGGGTATACCTAACTATATTTTTCAGACGGCGAAATATTTCCTATTGCACAGTACGACCCGATGACATTGAAGTTGAATTTTAATTGCTCCAATTGCAAAGATATAATTTGGCCCAGCGGTTACATACCAGTTTCAAAAAGAACCTACGAACTTCATATTATGAATATAACACCTGTTGCGTTCTACGTCATCAACTCGTTGGCAGTTTTGGGTATTTTAGTGTCGCTGTGTTTTCTAGTCTTTAATATTTACTATCGTGAACAAAAGTAAGTTATTCAATCTTCGTGATGTTTAAAATTTCACTTTTATCCCTCAGTTGATTGATTTTTTCGCCAGATATATCAAATTATCGTCGCCTTATTTGAACGCTACCACAATCGTGGGATGTATATTAGTCTACCTGGCTGTAATATTTCTTGGAATTGATAACAGTACGATGCCTCCAGCGTTTACTTTTCCAACTATATGCACGGTAGGTTTTTTTTTACGTATACTTTTTATTTTTAGAAGGAAAACCTAGACTATACGATAATTTAAAATTCCAATCAATTTTTTTCTACTCGATTAAATATACACATTGTTAGTTTAATGTCGTATAACTGGACTGTGTGTGTAAAGTGTAATGTATGATCAAAGAAAACAGAACCGAAGGTGAAAGGTGACTCCCACGTACAAACAGAAGTCCTTTTCAATTCTCTAAAGTATTTAAGCAAATTGCAGTACCCGGATAAATACATACAAGGGTTTAGCGAATCGTAATAAAACCCTAACAGCCAGCATTTCCTGATCGATTCGTTTTTATTCGAATGTATATTTTGTATAAATGTATCTGTGTAAGTGGAAAAGCGAAAACTTGTCTATTCCCTTCGCAAGTTGAATATTAACCTCGTCTTTTTGCTTATTTCAATATCGAAAAAAGGCTCACACACGTAAAGAACACATGTTACCTTTTTAAAAATAGTGGAATATTTCGAATCCGAAGTAGCCGAGAGAAAGCTCTATTTTGTTGAGAATACAGCTAGGTACTTGCGATTGTTTTTGAAAATAATTTATCGCGAATTGTTCTCAAAATGACAATTTAAAATTACCTATGTTAATTTGACCAGACGTGGATTTTTGCAACGTGGAGAATACAAAACATTTTCGTAAAATCGTACATGGCCCATATGATTTCTTCTTGAAAAAGAGATGTCTCAAACTGCACAAGTAGTACGTAATATAGAAACGTAGATTTGAATCGTTTATTGTTTCGAAACTGAGAGACCCAAAAACCTCCCATTTCCAAAATTGCTCGTTCGTATAATTTTTTCACAAGTTAGTAGCACACGATTCTCACTCTTTGGATACCTGCCATTATGATTATTTCAGCTGACCAATTGCAAAATAGAGCGCCAGTGCCCTTTAATTGTGATTTTTAGGTAAATTTAGTAGGTAGGTACTAAAATAGATTTGCAGGCGACATAGAGTCAAAGAGCTGAGGAGGAAAAATTCACATTCACAGCATAAACGAGTTCATTCTACGTCCATTGAACCAAAATTGGCAAAAAAACTGCTCGCACAATTCGGCGCAGTCAAATTTTAAAGTCGCAGCCCCTCTAATAATTTCAAGTAAAAATGAATTATTGTGAAATTATTAAAAAGTTAGATACCTTGCGACCTGTCAAAATGAGTTGAAATTTGACCATAATTTCGAATAATTTGGCGAAAATATTTTTCCGTTTACTCGAAGAATTTTGAATCCAAAATTGTCTAGTTTAGTTTTGAAATTTTTTTGAAAATAATGTAAAGGGAGAAATTGCCGCATTTTCTATCCCTTAGGTGAGAGAAAATTGTTCTATATTCAGCTGCTTCTCATCTTAGTTACGTAAAAGCGCATTCTGGCGGTTTAGTTACATAAAAGCGCCGTCTAGTGGATTAGTTCTCTCTTGACGAACATGTTGTGAGAGCTTTAAGCAGAGTTCATTGGGTACCCGGATTGCCGATTTTCCGGGTTCAACCCAGAAAGGAATCGGCTACCTGGGTACGGAACCGGGTAGTGGAAAACAATGAAAAATGCGATGTTGCCAAATCAAACTGACGAAAAAATTTTATTTTTATATAGCGATCCTAGCGGAATTTATTTGAACTACTCAAAATGACGTCATTTTTTGAAAATTTTACTACCCGGGTTGGCCGGGTTGGAACCGGATAATTTTCAGACCCGGGTAAAAATCACAGATCTGGGTACTCGTCGAACTCTAGCTTCAAGCAACACTTCAGTCAAGGCACGGACATTACGTTACCTTAATGCCAAATCCGAGTATGTCCATACAAAAAAAGTACGATTTTACGCATCACTGATAAGGTTCGGATATGCTTGGAAGGGTTTGTTGAGTTCTGATTGAACATTGGTCAGCTTCGTGCATCTTCGGTGGTGCATTTTAACTGTACTCGGATGCAAATTTTTCAATTCAGGGCTTCCCAGAGCCTTATCAGTGATGCAAAACGACGATGTTTTTTTGGATGGACATACTCGGATTTGGCATTAAGGTAACGATTAGATGAGCGCGAGCACAAGCCAAAATTTAAAATTTCCTATGACCACTAAAAATATATTTCTGAGTGCTGACACTCAGTGCTCCAAAATATCAAATAATTTTTATATTTGAGCGCGAGCGGCAAACAAGTTGTGTTGTAACGTGACGCGTTCATCTCATCTCCATGGCTTCAGTCATCCACTGACTCACCATGCGTAGCATGGGTATTTCATCCGTTCACCAAGATGGGCCTATGTCAGGCTTCCTATCTGACTGAGGAGATAAGACAAGTTGAGGTGTGAAGCCTTGTCTTTATGGACATCATATTTATGTAACATGAACTATTCACTTGTGATCTGTTGCGTAAATATAATTGGGATTCAAAAATTTCAAATACAGGAAGTTCAAGGTGGCTTGGGTGTTATGTGTACTATCATCCTTATCTAAAAGCTCTAAGCAGAGTCATGGACGTTGAATCTGCCCTGTTCGTTGACCATGCCCTTCCTCCCTGGATGGTGCATTTGCACATTATCTCAAATACCTAGTATTCATCCTAAATTCAATAAACGTATAGGTTGGTAAAGGTTCACTTCCTTGAAGTAGGGTGGAAGATGAACCAAGTAGTAGTGTTTGGCACAAACTGCGAAAGCTCTCTTTACAAAAAAGTGACTTTGTGACCTATCAAAATGGATTAAAATTTCTCAATAAATTTGAATATTTTGTAGAAAATGTTTTTGAGCATTTTTGAAGAATTTTGAGGCCAATGTTGGTTTGTATTGAAAGGATTTTTGAAAAAGTGTCCCGCAACTTATCAAAATATGTATAGGTTGAAATTTCATGAGAATTTCAAACCCAAAATTGACTTAGGATTTTCAGGTTTTTTAGAAAAATGTCACGCATAGAGGCAACTTATCAAAATGAGTAAACATTTTTTTAAAAAATTTCACATGCATTGAAACTTTTTTGAGCATTTGATGAATTTTCAGCCCAAAATTGAGTGAAATTTACATACCTACTTATGAGCGGCCCATCATGATAGGTTATTGTAAAGAGAAAATTCTGTGTTATGATCTAATTATAATATTTTTAACGCCCCTTGAAATTTTCAAATTTCAGAAATTTGGTGAGCAAAACTACATAGGTAAATTATTGTTAATAATTGACCCTTTCTTTAAACATTCAGTCAAATTTGCTTGGTAATTGGAGTCTTTCTCCAACGTGTGACTCTTTTTGGTGGGTTGTATGACACTTTTCATGACTATTCGGAAACCTTATTCAATTTTCAGTTTCAAACCAAAATTTGTAAAAAAATCTTTTTAAAAAAGTTTTGATTGAAAATTTCTGATTTCCCCTCAAGATTTTAACCTATTTTGATAGGTGGCATGATAACTTTCCAAAAATCCTGAAAACCATGAACCAATTTTAAGTTCAAAATCATCAGAAATGCTCGAAAAACTTTTTTGTTGAAATACACAGGCATAGGTATACCTTCATTTTTTTGAAAACATTGACCTTGAAGGCCTAAGCACAGTGAAAAACGACTAAAAAAATCTGAATTTTTTGAGTACCTATCTACGTTGATTAGGTATTTCAACTTTTAAGCTCCAAAAATTATTTTATGTTACTTTAGGGTATACATAGATACTTATAAATTATAATTGATTTTTTTTTCAAATTTCGGCTATGTCCCTCCTTTCGTTTTTTCTACAAAAAATTTTCAAATAGTACTCATGCAAATTTTCTTGAAAAAATGTCCACGTGTGCACCTACTGTATTTAGGAATAATTCTGTGTGAAAGTTACAAAATTTTAAGATAGTCCCTATCTAGAGATGAAAAATACTGAAGTTTATTTGGCATATAGGTACAGCTCGAATTTGGAGGGAAGGTTGGTCGACTCAGAAATGTTCAGAGATGATAATCTATGAACAAAAACTAACCTTTTGGGTGAGTTTTATTCAATTTGCAGGGATTTCATCAATTTATTTTTAAAGGCTCTTTAGTCTTTACTCCCTGAGCTAAAATCTGAATTTAAGTGGAAAAAATTGATCAATTTTTTCTCAATGCTTTGAAACATTAAAAAATTTATGATTCTTATCCGAGTGAAATAAATGGTTAAAATGTGTACCAGAAAAAAAACTTCTCTCAGACAAATTTAAATGAGAGATTTTTGAAAAAAAAAATGACGAACATTGAGTATGAAGAATTTAAGATTTTTGTACACATATTTTTTCTGTTTGTTTCATCAACTATGCACTTCCTTCACTACGTAGTACCATATCCAAGTAAACTAGCATAATAGATAGGTGTCAAAAGTTTGAAGCCGCCTCCACAGTTCGAGCGTAGGCAAATATTCCTACACGAACTTGATACATGCTGCCTAATTCGTATTTGAACCTTGAATATTAGTGAAACACCCTTTTTATGCACCTAAAAATGACAATCCCTATTTGTCGCGTGAAATCTAAAAAATAAAAAAAAATAATAAAAACCTATCTACTTTAAGATAAAAAAAAAATATTTGCCCTGTTCTGCTCACAAAATACGTAGATAGACATAAAAACACGAGAAAAAAAAACCACGTGAATTATTTTTGAATTGACTTGTGATATGGGCCACAAAACGATGAACTTTAAAAGGTACACGACGAGCTCGAGGTAAATTGAGAGTGATTTTTATGTTAAATTAAATTTCACCATTATATAAAATTGAATCACGACCGTAATCGATTTCTATTTCTTTCCTTTGATCATATTACGTTAACTTTTTCTCTTTTCCGAAACAATTAATGTTTTTTTTCCTCTTTCACCGGGTATCGTTTTGCTAAGAAAGTTTTCTTTCACTCAAGTTCATAAAATTCCACAGAAAGGTATTAAATGCAGTGGATTTTTAAATTGTCTTTTTTTCTTCATCGCTAAAAGTCTACATCTATATAAGTTTCTTTTCAAAGGTCAGCGTTTTTTTGGCAAGTTGTAAAAAATATAAAGTATCTCGTGTCAAATAAAGGTTGAAAATAATAATGGAATATTAAAGGATCTTGCGCTACGAAAATATGAAAAATTCCACCTTACATGGTCGATTTATAAATTAAAATTTATAAGTAAAAGTATCATTCACCGATTCATTTCGATATCAAAAAAAAAAATTGTTTATTTTATTAGGCTCGGGGTTATTTTAGGTAATATATACAAGATAGATATGATTTCCGATATACGACCACACACATATGACCTTTTTCTTTACGGTCTGATTCTTGAAGGTAGGTTTTTGGTGAAGTTTGAAACGTTGTCTCTGTTTTGCCTTTTAAATGTGGTTGCTTTTAAGTCGACGTTGTGTGTGAGCTTATGATAATTCTTAATGTTATTTCACGATGAGAAGCCATTTTGCCGCACATATTCGAGGAACCTTTGCGAATCTCTTTGATTTATATTTATTTTTATCATGTTAATGTAATATGTACGTACGTACGTAAATTCGAGATACTGTAGTACGTGCTACGTACATAGTTTTTCTGTTTCTGTATTTATACGTGAACACGAATTAGATACATACGTACTTTTTGTACGTAGGTACCTATCTAGCACATACAAAACCTATGTAGTGTAAAAATAAGAGAAGTACGCTTGAAAAGAGTCGGTATCTATGTACAAAATGTGCATTTAATTTGGCCATTCGATGTTGTAGCATCGATTTACACCTTTGAATTTAAAATACACTTTTCAAGCGTACTTCAAAGGTACCATATTATCGTTGTACTGGCTAGAAATATTCTCTTAGATAGTTTTTTATCCTCTTGTAAGTGATACTTTGCCATCAAAGGAAAAAGCAAAAAAAAAAACTACTTGAAAAAAAAGTCTCGAACTATGGCAAGTTAACAAAAAATTTAACGAAACTAATCCCCTATGTATTTTTATAGAATTTTACTGGAGAAAAAAATCTTTAACGATGAGTAGGTCGTATATGATTTGTATTTTTACTTTGAATTTTTTTTCACAATAGGCGTAAGATAGGGAAACTTTTACGACATGTTAATATTTTTTCATTTTTCATCCCTCTGTATATATATACCGCTATCACGCACTATTCTTGAAGAAGTTAAAACAGCATTTAAAAAAGAGAAACTTTTCAACCAGCATTTTTGCGCTAATTATAAAAACTTTTTGTATGGTATTTGTTTTTTAATTTTAGAATTTTTCTTGTCGAAACTGTGAAAAAAGTTTAGCAACTTATTTTCCACCATCTGTTCTCTCTAGAGAGGCGAAATTAAAAAAAGCTTTTTCCAAACAACGTACTAATCTTGTTTCATTTCCACGACCTTGATTTTTGTTTTGCTTTTCACGTTCGAGATTTTTATTGTCTGCCATATCAGCCAAAGTTGCTATCAATATTAAACAAATCACGAATATAGAAATAAAAGAACCATGAATTTGTATCAACTAGGAAATAACTTACGAATTAGTTGCGATGAGAAAACTTCCGCCAAGTTATTTGATAAGCGATAAATTCTTACGAAAATTATTCTTTTCTTTGGTGCATTTTCTTGGACAAGAACAAAACTTTATTTTTTACCGATGAAAAGATGAAATTTTTATCACAAGTGTGTTGTCTTTTTTGCTATATTGATGGAGATGTTACTTTTTCGTACTTTTTTCTGTCGTTTTTTTCTCTTCTTCTTCTTTGCTTCATCCTTCGATGTGAAAAGTATGAAAACTATTTTCGACTTTGGTTATTTATCATTCGGTGTATTGATTTTCTTGCTCGAGGTTTTTCCTTTGTTTTTTTTTTATCCTATTTACTTCGCGGTTCGAAATTTTTACTCCAATCTGCGATACCTAACTTTTATTACGAAAATGAAGGAAGATGTATTTGTTACCTTAACGTTAATTTGAGCTGAAATTTTCGAATTAAAATTGAGTTAAAAATAATTTTTTAGTGGAAAACTGCAGAATTTATAAAATATTACGATGAAGGAAAGGAGGAAGGATACTGAATAAATATTTATTTTCTTTTGTTTATAGGCTCGTGTCGCATTATTATCAACCGGATGTTCGTTAGCTTTCGGATCCATATTCGCAAAAACATATCGAGTGCATCAAATTTTCATCAAAAGCAATCACGGAATTCTTAAAAGTAAAGTAAGTACGAGTACAATGAAACTTGCATCTCATTCCACGTTTGCCGGATACAGCTACAGTCTTAGAACTTATGCAAATGAGAATGTAATAAATTTATTCGCAATTGAATAGATGTCCCGTTTTTCACTGTAAATCAGTTCATCGTGTTCGCTATTGTTTTCATTCTATACAAGAAAAATGTGTAGTTGATTTTTTTTTTCAAAAAAAGGTTGAATAAAAAGCGAGCTATTAATTTATGGTTTTAGGAAGAAAAATGTCTTCGAGAGTTTCCTTTCGTATAATTTAAAACTTTGGAGCATTTGTTTCTGCAGTTCTTTTTCAATCGAATTTTTCGTCAAGGAGAATTTTTTATTCATGGTTATAAAACGTCGTCGTATATATTGTTTTAGGTGCTGCAAGATTCCAGATTGGTTCCAATTATAGGCGTATTTGTGTTAATCGATGGGGTTATTATTGTTATTTGGACAGCCATAGATCCTATGGAACATGATTTATATAATCTTACGTTAGAAGCCAGTGTAGCCCATCCTGAGATTATTCATCAAATTCAGGTAAAATAATTAAAATCAAGGGATTAATTTTTAACAAGAAATTGGTGAGCCCACTTAAGGATAAATTGCACCCCCTCCCCCCGTCGATCAACCGGGACAACTTTTTTCTTAAAGAAGAGTCCTAAGGAACATTTCTAGCCCTTGTACTCAACAAAAAAAGTGGCCATACTTACAAAATGGCGGCCATTTCGATTGACAGGTCAGCCGAAATCGCAAATTTTGCGTTCCAACATAGAACTTGCACAAAATTTTTCAAACTGTACCAAAGTAGATCGAAAGATCAAACAAACATTTTTCACCTGTCAAAATTTCAAGTGCTAAAGTGCGTTTTTTGATTTTTGGTGAATTTTTGAAAATCAAATTTAGACCAAAAATGAGGGGAAAAATCAAAATTTTACTAAATTGACCAAGAAAGCTGAAATTTGGGATACACCCTATTTTCGACATGCCAAATCGATTAGGAACTGTTTCAAACCGTTTTGAGCAGTTCTGGAGCCTCCAGCAGATTTTTGAATATCGAAATTCCCACAAAATTTCACCAAAATGGAGTTGGAAAGCTGAAATTTATTCTGCAAACTAGTTTCAATACGCTACGAAGTCAACTGCAGAGGGATTTCAAGTCATTTTGGAGCCAACGGTGACTTTTTGAAAATTTCTGGAGCCTCCATCAGATTTTTTAAACTTTAAATTTGCACAAAATTTCATCAAATGGAGATGGGAAGCTGAAATTAACTCTAAACTCCAATTTTAACACCCTCTGAAGACGACTTCAGGTGGGTGTTCAAACCATGTTGGAGCCTCCAGCGACTTTTGAAAATTACTGGAGCCTCCAGTAGATATTTGAAACTTGAAATTTCTGCAACATTTTACCAAATGGAGTTGGCAAGCTGAAATTTACTTCGCATCCTAATTTCAATACGATATGAAGTCGACTACATGGTGGTTTCAAATGGTTTTAAATGATTTTGAAGCTTTCAGCTACTGTGTGGAAATTTCAATTTTCCAAAAAACACCATACGACCTCTCAAAAAGTGGCCGGAGGCTCCAAAAGGACTTGAAATCCAGCAGCAGACGACTTCGTAGCGTATTGAAACTAGTTTTCAGAATAAATTTCAGCTTTCCAACTCCATTTTGGTGAAATTTTGTGGGAATTTCGATATTCAAAAATCTGCTGGAGGCTCCAGAACTGCTCAAAACGGTTTGAAACAGTTCCCAATCGATTTGGCATGTCGAAAATAGAGTATATCCCAAATTTCAGCTCTCTTGGTCAATTTGGTAAAATTTTGATTTTTCCCTTCATTTTTGGACTAAATTTGATTTTCAAAAATTCGCCAAAAATCGAAAAACACACTTTAGCACTTGAAATTTTGACAGGTGATGAATTTTTGCTTGATCTTTCGATCTACCTTTGTACAGTTTGAAAAATGTTGTGCAAGTCCTATGTTGGAACGCAAAATCTGCGGTTTCGGCTGATCTGACAATCAAAATGGCCGCCATTTTGTTAGTAGGGCCACTTTTTTGTTGAGTACAAGGGCTAGAAATATTCCTTAGGACTCCCCCTTCAAGAAAAACCCAGAGATCGCCCGGGAGGGTCAGTTTATCCCTAAGTGGGATCCCCGACTATTAGGAGGTCTAACAATTTATCGAATGTCCCTAATCAAAATACTCGTATGTACAGCAATAATCTTGATTTTGTGACGAACTTCATTAAATTATTAATTTTTTGTACCTACTAATATAAATTCAAAATTTGTTTCTTTCAGGTTGAAGTATGTAAATCAGAGTACAAAAACACGTGGTTATTCGCACTGGGCATCTACAAAGCGGTATTTTTCATCTTGGGCCTTTATATGGCTTGGGAAACGAGGTAATACTCCACGTGTATTCTCGCATTATACGTTTAACAATTTTTAGTCAGATTCGCAGTAAATAAAATAAAAAATGCTCATTCGCAGGAATGTAAAAATACCTTCTTTGAACGATTCGGAATACATTGGACTGACAGTGTACACGGTTTTGGTAACCACTGTTCTTCATTTCACTCTGGCTAACGTTACTTCAGATCGTATTACTTTGGCATATGTAACTACCACTTCGCTGATACTATTTACCACAACATCTTCAATGTGTTTGTTATTCCTGCCAAAAATCAATGCGATATTCAGACATAAAGATTCGGCTCATAAAAAAATAGTTAGCAGCTCTGATTTGAAAATAGAATCGAATACTATAAGGTACCTATCCATTGTAAAATACATATTTAACATACCTATACATTGAGTTTTTAAATTTTTTCAATTAGAATTAGACATTTGAAACTAATTAATGTTGAATTTGGCAGATTCGTTAAAAATGATGACCAAGAGCCATATTACAGAGTCCACATACAGAATTTTGCGTACCGAAAATACGTGGCATTTTTAGACAGAGAAATACAAAATTTACATTACAAAGTGTACATTAAAAAAAACGACGATCCAGATTTACTGGTAAATATAATTCGACCATTTCATCAATAAATTTTAAAAAAAAGAAATCCCTAAACTCTATTTTTTTTCTCAGGCAAGAAGAGCGACAAAAATCTACGACAAATTACCCAACTTACGAAAATACAGAAGAGAAAAATCATCAAGCTTATGCGGAGGCATACCAAATTTATTCATGCTGACGGTATTTCCAGTCGTAATCCCTCGAGCCAGCTGGCCCTACGCTGAACACCTAGACAGACCAATCACCGAAGAAATGTCATTCAGTTCAGAAACCAAACTACAATCGATAAGATTCGAAGATGCGGCACTGAATGCTAAAAACCGCGACAGCGAAGAAGACGAAGATCAACCAAAGTGTGAAGGATCTGCGCCCAACAGTCCGTTGAAGAAGGTTTTTGATCACGACGAATATCAGGATACGTCTTCGGACGTTGAAGAAGACCATAACCATCCGAGTAGCGTTTTAAAAATTTGTAAAGCTATTGTTCATAGTCCTCTGAGTGACGATGATGTTAAAAGATTAGATCAGCCGCCTAAAATTATGATTACAGATACCGAGGCTCTGAATGGAGATTGTAATGATGAAATTGATGTGATTCAACAGTTGGAAATTTAATTTAAATACCTACCTATAAATAAATGTAGATAAATTTTTATCAAGTAAAGAAACCATCGTGTACCCAGTTGACTCATTATTTTGGAATGCTGATGCTCTCATTTTGAAGATCAAATTAAAAAACTACGAAATAGGTAGCGTACCTACCTACTTAGTTGTATGTTTTGTTTTCTATAGGAATAGGTACCTATCTATGTGAGCATTCGACCAACAAAAAAGTCTCCCTTTGCTTTTATTTTGATCATATTCGTATATGTTTGTATGAATCATTAGTTGCTTCTAATTATCAATTACATAGGTACCTACCTAGTAGATATACCTAATTAAGTACTAGATTTTCGTTAGTGACAAACCCTTTTGAATATGGAATTAAAGTCAACTGGGTGCATCGAATAAAGTTCAATGAACTCTACACATATATTAAAAAGAGATAACAAACTGTTACCAATTCTTTGATACATACCTATATTGCGAACAATTTATTTATCATGTAATGTGTGTTGTATCCTTTGTATTTATTGTATGTAATTATCTGTTTTTAATGAATAAAAAGTTATACGATTTTTTAAAACTTTTAAGCAACTAAATCACATTTTAATTAAATTTTAAGCAACTACTAGGTTAGGTACCTATTTACGTGATTTATTTTGGATTCACGAATTGCAAGAATAGGTAGGAATTCGTGCATACAAAGGCTGCCTGTTCCTCAGAAAAATGATCAAAAATTGTAACAAGTACCTATTGAAAACATTGCAACATTTTTGTTAAAAATTGAAATCTCTTAATATAGAAGCCAAAGTTGAAATTTGACAATTTTGGGAGATTTGAAATCGGCGAATGAGTGATTTGTATTCAAAGATATTTGGTATCCCTGCACCCAATTTTTTCATCACCTCCAAATCATACTACGAGTAGATGCCGTATATCTAAACATATATGTTTGTATCCGATAATGATAATCCCGAGTTATCAGACCACAAATGAGAGATAATCTTCTAAAAAAAATCTGATAAAATATAATGCCTATGTTAAGTAAGCGCTTAGGAATTAATTAAGTAGACATATATCTGCCTAATTTCAAGATAAGCTGCGAGCGAAAACGTTTATTTATAGAGTACTTTTTCATCTCATCAACATTTTCTCATCGTGAAGATGTATCACATTTGTCTCTAGATTTTTGTTACCTATTCGCCAGTTTCGCAAAAATGGTTCATACTTCGTTTTCTACCCTACTGGTTTTGATTATCAATAGCGCTTTTATTTCACCGAACAGAGATCGTCTCAGATGGAATTTATTTTCTACAAAGGTATGTATCTGATTCAAGCAATTTTCACTAGGTGGGCAAGACAGTGGCGTATCTAGGGGGAGGCGAAGGGGCCATTTCCCCCTTTTGCGAGTGAAAATTTGAAGTAAAACGTGCAAAAATGGGCGTTTGTTTTGGAAAATTTGTAATTTGAAAAGCAGAACAACGTCGATTTTAATGAAAGAATTCGCTTTGTCTAATCTCAATACCTTTCAAATTCAATTATAGGTTTCTTGAAATTAAAAGTTTAAACAAAGAACGTATCAATTTATTAAAAATAATTAAAAATCCTAAATATAACCCTTCCCGTAAATTGTTAATCCATCTATATAAATCTCTCATACGCAGCAAAATTGACTATGGCAGTCCATGCTTTACAAAAATTTCCAATAAAACCGCCAATATCTTAAAAACTGTTCAAAATTCTTCTTTACGAATTTGCATTGGAGCTCTTTACTCCTCACCCATTGATAGTATCTATACTCTGAAGCTGCAGAACTACCCTCAAATTTCAGAAAATCGCTAGTAACGAATAAATTCATTATATCAGCCTCAGCTAATCCATCACATCCCCTCCAAAATCTTATCTCAATATTCAGCTTACATCATTTCCAACAAAATGACAACCCACTTGCTAAGTTCATCTCTGAAATAAAAAACCTTGAAATTGATCTCAAAAATCTCATCCAAAAACCCATAACATACCCTCCTTGGCTATTAAAACCCTTACAAATTGATTTTCAACTGAGAAATTATCCAAAAAGAAACCATTCCCCATTAGAAATCAAAAGCCACTATCTTGAACTCATATCAAACTACACAGAATTCAATTAATGCTTTACTGATGGTTCCAAAATCTCTAACCTACATACAGGATATGCTTTCTCAATAAATGAAAAAATTTTCAATTTTAAAATTCATGAGGTCTCTTCAATATATACTGCCGAACTTCTTGCAATTCACCATTGTCTTTTGAACATATCCACCACACAGCTTGAAAACAAAAACTTTTTAATACAAAGTGACTCTCTTAGCTCCTTGATATCCACACAAAACATTTTTTCAGATCACCCTAATGTTCAAAATATTCACAAAATTCTGCTAGATCTCCAAAATTCAAACCACACCATCCACCTTATGTATACTCCTAGTCATGTCGGCATTGAAGGAAATGAAATTGTTGACACCTATGCAAAATCAGCGACTATCCCCCCTCCCTTCACCATTTTCACCCCTAAAATCCTTCTTCAAACTAAATACTAACTCTAAATGGCAAAATTTCTGGTCATCACAGACATCAAACAAACTCTTTCAACACAAAAAAACAATCTACCCCTGGAAGAACCTTGATCACCTAAACAGAAGAGAAGAAATAATTATAACCCGTCTAAGAATAGGTCACTCTAAAATCACACACAACCATCTCTATCAAAAAATTCCGAAACCCCCCTGTCAATTCTGTGAAAATGAACCTACATCCATCCAACATTTACTATTCACCTGTCCTAAATTACAACAAACAAGACTATCTCTCCAAATAGACCCAAATTCAATGACCATTCCAGATAACCCTTCTGAAATCCAAAAATTTATAACCCTACTTAAAAGCACCAACCTAATAAACCAAATCTAAACCCTTCTACCCACGGGTGTAATAATCGTGCAATTATACCTAAACACCAAAAAAAAAAATTATTTTCCAAGCACAGTTTTCGCTCGGGCAGAAGCTTTTGAAAAAAATAAGAATTTTGAGGATAGATTGGTGATTTTGAATGAAAATTAAAAATTTTCTTGGGCAAATCTTTACTGGATGGGCAATGGGCATTTGCCCATGCGTTTGTATGTTAAAAAATGCCCTGACTGACTCAGAGCCGATGCGAACTCGAGTTATTTTTCAGTCGGAATTTTCGGCAAAACTTCATCCCAATCAGCTAATAGTTACACTGATAGCTACAACGCTCGGAATCGCATCATTTGATAGCCAAAAGTACACATTTTTTTCTGGTAAAAATTTCATTTCTGCTGATTCACTTTGTAAGGATGCCTGAATGGAATGAAAAAGAGTGGCTAAAAACTAAAAAGTTAGTATTCTGATTTTCACATTTCAACAAGTTTTATGTGTAGTTCTTTGAATAAAAATCAAAAACTAAGCATCCTAGAGAAAAACTAACGACATTATGTCGATTGGAAATTTAATTCTCTACAATTTTCTTCAGCTTCATTTTTCCTTGGAGTGCTTTGTTTCGCCTCCAGATCGATTTTTATGAACTCGATTTGCAAATTTTTTAAATGTCAATTTCGAAAAATTTTAGTTTCTTGTCAAAAAAAAAAAAAATAAAAAACTAAGCATCCTAGAAAAAAAACTAATGGCATTATGTCGATTGGAAATTTAATTCTCTACAATTTTCATCGACCTCCTTTTCATTAGAATGCTTCGTTCCGCCTTCAGCTCGATTTTTATGAAACGAGTTTGCAGATTTTTCAATTAAAAAATCGATCTGGAGGCGAAACGAAGCATTCTACGGAAAAATGGAGTCGAGGAAAATTGTAGAAAATTAAATTTCCAATCGACATAATGTCGTTAGTTTTTCTCTAGGATGCTTAAGTAGTTTTTGATTTTTTTCACAAAAAACTAACTTTTTGAAATGTGAAAATCGGAATACCTACTGACTTTTTAGCTTTAGCCACTCTGTGTGTAATGTTGTTCATTCCATTCAGGCATCGTTACAAAGTGAATCTGCAGAAATGAAATTTTTACCAGAAAAAAATGTGTAGTTTTGGCTATGAAATGATGCGATTCCGAGCGTTGTAGCTATCAGTGTTACCAATTAATTAGAAAAACAAAATATGTGATATACTTTCGTGAGACACTCTGTACATCAATATCTCTACGTTTACCTGCTTTCAGATGGAGAGAAATGCAGTTATAGGCCCCAACTCGTCTCAAGAATTTTATACCTTCCGTTCAGGAGGAAGTTTATTTCAAGGCTCACAAATCAGCCTACAAAGTATGGATATTTCTTCTCTGTGAGGTAGAATAATTTGGATTTTGTTTATCTAAATAATATTTCAACTATAACCTGTTTTAGTATCCTGCGAACCGGATAATTATACGAATAACGTAAATGTAGAATATGCCCTAATACAAATCTCCAGCTGGGACGATTATTTGAATGCGGCTAATTTCAGCGTAAGTGTTATACCTACCATATATCCAGATAGGATCTACACTAGGTACAATATTGTTAGATATGCATAGATATGGTACTAACAACAAACGGAGAAATTGAAATATTTTGAGATTTCCCCAACATTCTTTCATGATTTAGACGCTGTCATTGAGCGATATACGAGCTATGTACTTTACTGGCGAGAATCGCAAAAATGGTCATGAATTTTACATTAGATCTGGACTTCAGACGGTACATTGCGAGGTAGGCATGTTTTGTATTACTATACCTATACTCAATTGTTCTGAAAATTGAAGGCAGATATTTTAACTTGAACCCGATGCGCAATCCATTGTAGGGTTATAAATCACTTCTTAACATCACTAGAGATGGTTTGTACTTGCTGATATTACAAATTTCACATCCGAAATCTTACATGGGTAAAAAGAATATTGACACCAACACAAACATTGTTCTAAATGAATGCGTATTGTTGCCGGTACGTACCTATGTACTATAGTTTATGAGTATTTTTTGGACAATTTTTCAACGTGGCTATTTGTTGTAACTTTTGGTGTTGTGTGTTGCAGCTTTACTTCGTCTTTCGCTTAGTGTATGCATGTCTTGCTTTAATTTGGGGTTTTGTGATTTTGAAATTCTGGAATAAAGATTTACTTCCGAGAGTACTGTTATGGATCGGCGCTATAATACTGATGGGTAACTACATTATAATAACATTATATCGTACACTTTACCAATATTCAACTCTCACCTATATTTATCTATACCTACGTATCTATGTATCTCATATCTCTAGTGTATGTGATAAAATATGTACTTGATAAGTACCTATGTACATGAATGATGTCATTATTCCAGCACTTATAGAAAGCACAATATATCACCAAGAATACAGTACTCTTTGCGAAACCACGCAATCTTTCACTCCAACAATGGTATTTTTGGCAGAACTATTTTCAACGCTAAAGCGTACGCTTACTGGAATGCTAGTCCTGAACATGAGTGTTGGCTGGAGCATCGTTGAGTGAGTGCACAATCCACCAGTCGTCCTGATTAGTGATTTCTTGAATAAATGAATTTTGTCACGTTTCCAGGCCTAATCCGAAAGTGGGGTCTCATTTGTCGCGAGTTTCCCTCGTCGGAATCATATATTTCATTTTAGCCGCAATCCAATCTTACGTTCGGATTTGGGGACCTCATGATTCGTCCTACTTGTGGACCATGATTGGTATATTGCTGATGTCACTCGAATCGTTCGTTTGTTGTTGGATTTTTTACTGTCTTGCGCAAACGAAGCGTTTATTACAGGTGCAAAGGTAACTAGACCTACTGCTTCATTTTAACCTTTAAAATTCATTTATTCTCGAATGTTACGATCATTTAGTGAAATTGATATTCTATCGTGGTTTTTCTTTAGAAAATTCGTGATGTTGTCAGCGTACAAATGTCTCACCTTCGCATTACTCGCTTATATTGTCATAGACATCATATACGCAATATACTGCGTGAATATCCTCAGAGCTCCATCCTATTTCGATGTAAGTTGAACCTGAATTTAGAGTGGTATCTAATCGAAAAATTTGCTATACCTATTTCATTAGATGACGTTCAGTTAATTCATTGGTCTATCAATATTATTTCAGCACTGGGCAACATTATGGACCAACAACATTATCTGGGATTTCATATTTTTTTGTAAATTACATGTATTTATTCAGCTTTATTTGGAACTTTTTTATACTGGTTTCCGGGCCTCGAATCCTAAACCTAAACCATCAGCGAAAACCCAAAAAAAGATTTGTTATTCCACCTTTGCTAATGTATGAATTCGATTCGCAAAATCAACGATTTGCCCGACTCATTTCTGCATATTTGTATCCTGCCTAACTGTAAGTTGAGTCTTTAAATTTTATTTTTCAAAGATTGGCATCAAATAATCATCTTGGATAGGTATGCTTATCGCATTATTTTATTTATTTTTAATGTTATTTCAGGACTGATGTGGGTCAACGAAGAGTTTTGGCAGTTATTATTCTTGCTTTACACTTAAGCCTACTAACAATTTTTGATGATGTATGTACTTGGACGTTTCAGAGGAGGCCCGGCCCTAGGGCGCTTAAGCTCCAACAAAAACTGTACGATATGATGACAGATGTTGCAGCCACATGCCCATTGCCCATCTGCCATCCGGTCAAAAATATAAGATTACCTATATTATAGATGCAGGTAGATTAGGTATAAAAGAAAATAATTAATTAATTCTTTATTTTTGTAATTTTGTAGTTTTTTTCAAGATTTTAGCCTTTAGAGGCTTTAGATTTTTATTTTTAAAATGTAGAAGAAAAAAATAAGGACGATGACGACCATCTGATTATTTTGTACCTACTTCCAGTTCCAGTAATAAAAAAAATATTTATACGTTTAAATGTAAATTATTCTGGATTGATGTTTAGTATCTACCTGTAGGCTAGCTTATGTGACACAATGTTTCATGTTCTGTTTTCCGTCCAGCTTTTTTCCACTTTTTTCTCATTTCTCCAGTGCTTTTCTTTTATCGGATAAAGTAAAATGGGATTTCTATAAAGAACAAAAAAATCCGTTTCTTTCTTAGGTATTTTAAAATAGAAAAATTCATATTTGGGCCCCAAAAATCCAAAAGTGAAAATGGAAATAAGTTTCATAAGTCGCGTGAATATGATATCAGTCGGCAAATTTTCAGTCCTAGACTCCAAATCAAACTACATAGATAGGTGCAGCCTAAAAACATAGGTAATCTTTATACACCCTTTTCAATTCATTGAGGAGTAACCACAGGCATTCAACGTTGGCATTGGGCAATATTTCAACATGAAACGTTGCTCGCAATTCGAATAGCGAATACTTATTCTTATTCACATAATTCACAATTTAAAAAAAGCACATTACCTACCTATATATATGTAGAAAACCTGGAGAAGTTTTTTTGGGCGCTTTTTTTTTAATGTGGCAAAAGAAGTCAAATGATGAAGGATGAAGTAATACGAATAGGTATAAGGTACCCATGAAAAAATTACAAGTTGTAGGTGATAGACCAAATTTTTATTCTTGATTGATACCAAACCATTGGGAGCATTCCCGAACCGACTGAAAAATCATGGATAGCCTCACACATACGTATTTTCAACTTCAAATTCTGTTATACCTACCTATGCATAATTTTCCTGCTGCAATATAACCCGCCATAGGTGACATGGGGGATTTATATGGGAGTAGTACCATCCTGTAGCTCTCGTCGAGGCGAACACGGCGCGCTACCTACAAGCCCCTCTATCTATTCGTGGGAAGAAGATATGGGCGTCTAAAAGTCTACCAAATGAGTAAAACCAAAAAAATCAAAATTTGTCAAAATGAAAAATTTGACCTAGGGAACTTGTAGAGCATTTTTCTAGCTGAAAATTGCAATTTTTGGGATTGGCCAATCTTCATTTTTGAAAGATCTATGCAACCTTGAAGTTTTGAAACAGACCAATTTGAGTAAAATTTAATGATTTTTTTTGAAATTTTACTCAAATTGATCTGTTTTAAAACTTCAAGGTTGCATAGATCTTGGAAATTAATTTGAGGGCCTTAAAATCAACTTGTGGCTTATTTTTGACCTGTTTAAAGGGCTTATCCGCATTTGAGCCCGAGGACACGTCGAATGCTTTTTTTTCACAAAGTACGTATATTTTAAAAAGAAATTTTTTTTTTTTTAAATCAAAAATCTCTGTTTGTAGGAAATTTTTGAAATTTGCAGGAATCGATACAAATCTTGTCAACCCCTCGGTCCCCTCCTATTCAAATTTTACCAATTACAGCTATTCTAACCCCCCAATGCAATTTTAAATTTCTCTAGACGGTCTGGAAATTAATTTAGAAACAAACCCATAATTATAACTTATTCATCCACATTAAGTTCGATTTCCAGACAGTCTTGAGTGCATTTTATTTATTAGAATATTTTTGAAGGAGAAAAATTTTAAACATCAAAAATTTCCTGTTCGAGAGGAAATTTTTGAAATTTGTACGAATGGACGAATGGTAATATTATAAACCCTCTAATTCGAATTCATTCATTATAAAACTACATTTCGAACTTTGCACAACGCAAATTGTACCAAGTCGAACAATCACAAAATTGTTTTTACCAACCCCGAATTGTACAATTTTGGACTTGGTACCCAACATTATGTATTCTATAATAATATCTGTGTTATCAAAACGAAAATGAGAGATAACTCCCACAAAAGTCTGATAAAATCTAGTGACTAACTTCTTAGTCAGCTCATTCATTTCTCATCGTGTACATCACATTTATCTCTAAATTGTTGTTATACCTATTCACAATAAGTTCCTCAAAAATGTCTTATTCGTTTTATAACCTAATTTTTTTTGCTTTCCATAGTGCTTTTCTTCGAGATCGCCTCACATCGGATGTAGGTCTATTATTTACAAATAAGGTAAGTGTAAGTATTTATGTACCTATCTAAGTGATGTGCGCTTTGCATGAGAAGTAATTTTGATGAAATAAAAAGTGAAAAGTTCATTGAAAATTGTGAGAAGTTGTGAAAAGTAAATCGCGTGACGATCAAAATTGTCAGATTTAGATACCTCTTCAACAGGTTTCGTTATAGGTACAATGCATCAATATCTCTCCCTACGTTTGCTTTCAGATTGAGAGAAATGTATTTATAGGGCCCAACTCGTCTCAAGCATTTTGTACCTTCCGTTCAGGAGGAAGTTTATTTCAAGGCTCACAAATCAGCCTACAAAGTATGGAAATTTCTTCTCTGTGAGGTATAATAATTTGGATGTTGTTTATCTAAATAATATTATAACTACAATCTCGTTTAGTATCCTGCGAACCGGATAATTATACGAATAACGTAAATGTAGAATATGCTCTCATACAAATCGCCAGCTGGGACGATTATTTAAATGCAGCTAATTTCAGCGTAAGTGTTGTCACTTTATATCCACGTATCCAGATCTTTTTACAATATTGTTAGATATGCACAGATATTGTACCAACACCCAAAATTCTTTCTTGATTTAGACGCTGTCATTGAGCGACATACGAGCTATGTACTTTACTGACGAGAATCGCAAAAAAGGCGATGATTTTTACATTAAATCTGAACTTCAGACGGTACAATGCGCTGATAAAACCACGTCTTTTGAAATGGTATCGAATGAATCAGCTAATAAATCGATGACACTTATGCAGGAAAAAAATGAGGTAGGTTTGTTTCATTACTATAACCTACTCGATTGATCTGAAAATTGAAGGCAGATATTTCAACTTGAACCTAATGCGCAATTCTAGGGTTATAAATCACTTCTCAACATCACTAGATATGGTTTGTACTTGCTGATATTACAAATTTCACATCCGGAATCTTACACGGGTGAAAAGAATATCAACATCAACGTCCGTCTACCCGAATGCGTATTGCTTCCGGTACGTATAGGTAGTAGGTAGTAGGTAGTAGGTAGTAGGTAGTAGGTACTACATAGGTAGTACATAATCTTAAGTATTTTGTGGACAATTTTTTACTAAGTAGGTAGAGGTACCTCTACTCTGCCTACTTACATAGGTACAGTTATGTGTTGTATAAGTAATTTCCTACGCTACCTACCTACTTTTGGTGTTTTGTGTTGCAGTTGTACTCAGATTTTCGCTTAACCTATGCATTGTGGGCTTTAATTTGGGTTTTTGTGATTTTTATATTATTATGCTGGAAAAAAGAGTTAGTGCCGAGAGTACTGTTATGGATCGGCGCTATAATACTAATGGGTAAGGGGTAACTATAAATAATACATGTGTACCTATGTTGTACATTTTATCAATGGTGTAGGTATATCTCGTACCTATTGTATGCGATGAAATAATACATGAATAATGTAATCATTATTCCAGCACTTATAGAAAACGCATTATTTTATCAAGAATACAGCACTCTCTGCAAAACCATGCAATCTTTCACTCCAACAATAATATTTTTGGCAGAACTATTTTCAGCGCTAAAGCGTACGCATACTGGAATGCTAATCCTGAACATGAGTCTTGGCTGGAGCATCGTTGAGTGAGTTCACTATACTTACAAGGGAAGCCCCCCACATGAGAATCTCCGATCTGAATGAAACTTGGACTGTTGGAAAGAGGACCTCGAAAAACACTCATCCCCCAATTTTCAACCGCTCAAGTTGATTTTTCGATTTTTGGCGAATTTTTGAAGTTTTGTGTACACAGGAAAAGCAGTTCAACTCACAAAATGGAAAAAACTACAAATATCCATCTCTCCCGCGTATCAACTTCCGGAGCTCAAATTTGGGCCAAAGGTAGTCTTTTAGATACCTGATCGACTCATACCACCATTGGCCGGATCCGCCCTTCCGGTCAGAAAACATAATTTTTTACTTTTTTTCTAATATTTTCGATGAATTCGAAAAATGGCCGTTTCTCCCACCACATGAACTTGAGCAGCTAAAAGTTTGGCCGAAGGGTTTATGCTTGATACCTAATCGATTAATACTACCGTCGGTCGGATCTGGAATTTACATCAGAAATCATATTTTTTGTCCATCTGGTTTTTGTATGCCAAGGTCAACATGATGGGCAAAAAATATGATTTCTGATGATAATTCCAGATCCGGCCAACGGTAGTATTAATCGATTAGGTATCAAGCATAAACCCTTCGGCCAAAATTTTAGCTAATTAAGTTCATGTGGTGGGGAGAAACGGCCATTTTTCGAATTCACCGAAAATATGAGAAAAAAAGTAAAAAATGCTGTTTTATGACTGGAAGGCCGGATCCGGCCAATGGTAGCATGGGTCGATTTCGTATCTAGCATAGATCGTTTGACCAAAATTTGAGCCCTGAAAGTGCATTAGATGAGCTGCTTTAACAGGTTTTTCAATTTTTCCAATGACTGGCATACAAAAACCAGATGGACAAAAAAATATGCTTTCTGATGTAAATTCCAGATCCGGCCGACGGTAGTATTAATCGATTAGGTATCAAGCATAAACCCTTCGGCCAAAATTTTAGCTGCTCAAATTCATGTGGTGAGGAGAAACGGCCATTTTTCGAATTCATCAAAAATATGAGAAAAAAAATAAAAAATTATGTTTTCTGACCGGAAGGCCGGATCCGGCCAGTGATGGTATGAGTCGATCTGGTATCTAAAAGACTACCTTTGGCCCAAATTTGAGCTCCGGAAGTTGGTACGCGGGAGAGATAGATATTTGTAGTTTTTTCCCATTTTGTGAGTTGAACAGCTTTTCCTGTGTACACAAGACTTCAAAAATTCGCCAAAAATTAAAAAATCAACTTGAGCGGCTGAAAGTTGGAGGATGGGTGTTTTTTGAGGTCCTCTTTCCAACAGTTCAAGTTTCATTCAAATCGGAGATTCTCATGTGGGGGCTTCCCTTGTTAGTCGCCCTGATTAGTGATTTTTTTAATAAATAAATTTTGTCATGTTTCCAGGCCTAATCCGAATAACGTGAGATCTCATTTGTCGCGAGTTTTCATTGTCGGAATCGCATATTTCATTTTAACCGCAATCCAATCATACGTTTGGATTTGGGGACCTTCTGATTCATCTTACTTGTTGGTCATGATTAGTATATTACTGATGTCACTCGAATCGTTTGTTTGTTGTTGGATTTTGTATTGTCTTGCGCAAACGAAACGTTTATTACAGGGGCAAAGGTATACCTACAGATTCTTTTTAACCACTCATTCATTCTCGAATTTTACGATCATTCAGTGAAATTGATAATATGATGATCATGATTTTTTTGTAGAAAATTTTTGGAGTTGTCAAAGCTGTATAATTATTTCACCTACGGATTTCTCGTTTCGGTTGTCGCATCCATCATATTCGCATTACGCTCTGTGGATGCTCTC
Source organism: Planococcus citri (assembly GCF_950023065.1). Taxonomy (NCBI): domain Eukaryota; kingdom Metazoa; phylum Arthropoda; class Insecta; order Hemiptera; family Pseudococcidae; genus Planococcus; species Planococcus citri. The sequence goes on along the minus strand of NC_088678.1, from coordinate 32,434,827 downwards.
AGAGCTCCATCCAGTCTCAATGTAAGTTAGACCTGAATTTAAAATAGGTACTTAAGTAATCGAAAAATTTGCCATATTTTATCAAATGACGTCCAGTTAATTCGTTTATCAATATTATTTCAGGACTGGAAAGAATTATGGACCAATCACATGGTCTGGGATTACATATTTTTTTGTAACTTTTGCCTACTTATAGTTATTAGTTTTTGCTTCTATTTGGAATCAACCCAAAAAAAGATTTCTCATTCCAACATTGCTGAAGTACGAGTATGAATACAACCTTAGGTACTGTAAGTTGAGTCCTTAACTTTAATATTTCAAAGATTTGCATCAAATGATTACCTGGATATGCTTATCGTATTATTTTATTAATTTTTAATGTTACCTATTTCAGGACTGTCGTGGATCAATGACGAGTTTTGGCAGGTATTATTTGCTTCACGCTTAGGTCTACTACCGACCAACAAAAACTGTACGATATGATGACAGATGTTGCAGCTACCCAAACCAACGATTAGCAATGAATCTAAACTCAGATAGGTACCTCAACTGCCAACACACATGCCCATCCTGTCTGCAACTATAAGATTATAATGTATTATTAGGTATACATAGATTAGGTATAAAAGAAAAATATTAATGAATTCTTTATTTTTGAAATTTTGTATTTTTCTTCAAGATTTTAGTCCTCTAGATTTGTTATTGAAATGTAGGGGAAAAAATGAGGACGAGGACGACCCTAGATCCTCCGATTTAATTTGTACCTATGTATTTTGTACATTGAATAGAATCTCATTTTCACTTTTTTCAAAAAAATAAAAAAAAAAAATCATTTGAATAATAGACTAGTTAAAAATTCAGCGTAAAAATTCCTTATTCTTATTCATCTCTCAAAAGAAAATTTTTTCAACTCAGCTGCGATATTTTCAATATTCATCCACCATTTTTACTTTTACAAAGATCCTTTTGTTTGCACGTTTATTTGATTTCCGTGCAGTACATCGAACTATCAAACAACAAGTACAAAATATTCCACGAATTGCTCAACATATCGTAAAAAAAAAGTAATTTGTACAACGGGTAAACATTGATTATTCATATATTATTAACTACGATCAAGCAAAAAATCATCATCAGTTCTGTGAAATATAAAGCTATAGGTAGAGGTACCTTACTAAGTAATTTATCTTTTCAAAAACATGGAAAATTACATGAGGTACAAATTATCACAAGAAATCACGAAATTATGGTAATAATCAAAAAATATAACAATAAGCTTCACTCAACTTTAAATAATAAAGGTTCGGGTTTAAAGTGGATTTCACGAGTATGTTTTTGAATACTTTCTTCAGATAAACTTCGTAATACAAAAAAAGGTATAATACAAATTGCGCTTACATTTACATTATAATATTTCTTCCAAAACCGTAATCGCATTGGTATAGAAACACGTTTGCCTAATGCGTGATCTATTATTGTAGTAAGACCTTCGACGCCACTTAGAAACAGATTTTCTGGGTCGTACCGGACAGCACACGAATACAGATCCATATTCAAGGAGCGGACTTGATCTGATGTACCCAAGTACGCGTAGAAATTAGCAACTGTGTTGGAAGTAACATTCGGGCAACAAGTTATAGCAATGTTATTCCAGCCCGTTGCCAAATACTCGGAGTACCGAGTTTGTAACATCCGGAAAATTTTATGCTTCCGTTCAGCTATTTTTTTACACCACCATTCACGTAAATCGCGTTTTATTCCGAAGCTCCTAAACGTAAACTTCTTCGACTCGTCTTTACGATTCCTAAAATCCACTACAATTTCATCGATATTGATAATCCCAAACGTTACACTTAAGCAACGACACATTTCAATACTTTCGCAAATAATTAAGACGTCTACGTGCAGTTTATCATTGGATATCTGTGTAACATTACTTTCTTCAAAACTAACGAATGAAATCATTCCTAATTTGTCAGCCAGTTCATCAGAAACCCCTGATGATTGGGATGTCTTGCTGGAACTAGATGACGGCCGACTTAGTTTACGTTTCTTGGTAGGTGTGGGCAGAACTTCTTTAGCCTGAAACATGAACATAAGTTTGGTGATTGATAAAAGTTTAAAGATAGAATGAACCCGTTGAATCGACAAATATCACAAATAAACAGTTTTCTTATCACGACAGTTCAATTATCTACATAAGTTATTACCTGAATGTTTTCATAATCCTCATTATCGGGTAACATTCCAATTGCATTTAGAGCGTATGTAGCCCAGGGTTCGTTTAAACGTGACATTTTTTCAAGTAAATTTGTCTGTAAAAGAAAACACACATCTTCAATTATTTATTAAAAAAATATATTAATTATCAAAATAATATTAGCTCTAATATGCTTACCATTTCAACGAACGCTTTATATTTTTTGTCATCCGACTCTGTATATTCAAGATCATCCACATGTGGTAGGGGTTCGTTATCAAAAAGGTTAAAACCTAGAGGTACAAAAAGTTCTCGTTCTGCGTTTGGTACTTTGGTAACCTTTGTTGTAGTAATAATCGGCTGTTTTCCCATCGGTGCTGATGGTTTAAATTTTAGAGGTGGGACCGGAAGCGACAATGGAATAGGAAAATTGCCTTCTCTTATTTCATCTGCAGAACCTAAACTGCTTATAGGATCATCATCCGTGTTTTCTTCAAGCTTAATCAGTAATAAATCTATGAAAAACATCACGGGTACTGAAGTAATGCGGACACATGCTTTCTTGCATAACTTTGTAATATCATCCACAATCAGCTTGCTCAATTCCAACGGATTCTTCGCGTCGCAGAACATATCATAAACAACTTTTCTTGTATTCATTGATGACTTCAATTCCTCGATTAGTTCGTTGCTCGATAAGGCCTTCCAGGAATCAATATTCAACTTGTAAAAACTATTGAAAAAAAATATATATGTAATTAAAATTCAGAATAATAACAAAAGAAATAGAAATGACAAAAAAATCTCACATTTTATCATTTATCGGGCTTTTCAAAGCTTTAGCCAGTGCGCTAAAAAAAGGAAAAAAAGAAATTATATACAATATATTAACCTACACAGTTCTACAACTTATATGTGTAATTTGTATCTTACGTGGATTTTTTAAAATAAATGAAAGCAAATTTCTTTTCAGAAAAATCAAGTGAAATGATTCTTTGCACTTTTCCAAACTTCGAACAAAATGCTTTCAACAATTCCTATGACGCAATAACAAAAACATATGTATACTTGAAACATAAAACTACCTAATGAATTTATACCTGGATAACTACGTACCTTAGTGTCACCTAATTTCATTTCAACTTTCAATACGGTACGTTCAATTTTTTCAGGCTTATTTTTCCACGCATTATATAAAAAACAAAACAAACTATCGCCATGACCTATCTAAGTATCCGTTTCCATCGGCGAGGAAACATTCATTGCTGGTTGAAAAAAATGTTGAAAATTTAGAAAAATACAAAAGCTTAGTTTTTCAAATAAAACTACATCATAAACAGAGATAATTATAATGCATCAACATACATGCTTCATCAGGAGGTTGATCAGCGGTGGTCTTCCATTCGAACATATGATCGTAGTTTATAACGATTTTATCTTTGTCTTTTAGAGCTTGGCCATCATTGTAAACGGGAACTTGTTTTCCATTTACGTAAACAGTATTTAAGTAAGCGAGGCTGAATATACACATCTGAACCAAAGCAATCGGATCAAAATTATTCACATATGATTTCGAATAAGGAAAGATAATCGATTAACTGTAACTCACCTCGTTATTTGTAAATTTGATACGACAATACGGCATCGGAACATGGACATCCGCAGGGACGATTTTTAAATCGCAATCGTCACTGCTACCAATAAGACAATCTTGGAAAACAGGACGCTCCAGTGCTTTACTGCCATCTTTGTTGACTTTAATCAAGTATCCGATTTCGTTCACCATTTCTACCGGATGAATAGCAAAATAACAAATAGAGTAACGCCAATTCAGAACATTTTGAAAAACGAATAGTACAAGTCTTACTTCGTAATCACGTCGATTCTTGATATTATCTAGTTTAATTCAATTAGATGAGCTCTAACTTAGCAAATCGAACTGAAAACGCTCAATGTTATAGGTATATAGGTGCTCTGAATCTTTGAAACTAATTACCGCGAATTGTTCATACTAGAAAACTTTGATTGATCACAGGCTAATCAATTTCGTTTGTTTACATTTCACAAATATGATATTGAAAGGTGAAAGGTTTCATCAAAACGCACTGATAAGTAATTACTTAAAATTCAGTAGTGAAACAAATTTACAAGACAAACCATGCACGTGCTTTGAAAATTTCTTCGACCATAGTATTATAGGGAATAGAAAAAAATTCAATTCATACAGAGCTGATTCAACACCACCTATAGTAAAAGGCCTGGGCGCACAAAAAGGGCAACGTCGCAAGGAGGCTGAGACTTACATGGTGTCTTATGGAAAAAGCACCGTTTTCTTGTTTTTCGCGAATTTTTCAAAATTTTGAATGGGTACATGGGTGTTTAAGACATGAAAAATGATCTATTTTTTACGCTCTACAACGTCATCTCTCATTTGAAGCTCTAGCACTCATAAATCAAAAGATATAAAAGCTCAAAGCTCAAAAATCACAAATACCAAACTTTTGAATGAATGTTTCTCAAAATTTTGATCGAGCACATGGGTGTTTGAAACATGAAAAATAATCTACGTTTCACGCTCTACAATTTGGTTTTTTCCCGAAAGCTCTAGCATCAATAGATCAAAAGTTAGAAAAAAGCTCAACTTTGAACTTACACAACTTTTGATCTATTGATGCTAGAGCTTTCGGGAAAAAACCAAATTGTAGAGCGTGAAACGTAGATTATTTTTCATGTTTCAAACACCCATGTGCTCGATCAAAATTTTGAGAAACATTCATTCAAAAGTTCGGTATTTGTGATTTTTGAGCTTTGAGCTTTTATATCTTTTGATTAATGAGTGCTAGAGCTTCAAATGAAAGATGACGTTGTAGAGCGTAAAAAATAGATCATTTTTCATGCCTTAAACACCCATGTGCCCATTCAAAATTTTGAAAAATTCGCGAAAAACAAGAAAACGGTGCTTTTCCCATAGTACACCATGTAAGTCTCAGCCTCCTTGCGACGTTGCCACCTTCGAGAACTTTTTCTGCGCCCAGGCCTTTTACTATAGGTGGTGTTGGCTGATTCACAACGTTTTTACTTTTTAGCCATTAGCCAATCAGAATCAATACCTCCTATACAAGAAGGCCTGAGCACTACCTCCAAGAAGTCTACGTGACGTAGGCATTGGAGGCGATTACGGCTGCATTGTCTTATGGGATATTGCCCAATTTCTTAGTTTTTCTTGAATAATTTTTGAACGGTTAATGCTACAGATTTGAATTAAAAACCAGCTTGTAGAGGAAAAAAAGTAGATCATTTTTCATTCTTCAAACACCTATGTGCTCGATCAAAATTTTGATATATTTTAAATTAAATGTAAAAAAATTGCAACCTCGAAACTTTGAACTTTGATAAATCGAAAATTTGATCGAGCACATAGGTATTTGAAACATGAAAAATGATCTACTCTTTCTCCTCTACAAGCTGGTTTTTAATTCAAATCTGTAGCATTAACCATTCAAAAATTATTCAAGAAAAACTGAGAAATTGGGCAATCTCCTATAAGTAGTGTTGGGCAAATTCGCGAATATTCTTTTTTTGCTTGCGCATGCGCAAGAATATGCGCATATTCTTGCGCATATTCCGCAGATTCTTTTCAAAAAATTAGAAAATTATTGCCTAGTTTAGAGATAATAGGGAAAAGGTTTTGGTAACTTTCAAATTATTGAGGAAAATTGGAAATTTATAAAGAAAAGTAGTTGTAAAACTTGTAAATTGTGGAAAATTGTAGAAAAATCTTCAAATTTTTTGAAAAAAGTCCCGATTTTTATTTTTTTGAGAGAATATTCTCCAAGCGTTTGAGAATATTCGCGAATATTCGCGAATATTCTCAGATTATGCGCATTGAGAATATTCTCAGGCCAACACTACCTATAAGACAATGAAGCCGCAATCGCCTCCAGCTGTGACGTCAGAAAACCAGTGCTCTGGCCTTCTTGTATAGGAGGTGTTGTCAGAATTCACCAAACGCCACCTATGTGATAAAATCGAACTAATTTGAAGGACAACTGGAGCAAGTGCCGATTATGCTGATGGATAATCGTGAATTTCCTATACTCTATGATTAAAAACAATGATAAGAAAAGATGAAATTTTTCAACGATGAAAATAATAAATAATGAATAAAATGAAAATTTTTACAAAATCAGATCATTTAGACATTTTTTAAGTCGAATTGCTTCAATCAATCTGATTTCGTTTTTCAAAATATTTCCAATCATTTCTTCGAGTTTTATGAAAACTGAGATGTGAAAATTTCGATCAAAATTTGTTTCTAGTTCGGTGCTGTTTGAATTTTAACATGGGCTCGTGTGTTTCCTATTTACTTCATTGCTGCGGCAAACAAGATGATAATTCTCAGGTAAAACTCAAATTTTAATACAAACTATAATGTAGTCAATCTACATAGTATAATAAGATGTATTTTTTATAGTTTGGCGAATCCGGTGATAGAGCCCAACTTATAGATCCCAACAGTGATAATGTTACAATTCAGAGGATTCAAAGGTAATCATTGTTATCACTATAGAAGATCAATATTATTGTTTAACCACTGCATGAATTAATTTCCAATTCATTTTCAGTGAGAATTATTACTGTAGATATCTAGATAATGGATTTCCGAAGAAATCGGAAGAACATTCGGATTTGAATAAAATTTTACAAGAAATGGCTTCGTAAGTTCAGGTTTTTTGTGTATAGCACAAACATTTAATAAACATCTAATAATTACGTAAAATCTGTTCGCAGGAATGTAATAGATGTAGCATCATTAGGATCGTACAGTGTAGAACAACCAGAATACCGGGAGCGTGGTAGTTATTACCCTAGTAAAATGAGAACAATGCAACCAGAGTACAGAGATCGCATGAACTATTACATGAATAAGGTGAAATCCCTATCTTTAACGAAATCTTTCGCAAAAGTTCCCAAAAATTGCATTTTATTAGACGTACCAAACGCTGAAAAAGTCTTCGCGTCACCATGTATCATTTCCAGTGATGAAATACAATCTGTAAGTTGTATTTTTACTGTACTACATACTATGCAAAATGGATAATTCGACTCATTTCAAATTCTTATTTTCTTTTAGATCGAATCTGTTATGAATGAAATCGACAACATGTTGGAAGATATGAACATTGGTAGCTTCGACGATCTAATTATACCGTTTCAAGTTGAAACGTAAATCGTATTCGTTTTTAGTCAACTGTGATTTTGTTTAATGTATCATATTCGTATTGCTCTCATTATGACCTCTTGTAGATATATTTTTGCTTATTTAGCATTTTAATGATTTCGTGATGTGCCAAAGGATTTTTGGATTTTTTTATCTTCTTTTTTCTTTTTAAAACGAAGTAATCGATGTACATAATATTTTTATTTCGTTATTTTCAATCATTTTTATGCTAAAGCATGTATCTATTGCTTACCTTTTGTATTTATTTCAGTTATTATTTTACGTAAGTTATTATACGTCAAGCACACAAATTAATTACCGGTAAGATTTATCGTATCATGTTTTGTTAACGTATTTTCGAATTGTCGCTAATACATTGTAAAATAAAATCAGTTACTCCAATAAGACTGGATTCATTGACCTATCAAGGAACAAAATCAAATTACTATACAAACAATGCATTTCTTTGAGATATAGTATTAGAATAATAGTTTACATCGAAAGAAAATTATAGGTACAATTCTGGTATTACAAACATATTATAATGACATAATGTAAATGTACAAATGTGAAAATTCCAGTGAGATCTCACAACGAAACAAAAAATTAATCGAAAAATATACACGTTAACATGTAAAATTATTATATCGTTTTACTTGCATTCAAAACAATATTTTGATTAGAATGTAAGTTATCTACACGAGTCATCGGTGGTACATGGAAAAAGTATAACATGAAGCCTACAGCCAAAAGTACATGGAGTCCCAGAAATACCAACAATAAAATGAAATTCTTGTCTCCAAACGCTGGTCCGATGGACTGAATTAGAACGTAGCCAGATAACGCAGCTCCGATGAAAACCAACATCCACTGAATCCAATTCACTTGTATTACCCATAAAATGCTGATCGGAATATAAACGGATAGGGAATATCCGTACACGCACATCAACTCGAGCAACGTAAGCTGAAACTGAACAGATTGAGTTAGAATAAGCTTAAATATGTTGGAAATGAATTAAATGGAATAAATAGAAAAACTTACATGCTCATTGCCTTGATATTTCAACAGAGCCCATAAAATGATCGGTACACACCAAGCGTATAAAAAGATAGTCATAGCCGAAGATGATACAGCGTGAAAATCGTATTTCCAACGATACTCCATTTGTTGCGATGCTGCTTGTAAATAATTAGCCATATTACCGCTAATAGCGATGGTAAAAACTAGAGTAACGCAGACCCAAAAAGGTCCATACAGATCGGGTTTCGATTTAATATGATGTTGCAAATAATTAATGCCAGGTTTTGGTCGCATACTGGCAATTATTCTTTCCACCACTGTATCCGTATCTACGTCGAAGAACTGCTGAAAATATTCCAATGACCAAAGTGAGAGTTTCCGGTCGGTGGTCTCATCCTTGATGGTTGGTCCTTTCGTGTCTGCATTATAAGGTAACTTTGATTCGGTTGGGGCGAAGTCTTGGAATTTAAACGATTCCTCTTGCGGAGATGAATCAATATCGATTAAAATCTGCTTGTCTGTGGCCATTTTTAAAGTAATTTAACGCGAATTCAAAGTTAATTACTAAAACGTCATCACTGAGATAACGAATTTCTACGCAATGATCAGTCTGACGTGTTGATATTTGAGCAAAAATATCGAATGAAACGAACCGATTGATGGAAAACTCATTCAAGAAGATATTCAAACTTCGATTACTTCAGTCTTCATGTTATTAAACAAACTAATTAGCAAAAACTTTGGTAAAAATTAGTACGAAATGGAAATTTAAAAGTTCACTTCCAGCTTCGAAACTTTTCTTATCTTCTTCCAAAACAAAATATCGCTTCACAGATAAAATTGATAAAATAAAAATAATTCTGTATTAAATTATCTGTGCTTTATGATTTTTCACGAGTTTTCACGATTGATCACCAGAGTGCGTTAATGTAAAAAATCGATACACTCGAAGATCGATAATTTTGAATCGATTTTTTGAAATGATTACACCGGCCCCCTCCCTTTTTACTCCATCTCCTTCCCTAGTCCAAACTCCATGTAATTCCATAGCTGCCGAAGCGCTGAGATTTTTTTTGCCTAAATTGCATAAGTGTTTTGTGTGCGTGTTGTGTTGTTTTCGTGTTCGTCGTATTATTTTGTGATTATTTGATTACTAATTAATGATCGTATCGTATTTTTATTAAATAATTTTGACGAATCGATGAAAATTGATTTAAATTTGTGCAATTTGAGTATTGGTTTGTTTGGAATTTTATAACATCGATGTTACAAATTTTTTATCACTTGTGTGACATAGTGCATTTTTTCGAATATCGTGTTTGTGTGTATTCGTTTGTTTTTGTGATTACTTAATTTCGAATTTTTATGTGAATCGTGTTCGGAAATTTGATATTTTATCCCGGTTACCGACGAGATTGCAGCGAAAATGGTTGTACGTTTGCAGCCTCTCGAGTTCACTGATTGTGTCACCGATAGCCCATTTTTTCGTGATAATTTGCACGCTCACGAAAGGGAATTACAGAAAACTAGTCAACAAATAAAACGCTTAATTAAAGAAGTTAAAGACCTCATAAATGCGGCCAAACGTAAGTACTGTTGATATATAATTTCAACCATGTACTTCCATGTATTTACCCAAAGATGCGACTATAAATCTCAACGTCCACTTTGTTTTGATTTGTACAGATTTATCGAGAGCGCAACGAAGTTTATCGGTATCTTTACAAAACTTCAGTTTTGAATGCATCGGTACAACACAAACCGACGATGAACTTGTTATCACCAAATCATTGGCAGAATTTGGGCGGCTTATTGCGGCCATTGAAGATGAACGAGATCGTATGGTGAGTTCTGTTGCTGATTGATGTATCAAAATTTTTGTCGTAGTACGATCCATTGAACCCGAATGTGTGTTCGTGTGATCGTCTCAATTCGAACTGGTATATTTGAATTTTTACGTAAAACTAGTTTTTTGTTTCCATCTCAGCGTAGCTTTCTCCGCTCGGTTGTGAGTCATTTACTTACCCATGATGTATTTCATCTGCACTGTTGTTATCGTATCAGTGGTTTGTTTGGCGTCTTGAGAGAATCCATCGAATTCTGATTCATTCCTGTATTGTCTTCTAAGAAGGTAGATGCAATCGAAGATGCAATGAACCCTAATTGATCGTGATCTATGATCAATTTGCTTGCAGCAGTTTCGTCTCAAAATATCAAATCTTGTTCCCATTCCTATTCGAATTCGTTTCAAGTACACGGTGATGTTTACACTTGGAGTTGATTAATCAAACAACATTATTGATAAACCAAAGATCAATTCAATACGTAATTTTCAAATTGAAATATTAATTGGGTCAATATCAATGTATTTTTGTCACGGTCGAGTGTTCTCCGATTAGAATCTATTTCATCGGTTGCGGAAGTTGTATATGTTTTCGACACCGTCATTTCCACCGATTAGCCCGAGTAACTGAATAGATTTGTCAGCTCTTGCGATCCCAACTAATTACTAGAGACTAAGGATACTTTTCGGCATCGTGCGCTGTCGAGTGCTTTCGGCTACACTCGTTTGACTTGTCTCCATGAAAGTGAAATATTTTCCTTATCAAATTCAAAGATGAAACTCTGTTTCCTTTTCGTTCAAATCTTTCTTTATAATCATATTATTTCATACGAATATTCTAAGTATTTTAACGATAAAACTCGTGTTAGTCCTGTTTCTTTTGAATGTTGATCTGTTTCATAATTTCGTGGACAGTCTTGTACTCTTGTTAGACAACTTGGTTTCCAATCCAATTCCAAGTCCAAGCATTACCAATTACCAAATATAAAGAAAAAACAGCTGTGATGATACTAGTCTTTTGAAATCCAATTTGAAGAAATGTAAAACTCAGAAAACTCAAACTCTTAACAGAAGTGATGTTCAATTGTACAAACATTTAGAACTTGAGATGTTTTTCAAAAGAAGATTGACATGATACGTATATTACATCATGACATCAGTCAAAAAGTCAATGTCGAAAAAATCGAATCAGATTTCCAACTAATCACTCAAAGTATATTATTAAGCAACAAAATTTGTATTCTACAAGAAAGACAATGAAGAATAAGTAAAAGTTAATTGATTTCGAATATTATAAATTTATAATTAAATTAAAATTAAAAATCTCAACATGGAACAGGGAACTTGAATCATTAAAGTCAAACGAGCGTAGCCGAAAGCACTCGACAGTGCACGATGCCGAAAAGTATCCTTGGTCTCTAGTAATTAGTGCGATCCCATTCCGATCACGTCTGTTTTGTATTCGTATTTTTTTTTTTTCGTCGATTCATTTCATTGGTAGCTCAGCGTATACTTACCTTCTTTTATTATTTGTCACCGTATTTCCTTTACTTTTATCATCGCCAATTATTAATTGTTCTCGCTTCCTTTTTGGTAAAATATGACGGTACACGGTACGCGTATGTGCATTTATAATGATCGTTTCGGTCGCATTCCTCTGCAAGCAGCACAGTTTCAAAACCAATACCAAATAAAGATCGTGTAAATATGCCTATAGAATGGATTTCTCCTACATTAGAGGATTATTAATCGTATTCTATGTACTCTTGACACCCAACAGCCAGCTCGAACCGATGAAAATTTTCTTCTAGGTAAAACTCGTTAACCCAATTCGTGAAAAAATCCGCCTAATTTCACCACTGGTCGTCGCTAAACCGGAATTTTCCTCCGACAGCAAATTTCCGCGACGGATGTCGACGCCCTTTTCGATATATCCAACAATTCGCGTCCTCCTAAGTCGTGCTTCGAAACACATTTTAGTGTTTTTTTTCTCCCCTTGTTCCTTTATAAAAATAAAACTGTTCTTTTTTTTTTGGTTTTCCGAATACAATAACATATGTTAGAGGGGTTTTGTCTTCGTCATGCTCGATAACCATCGAACAGGTTGATACGTTTGGGATCTTAAGAAGGTGGACTGGTGGAATCTGCGAAGCGTGAACGTATTCACAAGGGAAGGTTTTCCAAAAACAAACGACTGACACCGGCTTGTATGTATTACGATTCTGATGCGAGTTTTATTTCTTCGAAAAACCTCTTAATCAACTGTCAGCTATTTTAATTGCTGGCTTGTTGATATAACGATATCATTCGATGAAAATAACCCAGTGTGGTGATCTAATTAATGATTGTGTTTGCTACTGTGGTTTTGAATCGAAGAAAAGTTATGTTTTTATTTGGCTAGTTATACGTACACTCTCGTAGAATCGTGACCCATTTCTTACGACTTTTTTCCTTGACAAAAAATCATTTATTTCTAATTTTGGCGAAGAAAATTTGAATCTGGTAGAGGAATTGCATTTTTTTTGAACAGGTTACTACATTATCAGCTTTTAATGACGAAAAATTCGAGTGCGAAGTTTTAGTTTATTTAAAAGAAATGTTCAATTGAACCCCCTGTCTCCTCCTTCTTTTACATTTTTTTCGAGTCTCGAGTTCCTCGGTAAAGTAATCTGATATTTTGCTAGGATTCGGCGATAAATTTCTCCATTGAGTGCTATGAAGTAAAATTTGAGTTACATTTCTCCTTCATCATCTTGCTAGATGATCAGTATTTTATTTTCCTATTCGCTTCTTCATTTATAAATATTTATTTCCTCCTCCGCCAGTGTCACCTCTATTCAAAATTAAAATGATTTCATTATTTCGGTATCTCTGATAACAAGGGTGCAGAGTATTTATTTACTTTTTCAAAGTATTCATTAACAATAAGGTACTTACGTGTTTTATAAAAAATTTCCATCAATTTTTCTTATGAACTTTGAATTTTTAAAGGAATAAACTATCGACCTTAGAAAATGTCATGATTTTAACGTTTAGACTTTGGCAGGAATGTGATGTGTTAGAGATTGTTGGTTGATCCACCTCCTTTCTTATATGTATTTTGAAGTTAATGCTAAGGTTACAAGTTTTTCTATCATAAGTAAACACTTTTGTAATGTGTGAGGAAACAATTTGAGTCTGAATATGTCTTTATCGGTGGTTTCTGTACGATTTGTCGTGCTTTTTTGACCAAAACTGTTATGGTCGGTGGAAAAACGTAGCAAAAAAGTAGTGATTTAAAAAAAAAAACAAAAAGGATTCGAGAATTTCAATTTCATCTTCCTCAGTCAATTTTGACAAATAGAGCTTATTTGGGGACCTTTGAGGTGCCTATTCAGCTTCCTTGAGAACAACTGTTGAATTTTTGACATGAAAAAAATACGTTCTAAACTCTTTGTAGCCAGAACTTTACTGCCCTGATGTTACTTGATAGTAGGAGAGGATGGGCGATGTTTTGGGGGTCTAAGGAAGTACTTTTATAGGAGCCAGGGTTGGCAAGTAGACTATATAGTCTACTTTACATGCTTTGTCTACGTGTAAACAACGTTGCTGTAGACAACGATAGTTTACATGTAGACATTGTAGACTATGTAAACTATGTAAACTACAAAGTAAAACTGTATTTTGTTTTAGAATAAGCCTTTTTTACACGGATTTTGGCAGAAGATTTTGTAAATTTGTGATCAAAATCCCAAAAGTGTTCAAAAACGAGATTCAAAAAACGTCCAAAAACTAGATTTTTGAGAATCCGCGTAAAAAAAACATACCTACTGGACGAAAAAGTGAAAATCTTTAGCAACATTGTCGAGCTGAAAAGCGAGAATTTGAATCTCTCACAAAACAAAAGTAAACAATTTTAGCAAATCACAGCATTTTCCTAAATTTTCTCAAAAAACGAGATTTTTTTGCATTTCTTGAGTAAAAAAAATGAATTTTTTGAACAATTTGTAGGAAAAAGTAATAATTTTTAAAGTTTTTGAAAAAATGAAAATTTTCAGCAATTTTTGGTTGAAAAAAGTAAGAACTTTATTTTCGACCACTTTTGGAGTTTTGGAAAGAAAAAAACTTGAAAAAAGCAAAACTAACAATTTTAGCAGATGTCAATTATTAGTAAGAAAATTACACTTTTTTAAAATGTTTGTCATGAATACAAATTTTTTTTCTTCAATTTTTCAGTTGAAAAGTGAGGGTAATTTTTTTGGAAAAAAAAACGACAATTTTTAGCAAGAAGCGAGATTATTTGGGAATACACAACTTCGAAGTTGACATACATTACTGGTAGTCTACAGGAAGTCTACTTTACATGAAGTTTACATAGATTACACGATAAACGTAGACTATGTAGACAAAGATAGTCTACGCGTAGAGAACCAACCCTGATAGGAGCCTAAAAGGGTTGCTGTGAATTTATCGAAATGGCTGACAATGAGTAATTTTTTGAGGAGAAGAGGGAGGGGGGTCATTTGCAGAAATTTTGAATAAACCAGCTCTTTCTCATTTTGCAAAAAATCTTTATAAAATGTGAATATTTGAGTCAGAAGAAATTTGGGTTCTGAAAATTTTGATGCGTAATTCAAAATATTTTCTCCCACTTTTTTAAAAGATGTCGAAAAAAGAACTATTAAATGCCAGAGTGAAGTGAAGGTGAAATTTCGAAATGATGTTTCTTTTAAGTACCCAATAATTACTTACCATTTTTTTAAAAATTTGAATCCAAAAAAACTGGTTTCTAGAAGAAAAAAAATTGCGTTTTATTTTCAACCCTAATAATATAGAATTTTAAAGTGGCGTTTCTCAGCTCAAGTTTTGATTTTAGCAAGTTTTCAAAGGGTCTCGTGAATACAAGCCCTCATTGGCGTCATCCCAGGCTTTTCGAAAAATAATTTTCAATGAATAAAAAATGTATTGATTGAAAATACTTACCTACTTATTAATTTGTTATAATGTCTTGGGAACACATTTCTGTATTACCATTTTGAAAGTGCTGATAATTAGAAAAATGATTACTTCTCTGATCCTGACACGGGAACCTCTTGAGGTGTCACACTCCGATTTGAACGGGACCGCGATTTTTGGAAAGAGCATAGTCTAAAACCCCCAAAACCAAATTTTCAGCTGTCCAAGTTCATTTTTTGATTTTTGGCGAATTTTTGAAAATTCAAAATTGACTGTTTTTGGCGATTCATGTTTTTTTTAAAGTACGTATGTACTTGATCAATAAAAATGTTCAAAATAAGTCCTAAAACTAATATTAATTACCCTAATTCAAATTTCACCATTTCCAGCCATTCTGGAGCCTCCAGCGCGATTTTTCAATTTCTCCAGGATTTTGAATTTGCTCCAGAAGGCGTGAATATAAAGTTGGACAGCTAAAAATCGAGTTGTGTATTATACTCGACTTGTTTAACGAGTTTATCCACATTTGAGCCGATTTTGAGAGTGACACTTCAAGAGTGGTTTTTTGAGGTTTCACTCTCGCTCCAAAACGGCTGGAAATAGTAGAATTTGCGCTCCGGGGGTTAGTTCTTAAAGAAATACAGCGATTCGCGCAAATTTCAAAAATTTCCTCACAAACGGTTATCTTTTGATTTTTTGGATTTTTTAATTTCGAAAAAAGCTGGTCAAAAAACCACTCTTGAGGTGTCTCTCCCAAAATCGGCTCGAATGTAGATAAACTCGTTAAACAGGTCGGGTATAATACACAACTGGATTTTTAGCTGCCCAACTGCATATTCACGCCTTCTGGAGCAAATTCAAAATTCGGGAGAAATTGAAAATCGCGCTGGAGGCTCCAGAATGGCTGGAAATGGTGAAATTTGGATTTGGGTAATTAATATTAGTTTTAAGACTTATTTTGACCATTTTTTATTGATCAAGTACGTAATTTTTCGAAAAAAACATAAATCGCCAAAAACAGTCAATTTTGAATTTTCAAACATTCGCAAAAAACCTAAAAATGAACTTGGGCAGCTGAAGTGCAGAAATTCCGTTGATGATATTTTTGAGGGAGTAGAGGTTAAATTGTTATAAAAGTATGAAAATTGTTTCTAAATAAGTGAATTTGATCGAATTTTAATCTACGTGAGTGGAATTAGGTAACATCAACAAGAACTGAGAACTAAAAAAAAAAAAAATGCTGTAAAAACAACAAAAAAATAAATGATTTTAAACCCCTCCCCCCTACAAAAAAATAACGTGTAGGTAAGTAGGTATAGAAAAAAACGAAAAAAAAAAAAAAATGTTTTTTGTTTTTGTTCCATTTCTTTTCTTTCTATATTTTGGATTCTTTTTTTTAATTTTTGTTTCTTCATTTTTGTGTTCTCATTTCGTTCTGTTTTGTTCCTCCAATATCAGATGAAAATTCATTCCTTCGTCCCCCTTTGCTCCACTTCCACTTCAATACTATAGATCCATATACAGAAGGGTGAGGGAAGGAGCTCACTCCAACTAGAATTTTCAGAATACTTAATGAAAATCATGATCAGGCTCTTATTTGATGTTTTTAAAAACTTGAAAGAACCCCTACATAGTAGGTACCATTAATTTACATTCGAATAACACAAATTCAACATTAATACTTTTATTTTCCGATTTGCTTGCCACTTGAAAAGCTCAAAAATGCTCAACAAACTCACTAATGGGTCGTGGTTTACCTTTAAATATCGAGTACAAAAACTATCTAAAACTCGAAAAAAGTTGACAGAAATAGCTGAAAAATAGTAAATAACGAGATGTTTGAAAAAACATTTTTAAAAAACGCTTGAAAAAGTAATTTCTAAAATTATTTCTAAAAATTTGAATAAAAATTGGAAAATGGATGTGTTTTCTTGGTGTGCTATTTTACTTTGTCTACTACCTAGCTCTACCTACCTGTTATCTTGTTCGTGTGAATGAAAAATAACAGGACAAAAATGAGAAAAAAGTCATTCACGATTGTACTATCAGAAGTACGTAGTTGCGAACAAAAATAAAACCTACGTACTATAAGTATGTGCAATATGGTAGTCTTGCTCTAATGACGCTACCATATCTTCATCGCCCCACCGTACCAGCTCATGATACAGGCTACAGGTGTTGAACTAGAAAAGTTGATGGTAAAGTGTTTATATGCTGTTGTTTTTGCTAACGATAAGAAATTACGAGTAAATCAAGTGTTTTAAAGAAAGTGCGTGGGTTCGGTGAGTTGTTGTCCAAGTTCGATGGCATCGAAACTGATATAGCTTGGCTCTACTAGGAAAAAAGTCCACCTCGCGATGGCTCCACTGTCACTTTTTTGTTTACCTCTGTTATTCTCAAAAATAGTGCCAATTCTCAGAATTGAGTCGCAATATAGAAAAAAATTGACGTACGAATTACGATAAAATTGTGGATTCAAATTATATGTAGGTAGGTCTAAGGTAGGTAGGTACTATATAGGCACGAAAACTGTGTCACACAATGTTCTATTCACCGTTACTGCTGGAAATAAGACTTAGGTAGGTAGATAGGCGTTTAATATACGCGATATAGGACAGACGGAACACGACGTTGCACACGTTTTCAACGTGCAAGAATTATTGGCGCGGACCCGTTTGTACGTAAATTTTTGTAAAGTTACACGCGAAAAAAATCTCATACACTAGGTTGATTCGGTTTCAGTTTTACGTACTCTTGTACGACGAGGACATTTTCTTAGTTAGGCGAAATTGCACGTCGACGTCGTCGCCGCATCGTGGAGCGCGCACGCGGAAAATTCTCGACAATATGAGCCGGTTCCGGTGTCAACGCGATTTCTGTTCTGCTCCATTTACAAGTTAACAAATGACGTTTGTGGGATAAATTGGAAAGTGTTTTGGTAGGGTTGACTCGACGATACGTGGTGTAATTTTTTTGATTTTGTTTTGTTTTTTTTTCCTGCTATCTTTGTTTTAAATAATATTTCCGTTTGGTGGTTGTCGTCGCTGGTATCATCGTCTACTTGTGGTATCCGATACACTTACCGAATAGACGAGAGGAATGCGTCCTGTAGAAGGGATTTTTTTTATTAGATGGTTGGGTTCGTTTCTCATGACGTTAAAGTGTTTTTCCTTGTACATGTGATGTGTTTTAGACGAATGAAAGATTAGCTTTTCCGGTCGTGTATATGGTACCGTGTATGCTAAAGGTTGAATGTGTCGCAAATTGAGACTTAGTTAGAACTGAGAAGGAAGCCTCTCGAAATTATTGTTGTGGATTTGAACGAGATTAGAATTGATGAAAAGATCGAGTTGGTAGAAACTTAATACGTACGCTTTTAGGCGATGAAGTGTATATTTAGGCCTTCGAGAAGTGAGGGTTACAAGTTGCTAGGTTTTTATACGGTCAATTGGTCATTTTTATGTTCAAATAATCTACTCATCTATTTAGATTTTGAGTGTTTAAAGTTTGAAAGCTGTTCATTTTTACTGAAATGCGAGAATGAAAGGAGAGAGGGAGCGTTTGTGTTCATTTTTGAGGAGAGTTCCTGAGCTGAAAATGTTTCTTAATATCCGAGAGGAAAATATTTTCAAACCACAAATGCTCTCTCCTAAAAATAAGCAATTTGCAAATTCCCAACCATTCAGTAGAACCCTGAAAGTGGTCTTCGATTGTGATAGCAATGATTTAGGTCGAAGCAGAATCCCAAAAGCTTTCTTTTGAAATTAGGCCATTAGAGGTTTGGCAAGGGCTAGAGTTAAATATCCACGATTTTTTCAAAAATTCTCCATCTTTGAAGACCAATATCTATTCTTCCAAGGGCACCTCCGGAACTAAAATTTTTCTATGTGACTTTCAATTCAAAATCCTCCCAATATTATTTTTTTCATCCACCTTAATGTATACTTATACGTGCATATTTTTTTTTTGAAATCACCTGGAGAAAGAGATTCCTCGGAGAAATTACGTATAATTACTCGAAGTCAGAACCGTAATTAACCAACGATCTTGAAATTATATCACATAAAGTAAATGAAATTGGAAATGGAAAACTGTAGGTACAGATATGTATTTTTCACAAATACGCCTGAAATACAGTGATAAAGATTTTATTACGTTTGAAATGAAATGTAATGAACGCGTAATCGTTCATAACACATGACCTACCATTACGTAGTCAGCTTTCCGATTTCCGATGCAATTTGTACTTACTCGTAGTTACGTCGAATGTCGAGGGGAAAAAAAGTAGTTTAATGTTTTTCCTCGTCTTCTGCCTCTTTGCTTCGATGGTCGGTGCTTTTCGTCTCTTCTCCACGCACCACTCTCAATGTATCGCATGTTTCCGTTTACAACTTACAGTCTATATAGGTAACGGGTTTTATAGAAGAAAGTTCGATATTCTTAATGTCGACTCGAGTTTGATATTTAATGCACTTGTTGCTTATTGCCAATTACCAGCAATAGGATGGCAATTAGACTCGTGGATATTGGCTTTAATTGGATATTTTCAGAGTAACTTTATAGAACAAGTTTTGAGGCAGAGGAATACTCTGCACCTGAATAGAGACGTAGGCAGGGTTGATTAAGAAAATGAATAATTTTAAAGAAATATTTTGTAATTGAAATATCAAAATTTGCATAATATTTAATGTGTTTTTTTGTTTCTGTTGCAGCTCGATCGCGCATACGAACAAATTATAATGCCATTGGAGAATTTTCGAAAAGATCACATAGGAGGTGTAAAGGTGAGCGTAATACTCGTATTTGTTAGTTGTACTTTGCCATAGTGGGTTGGTGTGCATTACATATGTACGTTGTGTAATGATGATTTATGATATTCGCCATTTTCACGCTGATTGCGAAGTTTTTTTTGACTAATTATGAAAAACGTCAAGAATTTTTTACGATAACGATTTCCTCTTGTCAACGTATTGTTGCACTTTGCTTTGCGAATGTTTTTGGAAAAAGACGTTTTAAAACGAATTTTTCCGGTGATAACTGTGCCCAAATAAGGATTCAAATTTTATAGCGTGAATGGAATTTGATTTTGAGGAGGAGCTGTTAATCGATTTGGTTATGTTATTTCCAAAATCATCCGATTGAAAAAAAATGTACGAGTATTTTGAACTGGAATTTGTTTTTAGAAAAGTACATTATATTTTTTTATTTCATTTTTTCATCTTTTGCTTTTGGAAATATGCATGGTCTGAAACCCCATTACCAAAATTTCAGCTGCTCAAATTAATTTTTCAATTTTTGGCAATTTTTTGATGCTTACAAAAAAAAATACCCGCCCATACGGAAAATTGGTTCTGAAAATTAATATAAATTTTCTTCAACCGAATTTTTCTGTTTCTGATCATTCTGGGCTGGAGCCCAAAGTGTAATTTTCAATTTCTCCAGAGGAAGCATTCTCTTGTTAGCATTAAAAATATGCTGGTCAAAAAAATGCACTCGATGTGTCCGTCGAAAAATGAGTCAAATGTGGATAAGTTCGTTGAATAGGTTGAGAATAGAATAGGCCAGCACAACTCGATTTTTAGCTGCCCAAATTAATTTCCACACTTGCTGGATGCATTTCGAAATTCTGTGAGAATTTAAAATAGCACTGGAGGCTCCACAATGGCTCAATTTTGTGAAATTCTGATTTTGAAATGTTGGTTTTGGACAAAATACAGCCATTTGTGCAAATTTCCAAAGATTTTTCTATATTAACAGAAAAGTTTTGATTTTTCGATTTTTTTTCACTAAAAATGCTGGCTAAAAAACGCACTTGTGGCGTGGGCGTTTAAATGGGCTCAAAGGTAGATAAACCCTAGATTTTGAGCTACTCATCAAAGCGATCCACACGCCTTCTGGAGAAACCAAAAATCACACTGAAGGATCCAGAATGGCTACAAGTGGTGGAATTCCATTAATTTCCTCTATTTTACTGATTGAATGTATACAATTTTTAAAAATCACGAATTGCCGGAAAAAGTCAATTCAGAATCTCAAAAAATCGTCAATAATAAAATTGAAAAATGAATTTGGGCTATTAAAGTTTTGGTTTTAGGGTTTCAGACCAAGATCATGCTCTTTCCAGAAATCGTGGTCTTCTTCAAAAAGAAAAGGTTCAAAATCCCTGAAATGTTGACCACCCCCCTCCCCTCATGAAAACATGTAGTTTTACCTGCAGAGTGCGGTGAGCAAATTTGCTCAAAAATCATAGGAAATCGAGGCATTGTCTCAAAATTTTTTCAAGGCTCATTATTTTATAGCTTCTTTGCAAAACAGCACAAAAAATTTCAAGAATTTTCTAAAAATTATAGGTAAGTACGTCAAAATTGTACTGAAAAAGTATAGGGAAAAAGTCTGGAGAGTAAATATTCAATTTTGAGCGTTTGATGGAACTCTTTTATGTAATTAAAATTTAAGGAGGAAAATTTCCAATTTTTTTATGTTTTAATGAATTTTATCAGCATTTTTCTAGATTTCTTATGTCAAGTGATTTTATTTTTCGCATGTGTCGCATTTTTAAAAAAATAATCCTACATTTGATAAGGTGACAAAATTGGGAAAAAAGCTAAAAAGATTCTACACTGGCTCAAAAGACCTACATTTTTCATTGAAAATTTGTTGAAAATTAATTTTATTTCGAACTCTGTAGGTATAGGTAGGTAGAGGTACTTATTATTTAGAATTGAAAAGATCTAATATGTTGATATATGAAAAAAATGAGAGAAAAACTTGGACTAGAAAACAAGTTGTGATTCGAGGAAGTACATGTGTTATTCTTATCTCATCAGATCCTTGAAAAATTATAAATGGGGAAGGCGAAATATTCAAAATGCTCCCAAACATAAAGACATTTCTTTGAGAATGGGTAGAGGTAACATCTAACTGAGAATCAATGTGCCCGAGTTTCTGTAGAAATTTTAGAAAGGTTCAACAAAAATCCTGCGAAGGTCTCATGTTTTGATTTGACGATTTTGTTGAGCACTCTGTTTCAATAAAAATATCAAAAATTGGTCCCATTTCTTGTAATGTATCATTTCAGAGCCCCCTCGTTTCGCCACTTTTTCAGAATAACCCCGCCTTCAACTTTCCCTTCCCTTCTCCTCTCCTCTCTTACCAAAAAATTAATAATTTTTGTCTGCAAGATGAACTAAAAATCGATTAATCAAGACAGTCTCTTTATTATGTACAACGAATTCTAAAATTGATTTACGTGAATGTACTTTTATTTTTTTGTAAAATCCAATATTGTGTTTTTTTTTACCTCTCTTGTCTCCTTTTCAATCAATCAAGCAGTATTATTTTTAGAAGAATATTCGGAAACGAAATCCACAATATTGATGTATTCTTCGCATTACTATAAAACCTCGTGCTGTCTTATACCAATGAAAAGAGATTATCGAGGAAATCACACACAAAAAAAATAACCATTTCAATTATTTCGAACTCGAGATACTCGATAAAAAGTTTTTAAAAAATCAATTTGACACGCGGCAGTATTTTTAATACTGCATCACGTTCGGTATTCCTGGTTCATTTTCGTTGAATTATAAAGATTGTAACGTTAGATTTGCATAAATTTGTCGTAAAATAGGTTTGAATGTCGACCTTGGGAAGCCAAGAGAAGGATATATACGATTAAGTGAAAGATACGCTTTCGTCACTGATGTAAATACTCGTACGACGAAATATACTCGTAAGTGGTATGTATTTGAGAGATTTGATGCAAACCAACTTATACAAAATGGTTTCATCGAAAGAGGAGAAAAAACAAACAATGTTTCCGAGGTACGTATGAGTATTACGCTTCTTTTCGTACCAATTTGGGAAATGACTCGTTTGCATTATCATCGTCGAGTGTTTTTCTTTTATGGAAATGTCGCTCGGTTTGTTGCTACAAGAAACACACGTCGGAGTGGAACGGAAAAGCTTATCAATAAAGAACATTGTTTGTGTTGTGGAAATAAATCCACATTACGTTGGTGGTGTAAAAACACAATTAATTACAATAATCGTGATTTTATAATACGACGATGCTACAATATTATGATGGGTTTAAGGTCTAAAAACACATACTGCATATTTATAATTTACGATGTGCTGTGAGAAGAGATGCATCAACGAGTGCTGTATTTTTAAAATACCATAATGCATAGAATGTTGATTTAAGATGATCGAATGCGTAGGTTTTTAAATGGGCTGGTGTCGTGTTGATGAGGGTGAGGGGGCAAGGGTTGCGTCTGCGTGCGGTAATTTAAAATACTTGTATTGGCCGTTGTATGCACATTGTTTGTATGTACACTTTTACTCGATATGATTGATTAACCATATACTATCTCAGTGTAGCTGTCTAGTTATACTGTATACAGTGTCGATGTCGTCGAAGCATTAACACGTGTAAACGTTTCGTTTTCTTTATAAAATGGATTTTATTTGCATGAAAATAGATACGACGAGTGAAAAAAAGAAATAGAAACTCTCGCGAATATTCATAGGTAGGCCTATAATATACATAGTAGGTAGAGAATGAGATGTGTTTTACATTGTGATGATGAGTAGCAAAGCTACGTAGAAAATCTTGGTTAATTCGATACGGCTTATATAGGTGCGATGATTTGGTTGAAATAATGTAGAAAGAATTCAAGAAGGATGGGAGGAATTGTCGATTAATATTCCGCTGATTTTTTTTTTTTTTTGCTAGAAACAAAATAATATAAAATGCATTTATGTGTAGCTCGATGCTGGAATCTACCTACATTCGTTTATATGGAAAAATTTCATAAACTATTGGGAATTAATTAACGGTATTATTTTATAAACGTGTTCGAATCGTGATACGAACTACTTTTTACGTAATCGTACATTTCACTTAAGCTGTGGGTGACGCTTTAGGCGATACAAGGAAATATCAGGAGGTAGATTTCGAATTACGAGTATATTACAAATCGACGACGAGGTAGTTTGTGAAAAATTTCTATTCGAATTCGCCCGCAGTTTGTAGACAATACGTTGGCAGATGCGGTTAATATAATGTTTTGGGTTTTTTTCTTTCTTTCTCTTTTTAATGCGCGAGTTGGCTTTTATTCACATATTTGAAACGCGTGGAGGATTTTGAAACCAGTTTCTATAGTTTTGGAAAACACCTGTTGAGTCGTAAGTTTGGAGTTTGGACGTTGCCTTCGCGTGTCCTCTCAGTTCCTTTCTCCCTTCCGCTATACATCTGAGTATAATTAATTGACTGAAAAAGACACCTATGGTGCGAGGCCACGATTTGTCAATGAGTTCACAAACAAGATGGTATTTTAGCTGCGATGTGTATTAAATTTTTTTTTGTTCTATTTGCAGGAGGGCCGCAAAAAATTCGAGAAACAGACGGCCAAGTTTTGCCAGAGTCAAGAAAGATATTTGAATTTATCGACTAAAAAGCAAGATTCCGTATTACAAGAGGTAATTTTTTTTTACGTGTTTTGTTTAATTAAAGCGTATAATTTAGCTTGACTTATACGACTCGCCTTATTAAGTAATTAACACTCTTGGCTAAGTGGCTATGTAATTAAAACGACGTGGAATTTCTGAGTACGAGTATGAATTTTACCGGATGAGGTGTCGGCCACATACGCCGATTGTGGGCGTTTGCAAGTCTATTTCACGGTGCATATTTTAATTGTATGACCAAAGGAATACTGTTCATTCGTGCTTGGTTTGATTAAAATTCAATATTGAGCTTTCATCGGTAGTTCCCCTAATTCCAGTATAGAGTCTTTTTAAGGATGAAATTCACCTACAGAATGTACGCAGACTTATAAAAATATTATGGATTAGAGTGCTATGTACCTGCTATAGTGCTACACTCGCAGCGTTGTAGACTTTTATATGCGTATTTGTAAGGAGTATTGAACCGTTATAACTTCGTACGTTCGTACGTTTGTGGAATATAATATTGAAAAACGTCTCGTAAACGTGACGTATAAATATGAGCCATAAAAATCTTAAATTATTATCGATCTGTTAGATTAATAACACGTTGCAATGTGTAAGAGGCGACACGATACCATGTTCCATAACGTAAATGTTTCCTCTGCGAGGAATTTATCGTCATAAATTAAATATTGTTTGATTGTAGTTTGAATACTTATACTTAATGAGAAAGAGTTTTCGTTTGATAATGTCGCCTCCCGTTGTCGGTTAAATGTACAATTAAATAACAATTCTGTCATGTTTATCACATTAGAGTTGAACCACTCGTTTCACTTTTAAAATTTAAATTTCCAAGATGAGAAAATCTGTTTGGGTTTTCCAATTCTTGTTTACTCGTATTATTTTTTTTTTATGTTTCTTGGAGATTTTTTGCTGGCTAGAAATTGTGTGCTATTTTTGAAAATAATTTCGAAATTTCGGTACAGTGATTGAAAAAATTTTACTTTTGAGCTCAGGACTTCAATCTATATTGTGGAGAATTCCTGTATCAAGGAGATTTCTGTAACAGCAAATGGATTATTTTTGACAGAAGGAAAAATCAGGTATCAGGCGGAAGTTACTTTTTTCAGTCCAATTATTATTATATTATTTTTTTTTTTTTGAAGTATGGTTTTCTGAAAAAAATGAAATAATGAAAAACTTACTCATCATTTTCAAAATTAAATAATGGATATCTTGATATTTTACAGTCCCACCACCTCATCGAATTTGAAAAATGGAACTCTAAAAATTGGGGAAAATTTGCTGAATTTGTGTAAAATTTGAACTAAGTATCAAAAAGTAATGAGAAAAACAAAATAGGACCACGTAGGAAATATTCAAAATATTGTAAAAATTGTTCACGATTCACCAGAAACTTACTTAACTTTTTCAAAAATATGGTTGAAAATCATATCGAGGTTGAAAAAACTGCAAAACTTCCACAGAAAATAAGCAAAATTGGCCAGAAACTGAAACGAATATGTAGTTGGAAAATTTATGAAAATATTACCTAATGAAAAACAATTAACAACCCAAAAATTTGTCTGGAAATCAGCAAAATTGACAACATTTATTACGAATCGAAACAAAATTGAAAAACACTCTCAAAATGTTGTTAAATGTATAATGAAAAATTTGTTAGAAAATTGAAAAAACTGTTACATCTATAAGTTGGCAGAAAATTAGTAAAATTGACGACAAATTCAATATAAATGCAGGGAAAATTGACAAGATGTTGTCATAATTTTGTAAAATATCAAATACAAATAATAGCTCAAAAATTGGCCAAGTTTATTAACGAAAAAAATCAGCAAAATGGAAACTTTTTTGCAAATTTGAACAAAATTATAACAATGTCTTAAGCAAAATAATCCAAAAAATTAGTTGATCAAAAGTTGACAGACATTGTATGTAGTGGGTTAGTAGCGGGTCACTTTTATAGTGACTTAGTCACCTTTTTCACGAAAAGTCACTTTTAGTTACTTTTTTCATCAAAAAGTCACTATTGGTCACCTTTCTTCCAAAAAAGTTACTTTTTTGAATTTGTTTTCGTTTTTCAAACAAAAAAAATCGTTTTTTATCCAAATTATCTTTTTTTTTACTCATTTTCAAAGGATTTTATGCAAATTTTCTTTATTAAACAATTTCAGAATTTTAAAAACACAAATTTTTACTTTTCGAAACATCAATTTTCTAAAGCTTTTGCCCTCGCTTCGCTCGGCCTTCTATTCTTTTCTTTTTCAAAATAAAGATGGAAATTTATTTTTTTTAAAATCAAGTTCTAAAGCCAAAAAATAAACTTCTCACAAAAAAACAGTTTTTAAGCCTGTCAAAATACAAATTTTCAGGAGCTTTCGCCCTCGATTAGGCCTGTCTTTTTTCATTTTCAAAATCAACTTCCTTCAAAAAAAATATCATTCAAATTCTAAAATTTTAAAAATAAAAAAAATGATCTACTCGTTCTCAAAAACGGATTTTCCGGTAGGGCCAGGCGGGGGAATAAAGTAATAGTTTTTAGGTGAGATATTGAACGTTTTTTTGCTTTTGCTTTTCGATTTTTTGCTCTCTCCTGAACGCTGGAATTTAAAAAAAAATCGGTCACTTTTTTCACTGATGAAAGTCACTTAAGTCACTTTTTTTAGAAAAATTTGGCTACGATGCCTGAAAGTTGAGAAAAAACTGGAGAAATCAAATGAAATGCAGTAGAATTGACGATATGAAATCTGTGAAAATTCTGTGCGAATTAAAAAGAGTCATAAAAATTGTAGGTATCAAATATTCAAATGCACCAAAAAATGACCAAAGTTCTATACCAGCTTCCCCTCTTCTCTCCTTTTCTCCAAAAAACGAAATTTTAACCAATACTGAAGAGTTTTGGTGAATTTTTTGGAGATTTGATGAAGTTTAGAAAAAAACTATGGCCAATGGCCTCAAGAAGACGTTAGAAAAATTACAAATTTTGAGGTCAGTGCCTGACCTCCCCCCCCCCTTCTCAGCGAAAATTCTGAATTTGAAACATTTGAAAAGTTTGCGCTTGTTTCGAAAAAAAATTATGGGGGGGGGGGTTCAAGTGATTTGTTGATGTCCCTTTTTTTCACATATAAAAATGCACATGAATTAGTTTTTCAAACGTTGAACTCGCAGCAGAGAAGTTTGGCAGTGACTTGATTTGAATTTTTTTCTACGTTTTGTTGAGACCATTCGGCCATAATTTTTTGCTGGGCTCCATCAAATTTCAAAAAAAAATTGGAGTGCAACTCACCCTATCTGAAAAACTGCCATTCCAGAAATCCAGATATTTCATGAAATATAAAAATAGTGTAGGTAGTTTTTTTCGTTTTCGAGAAAAAAATTAAAAGTTTTGATTACTTTTTGGTTACTTCTCGTCTCAAAAAAGCTTGTGTAAGTTGGGTATGGTTCTACGAATGTTCAAAATTTCAGTCTGATTTCTGCAAAAGTGATTTCAGATTCTGGATCGGAAAATAAATACGAGTTATCTAAAGGCACACTTGCTGGATTTTTTGGACTGAAAAATCTAGTTTTTTCAAATCGAAAATGGGTCATTTCCTCAATTATCTAAAAATAAGTTTTTATACTGCCTGTCGAATAAAGCCTCAACCAATCGCGTCCCATTTTTTTCAAATTTTTTGTCATCTCCCTTTTCAATCATTTCTCTGAACCCATCTCCTGCCCGCTCCTGTCTAAAAAAAAGCTCTTCCTGAACTAATATCGACAAATTTCCACAGCCTATTTTCAAATCTACACTAAACCTTGGTCGGCCATGAAAAATTCATTCTCGTTCCTGTATAAAACGAGAAAAATTTTCATTCAACGAAACATTTAGAAGGATTCTCATTCGCGGAACCTGGCAGCGCTATATTTTCATTCACCAGGATACCATTCAATTTGAATGAGCGAAGGTTAAAAAATAAAATACTCAGAAACGTCTAGTCAAGTGCATATTCATACAAAAAAACACCCGACGATGTCGGTCGACGTCGACTATACAGCAATATTCACGCCCGATGACGACGACGCGAGCGCCGCGACGTGGCCGCGGGCGTTGGCTGGTGGCCGGCGGAGGAAAAACCAAACACAAATAACCTTCGCGCTATTATACGAGTATTACATGTTAACAAAACCTCACGGTTGGTTTTCCTTCCTTTTCAGCTCATCTTTTCCGGCGCGCGCGCGAGCCTTCGTTTCATGCCGATATTTTTCAACTTTTTCAATTAACTTTTTTATTCTCTGTTTCCCCCCTTTTGTTCTCTATATACTCGTATACTTATGCATCGTATGTATACCTATGTGTACTTATTTCAAAGTCATTCATTGTGTTATGCAACTTGTAAGTTTGAAAGGAAAAAAATCTACGTTGAATGACAAAGTCAATGTCAATGCACCGATGTGTGTAGCTTTGGATGTAAGCTCGACCGGTATTAATAGCGAAATGGGATGTCAGAGGGTGAGGGAAGGGATATGTAATCCGTACAAAGGTCCAATGTCAGAATTTAGCTTATATACTGATTAATGCTTTATTAGGAGTGTGCATAGACGTAGGCGAGTTCTAGTCATCTCGTTAACCTTCTTTTCAATTTAACTTTTCAAATTGAAGTGAAAAAAAATCCTTTGAAAAATTCCTCGCAATACGATAGCGTTATTTTACCTTCGCCACAGTCGAGTACGTGCACGTCAGTTGACAGTATTGCGCGTAATTTCAAAAAAAAAAAAAAAAAGTTTAATCATCCGTAACTAGGTTACATGCTAGTATATGAATTTACTTAGAGATACACGTTTAGGTACAGATATACGAGTATGAACAGATTTCATGTAGGAAAAAAAGGTTCTCTTACACACGTGTTTATTGTTTTATATTTGTAACAATGGTTCCTCATTCGTGCAATTAGTTCCACAATTGGGAAAAAAATTATCATTCACGTAATAGCTCATAATTTAGGTATGGGTACACCTTACGAGCCAAAACTATACCATGGGTGTAAAACCAATCAATGTCAAATCAGCTGTCATACTGTATCGTCAATTTCAACAACGATTATCTGTTTTAATAAACTCTTCTCTGTACTTCTATAGCATAATATGGCACTATTGGTACTATATGGCGGAACAGATTACGGCTGTTTAAACAATATTATTCGCGCACTATTACATTTACCTACGTACGGTCTTCTTTATCACAAACGTTAGCATTATTATTACGAATACTGAATTAGCAACTTGGATATAATTGCATAGTATAAACATAGTGTTTTTTGACGCGCGGTAACGGGAAACCGACGGTTTATAATTTAATTAACAAAATAACTCGTACACCTAAACATCAACATTATTATAGCCAAAGCATGTATCGGCTATTTCCACAATGTACCGTGGTACCTGGCTTCGGTGTATTTTGTAGTTACATTACATGCTCGGTTTATATGAGTAATATACACGAAGTAGCCACGCTGAGCTGGGAGAAATTTACGATTCTCGCAGCCATGTACTAAAAAAATGAAATAAAAATTACGATGAAAGGTAATATACGTATTAGCAAAAAACGTTGCTTTTCCCCGAATGCTTTCAAAATTTCCTGAAATTAAATCGCCGTTCGACTTTTTACTCGACTTGGTTGCTATACGTTTACCTAATGAGTAATAGAGTGACACGGAGTGATAATTTTTTTCATCTGTTCAGAGTTGTCTCATCTAGTCCCATAGTTCGTGTTCATTAGAAATGATATTACTGAATCTGGATGGTGATAAATTGATATTACTCGTAATATGACTCACTGGCGATCATTTTGAAAAATATGGGCTTAGCTCGCTCGGAGTCGAGCACAGCTTCCTACGCCGATGTGGTCTGGCGGAAAACGTGATACATTCGTTCGCAAGGTATTTGTATTACGTAGGTATAGGACAGCTCATAGTACAAAAAGATAACTTCAATTGCGGTATTTTTAAAAAATTAAAATCTAAATTTTTGCTTTTCGATTACATTCAAATACGAGTAATGTCACGACTTTGCTCCCAATCTATTTTGAAAACTGAAATTTGGGCTTTGGAGGTTCTAAGTTGTACGAATAGTCTTCAAATTTGAATATCTATCGGTGCAGTCTGATGGTTCACTCATTTTCAGTTCAGGTGGCTAGTTTCATCCAGTTGCATTGAATACGATTCTGGAGCTTATACCACGAGGAGACCTGTCGGTTTTTTTGGAAAAAATTAAAGCACTCGAACAATGTTCTTTCCAAAAATCTTGATCGAATGCTCTCGATGGCTTATTTTTTAGTCATTGAACATTTTTTAAAAAAATGTTCAATGGTTTTGAAAAATTCAGAAAAATTCACTTTTGGTTTTCCTTTTTCCAGAAATTTCTAGCAAATTTTTCTAAACTGTCGAATTCGTTCCAAAATTTCTCTCTTTATATTTCCATAATTTATACCTCATCAGTCCAATAAATAGGTAATAAAACCGCTGATTTTTTTAAGATGAGGAACAGAAGTTTAGAAAAAATGATACGCTTATTGTGTAAGTTTAATCTAGAAAATTTCCAAAATATTTTTTCCTCATTTTTCCCTGATGGTATTTTCGCTAATTTCATCAAATTTCTCATCTTATGTACAAATTCGATTTTGTTTCAATTTTTAAAAAAAGTTCCATTTTTGTCAATTTTTTGAACAATTTGTTCATTTAAAAAACAAATATTTTACAACATTTTGTATGATTTATCATCTGGTTATCAAATTTTCACCGTTATCAAAGACTTTTTAAAATTTTTTTCAATTTTCTGTTAATTTTTTCCCTTTGAATATTTTTGCATTGTGTAGTTCACGCAATCTCATCATATTTTATTCATTTTTACTTGAATTTAAAGTCACTCTTAATCAAAACAGAACTGTTTTCAGAAGTAGAGCCAAAGGTGTGAAACAAGTAGAGAACAAAGGGAGTACAACTTGCCCTGGCTCCGATTTCCTGGGGAGTCCGAAAAATAAATAGTTTGAAGGTAGGTAGTGATAAATTGCAAACGTACAAGTTTAGTGTTCAAACGTCAATATTTATTCAAATCAAATTTATTTAAAAATTTCAAATTTCATTTTTTTTAGAAGAAAGGACTGCCCAAAATTGTTATAATTTAATACTTTTTCCACGAGTTAATTTTTTATGTAAGACTTGTAAGAGGCGTAATCTCAATTTGTTCTCAAATGCTTTGACTTGGAGAATATTTATGCAAAATTGAAAGAATTGATTTAAAATTAGGAGGAAATGATTTGAAATTACGATGAAATTGACTCTTAATTGGAATATCATCCCAGAATCATGAATAAAAATGCATCCCAAGATGAGTAAAAACCCAATAATCGTCGTGAAATCCATTCACAGTGGCATGGAATAATCAATAGAGTTTCATAAAAATTTAAAAATCATGTCAATATCACGAGAGGAAAAAAAATGGGTTTAAAGTCTCCTCTCCGAGGAAAGTCAATACCACCTATAGTAAAAGGCCTGAGCGCTGTTTTATGACGTCATCGCTACTTGGTAGTACTTACGTATCTAACATATCATAATACACTATAGAATTGAATGAAAAATGCACTCAAACGAATTAAATCCTGCGAAAATTTTATTTTTCATATTTTATCTACATGAATAATGAATTTATGATCATGTAGGAATGATTTTAATGAAAAAAAATGAAGAAATTAGGTTATAAACAACACTGTTTTTCAACATTAAAGATGAAAGTTATACATAAACTTGACAAAATTATACCTTTTGGCGGATAATACAACACTCACTGGTGAAATATAATTAAATAATCGTCGAATCTTGTCAAAATCCCACTAAAATCATCTAATTGGTTTGAGATGTTGATGGTTTCTTGATTCTTGATTAGATAACCTTATCCATCCATTGTAGTTGGATGGTTGTATTCACAATGCAGATTTAAAACGCATTTTAGATTATATGGTTCACTATTCATTTCACTGCGATGTTATTCCAGTAAAACACAGGCACTAGTACACATCAGTTTTCATTTTTATTCACTTCACAAGATATCTACACATCCGAATCACACAATGTCACAACACAAACAGATCGCGAAAAATTCACTTTTGTACAAAAATAAAGTAATCCAACACCACCAGTAGTTGAAAACAACAATATCTCATCACTACACCACATTTTAGAACGAATATTAATTAAAATGTCATCATTTTAATAACGTTTTTAACGAAAGTTTTACTCTATTTCATGAACTCGCCATTTAAATGTACGTTAAAATTCAAATGGTAAACACAATCGAGCCATCTACTAGTGGTGACGTCAGAAGGTGATAACGATTCAGCGCTCAGGCCTTTTACTATAGGTGGTATTGGGAAAGTTGCTCAAGTTGACTCCATGTTTAGAATTCCAAATCAACAAAAGTCTGGCAAAATTATTGACTTTTTTCCCTAGTCGTGCATAATGTCAGAAAATTAGCAAGATTTTTTTCAGGTTTCTAAAATCTTACATAGGTAATATCAGAAAGTCAAAAAGAGCGTTTTCCAAGTTTTTAAAAGTCAACCTTACATCGATTGATCGATTTTTCTTCAAAGTTTCAAAAATTCTATAGCATAATGTGAGAAAGTCAACAATATTTTTCCTGCAAGTTCTCGAAAATTAGCGTCATGTTCAGAGTCAGTGTAATGCCTTACATGATGAACACAATCGAATTTTTTTCAAGTTTTCAAAAATCAGTGCGATGCTGATCAGCGTCAGGTGGATTAAGTCTTAAAATTTTTGTACAGACCCCTTCCCCCCTCCCCCGACGCAAAACATGTATCCATGTAAAAATTCAAAACTATTGGAAATATTTACTTTCAATATTGAAGGGTTCGCATCGAAATATTACAGAAATCCCAACTTTTAAATTAGCAAAATCTTCACTAAATCATTGAAAAATTGCAAAAAAAAATCAGCCACAGAGGCACTAAAAATCCAAACTGACTCCGAAATCTCTCATAAAAGCCAAATATCTCGTAAACACTCCTGACGTTATCTCAAAATCCATCTAAAATTATTCCAAAATCCTCTAAAAAAAATGTCTCACAAATTGAAAAAAAAAACTTGCGTTTTAAAAACAAATTATCCAAATCCTTGGCTCCCCTTCAGTTCACGATTCATAAAACGCACTTTGAGTGTTTCGAAGGGTCGGAAAATCCTCCCACATCTTATTTATGTGACTTTTCACAAGACACGCAAGCGCTATAACGATGAATTCCACCAACAGTCCCTTCAAACAAATCGACAACAATACCGCGAGTTGTGCACTCTGCGTTTTTATTTTTCCACACGCGTAAACTAAACACCTCAATCATGATGAGTACGATTGCAGAATGTGTGAGAAAGAGAAAGAAGCTGCGATGAGACGGAGGTGATCACAATATGGTGTGTACAAAGTATGTACTACCGAGAGTAAAAAAAAACCGTCATTAGAACCATATTTGGCACACGTCTAAACTCATTAAAGTATACTTTAATTACCGAACGCTGAATTGATACTCCCTTCGAACGGTATATTTTTGAAGAGGCCACTTCTTTTTATACGTATACATGCGTTTAGGTTAGGCTGGGTAAATTACATTGGAATTATACAATCCTATTTCCACACTTGGTTCGTCGGCCCAGCAATTGAAATCCTCTCGAGATCCCTCGCTACAAAAATACGAAATAGGTACGTATGTAGATGTACTCAACTCGACACGTTTGTTTTTCGTATGACAGTTAGAATTACCCATCGAAATCCAATTATTTATCGTCAATCTCTTTCATTATCACGCACCCTTTGGATATCGCGTTGAAGTAGGCACTTTTTCTGCATAATATGCCTACTTATCTACATATTATTATAAGAGTAGGTACTTGAGTATACAAAGTAAGGAATGCTGAGTATCTCCAATTCTCTATGTACGTATAGCTTTAGCTATATGTGAGCTAAAAAATGGCGTACATATAGTGGGCAATGACATCGCCGATACCTCGCGTATACACGTATTATTATTATATATAAAGTATTATAGCGTGTACATCTATCGAATGTCATCGTCATGTGGAATGCGAACTGCGTGTTATAAAAGGCCGCGAACAGTACGCTTTAGATTATCGTTCGGCTTGATTACTTATATTTACGTCCTTTGTTCGCCGCAGCATCCAGCATCGCATCGCGTCGTCCATTTACTTCACATCAAACGCTCGACTGGTTGTATAAGTACCTATACGTACATGCTACATACACGTAAGATTATATGTGCGCATGGGTTCGTCTTCTTCTTATATGTAGGTACTCGAATCTGCTACCAGATACCCTAGTATACACTACAACTAAGTATACTAGTCCCTCTTGCCAGTAATATTTTTAGTAAATATAAATTCCCATCAGCGAACAACTCCTCACTGCGTTTAGTATATAGTAATTCTGTGTCAATGTCAACCTCTCTTGATAACTTTTTCATTGCACGATCGCTGCTCTTAAATTTACTACCATCATCGTCTTCAGTATCGTATTCCGTAGCTACTGTGCAATGTTCCATACCCATATCCATGTGCCCAACCAGTAACCACACATTGTGAATAGAACTACAAAGCGTATTTTATTATCACACGATTACATTACACCCCTTATTACTTACATGGCACACTGCGTTTAATCAGATAATCACAGCCAAGTCGAGAGCTCGGGCGTCGTCGATCATCGTCGAGCGACGAGTTGTATGTACCTATATAAAATTGAAAGTAATTTTCAATTTCGTAAATATACCTCCAACGTGGTCGTTAATAACCGATAAAGTGACGTAACTGGGTCGACAACCGTTATTTTCTTCTCTTTTTTTTCTCTTATTCTTCTTCGTCACCTTATCATATTTTATAATAAACGACCTGGTGGTCGGCTGCAGTGCTGAGTGGCGAAAATTTACGTACGATAACTTTCGCACTCGTACGACTACGACATGATGTCAGTGCAGAAAGTACTCGTGAAAAATATGTATCATTTGCAGTTTTTAGCCACATTTACCGTAAGATAAGGTGTTTATTGCCTCGAGTAGGAATAAAACTTAAACATCGCACGCTAATGAAATCCAAGCACTTGACAATAATATCGTCAAGGTAAACGGTACATTTGAAGCGTTTATTTTTACAAAAAGAAAAAAACGAGCTCTTCATATTATCGTGTAAATGCAATGATAACAGTGATTGTTTCGAACAAGCTAACATTTTAACTTCGAGGAATTCGTCTCTCTCGATAATTCAAACTTATCATGGGAATGATACGATACGATGCGATGCTTCGAGATAGAAAATTACGCTCGGAAGATTTGATTTAAAAATGGGTATTGGATTGGTGTCAGGGTGTCAGAAAGAAGATAAGTAGTTCGAAAAATGTACAGAATGATGAACTGCATGCTTTCTTCGTCTATTCTCCTTAGTAGCTGATTCAAAAATTGAAATTGACCGCACCAATCTAAAAAAAAAAGACCATATCTGATTGGCAGATCAGTCTAAA
Source organism: Planococcus citri (assembly GCF_950023065.1). Classification (NCBI taxonomy): domain Eukaryota; kingdom Metazoa; phylum Arthropoda; class Insecta; order Hemiptera; family Pseudococcidae; genus Planococcus; species Planococcus citri. The sequence goes on along the minus strand of NC_088678.1, from coordinate 32,398,569 downwards.
TTCAATATTTGGCTGTGTTATTCTACTACGGCATAAATTCAGAAATTCTTCCATTTAAAATCCAAAACCATTTTTCCATCAATTTTCGGGTTGATACACAATTTTTGTTCATATACAGGAAGGGAAGGGCAGAGCGGGGTAGGAAAGAAGAAAAGATGTCTGATAAACATGACTTTTAGTCGAACATTTTTTCAAACATTTTGATATTTTTTTAAGAAGGAAGAAGGCTACTGGAATTTTTTCAAGTAGAATTTTCTTTCAGGTCAGCAATTTCTCTTACCAGAGAGGTATCCTAAGGGTCAGAAAGTTTTTTTAAGCTGACAAAGACGAATCAGAAGAGCATGCAAAAAGATATCATCAGCAAAAAATTTTAAGTGCTGAAGTGTTTTTTTCAAATTTTTGGTTTTTTAAAAATGTTTGGCTTCAAATTGAGGAAAAATACAAATTTTAAACAATTGACCTAGAAGGCTGAAATTTAGCAGGCACCATTTCCGATCTCCTGAATCGGTTTGAAACAGTTTCAAACTGTTTCGAGCAGTTCTGAAGCTTCCAGCAGATTTTTAAAAGTTGAAATTTTCTCAAAATACCCAACGGAGTGGAAAAGTTAAAATTTACTTTATACTCTAATTTCAACATGCTGAGTCGACTGGAAATGATTTCAAACCGTTCTAGAGCCTCCAGCCATTTTTTGGAAATTCAATTTTTTCAAAAAGTAGGTACCTACTACATATAAAAACTGTACAAATTAACGTAGATGCTCGTTAGTGACGTGCTTGACGAATTTACACGCCATTTTTCCAAAATCGGATTTTGTCAGTCTGAACTATAAATTTCTCCAGTATTAGGGTACCTAATTCAATTTTCACAAGTAAAAACTTGAAAAAATCACTGTTCTCGTGCTGTTCGATGAAAAAGGCTGAATCCAGCTTGTGCTCTATTTTTGTCATGTCGAGTCGACTGGAGATGGTTCTAAGCCGTTTTTGGAGCCCCTAGCTTTTTTTTTTTTTTTTTTGAAAATTCCAGTTTTCGAAATTTTTTTTATAAAACCTATTGAAATAAATTTTATATATAGGGTACGTGTTGAAGTTGCATTAGACAGATTCTAACCTTTTTTTTTTTTTTTTAAATTGGACTTTACAAATGGTTCATGGAGGTTCCAGAACAGCTTGAAACCTCCTCAGATTGACTCATCAGCGTGTTAAAAATTGAGTATAAAATAAATCTTTGTTTTCCAGTTCAATCAAGTAAAATTTTGTGGAAATTTCAATTTTGAAAAATCAGCTGGAGACTTCAGAACTGCTGTTCAAAAGGATTTGAAATCGTTTTCAATCGATTTGGAGATCAAAAATAGGATCATACCAAATATCAGCTTTCTGGCTCAAGTTTGAAAAATTTTTGATTATTTTGCTCGATTTTTAAAAATTTATCATAAATTGAAAAATCCATTCGAGCCCCTGAAATTTTGGCTAATGATGTATTTTTGTAGGTATACTAAACAAAAACATTTTTTAATTTTCAGAAAAAAATAAACAAAATTAAAAACGATTATTTTAAAATTTTGAAAAAGGAAGAAAATAGATGGAAAATCGTCAAAAAATAAAATCAGCACTTTTTTTTTTTTTTTTTTTTTTTTGCAAAAACTACAACGAAAATAAGGGAACGGGCAGCATAAAATTTTCTTTCATTAAAATGAGATAAAAACGCCCATTTGGAAAAAAAAAATTGAGAAACTAGGTATTGAAAAAATAACAAAAAATACTAATTAACTATAAATTCCTGAAAAATAAAAATCATATTTTTTAAAAAATGTAAAACTTTATAATTGAATCGGTGAGAACAGAAAGGGACCAAGTCACATTTTTGGATTTTTTTTCACGGATATGGGGGTTTCAAAGTGCGGTGAATCGACTGGTGATGTCAGATTTCCGCAAAACTGCCGGGAAAGTGGTATCTGGGTGCAGATAAGGGCCGGATCTGCATTTATGACTTTTTTGTTAAATTTTTTGAATTCCTTGAAAAATAACTACCATTTTTGAGAAGATCGTTTTTTGAAAGTTAAGTTCATCTCTGTACTGAAAAAAAAACAAAAAAAGTAACAACTTCGGCAAAAAGTCTTATACCTCAAGGGGTTGTTGGTCAATTTAAACGAGATAACAGTCTAAGTGATGTACTTAGATGTAGAATCAAGCCCCATTCGTGCCCGAGCAATTTCAAGAGAAATTTTGGCGATTGAGTGCAGAAAGGGTCTAAGTCCCATTTGTTTAGGCAGCAACAGCGCCGGCGCACGTGAATATTTTTTTCTAAACACTGCTAAAAATTGTGTCGTGGGATCCTCTTTCAATGACCTAAAGCATCTTTACCAACAATTTTTGATTTTCAAATAAATCAGTTTTTTGTTATTCCTGAAAAGTGCGAAAATGGACTTAGCCCCTTTCTGTTCTCACCGATTCATTTATACTCGTAGGTACTTAATGAGACCAAAATAAAAAAAAAGCTTACGCCCACTCAAAATACCTCAAAAAATTGATCAAAAAATAATGTGAACATTTCAAAAGATTCTTAAAAATTAATTCAAAATGATTGCACAATGCACATACTCGTAACCTTGCTTTCTGAAATATTAATGTTGCGAATGATGAATTCTCCGATTGAAATATTGCATTCATTTTTCACTGAAACTCTTACTTATGTATTATATGTACCTACTCGTATAATTACGCTACGTCGTCATTTTTACAGCAGTATTAAATTTCAAGCAGGTTTATCATTTTTCGTACTTCTCTGGTTACTAATTTAAAAAAATTGAACGTGAAATTTTGATCGAAAAAAAACTACGCGTTAATGCTTCTTAAAGGATATGAACGTATCGTACAATGATAAAATTTACATTATAAGAAAAGAACAAACAACGAAGGAGATAGCCGAGTCCTTTTTTCATCGTCCTTGTTGCTCTTACCTAAATACATATAGAAAAAACCGAGCGTAAAATTTCGCCATCGATTCATTCCACTAACCGTATTTTCGTTTTTCCTTCGCAATGATAATGGAAAATTCTCTCCTCTCATCCCCCGCAATGTACAATCGATTGGCGCGCATTCTCAACTGCAAAGTATATAAACTCAATCGGTGCATTGATAAAATACTTTCGCCTATTTTCCCACACTTTAGTAACTCGAAACTCGATTCGTCGCACAAATACAGCAATAAAAGGGTGAGGGGGGAGGAGGTGATTTTTGGCGCGCAATTTGAGCGATATGCGAGGGTCTTTGCAAACAATCGACAATACGAATGAAATTTCAGTATTTATTTGGCATTAGAAATGACCACCGTGGTGTGTTTGGCGAATATATGTAAGAACTGGAGAGCGCATTTGAATTCACGAGTGGAACATTCAAATGATATCAGAGGGGGATGTTTGGAAAGCCTACGCTATGCTTTTAACGCCCTCTTCAGGATACTTGGGCCAAGGTGAACGCTACCCCTGTCAAAAAGAAAGTGTTGTTGATTCTAGTATACGACGACGACGACGATTAATACGCTTAAATATTCATCAAAGGAAGCAGGCAAGTACGCAAAGAAGGTGTGTGGGAAGCCGAAGGAACATTGAAAGTTTGAACAAAGCTGCGTATAAAAGGAGAGCCGACAGGCGACAGTGTAACAATTTCATCGTTAATACGACGCCTTTTTTTTCATTTTTTTTTTTCAACGGACACGAGGAGTAAATTTACAACGAAATGGTTATTGCGAAAGGTACCACGTTGAATTTTCAGCGTTTGAATTTACTTAGTGTGAGATGGAGCTTATAATAACGGCGCACCACCGACCACCAACCGACGATGGCGACACAGAACAAGAAGGGTGCATGCTTGATTGGTCCGCGCCCGCGAAGCCGAAGCGCGAATATTTGGGTAAGTGAAATCTCGGTTAAGGGCTCGCCCGAGAAGAATAGGCCAAAACACCCATATCTCTTTTTCTTACTTACGCTACCACCGTAAGCGCTACGTAGTTTACGTTGGTCGCTGGTGTGCACGTTTTTTGAGGGGGTTGGTTATGGCAGCGCTGCAAGTGCTGCTGACGACTGGGCGAAGGGTGGAAAGGAGAATCGGCGGTATTGATTTTTCTTGCGCGCCACTCATCTCCCCTGGTGACATGGTATCCACACTGTCGTTAAGGGGGTTTTATATTTTTGTTTACCAATGTTCTTCGTGATACTACATGGATACGACGTGTTGAGTGTACGCGTTATTTTTCAATTCGAGTGACCGTTTTTTCGACGACGACGACGACGACGATGGATTCGTCCTACGTTGTAATTAATTTTTGAGTGTGCTGGTCAAGCTTTTGTCTTTTTTTAATTTCAATTGTGGTATTTTTTAAAGCCGTTTCGAGTATGGTTTCGTGGCAAAGTGTCGTTTAGTGAATGGTGCTAGTGATATGGTTGAAATGTGGTACTTGGTTCGACGTTTGGTTAACGCAAACGAATTTTAAAATGTAAGCTAAATTCTAGCGTATATTTATTTGAAGTGCTATTTACGTCATTATTTTAATACACGTTTAATGCAATTCGAGTGTTCTTATAAAAAAAAAAAAATGTAAACTGCTTGGAGTATTTTCCCCCTCTACATTTCGTGAAATATTCGGTACCATAATTATTTCCAATGATCGGAATGCTCATCATCATACATATAACCTCCTCTACCAACGTCACCTTCATCGTCGTCCTCACAGTACAAAACAAGTATTTAGGTGCGAATGTGCGAAAGTATTCCATTAACGTAGTACATGGGCTTGTTTAATTACTTACGTTAGCATGATTTACGTACGTGTCAACGTTGGTAAAATTGAAAGTACAAATGAGAATGATCAATTAATTAGGTTAAAGCCTGCACATTTGGAAAGAATTTCAACTGCCTGGTTTAAATGTCGCGCTGAGATTGGCATTACCCTGCCACACTCTGATCAGATGCAAAACAAAAGAACAGCAGAGGTCTTTCGGTTTTTACAACAATAAAGCTCTTCTTTCGACGCTGCACAATCGAGTCGAATATTTTAGTACAAAATGCCAACGATTATAAAACGCTTTTTTTTTCGCCTGCTTATACTTCGCGGTGGCTTTGTATTTTTCCAAATCCGGTATGCCCTTTTGACGTGCCAGTGCCAGCGAATGCAGTATTCATTTGTGCCGAGAATTATTGAGATTCAGTCCCGTCGTGTTATATTTTGGACGAAGCAGGGGTTTTTAATACTGGGGCTTTGTGCTTTAAGAGTACTTCAACCTTGGATTGCACGATTCGAAGAAGAAGTGACGAAGCTTTGATTTGTGTAGAATGGTGAAATTTGTATTATACGAGCTATACGTGGAAAATGCATCGATTACGTGGTTAAGTAAACTTCACACGAGTTTTAGTCGAATTTATGCATATTCTTGGAAACGAACTGTTACCGCGAGTCATTTTTTATTTGCCAGGTGTAATCGAAGATAAGATGAACACATTATACTATTTGTTTACATTGAATACTTACGAATGATAAACCATCGTTTTGTTTTAATTTTAACCACTATATGGATTTTTTACGACGAGTTTAATCAAAGAAAACTTGTTCGATTCGCTTGAACGGCTATTTAAGGTGCTTTTAAATAGAAAAAATAATATCAATTTTTCTCATAAATCCCCCGGGCCCCCTCCTGTCCGCCGCAGACATCGCACCTGTGCAATGTGGATAATGTAACGTTAATGGTATATCTTTGCAGTGTTCATTGATACCCTATACAGAAAGGTGTTGTATGTGACGACGTATAAAATATTGGGTTATTTTTAAAAGGCTTTCGTTTATCGATCGAGTCGATGTTTGATGGAATTTTGGCGTTTAGACGTTAGACAACCCCAGCTACACGACGGCTGACGTCGTTTTTATCTCTGCCATGCTGAGACTCGACGTGTATCGTTGTTCTGCTTCTGTATACATACAAGGTGTCCCTGAAAATGTCTGCTATATTTTGGATTTAGGCACTACTGGATAATTAAATATGTATATTGTATAGGTAAAAAAAAACTCGTTATGAAGAGGGTGTATTTGCTTATTTTGAGCTTTTAATAAGGAGCAACAGTTTTTTGAAAATACGCTTGACACGTCAATTCTACTAATTCGAGGGTGCATTTTTCTGAGTTTAAATCTGGGCTATTTTCTTTTTTTCTTTTTTTTTTTTGACTTGGTCCTTGAGTGCTCTCGGCTCCTCAATTTTTATAATTTTTAATAGGAAGGATACCCAGGTTTGAGGAAGTTTGATTTTCCAAATGCTTGCCTTAGAAAATGTACGTTATATTGAACTGCTAATCTATTAAGCTTTCAGGAAAGAATACCTCAAAAAACAGCTTCCTGGAAAAATGGCCTTCCTTTTGTGGCAAATATTTTTGTTCGGATTCATTTTTTCTCGTAGAATGATTGCCTGTTTGACATTGGCTCAAAAAGTCGACTTTTATGGTTGAAAATATTATGGAAAAACTTCAGAATGTTAACCAAAAGTTCGTCTGGTGGAAAAACTCCTTGTAATGAGCAATAAAGCCAAAATTATTCAAACTTTGCTTGAAATAGCAGTTTTAAAAAATGTTGAATTTTGAATTCTAAAATGAAAATTTGAAACACAAGTTTTTAGGGTTACAGAATCACTTGATATCTTTTAAATATGTAGGTATTCCATTATAATGACAATCTGGGTGTCTACAAGACTGGAAAACCTGGAAAAGTCAGGGAAATGTTAGGGAATTTCGTAATTTTCTCGCAAAATCCCTGGAATTTTGAAAAAAGTATCAATTGCAAATTTTGGATAAGGACCTGTGATGAAAGAAATCCGTTATTTTTTACTTCTCGAAAGACACATTTTCAGAAGCTTTTGCCCTCGCTTCGCTTGGGCTTGTTTTTTTTTTCAAAGGCAAGATAAACATTCCTAGATAATAAAAATCAAGTTTTGAAAAAAAAAATGAACTCCTCACAAAAAAACATCATTTTTATGCATCTCGAAACACAGAAGATTTCGCTCGAGCCTTGTTCTCTTTTCTTTTTCCAAAGTAACTTCTTTCAAAAAAAAACATCATTCCAATATTAAAATTTAAGAAACCAAAAAATAAACTCTTTGCATTAAAAAAACCTCGTTTTTAGGCATCTCGAAATGAAAATTTTCTGGTGAATTCTGCTGAATCAGTCAACAAGATTCGCCAGAAGTCACCAGGTGTATAAAATCGCTCAAATATGGCCTGTTCTTGCAGGGTGTCCACAAGACTGGAAAACCTGGAAAAGTCAGGGAACTTGGTCGGTCTGGAAAAGTCAGGGAAAAGTCAGGGAATTTCGTAATTTTCACGCAAAATCCCTGGAATTTTGAAAAAACGATCAATTGTAAATTTTGGATAAGGACCTGTGATGAAAGAAAAACGTTATTTTTTATTTCTCGAAAGACAAATTTTCGAAAGCTTTTGCCCTCGCTTCGCTCGGGCTTGTTTTCTTTTCTTTTTCAAAGGCAAGATATGACCATTTCTAGATACCTATTAAAAATCAAGTTTTGAAACCAAAAAATGAACTCCTGACAAAAAAAAAAACATCGTTTTTATGCATCTCGAAATACAAATTTAGAAGAGCTTTCGCCCTCGCTTGGGCCTGTTCTGATTTCTTTGTCAAAATCAACTTTCTTCGACACGGTATCACCGAACTTGATCTAACACTTCGCGATCGTCGGGTGTTGAATAATGCTCTCTGTAAACGAAAAAATAAAAAAAAATTATCCGAAACAATACATCATTCAAATTCTAAAATTTTAGAAGCCAAAAAAAACTACATATTTGTCTTCACATGAAAAAACCTCGTTTTTATGCCTCTCGAAATGCAAATTTTGAGAAGCTTTCGCTCGAGCCTGTTCTCTTTTCTTTTTCCAAAGTAACTTCTTTCAAAAAAACATCATTCCAATATTAAAATTTAAGAAACCAAAACATAACTAAACTCTTTGCATTTAAAAAGCCTCGTTTTTAGGCATCTCGAAATGACAATTTTCAAAAGTTCTAGCCCTCGCTTCGCTCGGGCCAATTTGTTTCTCGTTTTCAAATGATCAAATTTCATATTTTCAGGCCTCCAAAAATCCAAAAAACAAAAAAAAATTGTATTAGTCACATGAATAATGTATAAATTGGCCAAAATTGATGCATGTTTTATTTATTTGTTTATTTATTTAAAAAGTTAATAATCGAAGTTTAGCTGTTTTTTATATGCGAAGAAGTGTGCAGTTCGAAGAGAAGCTTATGAAATAAAAGTACCCCCCCCCCCGAATACCTCTTTAATTAAAGTATGGGGGTAAGCATAGAAAATTAAAAAAAAATTGTCTGGAAAAATAGAAAAATTGGTCTGGAAAACCTGGAAAAGTCAGGGAAAATCATTTCCAGAAATGAGTGGACACCCTGTCTTGTTAAATTTGTCACTAGAAAGTCACGAGGATATAAAATATGACTTTTCCATGTTCTGGTTAACTCTGGCGAATCAGTCACCAAGATTCACCAGAAGTCACCAGGTGAATAAAATCGCTCAAAGATGGCCAGTTCTGTTTCTCATTTTGAAATGAACAAATTTCATATTTTCAGGCCTCCAAAAAAAGAAAAATTTTTATAAGTCATCTGAATTGTATTAATTGGCCAAAATTGATGCATGTTTTACGAGTATTTATTTATTTTTAATTTAAAAAGTTGATAATCGAAGTTTAGCTGTTTTTTATATCCGAAGAAGTATTCAGTTCGAAGAGAAGCTCATGAAATAAAATCACCCCCCCCTCCTCTTTAATTAACGTGTGGGGTAGCATAGAAAATGAAAAAAAAATTGTCTGGAAAAGTGGAAAAATTGGTCTGGAAAACCTGGAAGTCAGGGAAAATAATTTCCAGAAATGAGTGGACACCCTGAGTCAATTTTTCAGTTTCTTATTTTGAAAAAATTAAAAAAAACATTGGTCATGAAAATTTGGCTAATTTTCCAAAATAATCATTCAAGAATTATTTTGAAAAATATTTTTGGTTATCTTAGTGATCATTGATCAACTATGTACTGAGATCAAATTTATGCACAATTCATGTTCCCTTTTAAATTTCAAATGATCAATTTGCATCGCTGAACTCTCCTCTTTTGGAACATAATAAATTTTTTTCGAATTTTATTTTTTACTGCATGGTAGGTAAAATCAATTATTTTGATGACACTTCACTAAAAAAAAAATTCTTAAAAATTGACACTATTTTTCCCCTAGTGTGCTGCTGGACATTAACTGCGTATTTATACCACAGCACCGGATATATGGGAGCACACGTAGAGCGAAAACGTTATCTTGATTTATCCTGTTGCGTAACAGAGGTGGTTGTTTTTTTTTTGGAGAAACCCCCCTGTTGAAAGTATATTATGATAGGAAAAACCACACAAACGTTAAACGTGTTGAAAGGGCTCGTGATGGGTATATTCCTGCGTGTTGCAGTCTACCAAAGTTTTTTTTTTTCTCGACTCCACTGAAATTACTAAAATGAATACAGAGTGACTCTCGATATAGAGTACATTTCATCACGTGATCGTTAAGCTGATGGAAATTATTAAGAAAAAATAAGGGATCGAATGCTGTCGCCCCTGCTGAGACGGAATTATTGATTTAGACGTAAAAGTAGTGTCGCGGAGTGAATTTTTACGTGTTGGTAATACTCGTTAAATGGAAACTGGAATTTTCCTATAAAGGGTTCTGCGTGTATTTAATCCTAAAATCCGATTGAGAGAGCTTTGAAATAACGGACCGACGTGCGGACAGTTTGGTGTGATTAGTGAACTGGAACAGTGTTGAAATTATGTCAGAAAATGTTAAAATACGACGACGAACATTTTAGCGTCTTGTTAAAGCCCGGCTTAACTCTATGGTAATGGGTGTCTTCTTCGAGTAGAAATGTCAACAGTTATTTTAGTCCTGTGTTGAAGGGGCACTAGTGGAATGACAACGAATTTCAAATGGCTTGGTTTAGGCTCGAATTGTCGCGGTAATGACCTAATTAGAATGCAAAAAAATGACTGAATGTTGGAGCTGTTGAGGTGGAACCGAGCTTCGAGTTCAAAGCTTATGGGAAAAAATGTGAACAGCTAAAGTCGAAGTTTATTTAGTTGATAATTTTGATTCACAGGTGGGAGCTTTTGGGCAGGAGCAATGAAAAATTTAAATTATGATGATTTTTTCCCATTTTTTGTGCAGTTTTTCCTGTAAAATCCTAAATTTGGATAGCAAATTTTTTAGGAATAAGAATATGCTGAAATCTGTGCTTTAAGAACTGCAGAAATTTTAGAAAAATTCTACGAAAGTCCTGTGTGGTTTGAATGGTAGATTTTGTTAGTCACAAAATTCCGAGATTTTAATTCTTGGAAGGTCGTTCGTGCAATTTGTATCGAAACCGACCTTCCTGTCAATTTGTTCTGGTCAAAGTAATTTTCACGTCTTCATTTACCAAATTATTTAGTAAAAGTGAGTGTAGTTTTTCGAGTGTATCAAAGCCACCAAAGGTACGATCACAAAGACCCCCTGTAGTGCATTATTATTTCCAGAAGGGTGGAATCGAAAAAAATAAATAAATAAAATGAAAAAATGAATTAAACGCAGGGTTTTGGAAAAAAGCCATGGTATTTGTTGGAAATCCTTTGATTGGTAAGCACTCGTACGTACAAAGTGAAAGGGAAACGCGAATAAACGAACTTTAAACAATTTTTTATATTCGACGAAGGGAGAAAGAGAGTGGAAGTTTCAAAAAGATAAACCAGTAGGTGGAAATTGACCATCGAGTACACGGAGCGAACGAATAATATAATTTAATATGACAGTATTATAGTCCGAATTAGCAAAAACTGCACTCTTCCTGTATACATAATGGTAACAATTGGATTAGTTCCAAACGTGCATGCTTAATAGACGACCAAGTGGTGGCGTGAATTTCGATTAAATTAAATTGTAAAACGATCACGCTTATGTGCGAGGCGAGGATTCATCGCGTTATAATTTGGGTGGAAATCAACGATTAAGAAAGTTCATCGAGTACAAGAAATTTATGGAGGTGACGACGACTTCCATATTAAGAAATTTTTACATTATTGTAAAAGTTAACACGCCGCCAACGTGGTTAAAAACGTGGACGTGCGATTACCCGACGACAAGAAGGAGTATATAGGTCTAGCCCTAGGTATCGCGGCGAAAAAAGAAAAAAAACTTTAACTTTCGCATGGTAACTTAATACACGTTAAAAGTCTTCATTAACAAATGCCATGCCACGCGTTAATTCCGTAAAACGAAAGGAATTATCGAAGCATTATAAATACTTAGTCGAGGATTAGGATTTTATCTGTCTGCTCGACGAATGTTTCACACTCACAGTCGCAACTTTTTCGTAATATGATTCGAAGATGTTTCATCGTCTCGGAATGGAAACCCTAAGATTTTTTTCTACCAGTAATTCTAATTTCGTTTGTTTTTCTGTTTCTTTGTGTATTGCAGGCAGATGCGACGTTGGAAATGGAACAGAGACATTTTTGTCAAGCCAGTCTTGAGTACGTTTTTCTCTTGCAAGAAGTTCAAGAAAGAAAGAAATTCGAATTCGTGGAAACTGTAAGTTCCTCTTACCTATACATATAAATGTAGACCAACCATGGAGAAATTTCGCGAAAAGTTCTTATTTTAAACGAATGTGTTCTTTTTGGTTTGTTTGATGTTTTACGCAGCTGTTAAGTTTCATGTTCGGATGGTTAACCTTTTATCATCAAGGCCATGAAGTAGCCGAAGATTTTAAACCGTATATGCGAGAATTGCAATTGCGTATACAAAAGGTTGGTAAATTTTACATTAGTGAATTGGTGAATGGTGCATATGAAGATCGGTGTTTTGTAAACTTTGATGCAATGTGTGCTGCGGAAATGTGGCGAAATTTGTGCAAGTGGTTGAGCTGGTACTGATTTTGATTCATGTGAATGCTGTAGCCTTTTTGGTATCACAGGTGGACAAAAATTTTATGTTGAGTAAATTTTGAAATTTTGAAATGTAGGCATAATATACTTTTCAGTAAAATTGTATACACCATTTTCACCATTTGAATGATCAGAGAAAAAATGAAGGGAAAATTTTGACAAATATTTTGAAAATTTACAGTTTGGCTGTTGATCATTTTTTCCCCTTTAGTCGACGGTTTTTTTAAGCAAAATGTTCGTGTTTATTTTATTGGAACTGAAGAGTTGGTTTGTGGGGAAATTTGAGAAAACCTAGCAAAAAATTATCATATGTATTATTAGGTACCTCAAAAAGACAAGGTGAAAATTTAGGATTTTTTGTAAATATTTCCCCTGTTTTCCCCTTTGAAAAAAGTTCGTAGTTTCGCTGAAAAAATTATTGATGAATTTAATAAAGTTCCTCGATCCGTGCTAAACTTTTCAATAACTTTTACTAAAATAGTCAACTATTTTACCCTACTCTTGAAAAAGGAAAAATTGAGAATAAAAAGGGGGATGAATGTAAAATTCACCAAAAAAAAAACAATGTTTATTTGAAGAATAATGTCGATTGGAATTTATTCAAAAAATTCCCTGGTCATATGAAAACACTACGATTTTTTTTCAAAGCGAGAAATGTTTTGAAATTTTGTGAAGTGTGAAAACTTTGAGCTTTTGTGCAGTGACAGGAATTGTTGAGTATTTCCAATAGCTCATTTAATACTTTCGCTGCGATCTTTCATGTTGAAAAAAAGTTGAATCTTGGCTCAACCAAGTGGCTTTCTTTTGAAAATCAAATCAAAATTTTAAGTAATCCAGAAAAACTCCCTACCTACATCTTTCCCCCCTCCCCCCTCATCGCAAAAAATTGTAAAGTGAGCGACTGAGCGAATACTGAAGAGTTGAACCCAGAAAATGCAAGAATATTCGTTTTCAGGGAACTCAAATTTGTAAAAAATGACGTAGGTTATTTTTTCCCACTTAAAAAAAATGGAAGGGCTGCTAAGGCACCAATGGGATCGTTTATTTGAAAAATTAGTATCAATTATTCGAACTCAGTGCCATCGAAATCCTTACAAATGACTCATCACTCACTATTCTTCATTTTTTTCTTTGAATTTTGGCCAAAATTGGGGGCTTTTATGCTCTCTAGGGTTGTTGAGATCTTATGTTAAAAATTCGTGTGCTGGAAATGAGTCTAAAAAACAAAATTTTTTACTGTCATTTTTAAGTATCACAAATAATAAACGTTCATATTTTGTGCTTATAGAGATGTGCAGTCTGAAAAGTGAAAAGTGAAAAGTACTTTTCTTTCAATGAAAAGTTGAAAAGAAAAGTTCCTACTTTTCACGTCACTTTTCAGTTTTCACTAAAAAAAAAAGCGAGTGACCAATCAATTTACTCATCAGATATCACTGACCTCATTGATGAAGTCAAATATCAAGTTTCACTCTCTCCACTCCTCCTTCTTCGCAATTCAGCACCCATTTTTGATATTTTTCACTACATTTTTTTCAAAACTGAAAACCCCAAAAATGTTGGAGGCTCTAGAAAGGCTCAAAACTACCACTATTCGATTAATTAGGTGGAAAAAAATGATTTTGGTTTTTTGTGTGTTTTAGATACTTAGGCAAAAAATACATCAATTTGAAGCTCTTGCAGAGAGCTTTAAAATGAGACTCACACGATTTACTTTTCACACTTTTCACAACTTTTCACACTTTTCAATGAACTTTTCACTTTTCATTTCACCAAAATTACTTTTCTGAAAAGTGCACGTCTCTATGCTTATCATAAAGTCAAATGATGAAATATTCAAATTTTATTTCTGATTTTGAATTTTCCGAGTGTTTTTTTGAAACAGGGTTTCGAAAAGAAGTGTTCCAAGTTCGATTAATTTAAAGGTAGGAGTAGATGCTCTCAAAAGTTAGCAAATTCGTTCATGAAAATTATGAGGCCTTTTCCCCCATCTTCTGGAAGGAAGTTATGATGGATATACTGATTCTTCGACGGAAACTCGTAAAAAAATTGAGCGAAATTGAGGTTGTCTGAGTATAACTTTTCAAACTTGAGGGGATTTTTGAAAATTTATAATTATTTTGGATCTGTGAAACTACATATAAAAATTTAATTTTGAATTAGAAAACTGTAATTTGGTTTATACACTCTTTTCGACATTCGAAATAAAACGACAATTTCGATAAATTTCGAAGATTTTTGGATTTTCCAGCTTTTTTGAAAAATTTTATGAAAATGGGGCCAATAAAAAGATCAAAAATGTCGCTTTCTCATTTCAATACTGGAATGATCCATCCAAAAATGAAACAATTAACAAAAAATTTTTGCTAAAATTGTAAAATTCTGGGCAAAATTGAAAATTCTATCGACCCATTTAAAAAAACAACCTGCCTACGTGAAAATAATTCCAATTATTGTACCCATCAATGCACTTTTCGCAATTTGGCATCAGTTTCAGTCTCAGAACGTTGTCTTACAAACCGATAAAACTTCATCGTGTACTCGTAATACGTATTTATGACCATAGTACCTCTGTCAACTTTTGGCCAGCATCTCTTGTGTAAACAGAATAATATAAAAGTGAAAAAGTACGCGAAGCGAACTGTGCCATACCTATGTACGAGTATAACGTCAAGTAGACGTACTATTCTGTAGTCTGTACTCTGTACACAGAGGAACATCCGATGTGAGAGAATACGCTTGATTACTGTCGTAAATAGGAAATGAGCGTGAAACGTGAGATTTTTTCATGCTTCGAAAAAGGCTAAAGGTATGTACAGGGAGTTCGTGGGTTGGTTTTTTATACATATCTATACCTACCTTCCCTTCCCTGTGTATACGTAGAGATTTTTTTTTCATCCACAATGATTCGGCAGCTTAGTGGACTCTGTGGACTCTCTCAACACGGCGCGATGATAATGTCGGTCCCTTTTTTTTATTTTATTGTAGTTGCTGTTATCTAGTAATCTAATCCTGTACGTTGCGCCGTGTAATTTAAATAATTACAGGGTTAAGGAAACGTGGGTGGTTGTGTAT
Organism: Planococcus citri; assembly: GCF_950023065.1. Taxonomy (NCBI): domain Eukaryota; kingdom Metazoa; phylum Arthropoda; class Insecta; order Hemiptera; family Pseudococcidae; genus Planococcus; species Planococcus citri. The sequence continues at coordinate 32,383,494 of NC_088678.1, read as the reverse complement.
GATGATGATGACGACGACGAGCTATGCAGTATGTAGGTCTATCTAGGTAGTATTAGGTACATGGTTCAGTAGCGAGAGAATACTCGTACCAGCGAGAGAGAAAGAGTGAAATTTCCATACGATAAATTTATCGACATCGGCGCGGCGCGGGGCAGCGCGGCGGCGATGGTAGATGCATAAGTCGCGTGGTAATCAGCTTCGGATACGGCGATGTAATACTCGCGTATGTTTCCTTTTCGAACTTGACGATTGTTTATTTCCTTCTACATACTATACTCGTCGTATTGACACGAGCGATACTAATTAAAGATTACGTCTCGTCCTCGTCAAGTTTTCCAACTTTGTTCGAACGACCTTGAAATGATGTCATCTTTTAGGAGTAATTAACCATGGGTGCAAATTTATCGTCTCGGTGTTGCTATAAAAATAATGAAAACGAGAACCGAATGTGACTGCAATGGAGAATATGGGATTCAATTTTTTTTTTCAAATTTTACTTCGATCAAATTCGAATTTCTCTAATCAGATAATGTTTTGTCATACAGGATGCATTATTTAAGTAATTGAGAAGATTTTAAAAGGGAGCGGTGATTTAGCGAGGTAATTGAGACGTGTTGTGTGTGTGTGTGTGTGTGCTGCGATTTTTTTCTTTTTCAATTCTTATATACTAACTTATTACCTATTCGATATGCTAATATGGGTTTCATTTTTCTTTTTTTTTCACTACATACATGCGTATACAATTGGCTTATTAATTTTTTTGTTGTTTTTTCCATTTGTTTTTCTAATACTATTTTGAACGTTTTGTTTGCACGCTAACAGACTAGAGAAAATTTCGACGCTACTCGGGATAAAACTGAGTCACTTATGAAAAAAATGCTGGAACTGAGACAAATGGTAGGTTGAATTTATGTATTGATTGTATTACGTAATTAAATGCACTCAATGTAGACGCAGATTCAGGATTGAACCGTTTCGTTCAGTCGTATTGATTTGATATCCATGTTTGGATACAGCAGAATTCAGACCAGATCCCTCTCCCTTCCTTCCACCCTATGATGGAATCCTGAAATACGAGACACACGAGTCTCAAACGAAATACTCGTGAAGATGCAAAGGTTAACCGAATAAATGTTTATTCATCAGGCAAAAGTCTGAAAGAACATTCGCTGATTCAATTCTTGAAATCATTCAAGTCGTTTTCCTGATCTAAAAAAATATTCATTGTTTTTGGAGAAAAATTCGTTAGTCAGGGTATCGCCATTTATAAAAAATCTAAAAAACCTGAAAAAGTCAGAGAATTTTTTGAAAATGTTCATCTGTAATTTTTTAATAATTTCAAGTAAGTAATAGTTTTATTGCAGGGTTTATTTTGGAAAAAATTTCTCTCCCGTCGCTCGAGTAATTTTGTCCGAATGTATTGTAAAACGTGATTTTTTTTTTAATGCAAAGGAAGGGTAATTTTGAAAATACTGTGTTTTTATTTCGAAAAAAAAAGTCTGAAAAATGGAAAAATTGGTCTGGAAATCCTGGAAAAGTCAGGGAAAATCATTTCCAGAAATGAGTGAACACCCTGTTAGTGTTTTGTAGAAACAGAATGCGTTAGAAAGAATGAAAAAAGTTGACAATTTTTTTAGGAGAAATATTATTCAGTTTTTTTTTCAAAATCTGATGAAAAGCTCAAATTTGGTTCAGAATTTCAAAAAATTTTGTTCATTGATTTTTATTTTCATTTTTTATTCATTCTCATTTTAATATTTTTGAAAGTCAATGAAAAATTCATTTTTTTCGAGTTTTTCTCCTTCAAATTTAATTCTAGAATTGGCTCTTGAAAAAAAATTTTGTTTTTTTCATTGAAATTACCTGTTGATGCGATTGTTGTGAAGTTGTTTTTGATAAAAATTTTCTCACGCACCAATTTTGGAATGATGAAAAGTTTATAACTTTGAGCTTGAAATAAGAAAGGTTGGAAGAAAATGTTTGAATGTTATCGTCTTTATTCGAGGCCATTTCTTACTTTTTTTTTTTTTTTTTTTTTTTTTTTGAGTCAGATTGCAAAAATCGCGCCGATTTCCATCGTAAGTCGTAAAATTATTAATTTTCTGGATTTATAGGAACCACTATCAAGTTATGGTACAGCCTCATTATATCCTATTTTTTTCTCTATAGGTATTCTGAATACGCCCTTTTAATATTAAAATTGTTTTCTGAAAATATTGCTGTAGAAAAATCAACATATTTTTGAGATTCCAGAATGACTCATAATTTTATTGGTTTTTGGGTGAAATATTCCTTGCAGAAAATGATCGGATCCGATGAAATCTGATCAGATCCGTACATTCCATTGATCCAATTCTCCTATTAGATCTAGTCAGATCAGAGTTTTGATCAGAGTAGATCAGTTCTGACCTGGTCAGATAAATTAGGAGAGACCGGATTGGATCTTACCAGATCTGGATGAATCTGATCAGACTTGATCAAATCCGAACATCTTGATCGGATTGGATTGGATTTGTCGAACTTGATCAAATCTCCGGTAATTTTTTCTGCGGGTTATTATTCGAACAGTTCGCGCCCAGTAGTTTCATTCTTTTGCATTTTATGAGATGAATGATATTCTCTTTTCAACATTAACTTGTATTGAACTTGTCTGTGGACATTGGTCATTCATCTGCTCGAGTCAAAAAACAAAAAAAGTTTTTTCATAATTCTTCAGCATTCATTTTTGGTAAAGACATTTTCTTTGTTTTTGTTTTTTTTTTTTTTTTTGGTCAAGTATGGAAATTTTGTTTTAATTACTCGAATTAAAATTGTCCTTTCAAGCTTAAATATAGACCAATTATCTTGGCTCATTCTATTTATAACAAAAGCTGAAATTACATGCATCCCTGAAATGTCAAATAGTTTTGATGGATGAATAAAATTATCATTTTTTTCGCTTTAATTATGACATAAAATTCGAGCATTGTAGATTGGTATGAGAAGAGGATAAAAAAAAAGCGCGGGAAAAAATGAAAATTGCACCATTTTTGGGAAATCTCAAATAAAAAATGTTGACGAAAAAAATTGCCCCTTTCAATCGTCCTTGCAGTATGATTAAATGATACAATAAGGTTCAAATTCATTGACCTAGGTTATGGTTTATCCTGAATCTGTGTCTAGATGTGAAGTCTGCGTATCAAACCGTGTATTTGTTTTTGTATTTGAATTCAATCCTCAACTCTTTTTCGAAACACGTGAAATGAATTTTATTTCTCGACTATAAAATTATTCGTACAATGAGTTCAAATATAGATGATTTAACGTCATTTTTATCTGCGAAAAAATATCAATCTCGGTGCTATTTAGAGCTATAAAAATGATACGACGTAATCGGTAATTAAAAATTGTCATTGAACTCGATACGGTAACTTCGAGATGATTAATTTGAATGCTCCGTTTAGCACTCGTCGATTGGAAAACTACATGTTTGTTTTTATCCTATTCGTTTATAAGAGCAAAAAAAAATACTTAAACCATTTACACGATTCGGTATAATTAAGAAGCCGGAATGTGAAACTTGATTATCGGCATTCCCTTATCGAAAAGCATACGACTTACGAGTTTGAAAAAAGCTCTCACTTTTTAAAGAAATTAATCCGAATGGGTGCCTTGGTTTTGACTAGAATAATATAGAGTCAGCGAAGACAAAAAAAAAGTGATTAGTGGAATACACACGGTGATACGTGCGATATTACGAAATATTCGTCGCTCGGATTTTATTCTAATTTACATAACTCTAATTATACGGCTTAATTGTATTTACGCGCACGTACTACTACAGCTTATTATGTATACGTGTGTAAATTTTTCTCACTTTTTTTCGTACATAGATATATTTTACAATACTGCGAGCTGGCTAAGCCACGATCTCGTGAATCGCGATTCGCGAATCTCGCCATCTATAAACATATTGTAATTCTCATTGTATTTTTATTATGTTGCAGAAACCTACAGATCCAGTTAAATCGAGTAAAACGTATACAAGAGAAGGCTATTTGTATCTTCTCGAAAAAAGTAATTTCGCACTATTAACGTAGTATATTTTATACGCGACGATTGTTTATTCGATCGACTTTTATGGGTGATTTTTATTGGCTCGAGTGAGATGATTTGTTGCGGTTGTTGTGTGTTTGTGTTGTTTTTTTCCTTTTTTTTTTTTTTATTTTACGCAGTTCACGAAAAAAAAAGAAGCGGTTAGCGAGTGAAAATGTGTATAGATAATTGCGAGAGCGAAAATAGAATCGGTTGATCGCGTCAACTGCGACCTTGATCTGGTTTTTCGTTATAGTAAATTTCCCAACTTACCTAGAGATAATAAGAAAAAGACCAATTGTGTGGGAATTTGACCGGTGCTGGAATTATGTAGGTACTTCATTTTTTCAGATCTGTTGGGATATTATTATTTTTGTTTCAATCATCGAGCATGCGGTAACAGCTGAGAGAAATTTCTGTCTCGTCGAGTTGGAACTCGAAAGCTAGTTTAACGAGTAAAATTACCCAGTTGAACTCGAAATGAAAAGTTTTAATGGATTTGAATGTCGAAACTTGTATTTTCAAATTACTTTAGGAATAGGACTTGGTTTTTCAAAACATTTTCTTTCTTCGAACGTTTCCGGTGAAGTTGATTTTGCCGGTGCAATTACATGTACTAGGCTTGTATTTTTTTTTTTTTTTTTTTTTTTTTTGGCTACCAGACGAAATTTTACGAGTACGAGGTACGAGTTTTTATATTTTTCAAAACAATATTATGAAAGAAATTGCATTTTTTTTCTCGTTTGTACGTATTTCTACGAAATTTTGTTGTAAATTTGATTACTCCTTGATTTTCTCAATTATTGATTATTTTTCTCAATTTATTAGGTATATTGAATGAAATGCTAGAAATAAGGTAAGGATGGGGGGAGGGGGGTTTCGATAGTCAGATTTTTTATTGAATTAGAATTACGCATCATCACTCTTACTTCAGTGGCCATATTCTGATCCTTTTTGTCCCTTTTCATGAGAAAATTTGAAGTTCGACTTCCAGAACAGATCTCTGCAACAAAATCTAGGCTTCGTCTCCCAAATGATTTCAATTTTCTACTTCTGAGTAGAAAGTTTCAAAAACTGTAGGAGTGGAAGTTCCAAAATCCAGGTTGAAGATTACCTCCAATACCTCTCTGATAGGTACCTTGGTTTTTAAAATTATGTACCTAATTGTAAAATATCTAACTTCTTGAAATGAGAAATTTTTTCAAATGTTATGGGCTACTAGGAAATGCCTTTCCAATGGAGCCTTCTGCCTTCTCATTATTCCTTCGAAAACCAACTTGAAAAATGATTTATGGCTTGAGGAAGGTCATAATTATAGACAAAAAGGTCTTCGAGAAGGATCTGAGAGAATATATTTTACTTTGAAAATTGTCAGCTTCTCAGGGAAAACTTGCATTAAATTCTTAAAAATTGAAACGATTTTCTTAATAGATTTGATTTAACTGGAAGAAAAGATCATGTGGAAAAATCTCAGAAAAGTGAATGCTCTGCATTTTTTTTTTTTTTTTTTTTTTTTTTTGAATAGTAAAGACAATTGAGGACTTCGATTTGAATTCTGATGGTAATTTGAGAGGGTTCGAGGAGCTTTGAAGTTCAAATCGTGAAATTGAGAGAAAATTAGTGCTTCGCCCCTTTCAAAACAACGACAACAAACATTGAATCGTGAAGTATTTTTAAGGTGGATTTCTGAAAATTTGTGGTTTTTTCACTGGATTCCCTTGAAAGAAGGTAGAAGAAATCAGACTTGAAGGGCCTCTGCAGAATGCATTTTGTTAGATTTTGGTCAAATTTTGCAAAATCTGAAAACCATACCTATTCGTAGAATGTCAAAAAAAATAAATAGATAAATCATTTTTCAAATTGGATGAAATTTTTAGCACAGTTGGATATTGGCTTAGAAAGTCAGGAAATCAATGGAAAAATTTGTACCAAAATCATCAATCAGAAATTGAAAAATTTTCACAATAAGCACGTTTGAAAAATTTTCCTAAATGAACTAATCTGACTAATCACATGGAACATTTCAAGTTTCGCGCAGAAAATTATTGACTCAATTGGGGAAGGGGGGAATTCCGACGAACACTGAAAACATAAAAAAGATCGAGGAAAAGATTTTTAGCTGTAAAATTTCAAATTTTCAATTACTTTGAGGCAAAAAGCTTTTTTGAGACCTTCTTTCTCTATCTCGACGTTTTTAATCCATTAAACCTTGAAAAATATAATTTGAGCTAATAAAAGTTCAGTTTTGAGAATTCAACTCCATATTTTGTCGATCGAAAGTGATTTGGATGAACGTAAGATTAACTAATTGGGTTCTTTTTGCAGTGTAATTTTTATTATTAAACTTTTTCGTTCATCTTGAGTAATTCCAAGTACTAGAATTAGAACTGGAAAATTAATTTCCAGAACTTCCTGCTGCATTGTGCTGGAAAATTGCTCATCACCTCTTCTCCATCCTTCAACCCTTCAACAAATTAAAGTCGTTTTAATTAAAACAGGAGAGAGACAACATTTTTTGCAGCATGCATTTTTATCATTAAACGTTCGTATTTTTTCTCGTTCTTCAAAGATGTATTTTGATGAGTCCCATTTCTCTTCACCGTAACCGTAATTTCGCTGAAATCCGTTTATTAGAAAACATTACTGGATTGTTTTTAGTAATTTTTCGAGGAATTTGGAAATAAAAATCTTCGAACGTCTTGGCTGTGTAAAAATAACCCAAAGTATTTGTATTCTTAATGGCTGCCCATTCCTCGTATCAAACCTTGGAACTATAATATCGAACTTGGAAGTGAAATTTAAATCGAGCTATTTTTACTCGAGGGTTGGTCAGAGGGGAGAAGTGTAAGGCAAATGAGTCGATCGAATAATTATGTTGATATTTACCTATTTTTAATCGAAAATAGATTTCTACGTACCAATAATACGATATTTTCTAATTCGATGGATTTTTTCTCCTCTTTTTTTTACAGAAGCATTAATTGGCACAACGTTTTGGACGAAGCATTATTGCATGTATGAGAGAGATACCAAGCAATTTATGCTAATACCGTACAATCAAATGACCGGAAAATCGGTTAGTATCCCGTCTGGTAATTACTTATGTAGATAATGTGGATATGTCCATCTATGTGTACGAGTATGTTGCTGTCATAATGTGAGAAAGTACGTGGCTTGGTACAACGAGATGATAAAATATGTATATATGGTATTACGTAATCGTATACCTATTTCTGTGTATCAACTCGCGAGAAAATAATTTGAGAAAAAATTGAAGGGGAGGAAGAAGAGGAAATTTTAAGAAACGAGCACATTCGCGAGGAACGAATTACGAATTTATTGTAGACAATTTTTCATATTTAATTAAAATTATTACGATATTATTTTTATTTCAGAATACGTCGGAAAAAATCACCGTTTCGTCGTGTACAAGAAGAATGTCTGATTCGATAGATAAACGATTTTGTTTCGATATTACGTCAGACGACAGGTAGAAAAATTACACTCGAATATACCGCATCATACATGCGTGAAAAGCTGAACAATTCGGCGAAATATAAAAATAATAAGTGTATAGCTAACATACACGTATACGTGTGATTTGTACTTGTTACAGGCCAGGTATAGTTTACACGTTTCAAGCACTTAGCGAAGAAGATCGTAAATTATGGATGGATGCGATGGATGGCAAAGAACCGGTAAAAATTTTCAAATAATTACTACACTACACGTATAATATTTCGTGTGTTAACCCAAAAGCAAACACACCAGCGGTAGATAGAAATGACATTCGGTCTAATGTGTGTGTGTTTTGGACCCCCCTCTTGCAGACTTACGGCGTACCTGTTGTAAATAAAATGCCGAAACCGGAAGAAAGATATCTAGACGAAGTTGGCTTCGCGTTTGTTAACAAATGTATAGAAGTATTAGAATCTCGAGGTAAGATATTCTTCCTCCTGTGGCAGTTTAAAATGTTAGATCTATAGCTGAGTGGCAAATACCAGTAGGCTAATAATGTACAAACATACGGATTATTTACAGGTTTAGATGAACAAGGCTTATATCGAGTAGTTGGCGTTAGTTCTAAAGTTAGTAAATTATTATCAATGGGCCTGGATAGAAGAAAAGGTGAAAAATTATGCCTGGAAGATTCTCAAGAATGGGAAAGTAAAACGATCACGAGCGCTTTAAAGACTTATCTGCGTAATCTGCACGAGCCTTTGATGACGTTCAAGTATCATAATTCTTTCATCTTGGCTGCTAGTAAGTCGACCGATTTGTTTACATTGTAAATTGAGTGTTAATTGCTCCTTTCGTGACGAAAGATTTATAATACTAATTTTGTCTATAATTTTTAGAACAAGAAACCAGAACGAATCGAATCAACGAGGTGCATTTCTTGTTGCATAAAGTTCCACAGCAGAATTTCAACATGTTGGATATTTTGATAAAGCATTTAACCAAGTGAGTTTGTAAAAATAAACTCCGAGTGTGTGTTCATGCATACGAGATTACGTGAAAGTTTCATCAATATGTACGAAAATACCATTGTTGGTAATTATCGCGATGATAACGCGTTGAATGATTAATTTTTTTAGCCAATTTGTATAAACCGTGTATTTTTATCGTCTTGCGTTGTACAAAGTTGTTTTGAATGTATGTATTTCGTATAAAGCGGAAAAAAGCAAATTGATGAAAATTTAGCGCGTGTAAAGTGCAATTGCGATACTGAATGGACGATTGATGATATCTTTTGGCCAATTTTTACGTATCTCGTAGATGTAAATCGATCGGGTTCATTAATGGATTTTTTTTCGTTTTTTTTGCAGCGTTGTTGCTCACAGTGATAAGAATTTAATGACTGTTAGTAATTTAGGAGTTTGTTTCGGACCCACGTTACTGAGACCCGAAGAAGAAACCGTAGCTGCAATTATGGATATTAAATTTTGTAATATAGTCGTTGAGATTCTGATAGAAAATTATCATAAGGTGAGATAATTGATTGAACTTTTAGTTCTACAGGGTCAAGTTCGAAGCGATTATTTTTATTACTTATTTGATAACGTGTTTTTTTTCGCAAGTACGAGTATTAAATTGGTTATATTGAGGTATTGAAAAAAATCATCGCGGTTGAATTCCGATTAATGGTACATATGATGAGTTTTAAGCGGAAGATTTTTATATTTTAATGATTTTATTATCGTTGAAAATTTTCTGTGTGAGGAATATTGAATTAGATTCGGTTGATAAAGTCGTGTTAGTAATTTATAGAGCGAATACAAAAATAAAGGGGGAAAGTATGATAAATCGTGAACATTTTTAGGATGAAAAATGACTATTTTGGTATCGCAAAAAAGTGTTGGTTTGATAAATTTTGTGCTAGATTATCAGTTGTTTTCTGATTAATAGCGATGATTTTTGAAAGGAAATGAAAATTACATTTTTTCAGTCCATTTCACATAGGAGAATTATTTGCAAAATTATAGGTATTAAGTACATGTTTCAAAAAAAAAAAAAAAAAAAAAAAAAAACGGATTCAATACGTATAAATGTACATATTTAGAAATTTCAAGATATTTTTATTTTCATTTTTATGCTTTCATACGCTTTTATGCAAAAAAAAATTTATGAGACTAGGAAAATGTTCTGGTCAGATCAAAGTTTTGACCAGATTAGGTCTCATCAGACCTGATCAGATCGAATAAGGGAAACCTGATTGGATTTGACCAGATCTGAATACATCCGATCAGATTTAATTGATCAGGACAGGCCAGATCAGATCTGAGCATTTCTAGGATCCAATTACATCACTAATCAAATCAGAGTGGGTTAGGTCTGTTTAGACCTGATCATATCCAATCATTTTCCTCTGTTCCGATATCAAAAGATTCAAAAATACAAAAAAAAAATGAAATTTAAAAATTCATTTAAAAAAATAGGTACGAACAGTGCAAAAAAACTGGTTGAAGATGGCCTTCAATATGCATTTTTGTTCTTTGAATACTATTTTTTAAAATTAATTAAAGTTTTTTGTTTCCAAAAAAAAAAATGAAGAACTGCCCAAAAAATTATTTTAATTGGAACATTTTTAACGCGAAATATCGTTCTCAAGGATTTTTTATCATCACCTTTCTTTTAACTACATAAAATTATTTTTTTCTCTTGAAAAAGGTCCAAAAAAATGTATTATTTTTAAAAGTGAAATTTCACTCCTCTCTCAGGTTTCCACTCTAGACTAAAGAAGGAAGGGGTAGCAATGATTTTTTGGGGTGAAAAATTTATTTTAAGGACATTGAGATGAAACATCGAAAATTCCGTACTACTTTTTTATCTCATATTATTTTACAATTTTTTTAAAAAGTAAATGTGATAAAAATGGATTTTTCTGATGGTTGAAACGAAATTTTTGGAATGATGTTTCATCGATCAAGTTTGAGATATAACATTTTTACTAAAATTTTTTTCACGACATTTCATAATTTTTGTTGAATTGCCTTTCTTCAATTTCCAAAAAATTAAACAAAATTCAATCACATCAAGAGAAAGAGAAAATGGTACCAAAAAAGCACCCTAAAACCTGATTTTGAGTCATCTTATTAGTAATTTTTATTATTGGAGCTTGGATACCAGATACCTATAGTGAAGCATCATTTTCTACTTTGATGAAATTACAACCATTCTCGATCTCTGAGAATTATTAATCGGGTTTTTTCTTAAAATCTACATTTTGTACAAAAAGCACTGGAAATAACTCAGCTATCAATTTTATGTCAAAATGAAACGATTTTCCTGAATTTTCTTCAGTAATTTTCGCAAAATTGCTTCTATGTAATATTCGGAGTAAAATATTATTGAGATCAGCGTACCAAATGATCACATTTTAGGTGTATTTTTTTTCAATTGAGACAAGTATGAGTTATCTTGTTTTTTTTTTTTTTTTTTTTTTTTTGTTGATAATCAGATAAATGAATACTTTCCTTCTTACCTTTTTATATTGTTGAAATTACTTTCGAGAAAATAATGCTCGATTCTGAACGTACGTTTTCTAACATTTTCATCTTTACGTTTCAGGTGTTCAAAACATTACCGGAAATCGAGAGATCGGAATCGGTGGAATCGTCGCCTCAAAATCATTCAAACACGAGGTCTTCGCCTCCTCCATCAACTCCTTCTCCGGCACCACCGATGGTCCACGCCAGACACAAACAAATAGTTCAAAACGCTCCGTCGTTAACTCATGTACGATTTTTCTTCTGCAAAAAAAAATTCCAAAAGACGCTTATTTAAATTTAATCAACTTTTACATTTTACAGGCTGTGATTACTAGAACGTATTGTGATGGTCCTATGTTGAGCGCGAGTTTACATAATGTGGCAACAGCGACAAATAATTCGTCTTCGTCGGCTCCATCGTCTCGAGATCGAGCCGACAGTTACGCCAGTATGCTTACGCACAGCGTCGATCGTGATAATTATGTATCAGTTGCTCTGCCTTTACAAACCAAAGTTTACCATTCGCAGTCTAGACCAATGCTAAATCGAGCACCGGCGTCGGTACGACTACGAATCCTTTAGCCCGTTTTGAAAACCACCTCGTCGGCGCGGCGAGGTGTAATAACAGGATGTGTTACGTATGTGTATTGATACGGAATTCTATTTTTACAGGGTGTATGTGCCGGAATGCCTGCGTATTCGGAAACTAATATTCATAATTTACGTAATAGTTCTGCGTATAATGTAAACTCTCATCATTTTAATAAATCTATAACGCATCCGTCTCAACAACCGCCTGCTCCTCCTCCGATGTACTATACGCCACCGTTGAGTAAGTTCGATGATGAAGATGAATCATGTAGTTCGATTGATTTTTTTCTGTCATGAATGTGCATTCGTGTAATTGATTTTTCTACGTAGTAGGCTCGGAGAATTTAAACAGTACCAGTAGTTCGAATGAATCAGTCGCGTCGTTATCGTCAAGAGATATCAATAACCACAATAACTATAATGATAGGATACCGCAAAAAAATAAGAGAAGTACGTATCGTTTTATGAAATATACGTGTCAATGATCACAGAATAATGCAGAAATGAACGAACAGTCTCGAAAAATATCGGTCATAGGGTTGAATCTAATTCGAATACAGTACAATAATTCGATCAAATCTTGAAGTTTTTATTTTAAAAAATTTCAAATGTGTTTTTTTAAAAATTTTATGCGTAGGAAAAAAAATACTTGAAGGGGTTTCTTTTGATAATCCTTCCAAAGAAAATTCTATGGCTCGGTTTTTTCGATTTGAGTTGGAATTTGGCTCATTGAAAGTTTTGAGCTGACGAAAATGATTTTTGGAGAGTTTTTGAATAGCCTATTGGTATTATTGATTTTCTAAAGAAATAGTTAATACGGAGATAAAGTTCTGAAAATTGGTTTATATGCTAAAGTCGACTCTCCAAAACAATTGTCATTCATCATTTTCGAGCTGATCTGGAGACTCCAGCATAATTTTGACCTTTCTCCAGTGATTTTAAATCACTCTAGAAGACGTTGAAATCGACTTCGTCAGCTGAAAACTTAATCTTGCCACAAGTTTGACTTTCCAAATCGAGTGGGCAAGGTGATTTGTTGAAATGACGATGTAAATATTCTTCTATGATCCTCTTCAGTAAAGGTTATTTTTGTTCATTCATTTACTGGATTAAAAATACGAAAAAAATGAATTCTTCATTCTTCATAATCAGAGAAAAATAAAATACAATTTAATGACCCTTTTTTTTTACAGGTTCAGCTATGGGTATTCACTATGCATCCAGCTACAAACCTTACGACTCTGTGTAAGTATTCAGTGTGGTTTTCGGCTTCTCTATGAATTCTGTTCTTTTTTACCTCACCGTTTTTTTTTCATTCTCTTTGTTTCCTTATTACTGCGTTTTTTTTTCTTACGGTATTTTGGATTATTATATTTACTATTTTGGGGATATATTTTTCTTTAGAGTGTTTCGTAAGTTTTTTCTACTCTGATTTATATTATTAAAAAATGAAAAACATTGAAAGACATGTAAATTTTGTACCTACTACGTGCTTTTGTGCGCTATTTTTTTTTTCAATTTTATTTTTTTATGGGATGGTGTCAGTAGTTTTGCGGTGATGGTTGCAAGGGACGAATGGTTGATTAATGCATAAGTATTCATAATTTATACATACGTAGAATACGATGTTGTTTTTTTTCTCAATTTTTAATCATGATAATGTACATGGACGGTGTTTTTATCAGGGTAAGTGTGGCCGCCAGTCCGGTAATTAGCGGCAGAACTAGTCCTGTTTATACATCTAACATAAGGTGACGATATGAAAATTTCTTTATACGTAGAGTTGAATGCGCTTCTATGGCGGCTTTTCATGTCGTATACTACTCGTATGTGTGCCATTTTGCATGTAGATGTTGTTGATGGACTATCATTTGGGTAGTTTTAGGTGGTACATTTTACATTACGTGTGTTTTTTTTTCATGGGTTATGCTCGTACAATATACGAGATTGCTGGATTTGTAGAGTTCTCGAATTTATTGAATGTAGGGTGTGATGATGAGGTTAGTAGCTCGGGATTTATGTACTTTGAAGAAGGATTCTAGAAAATAATGGTCGAGGATATTCGGGTGATTATTGCATTGGCACACTAATGCTGGAATGAGCTTTAGAATAAAATTAGGTACTGAAATTTTCAACAGAATTGGTCTACTTTCTAACCGTTTGAAAAAGTATCAATTTAGTCATCGAGATTTATTATCGACTGGAATTTCTCTCGAATAGTTCTAAAAGTCATTGAAATTATCGTTAAAAATACTCGAGTCGTTGTTAAAATCGTGGAATTCTTGTTAAATGTGTGAGTAGATTTTAAAGATAGGTTATTTTTAGACATAAATTCAACGTCGAAGTCGAACTAATAAAGAAAATCTTACGATTTTTAAGAAACTTGTAAGATCTCGAACGTTGATAGTCCATTAAATATTATGTTTTCGGCTTTTTTGATTTTTTTTTTCTTATTATTTTATTTTATTTATATTGTTATATCCTTATAGCTGAAATCCTCCTTTGCTTTTATATTGCGAATTTCTGAACGTAGTTATTTTTCACGTTGGAATTTATTAGCAATGTGTAATCTAGCGTGACTATAGTATTATTTAGACTTGAAAGTCGTTTTGAAAGACATTGAGAAAATTCGCGCAGTTTTTCCAAAGATAAGTTTCAAAATATTGTATACATTATTATAGCTTCGCCATAGGAAGTGGAATGAGCTTTGTTGCACCAGCTTTACACGTTTATTGTATAAATATCTATATACATTTATGTCAAATCACTACATACCGGGTGACCAAGAATAATGGATTTCGATGTTATCAAAAGGGAGAGAAAATTCCCCCGACGAAAATTAGAAAATTAAATAATCATGTATAAAATGGGCGTTTGAGTGATTGTTTCAATGAAACACAAAATAATCTTTCATTTTGCACGAAAGCACTTTTTCTCGATTGTTACTCCATTTTCCAATTTTTACTTAGGGAAATTTTTTTCCCTTTTTGACTTATCAGAACATTTCAAACCCCATTATTCTTGGTCACCCGGTAAGTTAATAATATTGCAATGTAATAATATCACATGGGATTTTAATATGGGCGTTTGGCATGTTCACATGCGTCAATAACCAATGGGAATTTTATCTACTATTTGGGTCTTTGTCTCCGGTCGACATTGGCTATTGAATTGTAGTTTTTTTTATCAAAATGTTTGCTTCTATTCCTTCGTCATTATTCTGTGCGAAGCATTAGCCTTGATGCTGTTCATTTATATATTTATACTTGACGTACCTAATGAATTTGGAAGAATTGAAAGCGTGTCATAAAAACCTCAGAACAAAAGTTCGAGTTGCCAAAGATGTTTTTTTGATTTTTGGAGAATTTTTTCGAATTGGTGCCTAATAATTTTCTACGAAAAGAGTAAATGCAAAGAAAAAAATCTGAAAATCGGTTTATAGGTTAAATTCGACTCCCAGAATCGATTACCATCATTTTCAAATTTTTAAATCGATCTGGAATCTAAAGCCTCCAGAAAAAGTAGACTTTTCTCCAACATTTTCAAATTGTTCCAGAAGGCGTTATAATCAACTTTTTAGCTGGCTTTTCAGTCCTTGATTTTATTTTTTTCGACATTCCGAATCGATGGGAAGGGAGGAGCAGGGAGGACGGTCCGTTGTAAAAGGTAGAAGTAGTTTGAAGTAATTTGTTGCAAAAATATTTATTTTAATGTTGTTTTTTATTCGAGTTTTCTACATTGTAAAAAGTGCATTTTTTACCAGATCGATTTTAAAATTTCGACTTATGACAATATTTAATATTTTCATCTGCTTAAATAATTACAACGCCTTCTGGAGAAATTTAAAATTTCTGGAGAAAACCCAACCTTTGCTGGAGGCTCTAGATCAGCTCGAAAATGGTCGTAATCAATCCGTAGGGGTGCCCTTAAAGAGTTCAAGTATGTAGTTTTGGGTAATTTGTAGCAAAAATGGACAATTTTGAATTCTTTTTTCAAATTTGAGATTTTTAACTTGTTTAAAAACATGCACTTTTCAACACGTCTCTTCGAACTTTCGATTCATCTGCCCTAATCAATTCGGAATGTCGGATTTACGACAAGATTGAATTTTCAGCTGCCAAAGTTGATTACTACAACTTCTGGAGCGATTTGAAATAATTGTTGAAGAATGGTCAACTTTTGCAGCAAGTTTCAAATCGGATCAAAAATAGTAGACATTAATTTGGGGGTCAATTTTTAGTATGATGACCGATTTTTATAATTTTTTGTCTCTAGGTACTGGTGTTTTTTTTTGTAGAAGATTAATGTACAGGCATCGATGGAATATTTTCGCCATTTTCAAAAATTTGCCAAAAATCAACCTTGGTGGCTGAAAATTTGGTCCTAAGGTCTGGATGATGTACTGTTCACTATCCACAGGACTTCTTTGTGTGTGGTTTTTTTTTGTTTTTTTAGGAGAAGGGAGATTTTTATCCCGAATTTGAATTTCTAATTTTTTCACGGTCCTCATTCCTCATCCATTTTCGATGAAATTTTGTTAATTATTTTCCAAAGTCTTCAAAAATTCAAATTGTGGAATTTTTTGCTTGTATTTTTGAAAAAATATTGGGAGTGCCAATTTTTAATCTGATGGTCAAATTTCTTTTGAGTTGTGTGGTATTTTTTTAAAAAATAGCTTCAAGTTTTGACTCATTCCATATCAGTTCAAAAAAAAGTTTCGCAAGGGGCAAAGCGCACTTTAGTTTCGCCAAGAAATTTTTCATAAATTCATTTCATCCGAAATCTTTTTAGAGGACACATAAAGGAGGCAGGTTTTCCACTTATTTTCTGATTGTAGTTAAACTGCTCAACTTTGAGAGCCTCTAGTTCGAAATGATAATGCGTAGCGTGAATCTGTTTGGGCCCCAAGAACCTAAGAGGTGATTTCTCCCCCCCCCCCACTCCAAAAAATTAATAAAATTGATGGAAATTATGACTTTGGTGGGATAGTGAGGGAGCTGAACGTCGAAGGTGTTTAATCAAAAAAATAAATTATTAAAAATAATCAATGATACCTAAGCTGCTTTCTTCATTTTATTTGGATTTAAATTAAAATTGGAAGATTTTGTACCTCTCAAGAGCGCTGATGGAATCCAATTTTCAGAGTTGGTTCATGAAGAGAAAATTAAGTAAATGGGATTTTCGTTACAATTTTTTCCAAATTCTCTAAAGGTATATTTTGAGTTTTTTTTTTAAAATGAGAGTTCAATTTTAGGATTTAAAATTTTTATGATTGGTTTTGAATTTATCGTTCATTCTCCTCAAAACTCATCAAAATCTTGGAGAATTGGATCGGTGGAATGAAAGTTAAATTAGGTCTTCATGCCAATTTTTTCTATTTTTCTAACGGGAGATTTTGAGCTTTGTTTATGAATGTTCGATTGTAAAGTTTTCTAATTATTTTGATTATTGATTATGAATTTGTTGTTCGTTCTCCTCGAAACTCGGAAAATTTTGCTTCATATTCAACCAAATTTGAGGGTTAAAGCAGAAAATCAAAAATAAAAGTAAAATGACTCATTAAAAAAAAAAAAAAAAAAAAAAACTGAAAATATTCCATAACAGCCTAATTCGCAATTTTTAAATTTCGTGTTGTTGAATGTTGGAATCGTTTGGGTCATAAATAACTCCATCTACATATACATATGTATTATATGTAATTATACTATACCTCATGTAATGTGTAGATAAAAGTACCTAGAATATTTATTTTTGGGATAGTGCATTATGTTCGTGTATAATATTTCATATATTTTTACTCGAGTAACTTGATGATATTATGTGCAAAACGCGAATCCATTAGCTTGCAAACATTTGCTACCATGATATACGTATTATAATGATGTTTGATAAATGTGATAAAATTTCGTATACAATTTACTGATCAGTATCATTTTTTTGTTACTTTTTTTTTTAGACAAGTACGAACGTTATACGCATGTCTGGGAGAAAACGATGGTGAATTGTCATTTGAACCAAATCAGATAATTACAAATGGTAATCTCGATGTTCTAATTTTTTTTACTATCAAAATATATTATGTCCCCGAAACCTTAATTTTTTTAATGATGAATAGTTTAGTTTTACTGAAGGGCACATAGACCTATATTTTTAGTTCAGTTCTTATTATGGTAATTGAATTAATGTACGATTGTTTTGTTTTTTTATCGCAGTTCGTTCATCAATGGAACCAGGCTGGCTGGAAGGTACTTTGAACGGTAAAACGGGATTAGTACCGGAGAATTACGTAGAAATATTGCCATAATGTCTGCGTTTACCTTTAAAGCCACCTCGTTTTTTGTTGACTAAAAAGAAAATTTTATCCAAAGACCAGAAAACGGACGATGTACCAAAGCGTATTATAAATTAAGATTATTTATTTTACCGGTTATGTATTTTTACGAGCATGCGAGTTATTCTCGCTGTTTGTATTTTGTCGTGTATGGTGTTTTTACGAATTTTTAAAAAATTCATTCATTTAAATAATCAAACGACGATGAGCTGTTTAAACATTCTATTTGACTACCTCTAGGTACCAGGTACTCTGTATCTTGGTATGGTTCATTATATACGCAATCATTCTAGACATATCATTGATAAATTTTAACGAAATAGAATTTTTAATGTATTTTTAACGTGTGTACCTACCTTTTCCTTTTCTCTCGTTTTGATTCGGTTTGTAAATACATATTAGGTACCTAGTGATGAAATTTTTAAAGTGACAATTTCATTCGATCGAAGAAAGCTAGACTGCGAAGGATTTATTTATTTATCCGCTGTAGTTCCTATTTTTAATTTTTTTTTCCTCTGTATATTATTATATTAACACCAAGAATCAACACACATTTCGACCATTATTGAGATATGTGCATTTTTTTCTCTCTTTTTTATATTCAAAGTTCTGAAGAATTTTCAAATTTTTTTTTTAGATAACGTTTTCTTCTTTTTTTTCTTTTTTATAAAAGAACACCAATTTTTTAACGTATTTTTTATTTAACGTTATAAGTTTACCAGTTTAATAATTATGTACACTGTGCAATAATAAATCAGATTACCTGATAGGTAGTAGTTAATTTTGTTATTTCTTTTTTTTTATTTTATAACGAAGAATTTATTGTAAATATTGTTTTTCTTTTGTTTTATTGTTTTATATGTGTTTCCTTTTTTGTTATGCGAAAAAAAAAGAATATTTTAATGATAATCGCGTTAATAAAAATTGATTTATAATGAATTGATTTTATTTTGTTGTACGTTTCATCAGATTTCAGCGTATCGAAAAAGAAGATGTCCAGTCTCAGTCTGAATTTTCAAACCTCTCCTCTGTTTCTAATCAGAAAATATTCGAATTGTTTTTCATTTTCTGGTTAAATTTATGCCAAAATACAAATCTATAAATGCACATTTCATTTTTGCTTTCGAAGTGTATCTTATCTTATGCCATTTAAATAATGAAATCCTACTCATAAGTGCAAGAATCAACTTCAAAAAATAAAGATTTTAAAAAATCAATCGAGATCGGAATGCTACAATTTTTTATTTGCAATAAATGCTCCAGCAGAAATATTCTACTGGCGACTCGAAAAATTAATGACAATATTCAAATGTGACTGATGATCTCGAAAATTTGTCATCTGCAATTTCTCTTGGAATATATTAAAAACGTCTTGCAATACACAACATAGAATTTAAATAAGTAACATAACAGATATATAAACGAATTAAAAAAATACAATAGTAATCATTCATAAAAAATAGGAACATCTCCGAAAATTCTCAAAAACAATTTTTAAAAATAAAAATCAATTGAGATCGAAATACACTACCATAATAGGTAGGTATGTACATACGTACCTTACATGAACGAATTTTTAAAATGTAAGAATAGGTAATCATATTAAAAAATTGGAACACCTCCAGAAATGTTCAAAAAACAATATTAAAAAATTAAAAAATTTATCTAGATAAAAATACCTACAACTGGACTCATCATAAACCATTTCGACATTTTTTCACGTGCGATTTAAAAACAAAAATGAACTTTGATCGAAGTTTCAAGATTTATCTCCAAGAAATTTACGATACTAGTAAAAGTACAGGAAAAAGTCATAAGTCAACAAAAAGTTCCATGAAATACCCCCAAAAAGTCTTCAAAAATGACAGAAAATTGATCAAGAACAACGAGTGTAAGAGTTACAGTTTTCTATTTATAGATACCGTCGTTTTAAAAAAAATTACTTCTAATCAATGTTCAGAAAATCGCCTATGATCAATCTGAGACTACCTTCCCCCTCCCTCCCTCCCCATAATACCACATTATAACTAAGTAGGCAGTTGAGTTAATTCATTCGCAGTCTTCTGGTTTCTAGTTTTTTTTTTTTTTTTTTTTTTTTTTTTTTTGGTGTTTATAATTACAAGATTATTACACCCGTAAGGGGGGGGGTTAGATTTTGTTCGTGAGGTTGGTGTTTCTTATTAGGGAGAAGAATTTTAGCAGACGCAACCAGCATATAATTTGTGTGAGGACATCTTTTCGAGCAGATTCTTCAAGATATCCAAATCGTTCTCGCAAGACGTCCTCAAAACGTTTGGCGAGTTCTTCCTTATTTACAGGATTCGCGAAATATAATGATTCCGACGACGCTCCTAAACCTTCGGCCGACGATGATGGTGACAACGGCATTGATACGTCCATAGGCTGCATGGAATGCACCATTGATGGCGGTGACGAAGAAAAAGAAGATGACGTTGGAACTGTAGAGGGGTCCAGATGTTCACCCGAGGAACTCGATTCCAATGAAAAACGAGGGGACGAAGACCCTATAGAGGGCTCCGGCGATACTGGTGGCGGCAAGACGGGTGGTGGTGATGGTGACGCTGGAGCCTCACCCTCAGGTAACAATAATTGTTCTTGGGATGGTGAGGCCGATCCATGGTCTCGCTGATATGGTCCATTCGTTTGTTTAATTCTGTTTTAAACGGATAAATTACATCATTTACTTAACATGGAAATTTTGAATGAGAAATTACGTAGGTAGATAGGTAGGTACGTTTAAAACAGATTTAAAAATTACTTAGTAGGTATAAAAAATATGGTTTTCTGACTATCCCGTAAAATAAACTTAATGAACAAGTTCTTTTTTTTTTTTTTTTTTTTTTTTTTTGGAACTTGAAGATTACGAGGAACCTGATTGAATAAACCAGTTTACTTTCAAATAAAATTTGAAAATTTTCTCCAATTTTTGAATCTTGAGGTGTTTTTTTCATTAGGTATTGGAGCATAATTATTGATGCGGCAGAAATGTAGGCTTGAATTTCAAGTTTGAATGACGTGAATATTGTGAATATGAAATAAAAATGTGTGATTTCGTTCGTTTGGCAAATTATTACTTATCTATGTATTATTATTTTTTTAATTTTTTTTTTTTTTTTTTTTGTTAAAAAAAGGAATATTGGTAAAAAAATCACCAGCACAAAGTACCCACTTAATACTCTTATTTTAAGTCACTTGGTTGGAACACGAGGAATAAGCTAGACCAACTATCTTTGCAACTACCGTACTACAACAGTAGATAATATCGTTAAGATTTCTAATTACCTATCATATGTAGGTACTTATAGCTTATGTGTTTAGAGAATGTTGAGTCAAATTCTTGAAATTACCTTACTGCATGAATTATTACTCACAATTAGCTGTATTTTAAGCCTCAAAAACCCCTGGATCAATAAGTATTAAATATATACTTACATATCTCGCAAAAAATCGCTGGTAGATTCAACGTTTCCTTTGAAGTCGAAATGTTCGCTAGATATCCGTTTTACGCATTCTTCAACGAATTCGGACGCCACAGAAAAATCAACCACAGAAAGTCTTCTTGCTGTTTGTTTCAAAAGGGTCTGTTTGAGTAAATTTGACTGACCTGTAAAACGTAGAAATAAAAGAAAACATATTTATAACATGCAAAAATTAATTTCTCAATGAGAAAGAGCATGCACACTTACACTTTCGAAAATGCATGATTACTAGGTATTTTGTAATAATTTGTAGCCTAAAATGAGCGCTAGTATGAAGTACCTACTTCATGCTCCGCGGAATTCAACTTTACTACTGAATCATCTTTAAAGTAAAGAAGCCAAGTAACATGATAATTGATAATTGATAAGGCATTTGCAGGATTGTCAAATATTATCTACTTAGGTATTGTTGGTGATTCTATTGTTGACTTTTGTTTGTCTCGTCTAGGAATCAAGAAGTCGATCTAATCAACGCGCTTGGCAATTCTGTGAACGGTTTTTCGCATCACGAGGGCGTTTGAGTGAATCAAACACACATTCACAGTAGCAAAAAAAGTGAAAATTAACAAAATATCAAATTTTAAAAAATTAATTTTTCAAGATTGTTTACAAAGTACCAACAAAGTAGGTACTCAATTAGGTATTTAAAAAAAAAACAAAACAGTGTTTTAAACAAAAAAAAAGTTGAAAAGTTTTTTTGTTGTTTTAAACATTTTTGTTTTTAATTTCAATTTCCTAAAAAAAACAAGGGGTTTTCAGTTTCTGGTTGAAAAAAAAGTGGAATTGAATGAACTGTTACTTTTAGAGACAAATTTTGTGTTTTGATTTCACGTCACATCTTAAGCAAAAAAAAAAGTAAAAATAAACAAAAGATCGAATTCTAAAAAATTAATTTTTCAAGATTGTTTACAAAGTAGGTACCAACAAAGTACTTAACTATTTTAAAAAAACAAAACGGTGTTTTAAACGAAAAAAAGTTTAAAACGTTTTTTTGTTGTTTTAAACGTGTTTGTTTTCAATTTCAATTTCTTAAAAAAAACAAGGGTTTTTCAGTTTCTCGTTGAAAAAAAAGTGGAATTGAATGAACTGTTACTTTTAGTGACAAATTTTGTGTTTTGATTTCACGTCACATCTTCAAAATTTATGACTATAGTAAGTATGACAAAGAAAACGATCGTAGGACACTGAGAAAAATCAGAGTTAGAGATGTTATAGGTAGTACTAACTAAATTCGCACAAACTGAAAAACCCGTATTTTATAGACTCTGAGTGAAACCACCAAACATAGGTAAGTGTAAGTACATATTATAAGTACTTAAAAATGGCCACCACTTTAGCTTTTAATACCTATAAGGTATCTATCTTGATTTTTGCAAGATTTATGATATGTAAGTATGTACTTCAAATAATTTTTTGCTGACGTTGAGTTGCGTTTCACTTCAATAATACTTTGATAGCGAAAAAACTAAATTGTTTTCACTTTTTTCATCGAGTTTTTCAATTCATAGCCAATCAGCGAACAGTGTTTACCAGATTTTTCAGGGATGTAAAGCTAGATGAAAGTTTGAAGCCGAAACGAAAGCCAAAAGCCGGGCAAATTTTTGCACCAACCCAAAGGCTAAAAGTTTGCAAGTTTCATTTTTTCCAAATCGAAAGCTAACCAAAAGCTTATTGAAATGAAAAATTGAAAAAGAAATCCCAAAACGTTAATGCTTTTTTCATAATTTGATCCTGAAAATCTGCTAAAAGTTCAAAGCTGAGCTAAAAGCCTAATAAAAAAGCTGTTAAATAGAAAATAGAAAGCCGAAAGTTTAGCCAAAAAGCAAGCCGTATAAATCGAAATACCCGAAAGTCAAAGCCATAGGTTTCAAATTTGAAATTTCAAGCTCAAAGTCAAAAGCTTAAGTTTTATTTTAAGGCTTTTCATCCCTGAGATTTTTGGCTTTTTTGTAAATGCACGACACGAATCTCTTTTTATGATTGGTTTGTTTTCAACTTTGGTAGGTACATGTGAATTGTGAAATGTAGGTGTAGGTGTACAGGGTACCCAGAAATATCCTGAACTTGAAAAAGTTTTCTGCTACATTTTTCGGTTGATCACACTGAATGATAATAATGATAGCATATGATTGGTTGTTAGACTAACAATAAGATGATAACATTCCACCAATCATATGCATCTATTTCACGTTGCCAACCTATATTTTTAATTAAAAAAACTTTCTTTGGGGTTCACGATATTTCTGGGCACCCTGTAAATGCGGATAAGTGAATTGATTTTCAATTTTTTTCAATCGTTCATTTTTCTTGGAACTGAGGGGGTTTGAGAAAATTTTTGTCTGGACATAAATCGAAGAGGATGAAGTTTCCTATTGATTATTAGGCACAATTTTTTTCAATTTCATTCAGAAATGGGGATTTTTACATTATTTTTATGGACATTGGACAGCTTTTTTTGCCAATTAATTTTATATTGAAATTATTTACGCAAGTTTTTGAGGGAACACGTAGGTAGTGTAACTTTATTTATATGTACCTATCTCCTTTTTTTCCCTTTTTTTTCTCATTTTTTTCAGCTCTCAGTCTCACAAGGAGTAAAGTAGAAAAACTGTGATCGTTGTCATCAGGGAGCAACATAGTTATTCCTTTCACACTTCTTTTTTAGGTAGAGTAAAAAGAGCTAAAAAAAAAAAACTCAACAAAAAGGAAAAAATCTCTACTCATTGAAAAAAAAAACACAAAACGCAAAAACTATCTTGGGATCAGCGACACGCTGATTTTTTTTCAGAACTTAGGTATATACAAGGCATGCTTTGAGAAACTTTTCTCAGAATGTAATAAGTAGGTAGGTATAGGTACAGGTAGTAGGTACGTTAAATGCTAGTGATTTTGCATCATCGAAAAATATATCTACTCAGCGGCGACGTAAGAAAAAAAATTGGGCATCAGCTCGTTGAACTCCTTCAATTCGCCAGATATAGGCAACCAATCATGATGACGTTTAAATGAAGTTGGTTGAATTTAGGCAGACGATTTCTGAAACACACTCTTAACTAATGACTATTTAAAATGATGAAACAATTTTTTCAGTCATTTTCTTCCCTCTTCAGAAAATTTGATTCATATATAGGTAGGCACTTGGATGGGTATCTGGTATATTGTAGGTAATTGTTAAAAATGTTTAAAATTATTGATCTAATTTTTGATGAGGTTGAAGGTTATGACAGTCTGTATTACTCTGAGGTCTCTGAGGTACAATACATCTCAAGAAATTAGTACAGCTGCGAATTATCAATTGCTTCTTCGGTTTACCACATAAAAACATTCGTACGTCGTCCTATGAAAACATCATATGTACATATAGGTAGCGGATCTACGAACAATTAACCCAAGAGATTCGGTATTTTAATTTACACACATATGGAAGTAAAACTGAAAGGAAAAAAGAACTCCTGGCACGCACCTTTTTTTGTGTAGTACTAGTATGTCGTATACACATCTATACACCTGTCCCACCCACGTGAAACCGCTTGAATGAAGTACCAAATTCGTAACCGTAACGGGCACATATGTTGCAGCGAAACCTGTTGCCCCGAGGGCGAGGTGTCTTGGCATTTCTACACGGCCTATTACACCATTAGGTTTTATTTTCTGGTAACACTGGAGAAATGGAATGTGTATTTTTTGTACGGTGTGAGGCGAATGGAATAAGTATACGTATGATGTAGAGTTATAAAGAGAGAACCAACTAACGCACCTTCGAAGACGAAGAGTTCGGACCTTCCAAAGGTATGAATGTGATGCTATGTGGATGTCGGTTTTTGTATGCCTATATCGCCGGCAAGAGGCGTTTATTCTTACCAAGGGTGTAGGCGAGGGGAAGAAGAGGATGTTGTTACACAGGTTGCAAGTACCTAATGATTTGAGTGAACTGAACACCGAGAGCGAGAGGACTGCGGAGACTGGAGGCTGGAGAGGTATGTCTCATGAGTGTCATGTCATCTATGCAACTGACACTGACTCTTGTTGACGTTATTTTTTTTTCTTCTAGTGTTGGAAAAAAAAGCTGAATACCAATGAACGTTAATTTGTATAGTTGTACGTTTCAGAGTTTTACTATTGTGAGGACAACTCGGCATATTGTTCACGTAGTAATAATGGTAATGGTATGGCTGAGAGAAAAAAAATCTTTGACGTTATGAAAATTTATGCCAAGTATTCTTTTGTTGTTTACAGAATATCGATGCAAATTAGAACCAGGGCCAGGGCTCAAATACTTAATTGGCCTTGTGAAGTTTCACCGATTACAAATTATGTGCTCGTACTTATTCGTCGTCGCACCGAACTCTTCGCGAAGAAATGATATCCTCGTAGGCTACATAACGATATAACGATGCAGTCGAGCACCTAAATACTAGAGATTATGCATTTCAATAATGACAACAAGTGTCCCTGCAGAGCTCATACGGTAAATTTTCAATTACCGTTGTAATTCGTATTGTAATATTAGCTGCATTCGTCCAAGACAGATTCTAAGTACATTACGAAGCGTGAAATTTTAGCTCAGAGCTGATGCTAATTTCATCGCTAATACTTATCGAAGTGCTGAGAAGTGATGAAGAAGTGTGAAAATTTACAAAGTACCTACGTCGATGGATTTACTAGCTGCCTAGTTCGTTGAAATACCATAATGAGTTCTTAATTACTTGTTCTTTCGGGTATTATGATAGTTAATGTCTTTATCAATGATCGTACTTACAATGATTTATACGAAAACGATATCTTTATGACGATTGAAGGGGATTTCAAGCATTTAAATGGTTGGTTAAATTTTTTAAAATGATCTGTAATGATTTTTTTTCGCCATTCAAGTCACGCGATTAATTATTACGTAGCTTTGTCGAATCTAAATTGAAATCTAATTTATATATTGTAGGTATAGGTAAATAGCTAAGCAGTATTTGTAAAAATCCAATCCAATCGTTTTGTTTTAGTAGGACCTATCATTAAAATTATGCCTGCTTAGATAGGATTATAATATTAGTTACCTACTTGTACCTATATGTATAATAAATCGACGAATTTTTATTTCAAAACCAATACTCGAGATCAGTAAAAGTAACTTTCAGTTATAGTCTATAAGTACTTTGCGATCCCAATCTTATACATTTACCTACCTATTGCAGTATATAAGTGAAAGTAAAAAGAAACAGGTGCAAAAAAAGGCTACCGATTGAGCATATTATTGTTTGTAAAACAACTTGAATTCTTTTCCTATGCTCTTTTTTTTTCTTATTAAAAAAGTACCTACCAAGAACCTACCATAGATAAGTAATCATTTCGTGTCACGATTTTATACCATATAGCAGATATACACAATGGTGGGTTGCGTTCTAATTTCTTAATGCATTTATGCTGTTCTAGTAACTGGAATTCAGTTTAGGTATTAGGTACAATTTAGATTCGAATTAGTGCATTTTTACATTCGACTTATATTAAAAAGATGAGATGAAAATATTGAATGGCATCAACTGGTAAGTATATGGCGTTGTCGTGGGTTAGAATCTGAGACACATTAGTTTCAATGATGAAGATAAAAAACCAAAGGTATGAGAGTGAGATTTGAAATGAAAACATATTCTGCTGAAAAGTAGTAAGTAGTATAATGGTGGAATGGTGGATTGGCGGTGTTCGAGTTCGAGACATTCACGAGTTCGGAGTTCGAAATTTCAAATGACTAATTTCATCGAAATTATGGTTTATTTAATTACCATTTTCCAAGCTTGTTTACGTCGTCTTACCCCAATTAAACTTGGTAAATTTTCAACTTTACTAAGCTGAGTGAAAACCTTTAATTAATCGATCCTGCAGCTTTCTGCGAAATGTCACGATAAAATATGTAGCCAGAATCCTAGATTAATTATTTGGCATAAATACTTACACGTAGCGTGTCTGATTAAGTCATTGATTGTTTTGTTTGTTTATATATTTTTTATTGTTTTTCTTGCAACATTTTTTAAAAATTTATTTTGATTTTTTCAATTAAAGAATATTGAGTTTAGTTGGGTGCTTCAAAAAACACGAATGAGTCAGAAGAGGTTTTAGATGGAAAAGGTTAAAATTTCTAATACATTTCGATCCATGTTTCAAAAAAAAAAAAAAAAAAAACAAGAAAAATATTGTTGTTGCAAATTCTTGAAAGGTAGGTAAGGTACTATTTCTTGAACAAAATTTTTTTTTCATCGTTAACATTTTAAAATTTTGATAAAATCTGTTGGCGAAATAATTTTTTTAAAAAAATAATAATATTTCATTTCTTTACTTCATGTTTTTTTTTTTTTTTTTTTTTTTTGTTACAGAAGTTGATTTTTTAGAGATTTACTGCACTAAAATGTTATTCTTTTTTTACCAATTTAGAATCTGAAAAATGCAAATTATTGGATACTTACACTTGACAGGAAAATTGAAAATACTTTTCAAAAATTCACCTCAATTTGTAGGACCTAATTTTTTTTCAACAGTTTCTTTTGAAACTCAGAAATCTGTTTTATTTATTTTCAATCAAAAACTTCCATTTTCCAGAATTTTTCGGTGGAATGAAAAACGAAAGAGAATATTTAAAGGGAAAAGCTGATTCATTTAACATTGTACAATTTAAAAGTGTATTAAAACATAATTTCAAATTTTCGATTGAAATTTTATGAGATTTATTACGAATTAAAATTCTAATCACAAATAAAATTGTTAATAAGTAAATCTAAAATTTTTGTGATTTTTTTTTTTTTCATTTTTAATATTGAAAACTTGTTTTTAAATATTTTAAAATTAAAACGTGTTTAATAGATTAAATGCTGTTGAAACTGGACAAAGTGGCATTAAAATTTTTGAAATGAAGGAATAATAATGCCTTATTTTATGTTATAGGGAAATATTTTTGTCAGAGGTACCAGAATTTTCATTGAATTGCAAAGAAGCTGTACCTACGTAGTATATTATATTTTGATTTTGGTATCTACAACGCAAATATAAGTGTTTTTTTTTTTTTATTTATTGGGCAGCAGGAGGAGATAGGAGTCATTTGGAGGGTTAAAAAATTTTACCAGAGTTTTTAAACATACTTTTGGGCAGTTTTAACGAAAAGTTAGATTTTTTGACATTATAGGTACGTATTTGTAGGTATTTTGGCAAAAAACGAGATTTTTTTTATAATTTTGATGAAGAGCAAGATATTTTTGGCGGTATTGACCAAAAAAGCAAACTTGTTCATAATTTTAGCAGAAAAAAAATTCTTTCAATTTTTCAGTGATTTGGACTATTTTTGGGGGGGGGGGGATTTCATACAAAAAAAAACGTGAAAGGAAAATTTTTCAAAAAATTTAAAACAGCAGTTTTTGCAAAAAAAAAAAACAGAATTTTTGGCAGTTTCGTAAAAAACATAGCCTAATTTATTTAATAATTCTGGGAAAAAGAGAAGCTTTTTGAAAATTTTTGAAAATTATGACCAAAAAACCAAACTTTTTCACAACTTTGGCAACCGAAAAAAACCACAACTTATTCATAATTTTTAGCAATTTCTGCGAGAAATCAAATTTTTTTGGAAAGCAAAACCTCTTTGAATTCAACTTGAAAAAAAGAGTAATTCTGGTGAAAAGAAAGGCTTTTTGAAAATTTTTAAAAATTTTGACCAAAAACCCCAAACTTTTTTACAATTTTAGCAACTGAAAAAAACCACAACTTATTCATAATTTTTAGCAATTTCTGCGAGAAATCAAATTTTTTTGGGAAGCAAAACCTTTTCGAATTCACCTTGAAAAAAGAGTTTTTTCAAATTGGAAATTGTTTCAAACCGTGTTTAGCGGTTCTGGAGCATCCAGCAGATTTTTGAAATTCGAAAGTTCCACAAAATTTCATCAAAATAGAGTTGGAAAGCTGAAATTTATTCTGAAAACTAATTTCAATGTGCTACGAAGTACTGCAGGTAAATTTCAAGTCGTTCTGGAGCCTCCAGCGATTTTTTGAAAATTACTGGAGCCTCCAGTAGATTTTTAAAACTTTAAATTTTTACAAAATTTTATCAAATGGAGATGAAAAACTGAAATTTACTCTACACTCCAATTTTAACACACTCTGAAGACGACTTCAGGTGGGTTCAAGTCATTTTGGAACCTCCAGCAACTTCTCGAAAATTACTGGAGCCTCTAGTAGATTTTTGAAACTTGAAATTCCCGCAACATTTTACCAAATGGAGTTCGCAAGCTGAAATTTACTTCGCAAACTAATTTCAATGCGATATGAAGTCGACTACATGGTGGTTTCAAACGGTTTTGAAGCTTCCAGCCAGTTTTTGGAAATTTCAATTTTTCAAAAAACGTCATACGACCTTTCAAAAAGTCGCTGGAAGCTCCAAAACGACTTGAAATCCATCAGCAGTCGACTTGAAATTAGTTTGCAGAATGAATTTCTTTCTATCTCCATTGATGAAATTTTGGGGAAATTTCAAGTTTAAAAAATCTGCTGGAGGCTCCAGTAATTTTCAAAAATCACTGGATGCTCCAAAACGACTTGAAATCCTCCTGCAGTTGACTTCGTAGCGTATTGAAATTAGTTTGCAGAGTAAATTTCGGTTATCCAACTCAATTTGATGAAATTTTGTGGGAATTTCGAGTTCTAAAAATCTGCTGGAGACTCCAGAACTGCTCAAAACGGTTTGAAACAGTTTCCAATCGATTTGGCATGTTGAAAATAGGGTACATCCCAAATTTCAGCTTTCTTGGTCAATTTGGTAAAATTTTGATTTTTCCCTCATTTTTGGCCTAAATTTGATTTTCAAAAATTCACCAAAAATCGAAAAACACACTCTAGCACTTGAAATTTTGACAGGTGATAAATTTTTGCTTGATCTTTCGATCTACATTTGTACGGTTTGAAAAATGTTGTGCAAGTCCAATGTTGGAACGCAAAATCTGCGATTTTTGCTGACCTGTCAATCAAAACGGCCGCCATTTTGTAAGTAGGGCCTCTTTTTTTGAGTACAAGGGCTAGAAATGTTCCTTAGGACTCCCTCTTTAAGAAAAAAGTTGTCCCAGATGATCTACCGGGGGGGGGGAGGGTGCAATAGATCCTTAAGCGGGCTCCCCGACTATTTAATTTGAATCTTTTGATGAGGCTTGCTGCTACCTTTCTCCTCTGTCATGATATTGTATTCGTACAATTTTTAAAATCCGAACGCTTCCATTGAAATTATTGGTATGTGAATATGAGGATCGAAGTCAAATCTTGCTGTCTACCATTTTAAAACATGATCCTCTTCTTTTGCCTACTTTACTCTGCATGGTTAATATTCAAAAAAACAGCTCGATGATGATGATCTGGATGCTGGAAAACCAGATTACGGAATTACCAGCAATCATATTAGCATTAGCGACTCTGCTACTAGAAAAAAATTCAAAAATAACCGATATTCATAACACTCGTGACTCGATCAGCGCCCTGATCTGCGATCGACCTCTCTGCCAACCACTTGGCAACACTGATCCAGATACCTACTCGTACCGCGTCCAATGATTCTATGTACCCGGTACCCGCAGCAGCAGAACTCTTGTGGATTCTAGTATATCCTCATCGGTCGGTAAAGGAAAAAAATGAAAAAAAACATGTCCATGTGTTGGTGTGTGAATACGAGCGCGTGCGTATTTCATGTGTTTAGTGTGCGAAGAACTAGACTCGGGTTAGTTCTCTTGTCGAGGTAACCAGTTTACATTTTGAATTGGTTAGATTCGTACGTGGTTCGGAATGCATATTTTCGGTTTACCTGGTGTAAAATAATAATTATGCGAAAGATTAATAGTGTTTTAAAATATATAAAATTTCTCGATGTTCGGTTTTTTGTTTTCAGTGTTTTAAAAGTGTCGTGTTGTGTGTAAAAATGTAACCGTGGCCCTTGGCAATGTTTCGATAATGGTATCGCGCGTAAATGATAATTTTTGGTCGGGTCTCTGGCGTTTTTGTATATATTTTTCCTCAGCAGTATGCCTTTAAAAATGTAAATAATGTGTGACTAATTTTGTGGTTATTAGTGCGATTTAGATTATTTTTTTTTCGAAATTCAGTTTTCGCGTTCGAATAAAATAGAAAAAAATAGTTCGGTGTGTGATGATGGTGGTGTTGAGCTGAGAGAATACCTATCTACGTTGACCGGTCGCTGCGTCATATATTGACCATACAGGTGCTGAATTTCGGTGAGTATTGTCCGCATTCCTATTCATAAGGGTAAATGAACCGTGAATGATGGTAAAATTGTACAGTAATAAGGTACATAGGTAATTGTTTGACGTTAATGTAGATATTTCGATGGTAAATTTTCAACGCCAACGGTTACCGAATGTGTACGAGCAAAGTAAACATCATCACCTGTTGCTACCTACCTACTTGTAATACAGTATGGTCGATGATACGTAATGTTATCATCAAATATCTTCTAAAATACCTACTTATGGATTCTCAAGTGAGACTTGGTAAGTTAATTGGGAATTACATCTTCGATGGGTGAAAAATCAGCCTACGAAGAAAGGTACCTACCGGTGTCTCATAGAGATACTCGTCTTCCTTTCTCCTATCTCCGAAGAGTAATTTCAATTGGCTTTTTGTAGTTGTAGGAACATATTCAACATGTAAAGTACCTTATTAGACATTTCGTTATTATCTTATACGTTTCGTGAAAGTATTTCTAATTGATTTTTACCAAAGTAATTAACCAGAATTGTAATCTGTTCACGTATTTGTTATTATACATGTCATTTTTCCCTTCGACTAGGTACATGTGTAGTATACCTACTTATACGTTCATCTACGTCGACTCGAGATAGGTTCTATGTATACTTACAATATTCATTCATATTTTAGTCGCAGGTATTCATTATATTATTCGTTACAATACAAAGCTGAATACGGGAGACGAATTTCTTAGAAGGGAGTGAGTGTATCTACATACTTATATTCTTAACGCCATCTAAAAAGCAAGGTGCCAATGCTATTGGACGATCGACGTCGACGCTTCTGACTACATATAATGAAAAGAATCGGAATGTCGATGGTATTGAAACACAAACACAAACAAACAAAACGTATCATCCTGTCCAGTCTATCCGGCGTTTCTTTCCTCTCCTTGTCCTTTTCTTCTCTGTTGTTGTTGTTGTTGTGTGTGCAAACCAAGGTGTATACTGTATGGGTGTCGAATTGTCCATGTTTTGAAATTCTTGGAGAAATTAATCATTACTTCATTGTTGTGGCTGTATTTTTAAAGGCACTGGCAGGGATTCTTAAGAAGACTAACAGGTGAGGTTGATCGATTGGGATGGAGGTTTGTATAATGTAGTACATAATTTCGCAAATGTTGCTGGTTGGGTTGACTATGCATCCAATGATCCAAAAATGTTTAAAGAAGTGGTCCATTCAGTGAAATGGATGCCCTGAATTAGTTGAAATGAAGATGGACATTTTTTCTAAGATTTGAGAAAAAAAGTCGAGTTTCTCTATTGACTTAATTTTTGATCGAAGATCCTCCGATTTCAGCTCCAGCTTATAAAGAGTGTCTCCATTTTTCGATTCTAAGATCCTATTTTTTTAAAAGAGCTTGTGAAAAGAGGAAGCTTCACATTCTAAAAAAAAATCTTCTTCCAGAGGTACCAATACCTCTTCTTGAAAAATTCTTCATGATTGCCTGTAAAATAACAAATAAAATAGCCATAAATTGATGAAGGGTATTATAGGAGGTTAAGTTATATTAAACTAAAAGTACCAATAGACACACCAATGACAACTTTTGATCAATCAAAACTCAACAAATGAACATGAAGAAACATTAGTTCATAAAAATTACATACACTTAAGCCTTATAGCAAAAAAATTAAAGTTAGTTTATATCCTCAATTTGAGTGCATTAAAAAAAATAAACTAATTTTAATTTTTTTGCTATTAGAATAATTTTTATCAACTTTTTCATGAAATACGTCAGAAAAAGGTCAAAATAAGACATTCGAATAAATTTGAACTTTTTTTGATGTTTGGAATAGAAAATTGAATTTTTTCAAATTTTGATTTTTTTTATAAGTTCATTTTCATCGAGTGAAAGGGTTTTTTCAACTTTTTCAATGGATACGTAAAAATAGGGGTCAAATGGGTCAATTTCACCAATCAAAACTTTTTTTCATGTTTTAAATCAAAAAATCGTATTTTTTTATTTCATGTTCAGGAAGGCGAAAAACGAATAATTACTTAAGGTATTGTGATCTCAGGTCTGTCACGAGAAAACCAGCTTAGTGTCCAAAAAATCGATATCTTTTTTATGGTGGATATTAGTAGTACTTATGGTGCTGAATCTGACTGTGGGGGTTGAAACGTTCGCGAACGATTCTCTTGACCCTAATCTGAGGTTAAAAAATAGAGTATCAAAATAATTTTCAAAAAAAAATCTTCTCTAAAAAAATAGAGCAACTACAGTAAAAGTTGAAATTTTTTTTTTATTATTTTCTTGAATGGTATATTTTAGGGAGTTGAAATGCAAATTTTTGCAACAATCGGCCCACATTTGGAGGATTTGTGCCATATTTTGAAATTTGAGTAAGGCTTGAGCTGAAAAAATCAACTCTTTTTACCTTGAACAAATTTGTTAAGAAACGTGGTACATTTAATAATAATAACTTATTCTTCATTAATAATTCATACTCGGGTACTTTTTTGCAACATTTTTGACGAAAAATTGAAAAAAAAACGAAAAAATTAATTTTGGGAAATTTCAATTATTGGACTTGGCAACCTTGAATGTGATGATGCTGAAAAAAATATATCGGGTTATGTTTGGCACTCATGGGGGCCAAAAGTGGTGCAAGTTTCACGGACCCACAAATAGATCGCCTGATACATGGCTACATGAAGGTATAATTCAGTATGAGGCCAACCTTCTTCCAATTGTTAATTGATTCAGAGAATTGGCTCAAACACCACTGTCCTAAATTGTTATGACATAATTTACAACATGACCCTTTCTAATAAGGCTCTTTACAAAGTAAAGGTGCCTGAATTAGAAATTAAATCTTTCGAAACAAAAATTACCCCTCTAGAGGTAAAATTTTTGCAAGAAAACGTGCCTGCATCAAAAGTTGAAAAATCTCAAAATTTCACAACATTCTGATCCTTTCTGTCAAAAGCTGATTAGTTCCTGCAAATAACAAAAAGCAACTTGACATATAAAAATAGAAAATGGCTAAATTTGAAATTTTTTCAACTCTGGAAAGAAAGGAAATTTTGTTAAGAAAATTAGAAAATGGTGTAAAAGTGCCCTACCTACCTGATGATCTTTTTTACAACACGGTAGAGCCGTAAAATTGGACATGATTTTTCGAAACATTTTTTATCACAGAAATTCTTTGGCTTACATATGAGACATATGCATCATGTGTAAAGTCAATAAGAATTATGCGATACATAAAACCATAGAATATGCGCAAATTGAGGCGTTTTGCAAACTTTCAATTTTTTTAAATTGACTTTACGACATGATGCCACCGCAATTTTTTAATATGTTGTTCAGCATGAACAGTTGTCCATAATATATTTTTTTCAGAATTTTTGAGAGTTGGAATGATGAGAAAACTACGTTTTGAAACTTTTCGAGCTAATTTTTTGTACGAAAAAAGTGGCACCACTGATTTTTATGGTATCACCAAAAAGCCTTTCAAAACCCCTAACTATTGGAAAAAGTTCCATTTTGCTAGTTATCGAGTAATCCACTGCTGAAATGGATGATATTTCAAGTTCACTGAGAACTTTTATACCCCCTAGAAGCCTTTAAAAAAGAGTTAGAGGGCTGCAATTTGCACCATTGGTCATTCCTTCGCGGGAGTTTTTTTCACAGAAAAAATTTCAAATTAATCGCCGACACCCCCCCTCCCATTTCCATTTCTTGGTCAAATTGACGTGGAATGACCCTCCTCATAAATTGTTTTATGACCCCAAATGAAAAATTCAAACACAATATTTTATATTTTAATATCACGACAAAATTGCGAAGTGAACTGAATCAGATGTCTGACGGTTTTTGATTTTAAGAAAATCATTTTGAATTTTGAAATTCAGAAAAAAATTGACGAAAGTCGGAAATTTTTTTAAAATGTTTAACAATCGACAAAACTTTCATGTTTTTGGATTTGGAAAATTTCCCATTTTAAATGAATTAGAAATTTTTGTAGAGAGGATGCGACCTACAAAACAACAGCAAGAATTTGGAAAATTTGTTTGAACTTTATTTTGGAATTTGAAATTGAAAATGAGATGTAGGTACATACATACTTTTGTTTAGGTTACCAAATTTTCAAACTCAAATTTCAAAATTTTAGATTATGGAATTGGTCAATAACACAGAGCAACAATTTTGAACTTTTTGGTTGTGCCTGGGTTGAAAACATGATTAATCGATAGTGTAGACTAGGAAACAAAAGCCAAAAAAAAAAATTTAATTTGTATCGTTTTTGCACGTTTTTATGCTCTTATGCTTATGGCGATATTACTCTCTAAATTTGAAACAGTCAAATTTCACTGCTTAGCAGTCACGACATTTTGCCTTTTTAAAAGCAGTTTAGTTTTTTACTGCAAAACAGTAGAAAATCTACTGAATTGGTCAGTCAAAATGATTTTTTACTGACTAATTCAGTAGATTTTTCACTGTTTTGCAGTAAAAAACGACTGCTTTTAAAAAGGCAAAATGTCGTGTCTGCTAAGCACTGAAATTTGACTTTCAAATTTAGAGAGTATGTTTCTGTAATACTGGGAACAAAACCAATAGCAAATTCGCAATCTATGGACTTCTTCAAGAAAACAGCTTTCTTAGTTTCTTGATTTTTCAAGTTTGAAGCACCTTAATTAAACGCACTTTTTGTTCGTGTCTATTCAAATTTCAAAAAATAGTGTGATGTTTAAATGCTGCATATATGGCTGCACTAGTTGTACGGTGTTAATGTTTATCCTCAGGAATTAAAAGTTCAACATTACGATTTCATTGAATTTTTAGATGAATTTATCAAAAATATTGGTGCTGTTTTTCATAACTTTCCATTAATGAAATTGACTCGTTCATTTTGGGAATTAACTTATATCAAAAAAGGAAAGGGGGCTGGGGAATATGGTCAGAGTTAATTTTTACATCACGTAAAATGAATCTATTCAGCTTTTACATGTTGATCATTCATTAATTTTTATATTTAATTTGATAACTTGAAGCAACTCGAATTAATTCTGATCAAAAGATTTTTTAATCGTCATTTTGAATGCAGTGTTTCTGAGTTCCCTGTTCCTCTCAAAAATGCGCTCTCAGCAATTTTGCCATTCAGCTTTCATAGCATAAAAAACATTTTTATGGGTAATTACACAATAAACTGAGAAAACACGAATTCTTGACAAATTTTTTAGTGAATTAAAGTACAGCACTTTTGAGCCAAATGAATTTATGTAAAAATTCATGATAGCCAATTATCATTTCTACGATTTTTCGCAAACAATAGATACGAATTTAACAAAAAAAAAAAACACTCAACATCTCACACCTCAACCCCCCCCCCCCCCACCACCACCACCAAAAAAATCGACCACTCAAATCCATCATTAAATCAACCAAGAGTAGGTAACAATCCATTCGAAAATCTCTTACACTTTCGCAATCGCTGCGAAGTCTAAAATCAAACCATAAATATCGTACTAACTTGAGATAAAATTTCCAAGCCATCAATTACAAATTAGGCCCTAGATAGATGTTCATTCATCCGTAAAAACGTACATTCGCTGATTGAGCCTTTAAGAATTTGCAGTCAAAGTTGAAGCGAAAATTTGAAATAGCGGTGAAACTATTACTGTACCCTCTTTGCCTGGCACATCTTAGCGAACTGTACGCGCGTCGAGTATAGCTCGTACATTAGGTAGGTAACAAATTAATTTTCAATTTCGTAAACCGCAGAATGAACAATAGATGATGGTATGGCTGGTGCTGGAAAGGGGGTAAAGGGTAAAGCTGAAACAAAATTTACCGCGAATAAGTTACACGCACAGTAACTAAACCTAAACGTCGACATATGTATTTGTTGGTGGGTTTAGAAAAATCGTAAAGCACTAAATATGCCAACAACTTGATAAAGCAGAGAAAGCTTTATACTACGAGAGAGATGGAAAAATATTCGAAATATTTCATTAATACTCACTACATACGTACATACATATGTAGTAAGTATGGATGAGGGCGTGTATGTGTGCTATAACGCGTGAAAATTTATCA
This sequence comes from Planococcus citri, assembly GCF_950023065.1. Classification (NCBI taxonomy): domain Eukaryota; kingdom Metazoa; phylum Arthropoda; class Insecta; order Hemiptera; family Pseudococcidae; genus Planococcus; species Planococcus citri. Next base: position 32,345,688 of record NC_088678.1, on the reverse strand, counting down.
AAAACTAGTAAAATTTTCTATTATTGGATAAAATTTTATTAAAATACCCTACATTCCAGCCATTTGCGAACGCGAGGCGAGAGTGAAACATGGCGCGTATTTGTGCATACCTAGTAAGTATAGGAGCAGAGGAGTGAAGAAAAAGACTCTCGAGCGTCTTTACTCGATCATAAATTCAAAAAAGCCGACTTGAATGGTATATCATATTTCATAGATGATAAACAAACGTTCAACACATGCTGGTAATTTATTTCAACCATCTTTTCTCATTTAATGGGTAAAATACGATTAGAAAACAGTGTAAATACGAAATCGAGCGAGCTTTTCCACCGATGAAAAATTAATTCGAAGGATTACGGCGCGTTTTACAAATCCTCCTAAGTCACTTCCTCTCACTATCTCTTTTGCTCTCTGTTTATGTGTTATATGTAGGAGCTTTTTCGTATACTGTATCTACACTAGATAGATGTATATAATATGTATCTATAGTGTAGAATTCAGGCGAGTTGGAGCTATACTATTACGGTAAATCACTTAAGGTTAATAATAGCCACATCTATCGAATCAAAATGCGATTAATCCCCGTCAAGTTGTTTTTTAATTAATAAATCGTACCGATGCCAGTCATTTTTCATACCGAGACCGATATAAATCAAATTTTTTTTCTCTCACAACGGAAGTCAAACTTCAACCGAGTTGCGTGGCGCTCAATGTCGTGATCACTTCCATTTAATTACTTTATGACTTCGCGTCGTTACACTCGTGTATAATTATACATTCTCTCGTATCTTCGCTCATAATATAGTACGTACTACGTATATACCTACGACATGGTCGCTACAGACTAACACCATATTGTACACTAGAATTTCCCCGGCACATAAGTATAATATGCATATAAAACTATGTACGTAGGTACTTGAAAAGATTCATAATCTTGGAAAAAATCCTTCTCGTACCTACGTATGCGTATATGATTTAGCGTGTTATTTTGCAATCTGTTACGGTAATCGTGAGGTAATTGTCCTTTTATATTATCTCATCTGATGACATTCTAGGTTCGACGATTTAATAGATCGTATACCTATCTATGTAGGTAAAGCGAAAACCATTCGTTGGTCGAGGTATATCTGATGAATTATGTACTTTGTATCGTGAAGAAGACACACTATGGGTTTATAGGTAGCTGATTTTACCATCGCAGAAAAAAGAGGCTAGTGGAACTTTGAAGATTTCTAGGCCATATCGAGAGATATTTAGGTTTTGTTGTCATTTTTGTGCTCAAAATATATGTGGAATACTTACCGATTAAGTACCTACTTAATAACTATTTGTATGTATTTTAATTTATTTGGATAAATGCTTTAGGGTGAATCGTGAGAAAAAAAATGTCGGAGGATTTTGATCAAATTGAGTGAAAACTTTCATTTTGAGTATAAAGTCACTTAGAAATAAATTTAGCCCTCGAGGTACAACTAGAAAGATCATCGCAGAGAGGGAATTTTCAAAAAAAATTGTATTTTTTCGCTTCAACTCCTTCCCAACCTGTTTTACGAAACATAGAACATTTCCATAAGATATGTAACATTTGAGATTCTGTGTCGACTTAGGCCATTGTCATCAAAATCCGAGACCATTTTTAGGGCTTTACTGGGTGGTTGTGAATTTGCAAATTACTTCTTTTTTTTTTAGGTAAATTCGTGTTTTGAAAATATTTTTTCCCCAAATTTTCCCCATTAATTAGGCCACAACAACAGCCAACAGGGGAAATATTATGGAAAAGAGTGTTGTCAACTTTTTAGACTTGCTCGGCCATTTCAAAAAAATTGAAAAATTTGGTAACAATCATTTGTTGAAATCGGCAATATTCTGATTCAGAAAACGACTCGATACAAAAATCAAAAGTGGATCCTTGAAGAAGAAGGATTCAAAGTCTCGAAATTTGGAAAAATTCAATAATTCTTGGTGTCAACATTTCAGTTTTTGGAGGTAATGATTCTCATTTATAACTTTCATTTGTCCTCAAAATCAAACCAAAGGTTCCAAGCCCTTCCTTAGAGGGGTTTTTAAGGACCAAAATGTTGAAAAATCCTATATTTACGTAATAGTCAGGGAGCCCAACCTGAAAAAAATGTACGATGGGGGTTGAAATTGGGGACCGGGCCCAAAAGTTACTATATGTAGTACTCTTTCCAGAAATGCCACTCTGGCAATTCGCAGGTAGGGCTTTTAAGCACAGCGAAAGCTCAAAGTTCACAATTTTTATGAACTTTCAACTTGGAAAGTTTTATGGCTGAAACCAGGGGATTCTTATAGGATTTTTCACGCTGAATTCAAATATGCCGGTCTGCCGACCCATAAGTGTCCCGAAAGGGGTGCCAGAGTGGGTTAAAGGGGTAAAAATCGCAAAAAATGCTGTAGTTTTTCAATGAATTTTCGTAAAAATCAAATAGATGACAAAACGTGGCGAATTCTTGAAGAATTTTTCGCGCTGAATCCGAATATGTCAGTCTGCTAACCCCTAAGTGCCTCCAAAGGGGTGCCAGACTACTTTAACAGGGCGAAAAAGGCAAAATATTGAGGTTTTTCATGTCTTAAGCGCATAAACATAGCATTATTTGGTACCTAATTATTTTATTCGAATGTGGTTTGCGAGCACATTTTTGAAAACAGCATAAAATTCTTGTAGACATTCATACGCGAGGTGTCCCCACAAAAATTTTCAACTCCCTCCCCTCATATTTACCCCTCGAAATGGGGTTTTTCAACTTATTTTATGGGTTTTAACAATGTAGATTTTGCGAGGTACAATTTTAGAAGCACGTTTTTTGGATGTATTTTTGACTCTTGAACATGATATTATACCTATATTTTTTCTTATTCAGTGGGTTCAAATAATGGAGCTCCACTTCAAAACTATATAATAGAAATCGAGGATTACGTTGAGGTTCAGACAGGACTTTTTGATGAGTATAACACAAAATTCAACATTATTTCGTGTTCAGGAGATTTGGTTTGGATCACAACGATACCGTATGTTGTAAAAGTATGTAGCTTAACTTCAAAAATAGTCGAAATTTAGAAAGGAGCCAAGGCTCCGGTTGCGCTGGGTGAAACTAAAACGAATTATGACGTCATCTTTGCGTTCAAGGAGTTCGGTTCATATGAAAACGACGCCAATATTGTAAAAGTAGCTCCATGTTGAAAATAAGGAAATTAAGGAGGGAGATGAAGCTCTGGAGGGGCTGTGTGAATGTAAAACAAAATCTAAAAGTAGGTAACTATTTCAAAAATAGTAAAAATTGAAGCGGGGGGGGGATGGAATTGAAGGCTCTGGAGGAGATTAGATGCGTGTAAACTAGCCGAAAATCTGAGGTCATATTCGTGCTTCAACAGTATTGAATAATGCGGAAGTGACACCCTAGCCCTACTTACTCAATTATTTTCCCGGAAATTCCTATTTTACCCCCTCTACGACTTATTATATCAATTTTTCATCGCGTCCCATCAAAACAAAAATTTTGAAAAAAATATATTCGAGAGTTGAAAATAACTTATGTACATTCAAAAAACGTGCTTCTAAAATTGTACCTCGCAAAATCTACATTGTTAAAACCCATAAAATAAGTTGAAAAACGCCATTTCGAGGGGTAAATATGAGGGGAGGGGGTTGAAAATTTTTGTGGGGACACCTCGCGTATGGATGTCTACAAGAATTTTATGCTGTTTTCAAAAATGTGCTCGCAAACCACATTCGAATAAAATAATTAGGTACCAAATAATGCTATGTTTATGCGCTTAAGACATGAAAAACCTCAATATTTTGCCTTTTTCGCCCTGTTAAAGTAGTCTGGCACCCCTTTGGAGGCACTTAGGGGTTAGCAGACTGACATATTCGGATTCAGCGCGAAAAATTCTTCAAGAATTCGCCACGTTTTGTCATCTATTTGATTTTTACGAAAATTCATTGAAAAACTACAGCATTTTTTGAGATTTTTACCCCTTTAACCCACTCTGGCACCCCTTTCGGGACACTTATGGGTCGGCAGACCGGCATATTTGAATTCAGCGTGAAAAATCCTATAAGAATCCCCTGGTTTCAGCCATAAAACTTTCCAAGTTGAAAGTTCATAAAAATTGTGAACTATTGAGCTTTCGCTGTGCTTAAAAGCCCCACCTGCGAATTGCCAGAGTGGCATTTCTGGAAAGAGTACTACATATAGTAACTTTTGGGCCGGGTCCCCAATTTCAACCCCCATCGTACATTTTTTCAAGTTGGGCTCCCGGACTATAAGAGTTTCAAAATGTGGCCTTTTACCTATTATATCATAATAAATCATCATTTCCTATCATCAAAATGTTGAATTGCATTTTCGACTCTCTATCTTAGTTTGATGATATTTTGGGGAAATTTTAAGTTTCAAAAATCTACTGGAGGCTCCAGTAATTTTCAAAAAAGTCGTTGGATGCTCTAAAATGACTTGAAATCCACCAGAAGACGTTTTCAGAGGGTGTTAAAATTGGAGTGTAGAGTAAATTTCAGCTTTCCATCTCCATTTGATGAAATTTTGTGAAAATTTAAAGTTTCAAAAATCTGCTGGAGGCTCCAGTAATTTTCTAAAATCGCTGGAGGCTGCAAAACGACATGAAATCCCCCTGCAGTTGACTTCGTAGCGTATTGAAATTAGTTTGCAGAGTAAATTTCGGTTATCCAACTCAATTTGATGACATTTTGTGGGAATTTCGAGTTTCAAAAATCTGCTGGAGGCTCCAGAACTGCTCAAAACGGGTTGAAACCGTTTCCAATCGATTTGGCATGTCAAAAATAGGGTGTATACCAAATTTCAGCTTTCTTGGTCAATTTGGTAAAATTTTGATTTTTTTCCCTCATTTTTGGCCTAAATTCGATTTTCAAAAATTCACCAAAAATCGAAAAACGCACTTTAGCACTTGAAATTTTGGCAAGTGATAAATTTTTGCATGATCTTTCAATCTACCTTTGTAAAGGTTGAAAAAGTTCGTGCAAGTCAGATGTTGAAACGCAAAATCTGCGATTTCGGCTGACCTGTCAATCAAAATGGCCGCCATTTTGTAAGTAAGACCAACTTTTTTTTGGCAAGTTTGCTTTAAAATGTTCCTTAGGATGTCCCCTTTAAGAAAAATGTTGTCCCGGAGGATCGGCGGGGGGGGGGTGCAATTACTCCTATCGTCATATGCCGGACTATTAGAAATGTACTATTTTTCTAATTTTCTGTGTACAAAGTTCAATGTTCGGCCACTAAAAAAAATGAAATTCAAACTTTCAAAAAAACTGTACCTACTTACATCTTAATAACACCATTATTTTCGGGATTAAATTTGATTGTTTTTTTTTTTGTTAAAAATAACGCTTTTGTGGTACGAGTGGAATCTTGCCAAAATATTTTCGGATTGTAATAGATCCTGCAAGTACCTAATAAAATAGTCCTGCACTTGATCCAGTGGTCTGAATAATTGAAAAATACATATTGGAAAAGTCCGAAATTTGGATCAGAATGTTTGCAAAGCATGTCCTAAAACCCCAGTAACCAATATTTTAGGGGATATAGGTAGCTTATTTTTGATTTTTTGAGGAATTTTTACTACCAAGCTAAAAAAATTCAAAAAGGTTATTTTTGCGACGATTTTGAAAATGTTTCATAAAATACACCATTCATTTTTAAAACAAAATGAACCAGGAAGAATAATTATGTATTTTTTCAACATACCCCTCCCCCTCTCCCTTCAAGAACGATCCATTCAGGTTATTCTGGCACTTTCATTGAGTTTTCGGTCGTTTTTTGGAAATTTAATTTTCATTTTGACTTGAATTTGCAAATATGATCAAAAATTTACTTTTGAACTGGCTCTCATTGAATTTTGTCGTAGTCAATCGCATAATAGAAATCGGTTGTGGGGATGCCCAGTGAATATGAACTGAAGTGATATAGATGCTCATTCATTTCTGACCCTTCCTGAACAATTTCTTTCAGGAAAAATTTGAAAAATCGGCGAATGCTCCAGAATGACCTTGAACTTGGTGATGGGGGAGGGGGTGATTTGAATGAAGTAAATATTTTATACTGGTTGATATTATTTGAAAATGAAAAAGTTCCAAAATTGCTACAAAAACAACCTTTTTGATTTTTAAAATTTTTTTTAAAAAGTCAGAAATACAAAAATTAATTTTGCGCTCAAAATGTTGGTTAAGGGAGTGTTAGGATAGGATACATATTCAGAAAAAATTCTACACGTCAAAATTGTGTAAGAGGTGGAAGAAGTAGGTCTGATCATAAAGAATGCTCAAATGCTAAAATTTTTTGAGTGTGAAAGATCTGAAATTCACAGAGCTCCAGGTCTAGCATCTTTTTTGGAGAGATTGTACGTTGGAAAAATTAGTGATTCAGTTTTGAAGTTGATATTTTGGCAGTATCATCAATTTTAATTCCCTTAACGAGTCATTGAGTGAGTTCGAGGGTATCTAGTAGTTTCATTTCAACCTGAGCTGTGCTCTTTCACAGTTTCTCTCCTGGCAATTGCAGTTCATGGGGAGTTTAAAATTGGATAAAGTTAACCGTTGTGGCCGACTTGTCTGCTTCCCCTTTCCCTTGTACTCGATCCAAATTTAATCTCTTTTTTTATTTACGAGTATAATAAAAATTGAATATTTTTGAGTATTTTATCATCATTTTCGTTCAAGTGTATTCAACATGTATGTTTAACTAATAATTTAGGTACCTAATTAATTTGAAGTGTTTTCCAAAAGTGATTGTTGAAATGAGATTTGAAATTTTTTCTGAAAGGAAAGAAGGTTTCAGAAAATGCGAGGTGTTTGAAAACAATTTTCCTCATTTTTAATTCCCAAAAGTTTTCCAACTCTGTGAGCAATTTTTTTTTCTAAAAAAAAACCATCATTTTTGAATGTTTTTCAACATGAGAATCATTTTTATTTGTTGCAATTTCAAAAAGTACAAGTTCTCTTCTTCGTCATTTGAACACTCTGAATCCTCTGTTTGAGAATAATTTACTGATCTCTTTTGTTTCACCAATCTGAATCATTCGATTATCTATAAAAAGGATTTCGTATGTATTTTATTTCTCATCTAACAACTTCTTATTTTTTTTTCACAGATGCATTAAGTACATAATATGTATCAAATAGCACGAAAACCTCAGACATTTTAAAACCTGTAACTATGTTATTGTGGTTGAGAATCGTACTGATGATATCATCATGACGAATTCTGGTTAATACCCACTACCCATCAATATCCGTATTTACATTTCGATACAAATTAGTGAATAACACGACGATTATTATCTCCTTTGTTATCGTAGTCTCTGTATAAAAATTTCATTGTTGGTAGGTAACTAAACTTTGTATCAATTACCTCATAACATTCGTATTTCACTTTCAACGACTCGTTCATTGTAAATGTAAACACAGATATTGAAGAAATTCGGAAATGGGAAAGGGTTATCGTCGAGTAGGTACAGGTATATTAAAACGTAAAAAAGATAAGAAACGAGTCGTTATGTCGTATATTTGTAAGCTGCATCATCGTATCGAGTAAAGAAGTTATGTGTACTCGTACTCTTGTAGTGTATATACGGAAAGATAGGAGTAAAAAAAAGCCATACCTAAAGATTAGGATTAAAGACCACCCGTGAAAATAAACGAACCTGTTGTTGAGGTTTAGCTGCTCAGTGTTCATAGATCGCGGAATGGAAAATTTAAAAATAATTGCCCGTAAGAGTGAAGCTGAAGCTGGAGCTGGAGCTGTGAGAAAAGGGGTTAATCATGCAGTAAGAAAGAGAAGAAGAGGGAGTGTATCAGAGGTAATGTTTATCTATACAGCCTAGATGTGTGCATGTTTCCACGCTCCGATGAACTAGACTATTATCATGAAGGCTTTGACTGGTCTGGCTCTGGATGCGATAGTTCATCTTACTCAGCGGCCATCACCATCGCGCCGGTCATATTTGTAGTGTACGGTCTTGGCCGATCGGCGTTCTTTCATCTTGTTAGTTGCCAAGACCTTGAAATCGAACGCAGTCCGAGAAAGTTCCCGGACTATAAGGTGTTCAGTAAATTAAACTTAAATACGGGACGAAATTGTACGGTGTGTTTTTTTTTTCTTTCTTGAACTAGGGATCCTTGTGGTCTATCTTGTTAAAAATTTGATTCAATCAGCAACTCGTGTAATGATTCATAAAACAGAAAATACATTTGTTCATCTTGAGGGGAAAATAAGGGATTGAAAAAGCAAACGACAAGAGGTTAAATTATGCAATAAGGTCGCCTCAAGCCTCGATAATAATTTTATCTTTGAAATAGTTGTCAAAAGATGGATTTGCATGCTCAAAAAATGCCCTACAAGTCGTAAACTAAAAGGCTCTACGAAAAGTAGAAGAGTAAAGATGGAAGTATAAGCAGGATTAAAGTGATCGGATTGGTAAACATTTGGCGTAGGCCTACCAAGGTTTTTCGTATACGTATAAATTCAGTAACTTAGCATTTTCGAAATACGAGCAGCCCGTTTTTCGGAAAATACCATGGCTACCCTATATCGTTTCGTTTCCTATTACAAAATCCAGCCTGAAAGATTGATTAAATGTTGGAAAAATTAATTTATCGGCTCGTGAAAATTTTGGATATAGATGAAGTTTTCATTGCTAAGGTTTCCCCCGCAAGTTTAACGTAATTTAAATAATCGGATTTGTTGCTGTGTAGAGTTTATCGTACTTTTTGGAATGGAAATAAAGCCTGTATCTTCGACCAGTATGTTGTGGTGATGTGAAACTGGAAAGGTGCGGTTTTGTGTAGTCTGCATTGCGATGATTTCAGTTCTTCTTTCCCCCATTTGACGATGTGTAATCGATATTTTCCAGTACCATGTGGATATACTCGTACTAGTCGAATGGTCGAATAGGTAGGAAGTTTTATTCTTAGTGTTTGTCGTATTGTTTGGTTGGACGAATGGATTTAAGTAGTAATATCACAACATGTTAAGACCTTTCCATGCTATAGTGCACTACCTTCCATAAAGAACTTACCTATTTTTATTGTATGTACAGAGGAGAGGAGGAAGTATAAAATTGAAGCATAATCCTCCAGTCAAATTTGGGGTGTTGGGACCTTGAATAAACTGAAGGGAGAACGGGTCAAATGCTAAAAAATTACTTTATTTCAGCAATTTTTGTTTTTATTTTGCATTGCTGACTGACTTTTTGTGCAGCGTTTCAAACATTTTGTAACAATTAGAGATCATTTTGAGGTAAAGTACCAGTTTTGGATCACCTTTTTTAAAGAATTCTGTAGGGCATAAATTTCAACATTTTTCGAATTTTATCATCTGTGCTTGTAAAAGGAGCCTTCCTCCACAATATTTTGGAACAATTTTTTTTTTTCGTTTGAAACTGGAGTCTGGGGGACTGCTTTTGCAACCCTCTGAAATAACCGCAACTGGGCCACTGGCCCAGTTTTTTCACCCAATTGTAAAATTATACTCATACATTGATAGAATGGGTAGCTTCTATAACAACCTATCACTGGGAAAAATTTCAATGTTCCACTGATAAAAAATTAAAGGAAAAAAATCTAAGACCCAAAAAGTACCAATTGTGGATCTGTCAAGGATGCATTTTAATAGCAATTTTTTTGAAATTTTTCCAACTCAAGGTTATGTGTTCAAACTTACGTTTAGCTTCACCAATTTTTATATTCTTACTAGAGCTGAAAACGGTACTCGCTGACAGCGGGTAACTACTGTACCCATATTGTAAATTCTCGCTTCTCGGTAATAGGGAATTATAACTCAGGTATGTCAGACCGCCATTTTGTTCCTGGGTTTGACGAACTTAGCATTGCAGTATATGGGAATTCGGCAAACTTTAACCGTGTATGTCTTCAAAACCGTGCACTTTTACAACTTTTTCATAATAACATTTTTGAAAGAGAATTGAACGAGCTTTCCAATGGTATGCTACATGTATCAATTGAAATACATTTAATTGTTTTGAATTTCAGTAATTTTTCAGCACTTCATTTTTGGGTTAAAAATAGTTTGAAATTGTGTGAAATTCACAGCATGTGCTCTAATTCAATGATTACTTTCATTCTATGCCAGAAATTCCGCCATAAAAACCTTGAATCGAAAAACAACAATTTTTTTTCGTGAGAAACAAAATGGGAGTCTGACGTACCCGGGTTACAGTACCTTACTCTCTAGTAGCGGGTAGCGAGTTGAAAAAATGTCGCACCCATTCACATTATAACTAGTAGCGCATTGAATGCATAGCTGGTGTACTGGCATGACATCATCATTGTCATCAATCATGTCAAACATCAATCACACACACAAACGGCAGGTGTCGAAGGGTAACTCCTCCCACTTACGCATTATCAAATTTTGGGGCGCGTGCGCAGACCAAGTGCGAAAACATTCGGGTTGTGCTTGCTATACGCTACTATCTATACCCAAATCAATCGGATACAACCACTAGCGGGTTTAGCCAGTATTTTAACCAGATACTGGTTTGCGGGTAACGTAACCGTTTTCAGGTCTAATTCTTACCTACTGCATTTTATTCGGAATTTGAAAGAGTAGCTACAAATTCAATGAAAAAATGAGTACCGCTTGCGGATTGAAAATTTAAGGGCCTGGTTGCAGATCAAAAATAAATTCACAAAATTCCAATCAAATGCAAATAATTATCATTGCACATCATCAAACGATAAGTTATAGCCTGGGTTTAATATGCATTGACATAAATTTGGAGAATTATTCATAAATTTGATCGTGTTGAAACAAATGCCTATCGAATTGCTCACTCACATTCTCCACTCATGAAACATTGAAATTTTCAAAGAAGGCACTGCTCACTTCCCATTGAATCACTTTTTCAGAAAAAAAAACAGCACATTTTATATATTTATTTTAATTTTTGAAATATTACACATCAAAATTTTTACCCAAAATTTTTCACAAAATTATCAATTATTATCTTTTTCCGCGCCCAAAAAACTTTTACCGACTTTTCTTAAGAAAAGTGGAGTACTGTATTTGTTGCGATGGTGGAAGTTGGGTCGGGGAGTGACTTTTCTTCACGTTTTGAGGGTCTGGGATCACGATACGACCATTCCCGAAAATTCAGGTTTCCTTATATAAGGTTTATATATATACATGTAAAAACCATACATTACGAGATCAGTTTTATATAAAATCGGGCATTGCGAGATCCTGAGATCCTTTTGCCGGATCTCGCAAGTTCTTTCATATGCCACGGTACTCGCGAGATCCGGGGGACCCTGTACACCCATTTTCAGCCGGATCTCGTTTTACCTACTATTTATATACTTATATACAATTTTTGAAAATAGATAAACGACGCATCTTGCGAGATCCACCCCCAAATCACGTTCGGGCCGTTAGTGGATCTCGGTTTATGCGGATCGCGAAATTGATGGCGGCAATGCATAGAAAGGCACTGATTACACACTGGAACGTGCGTTCGAACGAAGTTGTAGGGTTATTATTTGAGTTTTTAGCATTTTTCGAAATTTTTTAGGGTGGATCTCGTAATGCCTGTGTATATGTCGGATCTCGCAATGTACTCTAAGACAGTATATATATATATATAAGTTTTTTTTTGGTTTTTTCGATATAACTCAAAAGCTGTAAACTTTTGGATCGTGGTGATAATTTTGGTTTGTAGGGACGGTAAAGGCCTAGTTGTATGCAAAGTTTCATCAAAATTGGTTCAGCCGTTTTCTAGATATTGAATTTTGAAAAATTGTGAAAAAAAAGTTTAAAGTTCAATAACCTCGAAAACTTTGAACTTTTGGAGCATGATGGTTATGTCAAAAAATCGGGCTTGTAACCTAGTTATAAGATTATAAATTTGATCAAAATCGGTTCAGCCGTTCCTGAGAAATTTCATTTTTAATGAATTTTGTGCAAAGTCACCCCGCAAATTTTGTCGCTCGATAAACGCTGAAGCTGCAAACTTTTGAAACATGCTGATGATGACAAAATGTTAGGCAAGTATCCAACGGGTGAAAATTTAAATTTCATCAAAATCGGTTAAGCTGTTCTTGAGTAATTAATTTTTAAAGTTGATGATTTTTTCAATGTGCCATTTTATCAAATAAAATTATCGATTTTCGTATTATTTCGAAATTCGAATATTCGCGGATGAATTTTTGGAAATTCGAGTTCGACAAAAAATCGAGGATATTTTTATTGATACAATGTACGTTTAAACGATACGTTTATCGATCAATTTCACGAAAATAGAAATGAAAATTTATCGAATTTCTTATTTCAAATAGGTAGTCAACATGTATACCTTTTAAAATTGCATTTTGGAAAAGTACAACGGTGGACCTGTGGCGAAGGAGTTGGCTTGGTGAGCGGGTGGTACACGGTTCAAATCTTACCCCAGGAGCAAATTTTTTTAAAAATTTTTTTAACGATTTTTGACAGAAAATGTTGGAATTTATCGATTTTTTTATTTCGAATGTACGCGGATCAATTTTGGACTCGATAATTACTCGATATATTCGCGAATAATTAACCAAAAATTAATTAAATGGATTTTTGACAGAAAATGTTGAAATTTATCGATTTTCTTATTTCGAATTCGTTCCTGTATAATTTACCAAAAATCAATCGAATAATTCGATTCGTTCGCGAATGATTCATGAAAAATTAATACATGAATGATTCATTGGCAATTGATTAACAGACCCGTCAATTCGTTCGTGAATAATTCAACGAAAATAAATTGAATAAATCGAGTCGTTCGCGAATGATTCACGAAAAATAATTCAATGAATCGAGTCATTCGCGACTAATTTATCAACTATATTCGTTCGCGAATGATTTACTAACAATTGATAAATTCGTTCGTGAATGATTTACCAAAAATTAATCATATGAATTGATTCGTTCGCGAATAATTCACAAAAAATAATTCAATTCGTTCGTGAATGATTCACCAAAAATGGAGTGAATGAATCGATTCGTTCGCGAACGAGTCACTTATACGAATCTATTCGTTCGCGAATGATATATTAAAAATTGAGTGAATGAATCGATTCGTTCGTGAACGAGTCACTCATACGAATCAATTCGTTCGCGAATGATTCATCAAAAATTGAGTAAATGAATCGATTCGTTCGCGAACGAGTCACTTATACGAATCAATTCGTTCGCGAATGATTCAGTAACTATTGATTAACTCGTTCGCGAGTGATTCACCTAGAAATGAATCAATTTGTTCAATCCCCGATCGTTTGTAAATGATTCTATCGATTGTAAACAAATCAATTGATGTACAAGTGTTTAAAAAAAAAACGAATCAATTCGTTTGTAAAATATTTTTATTTAGAGAAAAGTCGGTATTCTCACGCTTAACGCGTGAGTGTTTTTTTTTGCTGAACTTGTTGTTTTTGTGCTGTACGGATGTCACAGAAAAAGATATCACTTTGTATTTTCATTTTTCACAATTTGGAACGCCACAAAACGAAGATCCATAACTATGGGATCCGCAACTGGTACTTTACCTTAAGCTTTTTCCCCAAGTTATTCTAACAAGGTAACTTTTGAGCTCAAGCTTATTGATTTGGACGAAATCAAGCTAGATTAAAAGAGCATGCCCTAAAAACCTTGTAACCAAAATTTCAAGTGATGAAGTTCATTTTTGGATTTTTAGAGAATTTTTGGAAATTTTGAAAATTTAGACAATTTTTCAAACTTTTGAACTCGCTGAGGAAGTTCCAAAAATGAACGCTAGCTCCTTCATTTTTGGGTTGATCCTTATTGGGATTTTTGCCCCCCCCCCTCACACTCGAAAACTGAAAAATTTTGATCAAAAATCTGTAAGTTATAGGTTTTTGATAAAGCCACTTTTAATTTTTGAAGAAAAATATCAGTGAAAATCACAATACTTCCAAGATCTGCATATCAAAGGATCGCTCTCTTCCTACCCCAATTTTTAAACAATGACGTTGCTTTTCACGTTGATTGGAAGGATGGTTCCCATTTTTCAAATTACTCCCTTTCTCACGACTTCAATTTTCACCAAACCTCATGAATCCTATGATGTTTGAAGGGGCGAATATTCTTGCTACAAAACTTTATGTTGTAGGTAATGTGATATTTGTGGGATTACAGTTTCTCGTCTTCAATTCCACGAAGTAATGACTATGTGGAAATAACTTCTTTCCTCTTTCACTCTCTATAATTTAAATAAACAATTTTCAAGTAGATTCAAGTACCTACATAAATCTAAATTGAAAAGATTTTTTTATTCCAACATGTCTGTTTTTTTTTAAATTTTACGATAAAAATGGCAATATGTTCATTTAAGTGTTGTAAAAATAATTCTGTAATGAAATTGACGCCCTATTATTGATACGAATGAACTGAAAATCGTTAAATATATGTTTGTGACAGATAATCGATTAATTCTTTATAAGAATGATAGAACCATATTTGGTATGGATCAGCAATATCAGCACAGATTTTAGGGCGTACCCTGGCATTATGTTTTCGTTTTTATTTGTTAGGTACATACCTATTCTTATTTTTCTATCGAATCAAATAATCAATCATCTGTAGTATTCGCACGATATTCATCGTCAATGTGTATTTTTTGTTTTACCATAATGGAAAGAGCATCGTGAAAGAAAGGAAAGCGCCTATATAAGAACGCTGCTAATTCAATATGTAAAGATTTTCGAATTTCTCTATAGTACGCCTTATGGGTATTTGCGAAACAATATAAGGAAATATTTTTAAAAAAATACCTCCGTAAGAAATAGAAATGAGTACGCTATTGAAATTCCGATAACGTGTACGTATGCGTCTGTTTGTTTGCTTTCTTGTCGAACATCATCGAGGGAAAAGTAAAGTATGCTGTAGAGAAGGAACTGAAATGAAAATTTTTTTTAAATTTAGAAAGCCATAACACGACGAGAATATTTGAACGAGAGGTATAGATATGTACTTAAAGTGTACGCGGCTTGTAAATGTAAAACTAAAACCAAATGAAAAGACGTAAACGTAGGTACTTGCGCGAACGTTTATGGTCGTGTAAGCATCATTATGATAATGATATTTATGCTAACAGCTCCGATTGGTAAACGTCTGTTGTGATTGTTTCTTTTATGTGGTTTGAATTGTAGAGGTACGCGCTGCTGAACCGGCTTATGATGGTGTTGACTTTTCATCTCTCTCTCTATCTTTCGTTTTTCTTGGTTCGTCTACGTGTATGTGTATACTGAACGAATGCTCGTTTGATTGTTTTTTTCTTCTCTTTTGAATGAGAATCGTCGAGTGATGAATGGGTGATAGTTACGTGAGTAATGAGTATTGGAGTAATATGTAAAGCTTTGGTTCGAGGAGGTGATGATGTGTATGCAAGGTTAAAGTACTGGGCAGGTGAAGAAGTGATGAAGACAGGGCGTTTAATCACCAGGATATGTGTATGTTTGAGATTTGCGGTTATTGGTGGATTCTTCTTCAAGAAGGAATGAAAAATGTTGGAGAATTTTAACTCGAAATTCATCCGAAAGCTTCGAATTGTTCATAATTTAACCATTCTTTTTTCAAGTTTTTCGTTTTCCAATTTTAAGCTCCTCTGGTTGCAATAAAAGAAAATTATCCTGGAATAATGCTCTTAAAATAGAAACATATGATTTCAAAATTGTGAAAAAAATTTTGAACAGAGAAATAATACAGACTTTTTTTTTACAAAAGGAAGGGTAGATAAAGTTTGAAATCTCATGAAAAAAAATTGGAAGAGCATCCAAAAATACATCACAAAAGGACAGTCAGACGGATAAATAAACTTGGAAAGCCATAATAACGGGTCAGAGACTTTAAGAGGTCAGACAACCCTGAAAGCCAGTCTGACGGGTCAATGACCTTAACTAGTCCTTAAGACATTAAATATCTAGACAGACAACCTTGAGAGGACAGATTAACAGACGACCTTGAGAGGCCATATAGACTGGTCAATGACCTTAACAGAATAGTCAGGTAAATAGGTGACTTTGGAAAGCCATATAGGCAGGTGAGTGACTTTAGGAGGCCAGACAGGTGGACAGACAACAATGAGAGGCTAAACAGGTAGGTCAGTGACCTAATAAGAAGCCAGACAGTCAGGCCAATGACCTTAAGAGGCCATGCAGGAAGACAGATGATCTTGAGAAGTCAGGCAGACGAGTCAATGATCTTGAGAGACCTATAGAGAGGCTAGACAGACAGGTCAATGACCTTAAGAGGCCATGCAGGAAGACAGGCGATCTTGAGAAGTCAGGCAGACGGAGTCAGTGACCTTGAGAGACCTATAGTGAGGCCAGCCAGGCAGACAGATGATCATGAGAGACATAGACAGGCAGGTCAGTAGCTGTAAGAGGCCAGACAGGCAGGTCAATGTCCTTAAGAGGTCAGACAGGAAGACAGGCGATCTTAAGAAGCCAGCCAGACGAGTCAATGACCTTGAGAGACCTATAGAGAGGCCAGACAGTCAGACAGATGACCATGAAAGGCTAGACAGGCAGGTCAGTAGCCGTAAGACGCCAGACAGATGGGCCAATTACCTTAAGAGACCAGGCTATTATAGACATGAGACCTTAGTAGGCTATATGCAGGTAGTTCAGTGACATTAAGAGTCCAGACACGCCGGTCAATGACCTTGAAAGACCTATAGAGAGGCCAGACAGACAGACAGACAGATGACCATGAGAGACTAGACAGGCAGCTCAGTAGCCGTAAGACGCCAGACAGACGGGCCAATTACTTTAAGAGACCAGGCTACTAGACATGAGACCTTAGTAGGCTTTATGCGCAGGTAGGTCAGTGACTTTAAGAGTCCAGACACGCGGGTCAATGACCTTAAGAGGCCAGATAGACGGATAGATGCACAGACAGACGATCTTGGGAATTCAGACAGACATGTAAATTGGCTGAAAACTGGGTCTGGATGAACACACCAGGCCTGATCAGATCAAATTTTGGTTAGATGACTTGCGTCCATACAGACACATCTGACCAAGAGCTGTGTGTCAGGCTGTGGAAGATCTCAGCATAGAGCTTGGGCTCAGTTTGTATCAGACTAAAGACATGGTTTGATTGAGCGTCAAGTTAACTTGACCAAAAAACATATCCATAATTTAAAACTTTCCTTGGAAAGGAGACTTTACACCCTTTTTTTGAATTTTTAATTTCTCAAAGATGAAAACTTGGTAGTAGGAATTTGAACCAAAAGGAGTGATTTTTGGAAATTTATGCCTAAAGTCTGACAAGAAAACCACTCAAGATGTCGTCCACCTTTGCTTTGAATGAAATTTCGGTTTTTGAAAAAAAGCAACTGAGCAAGGTCTGCTCTACCCCCTCTCTCTTCACCCTCCTCTTTTTGCAAGATCATTGTTTACTTTGTACAAATCTAGGAATTTGAATAAGTTGGTCAAATACGTACATAGGTATTGAGAACTGAAATGAACGAATTGTATTATTCTTGAAAAATCCATTTTTCATAATTAAGTACTTATGTACATGAAACATTGAAACATTTTGCAATCATTTCTTATTTTATCAAACAAATGAGTAACATAATGGTTTAGAAGAAAAACACTCATGCTGCTGGCATATCCTGCCTTCCCTTTTCTCTTTGGCTTCTTTTTTCATTCCCTATCCATTGAGTAAATTTTAGTCTGATTTGGATACGATCTTTCATATTTGCTCTGAAACAGAAAAAAAAGAGCTGATAAATTGATAAGTAAACTATAAACATTTATACTTCTCTAGCAAACAATTTGAAAACGAAATAAAAAACCGTGTATTTTAAGGGTACGTGATCTCGGTGCTAGGTTGGTCCTCCGAATAAATCCTTCTGTTCAGAGTCTAAAAGTAGCCGATTTACTCCACGTTAACATTTTTTCATGGAACTGGCATCATACTCCAATGTACATAATGAAAATGTCACTGGTGGAATGCACGTTGGTATACACTGTTTGTAAAGCCCGACGAAATATAATCCGTTGATAAGCTGTGTAGCCAACGCTTGTACCATTCGTGATAGTACATTTAGTTTAGCGCTTGCCAACTTACGTACATATAATACAAGCAGTGAAAGCCTTCGTAAGTAATCCATAAACGTCGACGTCTAAATTCGGCGTTTAAATACGCCACCGTTGACTGTCGAGGAAGCAGGATTTGTGTAATTGCGTCGAGGCTCATTTTAACGTAATATTTTCGTTACTCCATGTACGTCTACGTACATACCTACAGAGCACTACATTTAACTATTAGTAGACCCATTTAAAAAAAAATAAAAACCAGCCGCGGTTTCAATGTAAGTACAATTTTTTCTACATTTTGAACCCTCACGCGAGTAATTAAAACGTGAAAAAGAGCAACAAAACTGTCAACCAAGTCGGGAATTCTTTACTGGTAAACGTTGACAAATCGGTTGCTGCGTTGTAGTGCTACAAATGATGGAAAACGTGTGCGGTGACTTAACCATAGGTTACAACTTACATTAGAGTTGCATAATCGACCAATTTTTCGGTTAAACGATAACGTAGCTTTGGAGTTATCTACCGGAGGCTGTAGCCGGTTAACGATATTAGATTTTCAAACCTTTTGTCACGATTCGACATCTGCATTCTTGTAGGTTGTCGGTATGTTGTCGATGTCGGTTGCAAACATTGTGTTGTTATTAATAATTCCGAGGCACGATTTTTGCGCCCGGTTTCAACTATACACTTCTTCAGCGTATATGTAAGTACAGCTATATGAAAAAAGCACAAGCACAAGTACGCGGGTAATTATTTAGAAAACGTGAAATGTACCGATGACGTGGCTGGGTAATGGAAGTCTCGTTTTAAAACATCTGGTTTACACTTTAGGTGAACCGTGTACACACGGTGGTCATGGATTCAATTCGATTCTAAAGCGATGATAATCGAATTTATGGAATGGAACTTCTCAAATATGGACTGGTTTTAATGGTTTTGAATATTTTAAAATGAATTTCTGTGGTCCATGAAACTTTTAGGCTCTATAAATTGGTTGGAAGGGGAGGCGATCCAGCTTTAAAATTTCTTGGAATATGCATAAAATGCTCTGGGATACAATCCTGCGCTCAAAATTATCACCACATAATTATTGTCTTAATTTCGAATTTCCCCCTTTTTTTCATGCTCTCCAACTAATCATTCTCATTCTGTCAATTTTTGATCATCCAGAGTTACTGGTATGTTTTTGTTGGTAAATTACCTGTAACTTTTGTAGAAAATTACAGTAATTTTCAGTAAATTACCTGTAACTTTTGTAGAAAATTACAGTAATTTTCAATAAATTATGGTAATTTTGTTAATTACGGTAATTTCGGTAAATTACGGTAATTTTGGTAAATTACGGTAATTTTGGTAAATTACGGTAATTTTGGTAAATTTGGTAAATTACTGTAATTTTTGGTAAATTACTGTAATTTTTGGTAAATTACGGTAATTTTTGGTAAATTACGGTAATTTTTGGTAAATTACGGTAATTTTTGGTAAATTACAGTAACTTATGGTAATTGTTTATGAATTACAGTATTTTTTGGTAAATCACTGGTATTATATACTAGGTAATAATTTTCAGCAAATAACAGTAATGTCAGGAAAAATTCCTATTTCTTGGTAACTTGTGGTAAATTCCTGGCAGTTTTCAGTAAGTTTCTGTCACACTTGCGCATATAATTTTGCAATGTTTTGTCTGACTTGTGGGAAGAAATCTTGAAAAAAAACGACTTACATATTTTGGACACTTTGACCTACATTAAAGTAAACATTCAAATATCAAAAAGTCAGACTCTTGAGAACTTGAAAAAAAGAAAACAGTAAATAGGTAGCTAAAACTTTTTGAAACTCCCAAAAATGACTTTTAAACATTTTTTCATGCTTTTGAAAGATTGAAAAAATGCTGTTGAATTCCTGAGATAATATCAAATGCCCTGTCAGGCTTTTGAAAATTTTGAAAAATTTTGTAAATTTGCTATCGATGACGTTTCATAATCATTAATCAAGTTTCAAGCAAAATAACACTTTCTTCGAAGAGGAGACCTTACCTCTCGGTCTCCTTTTATGAAGTTCCTCGGAAAAATTTGATTTACCCACCACGTGCCCTCCTCGCTCAAAATGCTCAAAGATCTAAAAAAAATTCTAATTTTGTGATACTGCTAGACATTATTAATGTTCTCATTTTATAGATTATTTTAGAAAATCTTTCTTTTTTTTCTTCGTACGTAAACTCGATTGCCAGATTACGATCGAATTATCTGCCAATTATTTAGTTGTACACCTTTGTAAATGATTGATCAAACATTTTATTACTCATGATGGGCCAATTATTACTCGTAGATCGCGCATGATTGGCGTATTTTTCTTTCGATCTCAGAAATTCATTCGATTGGTAATCATTCAAGTTTCTTTCAAAATTTTCGTCCAATATTTACTTACTATGAAACAAAATGATCGATCAATCGATTAATCGCGATTAACATCGTGTGAACTAACACACTACCTAAGAAAGAGATCTTAAACTTGATACGAAAAATTCGATTCAAATCCTATGCATTGATATCCCATTCCTTGCTACTTCGCAATTGCGACAATCGACAGGTTAGTGTTATCGGATAGCGCCAAAAAAAAAAAGAAGAGAAAAAATACTCTAGCATCATAAATCGTCGATGGACACGCCTTCGATAATATAACGAAAGTAAAATGTAGGTATAGTTACTAGGAGCGAACATCGGTGTACAAAATTACCCAATTAATTTTTTTCTTTACGCGTTATTGATTGTTTTAAAGCGGAATAGATGGCTATGAGCAGGTATTATTAGGGTATTCGGGTATATTTATTGCATTCATTTCTGTCAAAGTTTTTTCCCCTCGGACGAGTGATTTTTTTCCTCTTGCGATGTCGGTATACATTATGAGGTCGTGAACTTCAACGTTTCGGAAGATCAAGGCTACTGGTGTAATAAAACGGATACGAGATCAGGTGAATAATACGATTTTAGTCGTTCGCTGTGTAATTATTATATAGACGATTTGTTTCTAAGTTTACATAGAATAGCCATGCGAGAATTTGATTTTATCGCCGTGTAGTATCTTACGTCTTACGTCTTGTAATTAATGGGTATGGCAATTGCAGAGATGGAGGATAAAAATTCAAGAGGAAGCGTGGCCACGGAGCCTTGATTTTTAGCGAAATAAAGCCGCGACGATGAATTTTTGTGGGTGATCGGATGAACTTGAGGTTGAGGGATGTGGGTGCAGAGTGATTTAATGAATGTGAATGTTGTGATCAAGAGGCATGGTATTTCAGGCTTTTCAAGGAAGATACTTATTTGGAAACGTAGGTAGGCATTTTTGAAGAATTTTGATGATTTACTTCCGTTCTCTTGAGAAAAATATTCGGTTTTCGAATAAGATTTGAAATTTGGCAGAATATACAAAATTTAAAAATCGAGGTCTCTAATGGTTTGGTTTGAGAGTGAAGCGTTATTTTCATGCAGTTGTCAATGTTTTACTCTTTTCTCCAGATTGGTCAAATTTGGAATCGATCGGTTTTTGGAATTTTGAAAAGAAAATGAATCAGAGGTTGAATGAAAATTGATAACCAAAGTTTGAAAAGCCCCACATTAAAGTTTCACGATTAAATTTCATTTTTTTGTGACGAGTACGAAAGTTGAAATCCATCCTACGATTTGGAAATCTGAAAAAATTGAAGCAAACATTTTTAAAATCTTATTTTCAACAAACTGTTTTTTTAAATTGTATCTCGACTCTTCTGAGGTAATTCTTACACAAACTGTACCTATCCAAATACTCAATTTTAAAAAAAAATATATAGGTATATTTAAGAGAAGCCTCAATTTGATCAAAATTTATAAGAATACTTGAAAAGAAAAATGTACCAAATCCAATTTATTGAATCTGAACCTTCAGGCTCTAGTCCACTCTCCCTTCCTATAAATGCTTTACGAGTATATGAGTTCAAACTATCCAAAAATTGAAAATGACACTCTGATGGGTTTTCAAGGGTATTTTGAGTTCGAAAAGCGAATCATTTTTCTGATTCGACTCTTTGGTGCCCTATCGGCTCTCTTCTATCTCTCCCCATTGTAAAAAAAAAAGAGAGAGAATGTGGCTCAAGTGTCGATGGTAATCGACACTCTGCGTTCGACTACTTTCTTCACTTTTTGGATTACGCCCCTCAAGGTTATCTCAGGCTCACTTGCATTGCACTTTAATAATTCTTCTAAAGTTTTCTTTCAGAATTAAACATTTTTCAACTTGAATTTTTTCAACTTTTTAGGTTTAAAATAGGCTTACTTATTTGTACTGGGGGCTTTTAAAAGTTTTTATAAAGTTTTCAATTTATTTTCAGAACGTTTTATTTTTTTTTTTTGTAACTTTTTATGCATCTACCTAACTGAAATTTTATTTGTTGTAGTTTGTTTGGATTTTAGCTCTCGATTTTTTTTTCCAAAAGTAGTCTCAAGTTTTATAGACAATTTTTTAAAACAAACAGAAAAAAGGTCAGAAAATCTTCAAAAAATATATCATCAAGCCAAAGTTTGTGTGATGAATTTTATTTTTCAAATTTTTGCTTGGTTTTGAAAAGTTTAAAGGTCTATAATTATCATAAAAAATTGAGGATTACATTTTTGATCAAACCGAGATGGAAGGCTGAAATTCGACCTCCATCCTGAATTGATTGGTGTTGGTTTCAAGGTGTTTTAGAGAGCCTCTAGAACCGACTTCTCAAATTTTCAATTCTAGAAAAATTTTCATAATTAGAGTCGAAATGAATTCAGCATCTATAAAGTCAATTGTACTGTTTTCATAAACTTTTCGATCGATTTTGGCACAAATTTTCGAAATTTTTTTCCAACTGCCAATTCAAAGGAGTTTTCAGGGGATTTAAATGAATTTTCCAGCTCTTAAAAAAGCAATTGAAATTTGAATTTGAACCTGCAAAAACGAGTTTTGAAAAATTTGTGCTTAGGTATTATTTTGAATTGATCGAAAATCTTACAAAGGCTGTAAATCCAAATTTCTAAAATTCTGCTGTGGAGGCTCTTGAATGATTTGAAAACCAATCTCCAAAAGATTTGGAAAGTTGGAGATAAAAATACTCATCAAATTTCAGCCTCTTGATTTTATCAAATTTTGAGTTTTTCATGGAAAATGTCTCAAGTGTTTGAATGGGCATGCAAAAATTCTTCAAAAATTGAAAAATGAAATTCTGCACCTAAAATTCATTTTGGTTGTGTATTTCAGGATGCTATTTTTCTTATGATTGATCCAAAATATTTTCTGTGATTAAATTGCACTTCACTCGAGCTCTTTCAAACTTCTGCCCATTAATGAGAAAAAATAGTCTAATAAAAAGCATACTTACAAGAAAGCTCTGCATACTTACTTATCCTTATTGAATTCTAAACATTTTATGTAAGTATTTCGAATAATCAAGATAGCATGCTCGCTTGGTTAGATTTCTATGTAGGCATCGCAGTAGTTTGTTTAAAGTGTGATATATTTGATTTGAATTAATTTCCTCAGGCTTACAACGAAGCTAGAGTTTAATACGTTATCTCGGTTGAATTGCGAAATTTTGCCAAAACAAAGAGGATTTCTTGGTAGTTGTCGTGTTGCATGACAGTTAATGTCTTCGAGGCGAATCGTAACAAGGAGTCGGTACTAGGATTATACGTCATGTTTGCTTGATAAGTGGCAGTTTTGTGAAATTTGTACCAGAAAATAAACTTATCCTTTTAAGATTTTTTTTTATTTCGTTCTACACCTGGGGATTTGTAAAACTTATTTTGATTATATGTGTTCAAGAATGAGTACTATTGGGAAATGAAATGAAGTTGGATATTATCAGGCATTCAAATTTTCTTTTTGGTCACTCACTTCACGTCCTTGTGCACCCGACGACGTTAATGTATTTGAAAATAGAGGAAACTGATCGAGATTCTTGGTGGCATTTCCAAAGAACAACCGAAAAAAACGATTATACTTCTCAATCTTCTATTTTGAGCGAAATCAGCGTTATTGTAGACCCATTTAATTTTATAGGTATGGTATTACTTATCGGTTGCCATTCTAAAGATTATAGTGTGCAGATTGTGTGTTAATTCTTGAAAAGAGTACGATGATACGAATACCATCTCGTATAGTTGAATACATAAAATGACACTCTTCCTTATTAATGGTTTACGAATGAGCGAAATAATGTTCCTATTGGGACACGAAGGCGTTCCGGTATAGAAGCAATTCGAGATGAAAGCCTGGTCTTAATTCTCGGGGTCGCTGATGTATTTTGCTCGGATTGCCTACCGTATTCTATAGTAACAGATTAATCATTAATACATATAAATGCTCTACCTATTTCACTGAGCAGGTCGATGTGCATTTATGCACCGAAGTAAAAAACAAACTCATCACCTGAACACTACACGTTCGGTTCGCAATTATAAATTTTTTTACAGATATACTTACTTAAACTCGAAGAAATGTTTTTTCCCCTACAAAGAGCTTGCTCTAGGTGAAGTAGTGAATTGTTTTCTCATGTATGTTTGAAATTTAAGTCGTAAACCCGGCGTAAATTTTATTTTCCTTTTTCTGTCTCAAACAAAAACATTTTTCTCGTATCATCAAAGCTTCAATGAAACGTTGAAAAAAAAAGAAGAAAAGTTGTATTTAATTTTCAGACTACTACGCCGAGTAAGTAACGTTGCAGCCTGAAAAAAAAATACGGAAAAAAGAAAGTAAAATCGTTTCTCAGTGACAAAGAAGCGCATAAAATTTTTACGTTTTTTCGTCTCTATTTTTCGTGTTTTGAGCTCGACAGCGAGAAACACGCTACGCTAATTTTATTAGTTTATTTGCGAGAAATTCGGACATTTTTAAAAGAGCATGTCATGAAGGAAACATTTTTCATACCTAAATATCTACTTGTAGGTTATATAACCGCCTACGGTAATTCTTTCGTTGATCTAATTAAAAAGAAAATTGCTCGAATTTTTACGCGAAGAATACTCGCGCTCCGATTGTTGACGGGTTGTAAATTAGTCTTCGAGAGAATGTTTCGTCTTTCGTATTTGCGCATGTATACTCATGTAACTACTTAAGAGTTGTTATAATATGTACATATGTAGAAGTAGGTATAAAATAAGAGATGTAAAATAATTACATATATATGCTATGTTCAAGAATGCGAACACTCGCAGCGTCATTGCAGACCATTATTCTGCAGCTGAAATGAAATGATAATGACCGATGTTTCTCTTTTGTTTCAGATGTGCTTATCGGATCGATGGCTTGATTGGGAAATCGCTGGTGGCGGATACACCGTTGTGGAATTCGGATAAAGGTATGTCGAGAAAATTATAATGTGTGTTCCAGTATTTTGTATAATTTGTGTGGAGTGAAGTCTGAAGAATACGACGTTTGAATTGAGTGAAATGCTTCTCTTCTTGGCTTGAAAAAGAACCTAATTCGGAATCATCAACGGTTTTGATTTGTTTTTTAATTTTATATAATTTGAGCTATATCTATGGGAGTTGAAATATGTAGCAACAAAAAAAAAAAAAAAAACAACAAAAAAAATAGGATACACAAAAGTCATAAAAACGTGTGACTTTAAGATCGTTTTGAATTGTTCAGGAGAAAAAAAATAAAAATTCACCAATCAGAAACTTACTAAAAAAATAAAATAAAATAAAAAAATCACTCTAGAAAATCAATAAAAATATTTTTAATCGTTTTAAACATTAAATTAAAAAAAAATCATATCAGAAAAACGAATGGCAAAGGGTACCCCAGAATAAGATAGGCAAAATGCCCTTAACCTCAGATTTCGATGAAACTCACAGAGTATGTTTAGTACCCCCAAAAAATAATTTTGGGCCCATAACCCGCTCCCCACCCCACCCCCCTTAGGCAGGGGGGCCAAAAAACGCGTTTTTCAGGGGAAAAATTCTGCATCAGCGAGTAATTTAGATAAATTTATTCTGTAAACGAATATAGTTAGAGGATACATGGGGGTACCTCCCTGAATTTTTTCAGAATTTTTCATCGCATGGGGGGAGAAGGAGGGACAAAAGAAAACTTCAAATCGACATTACTCCGGAACGAAAAAACATACCAAAACGATTTTTTCGTCAAATATGTATTTTTAGGTCTACTTTCTATAGAAATCATCACCCGGCCATTTGGAGTGGTGGGTCAAGCTCAAAAGTTCAAAAAACTCTCAAAAAACTACGTTTTTTACGTTTTTCTCCAAAAATATGGACAAATGGCCGAAATCGAAGAGAACCAAGTTGTTCAGCGTGAAATTTTACCTCAGAATCAGTAATTGAAAATTCATTTATACCGCGCGATCATACGGTAAAACTACACGCGCAGAAGTATTTTTGCTTATATGTATGTATGTATCAAGATAGCTGAAAGGGCATTCCTGAGTAAAATAGGTGAAATCCCCCTGTCCTCAGATTTCTGAAACTTTGATGAAACATCGTTGGGTACCTTTCAAAAAAATGTTGGAGCCAAAAAAAATTCTCCCACCCCACTTCCTTTGCTCACAATAGCGAAAAAACGTTTCTTTGGGGGGGGGGGAGGGATCATGCTGCAACGAGTTTTGAAAAAAAAAAAAAATGTTTTAAATTCACTCAAAATATAATATAGAGGAGACAGTATGATGAAAGTACATACATATTTGAGATTCTGCGTCGATCTATGCTATTGCCGTCAAAATCCAAGTGCACTTTTAGAGTTCTAGTGAGCGATTGAAAATTTGCAAATCGTTTTTTTGGGGGGGGGGGGGGTATTAACAGTTGGTTTTGAAAATATTTTCTTCGCAAATGTTTCGCTATAATGAAGAAAAAACATTGAAAGATATATTTCTGAAACCGAGGAAATATTTTGGGACGCAGTGACCCCAATATTTTAGGTTTCAAAAATCGAGAAAAATTGCAAAAAATTCCTAAATTGTGGGTAATTTTTAAAAATTAGCAATAACAAATTAAAAACAATAGCATAGAATGGACGCAGAATCTCAAATAATTTCATTTGGGACTGGGTCGTCATTTTTCTCAAAACAAATTGGGTACAGGGGCTTCAGTGAAAAAACACGTTTTTTTAAAATACCCCCAACTTTGAGGGCACATGTTTTCCTTTTAGGGGCACTTCTAGAGCTAGAATTTTTCTGTGCACCTTTCAACTCAAAATTACGGTTTTTGCTGTAATTGATAAAAATTCACAGTATTTTCCCCATTATTTCGCGATCCACCCATCTACTAGGTATTAGGTATACTTATTGTGTTTTCAATGTACTTGGTAGGTAACTCACATAAAAATTTAATGGTCGACACCAAAAAGAAACCTTTCTGATAGTTTTTAGTTAGATACTATGTACTTGAAAAATACTTGTAATTCAAGAAAATCTTGATTAAGAACTTGCATGGCGTTAATTGCGCTTAAAAAGCATTTTTCACAAAAAATCTAATTTTTGGGAAACCCCTTTCCACAATGTGACCGTTAGGAGGATCCAACTGCAAATAAAATTTCATATTCGTGTTCAGCGAGTTCGATTCGTATGATAACGATACCCATATTGTCAATCTACTTTCGCCCCAAAATTTGTTAGAGGGGGTGCCATGGCCCCAAAATTGGAGTTTCAAGAAAATGGTTGGTTTTCTATTGTTTTTAGAGGCCAGAAGGCAAAATTACAGATCGCTTTTTTTTGTGGTGCCGTGACCCAAAAAACACAATTTTGAGTGTTTTTTGAGTTTTTGAAGATGGCCCACCTCGAGGGAAAATTTGAAAAAAAAAATACAAATTATAGTACTCATGCTGATATGTTCCTGAAAAAAATTCATGTGCTTGAATTAGGTTTGAAGATACGGCAGCTTCAAATTTTCTTTTGTCAATATCCTCTCCCTGGGGAGCCAACAATTTTTGAAAAAATTTACGTTGCTAATCATATCTATACTTCAAGTACATATTTTGAGTGAATACAGATTTTTTTTCAAAACTCGTTGAAGCATGATCCCCCCCCCCCCCAAAGAAACGTTTTTTTGCTATTGTGAGCAAAGGAAGTGGGGTGGGAGAATTTTTTTGGCTCCAACATTTTTTTGAAAGGTACCCAACGATGTTTCATCAAAGTTTCAGAAATCTGAGGACAGGGGGATTTCACCTATTTTACTCAGGAATGCCCTTTCAGCTATCTTGATACATACATACATATAAGCAAAAATACTTCTGCGCGTGTAGTTTTACCGTACGATCGCGCGGTATAAATGAATTTTCAATTACTGATTCTGAGGTAAAATTTCACGCTGAACAACTTGGTTCTCTTCGATTTCGGCCATTTGTCCATATTTTTGGAGAAAAACGTAAAAAACGTAGTTTTTTGAGAGTTTTTTGAACTTTTGAGCTTGACCCACCACTCCAAATGGCCGGGTGATGATTTCTATAGAAAGTAGACCTAAAAATACATATTTGACGAAAAAATCGTTTTGGTATGTTTTTTCGTTCCGGAGTAATGTCGATTTGAAGTTTTCTTTTGTCCCTCCTTCTCCCCCCATGCGATGAAAAATTCTGAAAAAATTCAGGGAGGTACCCCCATGTATCCTCTAACTATATTCGTTTACAGAATAAATTTATCTAAATTACTCGCTGATGCAGAATTTTTCCCCTGAAAAACGCGTTTTTTGGCCCCCCTGCCTAAGGGGGGTGGGGTGGGGAGCGGGTTATGGGCCCAAAATTATTTTTTGGGGGTACTAAACATACCCTGTGAGTTTCATCGAAATCCGAGGTTAAGGGCATTTTGCCTATCTTATCCGGGGGTACCCTTTTCAAAGTTGTAGCTATTTTTCCAATTGCACAATCAAGCTTTTAATGTTTTTTTTTTTTTGATAAATGAGTGCCCTAAAAATATCTACAAGTTTCCCAGAGCAGCTGCCAAGTTTCACTTTTCGGGATTTTATTTATTTATTTGAAAAATGTTGGCTTTTTGAAAGCAACCTTTCCCCATCCATGTTAAAAATGAATCTGAAAAAGTAATGACAGATGAGATAGGTAAGACGAACATGAAAGATATTCAGAGCTGTAGCTGCACAACTACATTTTTGTCATTTTACACGGATTTTTAAAGAAATTGGACGCTCTATAATATTCACACTATTTCATATCGTCGTCAAAACGTTTTCTGTGAGACCATGAATCTTTTTATTGAGCTGCTGAGTTTATTTTGTAAACCATCAAAATTGATCTCGGTGCCTACCGAAAAAAATTGAATGGAATCAATATGACGGAATCATAAAAAAGCTGACCTTTGTGAACTTGAAAATATTTTCAAGTAAAGTTAATTCAGTTCCTAATTTTAGATGGGTTTAAAAAAATCAAATAAAACTAGAAAAATTTCCAAAAAAAAAATGTAGAATATTATGTAAATATTTAGAACTACAAAAAATTGATGAATTTCAGATTTTTAACAATCTGGTAGGTCAAGAAATTGTTCTGAAATTCTGGCTACAATGGCTCGGATCAACACACAGAATCTCAAATATATGTACTAACAAAGGAGGAATTCTCACCAGAAGATGAATTTGTGAACCAGACAGACAACGCTAAATCGAAAGAACATGAAGAAATACTTCACTAGCTAAAATGTCAATTAAAGTGCATTTTTTGATTTTTGATGAGTAGGTATAACAAATTTTTGGGGCCAAAATCAAAATAAAATGTTACCAAATTGATCCCAAAAGCTTAAATTTAACAATATGCGTTAAGTATGTACCCTATTTTCAACCCTCTGAAATCGATTAGAAACAGTTTCAAATCGTTTTGAGAACTTCTAGAGCCTCTAACACATTGTTGAGCGTTAAAATTTTCACACAATTTTGCCGAATGAAGTGTTGGAAAGCTAAAATTTACCTAACGTTGTCATTTCAACATGCCAAGTCCATTGGAGATGGTTTCAAACCGTTCTAGAACCTCCAGCCAGGTTTCATACCAAATTCTTGGAAACCTAGAATTTCCAAAATATTGCTGAAGGCTCCAAAACGGCTTGAAACCACCTTCAACCAACCCAGCATGTTAAAATGAGACTGTAAAGTAAGTAAATTTTGGCCTTCTACTTTATTTGATGAAAATTTGTGGGAATTTCATTTTTTTTAAATTTACTGGAGGCTCCAGAACTGCTGAACTGCTCAAAATGGCTCGAAACCGTGTCTAATCGTTTCAGAGTGTTGAAAATAGGACATATACCAAATTGCAGTTTTGCAGACCAATTTGGCGAGATTTTGATTTTTTTGCATTTTTACTTCAAAGATTTTACCAAAAATTAAAAAATGCTCTTGAAATTTTGGCTCATGATGCATTTTTGCATGCTTTTTCGATTTAGTTTTTCTGACTTGAACTGTCTGTTGGATACCTCCCTTGTGTCAAAAAAAAAAAAAAAATAGAAAGACGTATTTTCATTAGCCCCAAAAATTTGAGCGGATATAGAAATTGTTCTCGGATGATTTCAGATAGTTCTGGAAAGTTTGGCCAATATACTAACAATAAAACTATGTATCTTACTCCAATCCTCTGCCTTATACATAAACAATTCTTGAATGTTTGAAAATATAGGTACATATGTAACGTATCAAAAAAAAACCAAAAACAAATACAAAATTCCAGCTACCTGCGCTAATTTTTGATTTTTGGTGATTTTTTTAAAAGCTTTGTTCGGTTCAAAAATCTTTCTGGGGTTTGGTATTTCGCTCTTGTAAGCATTTTCCAACATGTTCATTCTTTCAAGACCCATATTTTCAAAATTTGGTGGAATTTTGTTGATTTTACCCTCTTTTATCCTCCCCTCAAAGTCAAAAACGCGTTCTCATCCCATCATACTTTTGAGACTTGAGAATGTATTGCAATAGGTATAAATATTGAATTTTCATATTATTTCTATGACGAGGGGGGAACTCATCCCCTTCATTTCTCATCAAACATGCTTTTTCAGGAAAACAAAAACTTCAGAAAAGTGGATCTTTAACAAATTTTCAATAAAAAATGTTGGACTTTTTCAGAACTTTTTCGATCTTTATCTTTGCAGCATGATCAAATTTCGGAATATTGGTGAAATTTTATTCCTACTTCTACTTTATTCATTTCTATAAATTTAAGTTCAAATGTTTCTCTTTTCAGTTCATCAAACTTTCGAAAATAAAAATATTAATTTATACCTCGGGTAACATAAAACCCACTTCATTATTCAAGTTTTTTTTTTGCATTGATGGAAAATTTATTGAAAAACTCGATATTTCGAGTCAAACACTCCTAATCTATAACGTTAAAAAGTGAAAAATTCGTCGTTCGTGTCTCTTCCACAACCGGGAACAGAAAATATTCACCGTCAATTCGATGAAACGATGAAAGATAGGTATCCAAATGGGTACCAATTTCAACACCAAAATGGCGATCATTTGTAAATAATTTCCAGACTGAAAGTAAAAAAACGCCTCGCTTCCTCGAAGTGAAAACGTTAACTTCCTCTAACGTACCTAAGACGTCAATAAACTCGAGAAAAGCAAATATTTACACTATTAAAGCGAACATGTTTATTAAATTATACAATGATAAAGTTGTACTTGTGCCTGCCCCTTTCTCTAAATACACTTCTTAACGTCACATCGTTGTAACGACACTCACACCCCGATAACAAACCTGCTTCGAATTTTTTTCACCTACAAATTAAAAATGAAGTATAATGTAAACATTACTCGGCGCGTATCAGTTAACAACACAATACAATGTAACCACACCCGAGAGCATTAAAAATTAAACCATAATACCTAACAAAAAGTCTACCAGCGAGAGACCTGGCGCTGAAACAAAAACATCCAAACAATGAATATATCGCTACATAGGAATACAGTACACGCGGAATACACTTTGGAACTCTTTTTCCTCTCGGTTGTGTTTTTTTTTCCTCCTTCTCACTTCAATCCGCTCTAACACACTGCTAAAGTTCTCTCTGCCAGCGTATCTTCTTTCCTTTCAATAAAACTTGGCTTGGTTGGATCACAAGCGCATTCGGTGTCATAGACACTTCAATGCTGCGTATTATTTTATTATTTTCTTTTATGTATTTGGTGCTGTGTGCGGTGATTCCCTTCTACCCGCCGCCACATCGTGCCTTTAGCGTCTCGATGTTCATATCATACGCGTATAAAGTAATATCTTCTCTAGATGTACCTCATCGCTGTATCTACCTATAGTGTGTCAAAATGAACAACCATTCTTAAAGGTCAACAGCGAACCCTAAATAAAGTTATACCTAGTATATCGACGTATATATTCTCAACACCATGCTGCGGTTCACATTCACTACGTACAATAGCGAGTCGAAATTTCAATGGAATAAGTGTTACATCTTTAATACACCACGTTCATTCCTTCTAGCCATTAAAAATTACCTTTTCTCAGGTACCATGCCGCAAATCGACTAGCCGATATTTTTTTCCTAGAATTGACCAAATGCAATGTAACACTATACACAGATGCGTCGATTGTGTAACATTTCTCTCCCACGAATGGAAAAATGGAAAATCGTATATTTTACGACATCCTTTTAGGTCTAACGAAATGAAATATTGATATGATTCCAGGTCTCCAGGGGCAGGGGAGAGGGGGAGAGTTCTTTTATGATTACATTTTGTGTGATCAATGGCAGGAGGGTAAATAGTGAAATTTATTAATTTTTTGGTGAGTGGGATGGAGGGAGGGAGGGAGGGAGGGAGGGAGGGAGGGAGCTGATTGAAGAAAACAGCTCCTTGACATGGAATTTTTGTAAAATGTTTAAATAATAAAAGGTATATTTTTCTAACGTGCTTTTTATTCCTTATCTCAAATTCTTAATTTTGCTTAAAATGTCAACTTCACCAAAAAATTTATTAAGAAATTGTTCGCCTTTTCCGATTCTAAAAAACTCTCAAATTCTGACTTCAATTTGAAGACATTTTCAAATTAAAAAAAAAGTAACTTACTTTATTTTAGTCAATTTTTTTTCAAAAACTGCTTTTGAACGCTGAAAATTTATTGCTCGAATCGAAATAAATATTTTATCAAACAGACTCACCTGATGTCGCATCATTCAACAATAGCCTCCAGTGAGTTCTGATTTATCAGATTTTTAAAATGACTGGAAAATAAACAAATCAAAAACAAACATCTATTTTGTAAATTTTCAAAAAGATGATCAAATACATTTACTAAAAGCTTTCAAAATTGCTAAAAATTGACAGTGCTGTGGAATGAGAACATTAAAGAGGCAATTTATTCCAAGCAAAGGGCTTCGATTTTCTGAAGAGCCCCTAAAATTGAACGCTTCTTACTCGTATGATAGATACATAAGTTGAAGATTCAAAATCGTTCAAAAATTTTGATTTTAACATTTTTTTCAAAAGAAACAAATTCGTATTTTGACAAGGATTTCCTTTTTTTTTTTTTTTTTTTTTTAGCAAAATTGATGTAGAGCCTTACCCTTCCAAAAAGTACTCGAAAGTCAGTTTTTCTTCATTTTGCCAGAAATTACCAAAAATTGCCATTTTTTTGCCAAGTTTACAAAAAATCTCAGTTTTTATTGAAATTGTCAGTCTTGCTTTTTGACAAATTTGTCATTTTTTCGATGAAAAATCCGAAAAGTATCTCTTTATTTTCAAAAATGGTGTAAAAGTCTAGTTTATTTTTCAAAAATTTCCAAAAACTCTCGCTTTTTCGAAAAAAATATATTAAAAAACATTATTTTTTGAAAATTGTCAAAAAGTTGTGTTTTTTGCTAAAATTTTCAAAGTCTTGCTTTTTTCCAAAAATTGACAAAAAATCTCGTTTTTCAAAAATTGACAAAATTTTTTCATTTTTTTTGTAAAATTCCAAAAAATTTTAAGATTTTAAACATTTTTTAGAAGTTACACTTTCGTGGCAGAAATTCCTCTTTTTGCTACAACTAGGGCAATACAGTTGAAGAGCGAAGAGGGCAGAGGGGATGAGATCTGTTCTGAACTCGTTAGCGTTTATTATGACTGAAGTCGAGTAAAATTTGAGAATTGAAGTTCTATGTCAAAAAGTAGAAAATTTCATTTCAAGATCATTAAAAATCAATTATTTTTACCTAAGTATTTTTTTTTGCATTTTTAAAAACTTTTTTTTAGATTTTATTTTGCATTTTGCAGTCATGTTTGTTTTTATTAGATAAGTACAATTTGTCCAAAAACTACCGAAAATGCGCATCTTTTTTGGATTTTTTGGGTATATTTTGAGCAATTTTATTAATATTTTTTTTTAGCAGAAACTTCATGACATTTTTATGAATTTTTACATCATTTTTAGGAGTATTTTGATAATTTTGATAAATCGTGTTATTTTTTGTAATTTTTTCAACAATTTGCAGTTTTTTACGTAATTCTAATGAATTTTTTCATTTTTTTGGCATTTTTACAACATTTTTTGTTCAGTTGGACAATATTTTTTTACTAACAAGGGATCTTCAAACTAAATCGAAAAAGTATGACCCACAACTTCCGTAACTAAAATTCCATATCCTAAAGTTTATTTTTAAATTTTTGAAAATTTAAAACATCCAAAAAAGGCGTTTTAAGAGCAATTTTTAAACTTTTTCATGAAGTATAAATTTTTTGAGCAAAGTCACTCAATGCGAATAATTTTTTTACATTAACTCCCACACAGCAAGAACTACTCATTTTGGGCTATTCTGGAGCCTCCGGCAATTTTTCAAATTTCTTGAGAAACTTCACATCACTACGAAAAGCTAAAAAAAATGAATCTTAGGATCCATCACTTTGGTCGGTGGTAATTGGGCCCCTCTCGATCTTTTTTCAAAAGTGAATTTGTAACCAATTTGTAAGTTCCAGAAAAAGTGAAAAAAATCAAAAAAAGTACACACATTTATAATGAGTTTTTTTTTTTTTTTTGGTATTGTCAGGTGTGTCTATGAGATCATCTGACTCGAAAAATACATGTACTTATTTGGCCATTCTGGAGCCTCCGACGAGTTTTCAAACTTCTCCAAAAATGTTTAATCAGGATTTGAATTGAAGGAATTTTTTACATTAGTTCATTCTGATCAAAAAAATGTATATATCATGAAACAGTTCAGAAATTTCTCCCAAAATTGCTTTTTTGAATTTTTCGCACTATATAAATATTTGCGAAAAATCCAAAAATGAACTTTTAAGATCTGAAATTTTAGCCAAGATTACGAGGATTTTGGGATATACTTTTCCAATCTAGCTGGCTTTCAGTCTTATCAGAGTGTGCTAGTTCAGATGGTTCCTTTGTTAATTATATAACTGCCTAACAATCTTGGTAACATTTTTTACAATTTTTGTAATTTTTTCAAACGTGTAAAAAACACCTCAAAAAAATATATCTCGCCTGTATATATAGTCAAGCTCATATTTTCTCACTTTCAGTTTATCCAATAAGAAAATACAATCACCTATATTTTTTTTTTATTCGAGCTGACGTAAAACTAAACATGAGTCGTCTCACTAAATTTAAATTTTGTCACCAAAATCCCATCTGAAAAGTTATACTTCTCGGTCGATCGCGTCCTCCATTGTCCACAATTCATTTCCGCCTCATTTCTCGAGAACTTTGCGCCTCCTCATCGAAGAGAAAAATTCGAAGAAAAAAAAGAAGCTTTAGAATTACCTTTGTTATTTATATAAAAATTACGTACAAAACTTGACGTTAATAAAAGTCCGATAAATTATAAAAACTGCTAAACCTTTAGGAAGTTTTCTATAAGTTGGTCGTCGTTGCCATCCTATAATACTTTCCATGGTCGTGCTTTAAACACAAAGAAAATACTACAGCGTGCGGAGAAAATTAAGAAGAGTTTATTTAGTAGATTATTTTATAAAAACTTGCCCGTTTCGGGCTCTCGCGAAGCGAAAAAAACCTACGTCACGATGAAAAGTTTGCAAGTACCTAAAAATTTCTAACAATAATGAGGAAAACGTTGGGGCCGTTGCGGCAAAATGGTGCCCATTTGGGATAAAATTTTATACCATTCTATATAAGCTAGTTAGCTTACCTACTATCGAGTTATCATCGTGCATTTGAAAAATAGCCTCGCTAGTTTAATAACCCAGTGTTTTAATTATACAGAAGAGGTAATTTGCAAGATAGACTAGAAACTCGTGCTGTTCTTGGCATCTGTTTTGGCTGTTTGTGGTACCTGTTGCGCGACGTTGCCGTACATCGAGTAAGGTTTTTTTTTTGGCAACACACGAGCAAGATGTACCACGACGATAGACTATAATACCAACAACTAGAAAGATGATGGATTCTGTTTCTGCTGGTCCTGTATGATTAATATTTAATTCGGTTATATTGCCGTCCGCTAAGTATTTATGCAGTAGAAGGTGTCCGGTGAAATAGGTCCATACTCGTATATACGAATGGCGTGGGTTTAATTATTTAAGAATGCTCGTTGCCGAAGCCGATGGTTCTTCTCGTCTGTATAGCGTTGATAAGCAATTTTAGATGATGTTCGAGGTACCTACTATTCAATCTCGACTTGAATCGAAATATACGAGCACTATAACGACCAAGACTCTATAATTGACGCGAAATTGAAGTTTGCAGCATAAAATAGGTATTAAGTGGCTACGTGTTGAATGAAAGTAAGTGCGCCAACTGGAATATATGCGCTCCGTCCGTACATATAGTACGATGAGGATTAATTTTATACTCGAATGAACGTCTGTTAAGTGTGTGTGTACCTATTGTATACTACCTATCTGCAGTAGGGTACCTTCGTACTTATACCTACACGTATGCATGGTGAACTATTTTATTCGTAAGATTTCCATAAAAGCGTCATTTTCACGAGCTTTTCCTCGTTTTTAGTATTTTTTCTTACTCGAGGCTCTGAAGTAACAACATTTTTTCCATCATTTGTCTGCATGCTGAGAAAATTTTCCCAATGTTGAGAAACGATATGTTCGCGAGATAGTTTTTATCACGTCTCAAACGATGAAATACAGCGGAGCCTGAAAGTTGATGGCAAGATGATTCGATCTGGGTTGGACCTAGTTATTTTTTTAAAGTAATTTCTATGTTGATTTTAGCACCCTCTGTCCAAATTTAGGAACCTCGATGTAAAAATTGACCATTTCGCTGTATTTCTGCCATAAAGTATGTAGTAGGTAGGTACCTATTCATTGAGAGTTTTAGAATTGAAAAAAAAAAAAGTTTTTAAGTTTTGATAACGGCCAAATGAAAGTTGGCGTATATCTATTTAAGAATTATTGAAGGTTTTAATAAGTACTCCCCCCCCCCAATGGTGATCAAATGGTTAAAATTTTGTCAAAGTACTGTAAAAGAGGTACAGTGAAAATGTACAACTCTGAAAACTGTGTATAAAAATGCCAGTCGAAATCTTAGTCAGGAAATGGCCATTGTTGGAAAGAAACAACACGATCTTATTAATTAATACACAAAGGCAATTGTCAGGTAAAATAAAATGTCAAAAGAATAAATTCGCTAAGTATGCAATAAATAACTTATTGATAATCAATATTCGATAATCAATCAATCAATTATTGAGGTTGTCAGGTCCAGAGTTTTGGCTTGGCTGGAACTTGGATGGATGATAAGTGATCTGTAATGAAAACAATCGCTTTTGAGTACACACACATACACTACTCATCGATCATGCAAGGCTCGTAAATAATATTCGTAATAACTTGTGAATTGCCTCTTCAATAAATAAACACCTTAATGCCATCTCAGTGATGACCAACTGTGGGGTTGCTTCTGACCTGAGTGCCAAAAATTGACTTGTGGTTCACCCATAAGTGCCAGCATAACAGAATGATCCTTAATGGCCAACAAACTAGCAGCGTCGTACCAAAGATGTCCTAGGCACCAAACCCAGATTCATCTGTGAGGACCACATCGTCGCTAGTATAGCTAGTCACACATACTGCATAGTGGTACCCCTTTGAGTCCCCGGTGGGGTCATGACTCACTGACAAGACATACAATGTGAGTAATGAAAGCTAACACTGTTCTAAATCAAAATCACTGTCCTAACTAAATTAATATCTTATACTCAGTAAGATAACTTACCTACATATTCACGCAATATTTCAGTGTCGTAATTGTCAATATATGTAGCGTCAATGGAGCAGGTATATCTTAGGTGACCAGGAAAATAGCAGCAGTGAGCACAGTCACTTCACCACAGCACAAACTTATAATGACTGAGATCTCTATGCTCAGCCAAACTCTTTGCTGGTACACAGTCTCGCCATAAGTTCTGACCCTACTTTAAACACTTGTAATACAAAAACGAAATTTTAAAAACGTAAAAGTGATTATATATTCGGAAAGTAGATGAAAAAAGCTTTAATTTGACTGTACTTAGCTGCATAATGCTGCTCAATGCGCTTAACAAAACGGGAATGACAGATGAAACAACAGAAGCCCCACGTCCGCAAAAAAACCAAAAAAAAATTGACCATAAAAATTTTTTTTGAAATTTTTTTATGCGCATCAATTTTTTTTTACTAAAATAGTAATTTGGTTATCCTGGAGCACAGAATTATTGTTCTAGTGAAAAAATTTCGAAAAAAAATTGTTAAGGTCAATTTTTTTTGGTTTTTTGCATATGTGGGGCTTCTGTTGTTTCATCTGTCATTCCCATTTTGTTAAGCGCATTGAGCAGCACGTTGCAGCTAAATACAGTCAAATTAAAGCTTATTTCATCTACTTTCCAAATATATAATCACTTTTACGTTTTCAAAATTTCGTTTTTGTGTTACAAGCGTTCAAAGTAGGGTCAGAACTTATGGTGAGACTGTGTACAATGTATCTACTCACTATGCTTGGTGAACTGAACAGAACACTATGAACGGAACGATAAACACTAAAATTTTCAAATTTTCTGAACGTTACCCAAACAGAATGATATAATGCTCTGATCAAATGACCGCTAACTGAACAAAATGATTCAACGTTTTGAACAAAAAACAATAATCAGAACATAACGATATCTTACAATTTAATTCAAATTATTCACTATTTTTCATATTTTAGACTTCATTTTTAGTTTTGTTTTGTCTTTCAAAGGTAGTAAAAGGCTTAATTTTCAAGTTGAAAAGCTATCTATTATGAGAATTCATCATGTATTAAGTGAAGAAAAAATGACTGCAAATGTGAGAACAGAACAGAACAAAATAGAACCAAATCAACCTGAACAAAACCAGAACAGAACAGTACATGTCTCTTGACCATAAACAAAATACCAGAACGAATCATTCATTCTCGAAAAGTTAGCGTTCCTGAACAGAACAGAACGAAGGGCAGAAAAAGATTGAAATAAAAACAACTTCTTACAGTACTATAATCTACTAAAGTATATTGAGATTCAGACAGACAGATGACCTTGGGAAGCCAGACAGGCATGAAGACAATCTTGAGTGGCTAGACAGGTGGGTCAGTGACCTAAATAAGCCAGATAGGCAGGCCAATGATCCCTTAAGAGCCCAGATAGGTAGACAGATCACTTGGAAGGTCATACTGACGGGTCAATGACCTTAATAGGCTGACAGACGACCTTGAGAAGCCAGACAGACACACAGATAACCTTGAGAGGCCGAACATGGTAGGTCAGTGACATTAATAAGCCATACAGAAAGAACAATGACCTTAAGAGATCAAAGAGGCAGACAGAC